>NW_022983867.1:1200000-1800000 GCF_011692745.1 Arthroderma uncinatum
AAGGACTCCAAGACAGAACACGTCTATGCCGTCAAGGAATTCCGCCGTCGTCCCCAGGAAACGGTCAAGAAATACCAAAAACGCCTCACGTCTGAATTCTGCATCTCCTCCTCCCTCCGCCATCCAAACATCATCCACACCCTCGATCTCATGCAGGACGCTAAAGGCGACTACTGCGAGGTCATGGAGTACTGCGCCGGTGGAGACCTCTACACGCTTATCCTCGCCGCTGGGAAACTCGACGTGGGCGAGGCAGACTGCTACTTCAAACAGCTCATGCGTGGAGTCGAATACATGCACGAGATGGGCGTGGCCCATCGAGATCTCAAGCCGGAAAACCTCCTACTCACTACGCACGGTGCACTCAAGATCACGGACTTTGGCAACGGTGAATGTTTCCGCATGGCGTGGGAAAAAGAGGCTCACATGACCGCCGGTTTATGTGGGTCTGCGCCATACATTGCGCCAGAGGAATATGTGGACAAGGAATTCGATCCCAGAGCTGTCGATCTTTGGGCTACGGGTGTGATTTACATGGCCATGAGGACAGGTAGACATCTATGGCGTCAGGCGCAGAAGGAGGAGGATGAATTCTACGATCGATATCTGGAAGGGAGGAGAGATGAAGATGGCTATGCGCCTATCGAAACCCTGCATCGCGTGAGTACCGATTTTTTTTTTCACTTCTATGCATGATGTGCTTACTAACGATGGTTCTCTGTATAGGCACGCTGCAGGAATGTCATCTATTCCATCCTCGACCCCAACCCAGGTCGTCGAATTACAGCTTCACAGGTTCTCAAATCCGAATGGGTGAGGGATATCAAGCTGTGCAAAGCTGGTGAAGAGGGATTCTAACCTAACACGCTTGACTCACGGAATGAATTTCACTTCCGCTTCCGATGCCGTTACTGCTGATAGAAGTGGTCACGGCACGGGTCCGATTGGTGGGCCGACGAACGAGAAAAATAAAGAAGGATAGATGAAAAGGAACGGAACGGGCTGGCTAACTGACTTTCTATGATGCAAGTTGGGTGGCTTACTCCTTTCTTTTTCCGCTTTCCCTTCCCCCCCTGTTTGCGTTTTTGGTTGTGGTTGTGGTCGGGATCGCGGGTCCTTGGCCTTTTGCCTTCGACCGCGGTGGCTATGGCACTTCTTGGTGTAGTTCTACCGATGGTCGGTGGTTCTACTAGGTGGTTTGGTTGGTCTAATGAATTACGATCATTTCTCTATATTCCGAATTACTTTCTTTCTCTTTCTCCTTATCTTTCTCTCCCTCCCTTCCTCTCCATCTCTCTCTCTGGCGCTGACAATACTTATTCTGTGCCTATATATGTGCCCCATCCACATCCACTACACTACCCCTTTTCCGTTTCTATTCTTCTTTCATGTTATAAACTCTACTTTTTGCCAAATAGGTATTGGCATTGGCTTGCGATGAATTCATATGCACAGGGATACGTGATATGGTCTTGCCTTGCTTTACTTGGATTTGGACTGGGGTTGGATTCGATATTATACGGTCGATTGATTAGATATATGATTTAACGTATTTCTCGTTCTCTCTCTCTCTCTTCTTCGGTTGGTTGGGTGGTCGGTTCTCTCTTCCTTTTGCATATATCACCATACTCTCTCTGCACATATATACCACACTATATCCACGCCGAGAAACACACCATCATCCCACATTTCGATCGGCTGTTATTTCGTCATTGCTTATTGCTTGTTTTGTTTTTTATCGTTTCTTTTCTTTTTAGATCGGCCTTCTATGGCTTATCTAGAGAACCCTGCCCTCCAACGTGGCTCGCATGCATCTGCATCCTCACGCGATACGGACTACTCCGTAGCCAAGGTGGAGATGGGGAGATACGGGATGAACGATTCCCTTCCTTCGTGCCTTGATACGGAGCGTTCTTTTCTTTTTTGGCGTTTTGCTTCTCCCGCGGGCTGGGTACGAACTACTGCCTCACTCGCGCCCATTCATGCCTTATCCGCATCCCCCATACGGATGGACCCCTACCAATCACTAGCATATGGCGATCGGCGGTCGAGTCGGGGAATGTCCGAGAGAAAAAAAAAAGGAAGAGGAGGAGGGAGAAAATGAAGGGGGAGGAGGAGGAATAAAAACAAACATCCCTGTTTATAGTTACTTCCGGTTGGCGCGATTGATTTTTCGCTTATGACTTACGACGGCGTTATCTGATCTGATCTTATCTTTTCTTGGTGCTCTTTCTTGGCTGGTATGTTGGCTTAGTCTTCGTTCATGTTGGATTTATTGACTGCCGCCGCAACCTGAGGTCTCTATATCGGCTGGCATTTACATAGCAGTAGCCTGTATATACATCTTACTACCGTTGCTAGCCCCTTTGCATTTGTATATCTCAATGTTTATGTGCTAGATTAGCCTTATAAGTGCCATCCACGGCATCAGCATCATATCTACCCTTCATCTCAGTGATAATGTCTATACCATCCAGTGAATCGTTATATCTTGTTCTATAAACAGATATCAGCTCCATTCTTCACGTGACGTATGCGCCACATAAGCGCCAAGCCGCGCGCCCTCCACAGCCACATCCAACTCAACCAGCGCATCGAGCGAACTTGGACCGAACCATCGACCAGTTCGCCCTGTTAGCAAGTCTACCATCTGTCCAGATACATAGAACAGACCTGCGATCCTGCTAATTATCCTGACTACACCACCAGCGAGTATACCCGCCTGTTCTACGCCTCCGAAATCAGCTCCGTGCGAACACGCAAGCTATCGCTGCCCCGCCAAAAGAAGGAATTCGCTCGACGCCGTTATACCAGCGAACCTTGCTCCAGATAAACGCTTGATAGCCTTTGGGTTCTACTCCTCATTGTTTATCAACCTCGCTTTGATAGCTTGTTACTGTTCGCGACGACTCTACGATGTCTTGGGCTGGTATGTGGATGCAGCGGGATCCCGGCGAATTTCTCTTCAACTAGTCAGCTAGATTCGATTATCGATCTGGGCTTTCCAATGACTGAGGCTGATGCGGTTTTTTCGATTAGGATTTAAGAAAAATGTCAACCGGGCAACGACCCAGGTGATGATGAAGACTGGTACGTCTGCTCGAACCTGGACCTGTACGCTGTTTGGACAAGGCTGACACTGGGGGATAACAGGTCATGTTGAGAAGACCAATGATCGCGACTATGAAATTGAAGAAAGACGTTATCGCACAATGGAATCCGCGGCGAATAGGCTGCAGAAGGAGGCAAAGGGGTATTTGGACTCATTGCGAGGTTAGCACTGCCATTCAGCCCTGGTGTCTCACAGAACAGGTCGCTAATAGTCTTACTAGCTATGACTGCTTCTCAGATGCGAATTGCCGAGACTATTGACGCCTTTTACGGCGATGCTGGTGCCAAGGATGGAGTGAGCAGGAGTTACAAGCAGGCCGTTGAAGATCTGGACGCAGAAACGATCAAGGCTCTCGATGGGCCCTACAGGTTAGCAATCCTCGTCCACTCATCTTGCACTTGCAAATTGAGATTCATCAGTTTAACGTGTCCCTAGAACAACTGTTCTTGACCCAATTTCTCGTTTCTGTGCATACTTCCCCGACATCAACGAATGCATCAAGAAACGCAACCACAAGCTTCTCGACTACGACTCTATGCGTGCCAAAGTCAAGAAGCTCGTGGAAAAACCAGACAAGGATGCCACCAAGCTACCGCGCGCCGAAAAGGACGCTGAAATGGCCAAACAGGCCTACGACCAATTAAATGAACAACTATATAACGAATTGCCCCAGCTTATCGATCTGCGGGTTCCCTACCTCGACCCATCGTTCGAGGCTCTGGTCAAGATTCAGCTCCGTTTTTGTGCTGAGGCGTACAGCCGTATGGCTCAGGTTCAGCAGTATCTCGACTCGGACACGAGAGAGGAGTATGCTGCCGGTAACCTGGATAATAAGGTAGAACAGGTGCTGCAGGAGATTAGAGATTTAAGCATTGCTGGGACCGTTTGACCTGAGGGCTAGCCTTGTTCTGTTTCGTCTATGAAGTAACGTTTTAGCGTGTTTTCAATATATCATATCTCATCTTCTTTTTGTCGGCTTATCCTCCTTCTCTTTTCTATTTTCCCCTGCTGAGATTTGGGGGCTGGAGAGCGGATATATATAGATAGCTATGGATATACCCTTGCTACTTTATAATGGTTGCATCAGCCTTCTACCGATCCATGCACGGGTGTTCGGTAACCGTCGCCCCCGAAACCTTCCAGGAGTTTTCCTTGTTGTTTCGTCCTGGCCTCGAGATAAGGGCCACGGTCACGGACCCAGAGACGCCTTATACCCTGCCTGCGATTTGCGATTCCCCGTCAAGAGCTCTATGGCACTATACCCCGAGGGGAAACTGCATACGAATAGGCTACGGTTACGTGAGAGATCTCCTACATATAGATCCTACCCCTTTCCGGGCGGCTAATCAATCAATTTAAGGCCAATTTAAGGCTTGTCCGTCCCGTTCAAACTAGTAAGATGCCCCTATAGACAATGAAGAACGAGGTGCTGTTCAATTCCGTATCGGGCATAGCCATTAACCCCCCTTCCTCCCACACTGTCTTTGGGTTTTCGGGTAGGATCATATCGAGTAAGTCCGCGCCTGCATATACACCATTGACTCGATCTCACGCAGCGGCAGTCTAGTTAGACGTATATATCCACTGATCCCCCCCTGATAGAGCAGATAACTGCACAAGGGCTTAACCTAATGGCTCTACCTGTGCCTTGGACTCGACTCCTAGAGGATACCAGTTGATGGGTAGTCACGGAATAAGCGAGCGACATATGCAAGCCATATGCTTGTCATGTATGCATAAAAGTCATTGTGTATACATATGTTCCCTGCAGGTACGTACACTTTGGTGTGAAAGTACATACTTGTATCAGGAGGAAAAGCCCGAATACAGGAGTCGCCCCCGGTGAGCCTGGCAGGCTCCGACCAGTATAGTAAGTACCCCGCGGAGACTCAGGGACAGGCTCAGCTCCAGGATTATCGTTTAGAAGGCCCTTGGGAACCCCTTGCATCTATATTTAATGCGAATATCTATCACGTGAATAGTAGATCTTAGGCTACTGGGAGCAACCTTGAAGGGAATGGCCCGTGATGGATAAAGAGTCCCATGTTTGAAAGGCGTCTCCTGGTTCAAGGGGTCATTTGCCCCTGGCCAGTTGGAAGTCTGCCGTGGCGCTGACTGCGTTCTCACCCTGAGATCCCTGCTGCCTGTCTATGCGTTAGTTGAAGCCTTTCCTTAGAATAAACACGACGCCAGCAGCTAAGCGAACTTCCTGATGTCTGTTCGTGCAATTTCCCTTGGTCCATATCGTGCCAACTCAGTAGGCAACCCAACTGCATGATGCAATAGGTTGCAATATGGGCGAATGCTAGGGTTATGTATTGGATATAAAGAGCCGAAAGGTCCGTGCGTCCGTCTGAAGAAGCAGCCATTAACAGGATATTCTCTGGATAATTCGACTGCAGCAGTCTATACTTGAGACAAAGAAGCTCGAGATTCGAATAAATAGGCAGGAGGAATCCCAGCTGTACTGTGCGGTCTTAGCCGTGGCGGTGTAGGCAACTGATGCTAGATAGGCTATACGGAAGAGCTCCCCAGGCAGCCACAAAACATAGATTTTGGACAAAGCAGTGTGTACCCACGGTCGAAGTCGGATAGCAGCGTGATAAAAGGTTATAAGCAGTCGGCGTCTCTAGGAGGTGAGGAATGGCCCAGTAGGATAGATATCGCCGGTCTTGACCAGCGCGTTCGTCCGGCGGACAAGTGATCCCGGCTTCATGGGAAGAGATGAGACAAGCAAAGACCGAGCACACTCATGGTGGGAATGACGTTGCGCGGCCGGATCGCCCTCGACGCTCAATCCTGTCTTGCCGCGAGATCAGAGCGAGGTTGTTGATATATAAGACCGTCGATATAGCCTGGGAAGCGGCTCTGCAGGCGCTAAACCGTAGGGGGCAACTCCCTATTGCCCTGGCAAACTGTTAGGTAAAATAGCCTAAGGAGAGGATGCGATGAGCGAGTATTGTTCGATTGGCTCTAGAAAGTCAATTAAATGAATATAACCTTATCGGTGTCATGTTTTCTAGAAGAGGGCTTTTATTTACGAACAGACAAGGTGTACGGAGTAGATGTAAAGGCAGGGGAGCAGCGGACAAACGGTCAGTTAGCCTGGCTGGCCGTTGGAGAGAGGGAAAATAATGTGATTGGATAATATCTCGTTGATTCATAGATAAAAACAGGCCAAATCTATTCGTACATTGTTCATTAGGAGCGTAGCTTTTGAAGTAAATCAAATGAAACAAGCAGCGCAGCAAACAGTTACATCAGTACAAAGGAGAAATGGGTATGAGCCAAACGAAGGAGAGAAAGAGCTGGGTCCCGTGGATGATGATTGGCGGGTAGTTGACACGGAACGAGACCGTTTGGTGCTTCGGCCCCTTTTGCCAGAATGATAGCAGCTTTCCAGGGTCTCCATGCAGGCGCAAAGGAGACATCGGCCAGGAACGCGTAAAAGAAGCGAGGCTTTGACGACCTTCAAGACGTCTGGAAGGGTCGAATATTCGATGAATGGTGCGGCCATTCAACCAAAGGGGGCCAAAATATATCCCATGCGGATGGAGACCAGATAGACAGAGCGAGAATTACAAGCAAAACAACAAACAAAACCAATAAAAACAAAAAAACAAAAAAACAACAATTTTAAGACGATATAACAACAGGTCCGTGAAATTTGCTAAATGATCAGATTTGCCTCCCACGCATTTTTAGACCAAGAGGAAGAGACACCGTCTCATCAAGATTCCTCTTCCAGTAGGATAAAAGAAATTGGGAACAAGACTGTTCCCGATAGGGAATACCGGCCGTGAAACCTCCGAAAAGCGTAGATAGGTAGGGCGAAAGAGCGCGCGCAGTGAAATCGATTCCATATTAGGCTGGATTCGTAACTTCGTTTGGGAGGCAGTGGTCTGAGAGAAGGACGGGAAGGAAAGGCAAATTTTCGAGAAAAAAAAGAATAAAAAAAAAGAAATAAAGCAAAAACAAAATGGAAACGCGGGCGAACGGCTTGGCTACGTTTTCGCATCAAGTCATCGCGACTTGGTTCATGAAAGGATATGTCTCTGTCGACCTCATTACTCCTTATATCGTATTTCGTCCACGCGACTGGCTTTTATGGGGCGCTAAGTATCATATCATGATATGTGTGCTGCCCCTTGCGGGTCGCTATGAACCCTTGTCTTCTTCTAGGCCTTCAGCGGCTTGTATAGATGACGCTCGTTCCCGGCTAACCGGGGACTCTGGTTTTGTTGCAGCTATTGTTGTTGTGCCTTCCGGTCGTTGGCCATTGCCGCTTACCGGCCCAGATGTAGGAGACATGCGAGGATCTGGATCTGGAGCTGCCCTACTGGGTTCTTTTGCTTCTATAATCATCGGCGAATCCTGTAGCATCGCGCCACCCTCCACTCGCGGTTGTATTGGCTGCGGTCGAGGTATTCTTTGCGCCTGTATGCCCTGTATCTGTGATGGTGGTGTCTCGGTCCCATGATACTGTACACTCATTGGCGTTGGCGGGTCGGGCTCGCGCATTTGCTCGGATGGAGGTGGTCGTTGGGCCATTGCAGGAGAGTACGGGGTTTGGGGTCCTCCCGGAGATGCTGTGTGCGGAGGTCCTACTCTATAGCCAGCTCTTGGTGTATGATTCGGTCGAGCGAGGTGAGGCTGTAATCGAGCGGCTTCTTCTTCAGCTCTCCGATTACGTTGCTGTATATCTAATTTGCTTGGTCGTCCACGTTTGCGCGGAGGTTCTCCACGACGAGGTTCTGGGACACGGGGAATCGGCACCCCAGGGCGGATTTCGGAGTATCGTTCGGCTTCAGGGCGCGGTTTTGGTTGAATGGCGCGGGGAGCGGAGGATGACGGCCTCTCTAACGTTCCAGGCGGCGGTCGTTTCCCAATAATCGGGGACATCTGCAGGGTGGTTGGTCCCGGGAGACTCTGTCTGTACTGTTGACTCGTGTACTCCTGTTCCATGCGATAGAACGCCGTTTGGCAGGAGCTGAGTGACCGCCCTACGTATCCAACAGTCAATATATGCTGTTAAAGCGTGTGCGCGGAGTGAACAGTGAACATCATCGTCCAGACAATCCTGCTGAATAAAGATCACTTTGGTGGGTGATGGGGGGGTTGAGGGGGTTGTTACCCGGTGGAAGTGGAATCTCCATCCAGCTCGGGGCTATACGGTTCTCCCTGATAATACTGAAGAGGTACGCCGAGGAGATTCCCGCTTTCTTCAATATCTCAGTAAGTAGAAAGTTCTGTGAGGGAAGAAAAACATATCCAAGTCAGCGGGGACCAATAGAACAAAAGATATATACGGGTTAAAGGAAATGATATCAGTACCCTCTCCTCCTCCGTCCATAGTTTGTCCTGTTGGTGGGACATATCCGGATCATGTACAACTGAAATAGGAACGAATGCACATATGTTGACAGCTCATATAAAAACCGAGCAAGATACACAAGGAAAATTGCAGCAGACTCGCGGTAGAGGGGATGAGAGAGCTAAGTTCACACGTCGTAGTCGAAAGTAGCTGATGAAATAGTTTGGACGAAATGGGGAGTTGCTACAGCCAGCAAGCAGCTGCGCAAAACGAAGGTAGAGAAATGAAGATTGGATTGATGGTAAAAAAAACAACAGAGATCCAACCAACGGTAAATAACCCCACACTCCGGGACGTGGGGGAGGGTTCAAGAGATGTTTTGATCAAAGCCGTAACCCGTTTTCCTTCAGCAACGAATAGCTGAGCAAGCGGCAGCGGCAGCGCGAGGCCACAGAAAGGGAATCTTGTATATAATAACGAACGGAAGCGTGGGCGCGGGAGTGGCGACACGCAATTGAAACCCAGGACAGAGAGAGTGAGTGTGAGAGAGATTGTGTGTGTGTACAGCGGGAATATGTAAGTCGGCAGGAAAGAATTATGTTGGTACAAGGATACTAGCCACGAGGGTGGTAGTAGTTGTCACCATTGAGCTAACGGGGATTGGGGATTGGTGAAGCAAACAAAAAAAAGAAGAATAAAGCATAAAAAAAGCGTAACAGGAAAGTAAATAAGAAGCTCGTATTTAATTCATTCGTAGGACAACTAGAGCAGTGTTTCTGGGTGTGCGACAAAGAAGCTGGGGCATTGATTTGGCCGGTTTTGCATTGATTTTTGGCCGGACGGGGCAGTATAGCTTGAGATAACGGGCGTATCAATGAGCACTGCTGGAATGGACAACGCGAGTTCGTTATTCCGGGAACATCAAGGAGAGACTTGAAACGAGTGATGGGGGAAGGGAACGGGGGACGGGGCAACGGGGCAACGGGGAAACAGGGGGAATAAAAGGGCCGTAAGAGGCAAAGGGAGAAGGGCGAGAAGGGGAAGAAGAGGAGGAAGAAGAAGAGGAGGAGGAGGAGGAGGAGGAAGAAGAAGAAGAGGAAGAAGAGGAAGAGGAAGAAGAGAGAGAGAGACAGGAGGTGAGATAGTTAGCGATGAGGTTGGAAAGACCGCGAGAACAAAAGAAGGTTGATTTTTATGGGGAAAAAAGGTACTCGCAAGTACAGCTACGGTCACGTCGATACCGTTTAAATACCAGGAGGGCCTCTTTTTTTCAGTTCGCTGGAAGAGGTACAAGCCGTTTGGGCGAGGCAGCCACACAAAATGAAGTACCGATCCCAGTGGGTACGTCTCTTCATGCAAGAGATGAATCCAAAACTCGCCAGGCTAGCCCGTTGCAGGCATGCAGGCAGGAGTTGCTTGGATATTTTCGAGCATCAAGCGGCCAATCAGTGAGGACGGAAAACCCGATTGACGGGCCAGCAAGGCTTGAAACACCTAGCCGGCCTTGAGAGATCGTGCCTCTGCCTCCTCCGTCTTGGTCACGACAGGAGGGCAGGACAGGACGGCGGCCATAAACGCGTCCAGGCAGCAGAGAGACGACGAGAGACGACACCCGTGAAGCAGTCGCATGCAGCTGCAGGGAACGAGGATGTGTTGCGGCCGGCTAGAAGATCGCTCCGGAGGGCTGGTCTCCCGTTCCTTTTTCTTTACCCTTTTTCCTCTTTCCTTTTTCTGTTATCCTTCTTATTTCGTCGTTTTCTTCCGACTGAGGAACGTATACTCCGTACAATCCTTCAAATAGGAGAGGGACACACGCAGCCCCAAAGTGATACCAGCGCCGGATGCCAGAGGGCAGACTGGGGGGTGGAGCTGGCCTAGGAAACCTGCAGACCTGGTCCTCTTTTTTTCTTTTCTTTTCTTATTCGTGCTGCTGCTGCTTCTCTTGACCTCAGGATGTGAGTCGCCCGGCCGTTGCCACTATCAAGCGCCGTCTGTTTGTGGACGAATGAGTTGTACTCCGTGGCAAATAGTTTCGATTTAACTGAAGCGCCTGTACGGAGTATATAGATTGACCAATATCGGGGCCAAACTTTGATCGTGTAATTCCTTCGTCCTGTCCGATACTGGTTGGTAGCCAGAAGCCGGAAGACCGGCCTTATCAGCGATCATATCATTATTTGCTTGTGCTAATTGCGCATATCGGCCAGGAACAAATGCTTCAAAGCGTAGATTGGCCGTTGGTGATTGGCTGCAGTGTCGTGATGAAATCCTGTGGATAACATTTTCTGTTTGGCTGTTTGGTGGAATGTAACTCTGTAATTCAAACGAAACAAAAGTCCTGAGACATCTAGAAACAAGTGCCCCGGAAGCTGTTCTCGAAGTTTGGCCGATAAGCCTCGTCGCACAGGGCGTCAACGAGGGAAGATTTGGGGGCTCCAAAATTAAACCCATGCCAGTGAAGCTGCGTGTTGGTCGGTTTTCTTTTTTTAATATTTTTGTTTTATCTTATTTTACTCTCCCTCATTTGCTCCCTTTTTCGGTGATAGCTGGTTGCTTCTATATACTGGTTCAATCCACGTCGATAAGCCCGTCTGTTCCCACAAGCAGCTGATCCTCGCTTCGCTCCCTATAAGAGCCCTAACTAGGCGCCAGAACCTAAGGCTATTCTCGGGTTGCGTGCTCGCCCTGGAGCTGTTTAGGTTGAGCTTCTCGCGGAGGATAGGATGGATCCGACGTGGAGAGGCACGGAAAGATCTGTAATTGGAGGGCAACACAGACGGGGAGGAGCCATGTTGCAGGGAAGCTGGATGATTGGAGCCGCCCTGCTGCTGCTGCTGCGCAACCCACGAGAAACAAACAAAGAAGAGGGCGGCTGGCCAGGGGGGATCTGGCTGGAATGGAGATCGTTGGGCGTGCAGGTAGATTATCATCTGTAGCACCGTACACCGTCGACTAGGGGGGAGGGAGGAGATATAGATAGGGTAGAACAAGTTTAGGAACCCAATCTCCTCTCTCGACTAGCAGGGTTTATTAGTCTGTTACTAGCCAGGCACCGGACGCCGGTGTAAACGTCTATTCTTCTACCTTTTTGCTCACAGCTCGTGTATCTCCCGCCTGTCCGGTGTAACGTTGTTTGATACGGAGTACGGAGTACATTGTCAAAAGTATCTTCCGGCTTGGTACATTGCCATGACTGAACAGGTTGCGCTGCAGCTGCATTCCCTCTCTCCCTCGTTCTGCTCCAGTCCGACTCTGCAACATGACCTTCCTCTTTTTTCTCGTGTTTTCTTCTTCTTCGGCTTCTTCTGCTTCCTCTTGGTGTATGGAGTACACCAAACGTCAGGCCAGACAGGTAGAGGGCGCTAGTAAGATATGCGAATCATCCGCTGGCCGGGTACTCTGTATATCAGCTCCACTTGGTCTGGATATGTATGAGTATGTTCCGTACTCAGTTCGTGTTGGTGGACCCTTGCTTGCACTACAGACGACCATACAGTAGCAACGGTTGGCATGTTCATATTAGCTGTCAGCAGGTTGTAATTTGCATTTCAGGCGTGCTCTTCCGTTTAACTACGGACGAATTGCAAAGAGATGAATAGCTTTGGGACCGGCCAAGAAGCTTAGTGAAATATGACAGGTTGTTATTCTCCCAGGCCACTCATAATAGCCGCCTAAAATTTTGAGCAGATAAAATCAGCTATCGTTCGTGGGCTCATGCTTAGGGTTCCCATCCTCTTCCTCTTCCAGGACGCCATGAGCGAGAGGTGGCACTTCTTGAGCTATTCCACTATACCAGTTATTTTTGTCGAGGTACAGTGCTGCAGGTAGGCCAGTTAGCTAGAATAAAATGTACGCGCCTCCCCATTAGGCATAGGAAGTGGCTTACCCATGAGTATGAACATATAGCTGTCTATGTTGTTTAAACCTTGTTAGTAGCTATAGATACAAGGTTACCAGGCCTTTAGTTGGGTCGCACAGCAGAGAACTCACCACCGTTGTCCAAAGCACCATCTCTGGTCTCCTTTGCAAGCAGCGTAATTGCCTCCCAGCCGTAACTATTCCCCTCGGAATTATTTACGTCCACTGGTTTTCCAGATTTTTTTTTAGCCACAAAAGCTATGGCGCTCGAGGCGCTATATTTGACCGCGCGCGAAATAAACCTGGGGCATAATACGTACCTGTTTCTAGCCCTGACAGAAGTGTTTCCGCGTGAGAGAACTCATGAAGAAGGGTGCCAGCTATGTTATTCTCAGTAATTTTGTCCAGGGGGGTATCCTTTTTCATATCCATTGCTCGGATATCTGCAAGGGGACCACTAAACTGGCTGTTACTCCATTCCTCAAATGAAGGCGGGCAGAGCACCAGAACCGTTATTGTCTTCCCATCGTCCAGTTCTACGTTTCTCGAGTAGGCATAGTCATCATTACACCCAACCCACCTATTTTCGACTAGTACTTGGCCGCCTCTTTCGGCAGGACGACTATCCCACCAGTCCTCCTTGTCAATCACTAGACAAACCAGGAGCAATTACGTTAGTGAAGATTGGAGAAAGAATATCCAGTGGGGCAGCGGTAATAACGGCATGGCGTATGAATCTGTCATACCTTCGATATCCTTTGGGTATTCCTTGGTGAAGAAATCTTCACTACACCATATATCAATATCCGGGTTCCGCTCAGTTGCGCTCCTCAGGAAGTTCTCCGTGCGGGCTAAATCGTACAATTTAGCATTAAATCTAGCCGGGAAAAATTGCCCAGGGTTAATAACTTATGATATCTCGCAAAAGGCTAAGCCCACCCGAATTCTCACTCCTCCCTCTGCCCCAATATACTTGGCCGTATATGGATTCAAAGGTCTCAAGAGCAGCTCGGTCATGCCCACCAATATTAGTCTTTCCATTGGGCTCCCATTTGAGAATAGTATGAAGATCTTTCAGTCGAATAAGCGCTGCGCGAGCCTATTCACAAAGTATTAGATTATAATATAGGACTGGTTGTCGTTGAAGTAAAACAACATGGAACCTCACAACTAGAATGGAATCGGTGATTCCTCTCTTTACCAGGCTGGTCTGTTTTTCATCACAGCCATATATTCCACTGGGGAAGCCTGCCGTCAGGTGGAGGAGCCAGATAAGAACCGTGTATATGGTAAGATAATTCATGTTGGCACCATCGTACTTTATCACATATATCAATAATATAGATATAATCTAAAAGTAGAGGAGAGAGACCTGGAGTATGGAATGGGGTATATATATTTCTAGCTCATATTCGTAGAGACATCTCTAGACGTCGAGCTTTGCCGGTTTCCCCACCGCCTTTACGTCGCGACAATATCGCGATCTAAAGGCGACCCGGAAGCGTTTCTGTCGCAAATAATAAAGCCAAAGACGTAAGTATAGGGATGTTATCTCATATTATACGGTGGTTGTTGGAGTTGAGGAGCTTCGTTTGTCTATCAACATTTTGGTGAGGTTGAAATATGAAGCTTGGCTCTGTTTGCGGTCAAGAGCTCTCGCCTCTAGCCCGAAGCAACGACTTTTCATCTCACGACTCGGTTTGTTAACATGTTTCTTAGGCGTGAAACCTCGAGTATCGCAGTGAGAAATGCGTTTGGAAGATATGCATTAAGTACTCCGTACTTGTACATATTCGCAGGACAGTTGCGCGTTGGATGGCGGTCTGTCACTTCGCTGAGAGCTCGCCCGCGCCTGGTCTTCAGCGAGCGTGTTATTGACGACGGCGGCGATAGAGAGAGATGAAAGACGGATGAGAGGAGTGCTATATGGCGCTGCAGAATGTTTTACATTCGCCTGGGGCCCATCGAACATACGCTGTCTGCCGCCGCTACATCGACATCGAGCCTGCATCTGCAGACTGCGGGATACTTTTGAGTATCACAACTCGACCCGTGGAGTTCCATGGACACAGGGAGTGTAATGTATCAATATGCATTTGCTGGTCTGCCTGACGTATGGAAGACACGAGCACTAGTTGCCAATGAAATGCTCTTCGATCCAATCAATGGATATCATCAGCCTTACCCGCGAATCCCCCGTCCATCTCACAAACCTTCGAAACTCGCTTGCTGCCCACGAACCAAGCAGCACCGCTCTGTTCAACATGCGTACAGAGGCTGCCAGTCAACTGATTTACTCCGGACTATGGCACTGGCCGTGTTGATCATCCGCCAATCAAGCCGTCCTCTTGATGCGGACATGGGAATTCGCGCCTCTCATGTTTTTGGGTTTCAGGTCGCGCTTTCATATAACTAAGCAGAGTCAGTCCGTGATGGCCTGTTATGAACTTCCGATCATCGATACAGAATGGGAAGTTTATATACATTTGGCTGTTATCAACTATACTTGATGGTTTGTTTTTTGTTGGGTGCTGCTGCAGGTAAAGCGTCTTCCGCCCCTTTTTTGCTCTCTCACCTGTGCTTCATACCGTGACATCGACTATACCTCTCTTTGACACCCTCATGTCTCTCCGGACGCGTCGTATCAGGTGTTCATACCTTCGACACGAATCTACTTGGCTACTATGTCCCAAACCCGGCCCCAACTTTTGGTGTGATGCAGCAACAGCTTTATCTCAGGGTACGACCCTCAGCCATGGCCAGGCGCATCTTCATCGCCTTCCGCACCATCTTACTAACCCAATTACTCTCATACTTTAACGGTTGGTTTGACCGATTTGCGGTTACATTGTGCAATCAATCTGGATATTTCTCCTGAATATTCAATGACTGTTTGAAAACGTCTTTCCGATAATCCGATTTTCGTCTTCAGCATTGCCGTTATACAGATTGCAACCAACAAACACTGGAAACATGGTGAATGGTGAATGGTGAATTGTGATTATGGCCCATGAACTACATACCAGCTTGGTAGGTTCGATGGTTTTTGGCCGGAATCAGGTCCTCGTCGGTTCGGCCTTGCATCTTGGCAACATCCGTCTCGTGCTTGTGGCGGGCCGACTGGTACATGCCGATTAAGTTGGACAAATGATGCCTGGGGCAGCCGGGCAGGCTATTATATGGGTATAGTGCCCTCTCTGGCCCGCATGGGCATGGCGATTCCGGTTTCCTGGACGTCCTGACGTCTTGAATGCCTTGGACCGCTGAAGACCATCGTTCATGTCTCCGGCTGTTTCGACACGTTTGCCAGGAACTGTCAATTTGATGTATGGTTATAAGGGTCCCCTGGAAAAGCAGTTCTGCGGGATTCTGCCAAAGAATCTCCGATGGTGATAATCCCTGGGTTGAGGATGATCGTTTCCCCGATGTACGTACAAGGGCCCAAAGTCCGTTCGGCCTGAACGAAGGACCAGCATGTTATTAGTTCTAGTTAGTGAGTGGTTGAGGCCTGCCAGAGCGGTTGGTCTCGTTTGTTTTTTTTTTTTTTTTTGCTGGAGTTTGGAACTAGTGCTACTGCCACTCACCTAAGCCACCTCAACTTTTTATTAGAAAATCTTCTTGCCTTTCGACCTCACCTCAAACCATCCAAAGCCATTGGTGTCTTCAACCAGCCTTCTTTTTTGTTTCTATCAGGCTATTTCCAGGACGGATAGGGGAGAAGAGTTGCAGATATCTGGAGAGATTATATCACTGATCCACTGGGAGTCACTGATACTTGATTTACGACTATGCCCTGCAGCTTGACTGCCATACCACCATCTGACCACCAAGAGGAGTTAAAAGAGCCCTGCAGCACCTGGGATATATAGAGAGACGCCCTCTAGGAGGACACAATAGAAGCATCACGAGGAGAGGACATGTTTCTTTGGGCAGCTTTGATGCTGGCTATTCACTGAAAATCGCATCTTCCCATCGCCTTTCATCCGAGGGGGACTCCAAGAACCTGTGTCTCTCCATCTTCATCACCAGCTCTCACTCCCTCTGCCTCGTCTCGGCCTTTTATTTTCTATTCCGTGCATGCCAGGCACCCATATCAACTCTTCACTGCGCCCGGAGCTCGGTTTTTTCTCTTCAGCCCGTCGGTTTTTATCTCCCTCCCTTTACATCCACGTATTGCCACTATTGCCACTGTGCCACTGCCCTTTTCGTCTTTCATTCACCCCCAAAAACTTCGAAAACTTCTAAAGTCGAACAACGTTCAAACCTCACGCATTTTTAACGTCTTCACGGCGCCCCCTGAGCCTCGCCATCTCACCACCCTACTGCTCTACCGTACTCCGTACATCTATCGGCCTGGGGGTAGTGGCAGTCGGTAACAGTTTCTCGCGGTAGGGGCTGCATGGTCGACGGCGTCTTGGCGGTAGATTTCCGATCCCCGGACAGCAAAAAAAGGCGTCAAAGAACCAAAACACCGCGAGAGCGTAAGAGTGTGTTGATGAGGGGCTTGGAGTCGCAAAATCTGTCCTCTCTAGCCTTTCTCGCTAGGTCCGATCATTACTTTTTTACTTGAAGCATCGCAGCTTTGACGGATAGACGCCATCTAAGGGAGTTTCCCGTTAGCCTCATGGCTCGCCATGATGATGTTGATGCGAAGGCAGAATCTGTAGCAGATGCGGTAACAGAGATGAAGCTGGAGCTAGACAACTCGACAGAGGATGTATCCCTCAATGGCAGGCCTTCTAAGAATGGCGAGGCCAATGGCACTCCCGCCACGCCAGCCAAATCATCAGCAGTCTCATCGCCCGAGAGGTCCTCTTCAACCCTAAAAGATGATGAACCTGAAGAAAAAGTTGGAGGCGACATCACCGTCAAACAAGAGCCGGGTCAGCCTCCGAAGCTGGCTCGCTCTGCCTCTAAGAAGGTTGTTCCAAGGCAGCCGCAGATGTTCGACCATCTCCCAGACAGCACTGAAGAGGCTACCTCCCTTTTTCAAGTAATGGATGCCTGCACGTATTCAAATAAGAATATGGGTTACACTGATCATGCCATGGAGTGTGACTGCGCAGAAGAGTGGAGTGAGTAATCCCCTATATAGACTTGTCCAGTTTATCACAGAAACCTTTTACCTTCAAGGACGCATTGCACTCTCATTGTCTTGCCCGTTTATCTTACTTCTTTATCTTTCCTACCTTTTTATATATATATATATATATATATAAGAATAACTATACATGGGCTAACTAAGACTGGTATAGACCCCAAGACAGGAATAAATGAAGCATGCGGAGAAGACACCGATTGCATCAATAGGGCGACAAAGATGGAATGTGTTCAGAACTGTGGATGCGGCGACAATTGCCAGAATCAACGGTTCCAGCAACGACAATATGCTGATGTTACTGTTATCAAGACAGAGAAGAAAGGATTCGGACTTCGTGCTAATACCGATCTTCGACCCAATGACTTCATCTACGAGTATATTGGTGAAGTTATCAACGAACCACAGTTTAGACGGCGTATGATTCAGTATGACGAGGAAGGAATCAAACATTTCTACTTCATGTCATTGAACAAGGGCGAATTTGTTGACGCAACAAGAAAAGGCAACCTGGGGAGATTCTGCAATCATTCCTGCAACCCCAATTGCTATATCGATAAATGGGTCGTTGGGGAAAAACTCCGCATGGGCATATTCGCTGAACGGTATGTCAAGGCGGGTGAAGAGTTGGTCTTTAACTACAACGTGGACCGGTATGGCGCCGATCCCCAGCCATGCTACTGTGGAGAGGCAAACTGTCTCGGCTACATCGGTGGGAAGACACAGACAGAACGAGCAACGAAGCTATCTAATGCCACAATTGAAGCTTTGGGAATTGACGATCTGGATAGCTGGGACACTGCTCTTCCAAAACGCCCAAAGAAGAAGAAGACTTCCGAGGATGACGAGGAATATGTCGATAGATTCCAGCCCAAATCACTGGACGAAGAGGGCGTCACAAAGGTCATGGCAACTCTCATGCAATGCAAAGAGAAGTGGATTGCTGTTAAGCTGCTAGGCCGTATTCAGCGCTGTGAGGATGAACGGGTCACCAACAGGATTGTTAAAATGCACGGTTATCAGATTCTCAACTCGCAGCTTGCTACTTGGAAAGAAGACTTCAACGTTGTCTTGCAGATTCTCCAGATCTTGGATAGATTCCCACGACTTACTCGCAACAAAATCATCGATTCCAAGATTGAAACTACTGTCAAGCCACTGACGGAGTGTGGCGATGAGCGAGTCGAGAAACAAGCTGCTTCACTACTCGAGATTTGGTCTGCCCTCGAAGTTGGTTATCGAATTCCTCGTATGAAGAGAGACCCCGCTACGATAGTTAATGTACCTTCCGCAAAACAATTTGAGCGCAGAGAAATGCGCGAGGATCGCCCACGGAAGTCGAGATCAAAATCACGCTCTAGGTCTCCCCGATCTCCTTCAGTTGACCCTACCAGGGTTGCCCCGCGTGGTCCGGCAGCTCTTAATAGAGGTGGAAAGTCCCACAGAAACACATACCATCAAGGGCCACGGCAATTCCGTCGCCCATTCAACCCATTACCTTCTGGATGGTTTGCGGCAGAGGCTAATGGGAAAACATACTACTACTCTGCTCGAGGCGATACTACATGGGCCCGGCCAACAGCGCCTGCACCACAGCCACCTCCTCCACCAAAGCCTGAATCAAAGGATAAAACACTACAGGATATCATCGACGGAATCATGAATACAAAAGAGGACACCCCTAAATCTAAGGATAAGTCTGCCACTCCTGCAACTCCCGCCGATGTCCCGGAAAAGAAGGCACACAAGCAAAAATGGAAATCATATAGTGAGGAGAAACAGAAAAGGCTTTACGAAAATACTGTATGTTATGCGCGTCAAATTCTTGCCCTTACCTCGATCATGGTATAAACTAACCTTACTGCTTTATAGCTGTTCCCACACGTCAAGTATGTGATGGATAAATTCAAACACAAGCTGCCCAAGGAAGACCTAAAGCGATATGCAAAGGAGGTAGGTTATTTACTTTATTATAACCACATGAAGAACTATAAAACTGATCCTAAACTGTTAATAGGTTGGCAAAAAGCTTGTGAATTCTGATTTTAAGAATAACCGTGTTAGTGATCCAACAAAGATTAATGAAAAGCAAATAAAGCAAGTGAAAAAGTATTGTAAAGAATACTTTGACAAGGCTGTTGCAAAACACCGAGCGCATGAGAAAAAGAAAGCCGAGTATAGAAGCAAGCACAACAAGTCGACAAACAATGGCTCGCAGGAACAAGTTGATGCTGGTGTGGATAAACAAGATGAAAGCGATGCTGAAGGTGATGTTAATCTATCCGACAATGATGACCTCAATCAAGAGGGAATCCAAGGTTCATCACCGCAGGAAGATGAAGGTGTGACACTAGGAGGCAGCCTAAAGAGGAAGCGCGATGTTGAGAATGCAATAGGGGAGGCCATTAATGAAACATTTGAAGGATCGTCCCCTTCCAAACGGCAACGATCTGAATCTCCTCCAGTACCTCCGCCACCGCCACCACCGATGAGCCCTGGTAATTCTATGGCGGTTGACGATTTTGACGGGGGGTTAAAGAGAAAAAGGGATGACGAAGTCTACCTAGATGATGATAACACACCTAGCTCGAGATCGCCAGGGAAGGAAAATTCATATGGAACTCCCCCCCCTCCTCCACCTCCTCCACTCCCAGCAGATATGCCAGATAGAAGCCTTGACCGGAGTGGCTACCAGCAAGACGATGCAGGCGAAGAGAGCATCTGACCATAGACGATGGCAAGGCTCTTCTTATAGAATTTGGCCCGGCAGAGGCGCCAATCATGCTTTCATCCATCCGGCGAAGTGCAGGAAAATAAACCCTCCTATCCAATTCCCCCTTATAATCATTCATTGAACCCATAATTTCCTTCACTTCAAATTGACCTTCCCTTCGTTGAATAGTTTATTATAATAAAGCTATTCCAATACCCACCACCCTGCAAGTTTGAGTTGAAAATTCTTGATATACCATTTTCCCAATACCTTACCTTATGTTTCCTTTCCCTCTTACCAAGCCTTGGCTCACCTTTGGCTCGCCGTTCCCGGTCCTCATACATGGTTTCTCGACTTGCATTACATTACACAGCAGATGAGCGACAAAGTTGTTTTTCGTTGGCTATGGAGCATCCTCTGTATTGTACTCACCGAGCGATTTCTGTGCTCGCTCTCCTTCCATGAAATTTGTTTTATTAGCCTTTATCATTCGTCTTGTTGCCTATATTCCCGATTGGGCTGAGATCTAGACGAAAGGAGAAATTAGTACAAAAGACAGAATTCAACTAGTACTTTACATATACCAGCAGTCCAGATGTTATTCAACCGAGAATTCATATTTAAAAGAAGAAAGATATTGGGGCAATGCCGATATGAAAGCGGAAGATTTCACGTCAAACAGTGGGTGGAATATCCTCGAGCTCAGGGTCCGTTGGATAAATAACAGGCAAGCCCCGTTCCCTTCGCAGCCTCAGAGCTTCCCTTTTCCACTTCCAAAATGCATCCAACCGGTCCTCTCTCTGTAAGTGTCCAAATGTATCCGTTGCATTATCATACCTCAAGGCTGCCAGTTTCTCAGCAAGATGTACCTCCGTTTGAAAAACCCCATCAAGCAAAATCTTTATGCTCCCAATCGTTTCGTATAGGATAGAGCTATATTCGGCGGCATGGTAGTTCATACTCAACATGTACATGAGGCGCGAGACTAAATAGCGCTTCAGCCACTGGGGACGAACGACTATGCGGTGAACGTCTTCCCAGCCTTTCTCTTGAAATGGGTTGCCTCGGCATGATTTCCATTCTGCAAATGAATAGTACTCCTCGGATTCGGTCCAGTTGTCAAATATATCATCGGTTGCGATGTTATCTGTAGATTTCTGAAAGTCTATCGTTAGGACACCAATGGCCGTGTTGTTATTTGGACTGGTTGGCCGTAATCCTCCTTTGATGCTTTTGTTTTGAAGCGGTCTTCTTTGAGTCCACATTTCCCTTCGAGGGCCATGTCTGAGAAGATATACTAACAGGCGGTAGAAGGACCATTGAACCTCTGTTGCACCCATATCACTTTTGAACGCATTCACACCTGAAAGGGTTTCCCTTGTAACTGGGGCAGTACCAAAAGCCTGGATAGTCACGTCCACGTTATCAACTCGTCGAGCCAGAAATGGAACGCAAACTCGGCTCGGCCACACGTAGGTATCATTAACAAGCATTATATCGAACTTGTAGGTTAGCTCTCGCCGTTTCCTCCTTGTTCCCCATATAGGCCGATTCTGCAGTTCGTCTTCCTCCAAGAATTTGCCAATAGCATCTTTCGTCTCAGCGTAAAACTGTCGATTAACGAGGAGGAGAGGAAGGCTAGTGGTAGTGTATTCTTCCTTGGCTTCCCTGTGCTCTTCGGCTCCGGATGTAGGTCCATCTCGTTTTTCCGTGGCCGCTGGTTTGGTGGGCATGGAAACTGTAGACGTTAAGACAATGTCGACGATGATGTCTCGGAGTTCGCGAGGAAGACTTAGAATGGACATATTTTTTGGTCTAAATGTATTTAACTCTGTTTAACTGCATCGATATCTACCTCAAGATCCTTTAAAATGACGTGACATTGCAATCGATAGTGGGATTCCGTGGAGTGAACTTTGGAGGATGAGATGACGATCAGTGTCATCCATTCCAATTATTAATCAGTGACTTTCCCAGCGGAGTAGTATGGGTATATGTTGGAATATTGTCCAAACTCGCTTGTATTGTTAATTATATTTGTTCTCTAGTGAAAAAGTCTGTGTTATGCCTACACGGATGTATCAAACTTGGAAACAAAATACTAACTCGCTCGTTAGCGCAGCCATTTTAAGCCGCATCAACTTGATATTTAAACCAAACTTATTTAAAGGGTTGTTGACCTAGACTTAGTAGAGAATAGATATACAAATCGCGCCTTTTTAGGGGGTATCCAAGTCCAAGAGTCAATAATGGCATTAAACAGGGTATCAACTAAAGTTGGAATTTCGTTCGGACTTTTTCCATGCGGCCCTTCCACTCCCAATCTTGACCACTCTTCCTCTGAATCCCTTTATCGATTCGCCGTAGTTTTAGAGTAAAACGTGGGCCTAGCTCTTGTAAACCTGCACGAATCCCCTCCACACCCTTCATCTCTACCCCATTAGCGTCAACTACGCATTTCTCAGTCTCTCTCTTGTCGCGGAACATATATCGATGCCGCCTGACAAATATATAATCACGCTGATTATGCAATGTCACCACTTGCCTCCCCTGTAACTCCGGCTGTGGTGGAAACAGGGTGCGGAATAAGTGAGCGGTCAATAGGCCAAGCGGAGTCCGGAAATTGTTAAGGATAAGTTCAGGCCAGTGGCCGGTTGGATTTCCGTGTCCAGGGAGCTTTTTGCCCTCTATCCAGTTGCTAATGGAAAAATGAAATGTCGGTCCAACGGGAAGGTGTACTATAGTCAGGCCCGAGACACGTTTCAGGTCCTCCTCCAACACCACAACAGCGGTATAGTTTCGATTGGCGGCAAAGGATGAAATCTCTCGTATGGAGAATTTATGACTATATCTATGCGCCGAGCGGCGGATATAGACACTGTTAGGGAAAAACTCTGTTAGAAGTTTGGCTTGCTGGTGAAGGGTGGAATTTAGCGAGGTCGTGATTAGTATTTTAGGTGGTGGAGGAGTTTCGGTTGGGAAGAGACTGGGGAATTTCGCAGCAAGCGCATCAGGCGCAAAATCAATATTCGTGCTTCGAGTCGACTGTGTAGGGCTCGTTGCTCGTTCTGTGGCGGATGGGACTCTGTTCTTCCTTGTCTGGGGACCAGATTTCTGACTTGGTTTGTCTTCTTCTCCGTCTTCCACGTCCTCATCGCTGCCGAAATCAACCATACTGTCGACATCGTCTGAGGCATCGTCACCGCTACCAGCTTCGTCTCCCGAGGGTATCAAATCATCTTTCTCCTCCTTCTCCTGCTCCTCTTCTTGTTTTCGTCGCTTTATTCTCTCCACGTCGAAGCTCAACCCTAGCCCATCTTCAACATCGCTGCCGGTGTCATCCCACACTCGCTTTCTCTCCAATGTCAAGGGTACATTCCGCTTCAATCGTTCCGCTTTCAATTTCGGGTTCTTTGCTTCTTCCTTCCGTCTGGCAAAGCGCAATGCTCGTGTCTCTGCGTCCTTGGTCTGCTTGCGTCTGATATGGAGCTGCTGTCGTTTTAGCTTGTTGACTGGTTTATATTCCATCCCAGATGGCTGGGGCCCGTTAGATTTAGCCATCTTCAGTCCTGAAAGCCGTTCTAAACTGTTTTTCCCACGCCAACGATATATTTGTAGATATGGGATATTTTTTTTTTTTTTTTTTGAAGCTTCTCAAAGCTTGTCGGATTATCCTTTTGCCGGCCAGTCTCCTGCTCTGATTCCGTTCCTGGCGATGACTCGGAGGACGATGAATCATTTTTATCTCGTGAACTCAAGTTACATAAAAAAGAACTTCTTCTCTGTCATTCTCCCTTTACCTGCGCTTCCTCTCTCCGCGCCATCCTCCGTTTGTTGTTGTGTGTTCTTGCATTAGATCTTGGATGAACCAATTCCGGTTCCCTCGCATTTTTTCACGACTCCCGAGACCACAACTTTACCCCCCGCGAGCCAGTCTTCCCAGGAACCTAGTCTTCCGGGGCGCACAAATCTCTACCAAACCACCGCCTGTTGCCAATATGGCTACCACAAAAACAGGCCAGCCCTTTGACCGCGTCGTATGCGAGAGCGTCCTCCGGAGACGTCTATTCTACACCCCCTCCTTTGAAATCTATGGCGGGGTATCGGGTCTCTACGACTATGGCCCTCCCGGCTGTGCATTACAAGCCAATATTGTCGACCTGTGGAGGAAACACTTTGTTCTGGAGGAGGACATGCTCGAAGTCGATACCTCAATGCTTACGCCCCACGAGGTTCTAAAAACCAGTGGCCATGTCGACAAGTTTGCCGACTGGATGTGCAAGGACCCAAAGACCGGCGAGATCTTCCGAGCAGACCATCTGGTGGAGGAGGTCCTAGAATCGCGGCTGAAGGGTGATAAAGAAGCTCGCGGCCAGAAGGTCGTAGTAGACGAGGAGAAGGACGCCAAGAGGAAGAAGAAGGTCAAGGAAACAAAGATCGTTAAGCTGGACGACGCAGTTGTGGCCGAGTATGAGGAAGTACTGGCCCAAATCGACAACTACGACGGTCCGGAACTCGGCGCCCTCATTGTGAAATATGATATCAAGAACCCTGCTACCAATGGTGAACTGCTTCCACCAGTCTCGTTCAATCTCATGTTCCAGACCTCGATTGGCCCAAGCAGCAACCTCGCTGGTTACCTCCGGCCAGAGACAGCCCAGGGACAGTTCCTTAACTTCCAGAAGCTCCTAGAGTTCAACCAGCAGTCTATGCCCTTTGCTTCCGCCTGTATTGGTAAATCCTTCCGCAACGAAATCTCCCCACGTTCCGGCCTCCTCCGTGTGCGCGAGTTTCTAATGGCAGAGATTGAACATTTTGTGGACCCTGAGGGTGGGAAGAAACATCCCCGTTTCCATGAAGTGAAGGATGTGGAATTGGCTTTTTTAAACCGTGAGGTCCAACTCTCCGGTAGCACGACTACGACACATATGAGCATTGAAAAGGCTGTCGAAACCGGTCTTGTAGACAACGAGACGTTGGGTTACTTCCTTGCCCGTATCTATCTGTTCCTCCAGAAGATCGGTATAGATGAGTCTAAAATTAGATGGCGCCAGCATATGAAGAATGAAATGGCCCATTACGCAACCGATTGCTGGGATGCAGAATTATTGACCAGTTATGGCTGGATTGAGTGTGTTGGCTGCGCTGACAGGAGTGCGTACGACTTGTCTGTCCACAAGAACAAGACTGGCGCCCCTCTTGTCGTGAGGGAGACGCGAGCGGAGCCACTTCGAATCGAGGAATGGCAAGTTGATATCGATAAGAAGAAGTTCGGCCCTCGCTTCAAGAAGGATAGCAAAACGGTCGAAACGGCAATTGAGGCCCTGACTCAGGATGTCCGAGAGAAGCTTTCTGTCGACCTTGAGAAGAACGGCAAGATTGAAATTACGGTAGAGGGAGTTGGTGAAGGCACAGTCGAGATTGGCAAGGACCTTGTCCAGATTGAGAAGCGTACCAGGGTAGAAAACGTTCGAGAGTACACTCCCAATGTCATTGAGCCGTCATTCGGAATTGGTAGGATACTTTACTGTTTGATGGAACATGCATACTGGTCAAGGCCTGGCGATGAAGCTCGTGCCGTAAGTGCTTACCTACCCCTATTCTACTTTTTTTTTCTGAATGATTTGCTAATGTCCTCCTTCTAGGTGCTCTCTTTCCCACCCAGTGTTGCTCCTACCAAGGTGCTGCTGGTCCCCCTTTCCAACCATGCATCCTTCCAGCCACTCGTCCAGCGCCTGACTCTCAAGCTGCGCCGCCTCGGTGTTTCCAACCGCGTTGATGATTCTTCCGCCAGTATCGGCAAGCGTTACTCGAGAAACGACGAGCTAGGTACCCCCTTCGGTATCACGGCTGATTTCCAGTCGGTCAAGGATAACACCTACACTCTCCGTGACCGAGATACCATGAAACAGGTCCGCGCCAGTGAAGATGAGATCTGCAACGCCGTCAAGAGCCTGGTAGATGGAGACGAGACCTGGAAGGATATCACGGACCGCCTGCCCGAGTTCACGGGCCAGGACGTGGAGTAATACACATCCTGTCGAGTACTTATAATAAATATATATTTTGTAACAGCCAGTATCGTCGAAGAAAAGGAGAAAAAAGAAATACCAATTGAGTTTTGCGTGATGTCATTTTAAAGCCTCGAGCCGCGCATCCCAAAGCGGTTTAGCGACTTCTCCCAACCGCCAACGAGACCAAAACACCTCCTTTATATACAAATCTCCGCAGACGCAGTACGGCGCGATATCGAGAGTCGTTCCACGCTCGAGCATGATACAATGGCGCCTAAAATCACTTCGTCCAAAATAACGCTTTCCTGCCCGCTCTTTGCGGCTGATTTCGATCCCCGCAACCATGGGTTCCTGCTGGTGGGAGGGGGCGGCGGTGAAGGACGCAGTGGCGTTGGGAACAAAATCGTAAGAATAGCCCATTCCGGGGTGGTATGAAGGGCAGATGCATACCGTCTCTTAAGCGAGGATATGGGTAGCTGACGTGGCCGGGCTCGTTGCTCTTTTAGTCCCTACTCGATACGTCCCGGCGCGAAGAGATATCGGAGGTAGTCGAC
The DNA here is from genome assembly GCF_011692745.1 of Arthroderma uncinatum. Lineage (NCBI taxonomy): Eukaryota > Fungi > Ascomycota > Eurotiomycetes > Onygenales > Arthrodermataceae > Arthroderma > Arthroderma uncinatum. The sequence continues at coordinate 1,226,664 of NW_022983867.1, forward strand.
ATCGAGCTCTCTCGCGATGAGGATTCAGTCACATCTTTGGGCGTTTTGCAGTGCAGCGACAGTGATATCGTAGCTCTTGCTGGAATAAACAGCTCCCAGACTGAACAGAAACGAGACAACAACAAACATCTACGGTCCTTCGAAATTGTATACCCTCCCAGACGAAACGCAGCTGCAGGTTTAAAGAACGGGAGCTACGGCGGTGATAGCGCAGAGTATGTGAAGGTCGGTGAGGCAAAGACCAGGGCCTTATCACAGGTCTCGTTATTCAGGCCACAGGCGTCAAAATCCGCCGAAGGAGAAACCTACCAGCGAATACTACGACTCTCCCCATGGAAGGGCGAAGGTTCGCATCGCATCGGTGCAATCGCTACCGGCTTGGCTCCTCGTGGAGAACTCGTTCTTTTCGAAGCTGAGGCGCAATCCGTAGCTTCGCCAAACGTCCTAGGGCGTGTCATGCTAGGAGCTCAAGAAGAAGTGGAGGATGTGGATATTATAGACTCGAGCGAAGACGGTACCTTTAAATTGGCCTATACGGACGGAAAGGAGGTTTATCTATCGAATATCTCGATATCGTCGAAACGAGGCTTGCAAGTAGAGTCTATATATAAAGTCGGTGAAGGGCCGAAAAGCAGCAAGATAAGGGCTGTGCGCTTTATTTCCACAAATACCCTACTTTTACTTCAAAATTACCATGGCCGCAGCGGATGCGAGCTAGTGGTTATCTCCTTGCCCACCCAGACGTCGAAGTGGACAATCACTCGAAGGAAACGCCTCCACAGGTCAATGAAGATTGGGCTAGGTTTGGATATCTGTCGGCTATCTCAGTCACCTGCTGGTGAAAGCCAAAGTATCATCGCTGTCTCGGGCAGCGATCTCTCTATTGAAGTGTTCACTCTTGAGTCTGCGTCCAAGGGCCAAGTTGGGAAACTACAACATTACACTACCTTTACCGATGTCCATCCGTTTTCGATGACGAGGATAGCGTTTTCAACATTCATTCCTCCAACCCTGCCTGTTACGTCAGAAGTGCGACCCCAGTTCGTAAAACTGGCATCCGTCAGTGTGGGAAATACGGCCATTGTCCACACTTTCCCGCTATCTCCTTATCCTACCACTTCTAAACATCCACGATACGTCCTCGTCGCTCCTGGCATGTCGGAACTTACCAACACTATATTTAGCTCTCTCGTGGCCATATTTGTCGTTGCTTTGGGTGCTTTCTTCCTTCAAGCTTTCACGGAAATTCGGGGCGGTGTTCCACCTACCTTGGGCGCTACTAACTGGCTGAGCCCGCGTCTTCGCGAAATGCTAGCACGACCATATATGTTTGAGAACGGTCACCCGAATGCCCGCACGTCTGGCCCTTCATTACAAGACATCCCCCAATTCAAATCCGCATCACAGCCACTTCGAGAGCTGGTATCGTCCCTATCACGGGCCAAGGCGAAAGCCGGTTCCTCTACCTCTGATAAACCACATGAAGCTATCGTTGTCCATGATCTTGGATCGGAAATATCAGCTCAGTCTACTGTCCTCTCAGCAGGCGAGAATAAGCACGGTATAGATCATTCGAAAGCTAAAAAATGGGAAGACCTACCCGAGGAACAGCGCGAGGCATGGAAGAAAAAACTCTCAGATGCTGGCCATTGGGCCCTCGAGGAAGGCGAAGTGGTGCTTCGCGGTGTATTTTTTGGCGAATTGGCCGGATTTGTTGGCCAGATTATGGCTTAATCTATGCATACATATACGGACTATATACGTACGACATTTTCGGGACCTGGTATCGTTATGATTTTTAATGCTAGGTGGTTGTCAAGGTTGTTTAACGGCAGAGGTCTATCATTTTGATTTCTGATTATTTATATTTTGTGATGGTTTCGACGAGAAGATGTTAGATAGGGTTGGATGCCATTGATGGTTCATGAGCAATGAAATTACCTTTTATCTTTTTTTAATAAGAGGATAGACGGGAGAGGGGCTGGGAACTAAAACCTAGCTGCATATTGTGCTAGGAACAGGGTTGGAATTAAAATTGGTGAATATGCTAAGCTAGCAACGCCCGATACCAATGGAGGAGGGGGGAAAAGAAGAGTAACAGGCATCAAGTCTCTATTCCACATTCCCGAAATGTCTGCAAGCCTAGTCTACAAAAACCAAACAGCTGCCTAACTATTGACATCGCCATTTCATAACTCCGCGATCAAGATATGAGACATGTGTCAAGGCTTCAAGATTCCCAATTGCTCCTTTATCATTGATGTTTCATTATAGAATCGTATATTTTGACCGTAAGATACCCAGAGCAGCAGTGGCAGTCAAAAGTAGGAAGAAGGCAAAAGAAGTTGAAGAAAAAGTGTCAAAAACCAGCAAAGCAAAAGAAGAAAGGAAATGACAGGCAGTAAATACAGCAATCCTCCCCCCTTTGTATAGAAAGAGGTATAATTCTCCATTCATCACATGATAAAATTAGAGAAAACGAAAAAGAGAAGCGGGAGGAGAACGTTCAAATTGCAAATAAAAAGATAAGTGAAGAAAGAAAAGGACAATAGCACGTGAAAATAGCCCAAGTTTAAAAAATCAACGTGGAGTTCATCACTCTATTGAGCGGCGTTTTTCTTGAATCGTAGCAGCTCAGCAAGGCTGGCCAAGCTGCATCCATTTTTAAGGAATTCGTGTGACAATAGTTCATCAGATGAGGCACGGCTTCTGACATCGACACAGAGACATACGCTGAGGAAGGATTTAAGCTCCTTGCTGAGTTTCTCTGGCTTCTTGAGGCATGGGGTACCGTTTGTGGCGATGAGGTATAGAGCCTTGAGTGGCTCTTCGTTCAGGTACGGTGGTTCGGACTCGATCAGCTCAATAGCCATGATTCCAAGAGACCATACGTCGACCCTTGGGCCGTACTCTTTCTGCTTGACGACCTCTGGAGCCATCCAGTACGGGGTTCCGACCATAGTTGCACGCTTGCTCTTCGACTCGGTAAGTTTGGCACAGAAACCAAAATCAGCTAGAGATGTGGGTTAAAAACAGCGCAATTTACGATGGGTGTTCACCAGCGGAGTGGGAGAACTTACTAATTTTCACGTTTCCAACTCTATCCAAAAGGACATTGTCACTCTTGATATCACGATGGATAATATTTTGACCGTGTAGATGGGCTAAGCCTTTGCAAGTCTAGAATGATGTCAGCATTGCCGTATGCACAACTGAATCGAAAACATAAATCTTACCTCGTAGCAGATGGTTGAGATCTGATCCTCCTGGATCACAGGGTTTTGTTCAATAACATCAGTCAATGCTCCTCCTTCCATAAACTCCATGACTACCCATAGTTCATTGCTTGATTCCTGTAAGAACGAGTCAAGGAAGTTAACGATATTTGGATGCTGACTATCCTTCATCACGATAATTTCGTTAACAATGAGTTCCTTGCGAGGTTGGCTTCTTAGATCCATTTGTTTAATGGCAACCTGTCCACGAGGACCGTGTGTGCGGTATATTTCACGGGCCACGGGTGAGCTTGCGTTCTCCTTAACACGAGCAACGTATACCGATCCCGAAGCACCCTGTCCAATCTTCCGTTGCTTGCTGTACGACTCGTTTGGATTCTCTTTTGAAACGACTTGTCGAAGTCTCTCCATAACCTCGCTTTCTGACATTGTTGACATTCGGACATCCTTTTGACGAGATGGCTCTGGTTTCTTAGTCAGAGCAGCCTCAGCTTGACGGACACCATCAGCAACTCCATTCGATTTGCCAGCAGGGCCGTGCTTGTTAGCGATGTTAAGGGGTTTAACTGCCTGAACAGGAGCCGGGAGACGGCTGGGTGGTTGACCTGAGGCCGCGGAGCCGTTTGGCTGGCGGGCCTGGGTGCGAGCTGGGCTACGGCTGTCATTCCCTGCATAGCGTGAAGCAGATGGCTGCTGTCGGCTTTGGTCTGGGCGAGGAGCGCTGCGAAGAGATCCATTGTCGTCTCTGGAATGTGATGATGGTGCTCCGTTTCTTGGTGGTGAAGGAGCAGGGCGCTGTGCGTTTATTGGTCTCGACGAGTCTTGCTGTGGCTGTCGAGATCGTTCGCTCGAGGGAGCCTGTGGTGCAGGACGAGAAGGGTTATATCGGCTGCTAGATGTACTACTGGCCGGTTCGCGTGAGCCACCATATCCACCGAGCTCCTGCTGCGCAAGTGGTACTCGAGTCTTGGGTAGTGATGCATTATAAGCTTCCTGCTCTCGTCGGTTTTGTTCCTCTTCACGTTGTCGTTGCGCTTCGCGGATACGACGTGCCTCTTCCTCCATTCGTCGTCGTTGATCCGGATGTGGCATCTCTTTGGAACGATCTGGATTGTACTGCTGATCATATGAGCGGTCGGCAGCGTCTGATCCCTTACGGTTTGATTGTGCCGGCGACGCGCTGGGCGATCTATCATCGTGTGTGCGCGAGGATTGGTTGGTATCAAGGCGCTGTAAACCAGAAGGCGGAGGCGGTCTCGGAGGGGCTACACCGTGGCTGCGTAGAGCTTGCATGCTCGGTGGAGATGGAGTGCTCATTCCAGGGAAATATTGAGGGTTTTGCTCGCGCATTTTGATATCAGAGTAGAACTCTAGAACTTCGATGACGGCCTGTGGGTTCTTCTTGTAGTCCTCCTTGGTGATAGCTGAGGCCGTCAAGAGCTTCTCCCACTCCGGTGGAAGACCAACGAACGCTCCCGTCTGCGGATCAAATCCGACGTGAATCTGATGGCTGAAATTCGTCGGGTTGCTGACCCCTCCCATACCCGGACATCGTTCGTATATCTTATCGATCCAGTCGTAGATTTCATCGTCACTCTTTACTTCGCACGTTATCGTCTTCGTTGCGATATCCCGACCTGTCAAGGGACTGCGGGAGTTTGCGTCTTTCGGGTTTGCAACACGGGTGATCTCGAATGCCATCTTGGTATCCTCAGACCGGGTCACGTTCATAACATTATTGAGCTGGATCGAGAGCACGCTCTTGCCGGTCTCATTCTTGAGGAAGTCGAGGCGGAATTCGCGTAGGACGAGATACCGTTGGTTCCAGCTGGCCAGGAACTTGTCCTCTTTACATCTAACATATCCTTCCTTGATCACAGCCACGCCTCCCTGACCGGTCTTTTGGCTCAACGAGAGCGAGGACGAATTCGGGAATATGGAGAGTGACGGGGTAGAGGGCGAATTAAGACCCATTCGATCGAAGGTGGTAGCAGCAGACGAGACCGAAGACATCGTAGAGATCGTGCTCAGTTGAGGCCGGTCGGTGGGAGGGCGAGGAGCCGGTCCTGGGTTCATGAACTGCTCGCGCGAATACATGCTGGGCTCCAGTTAGTCTCTTGGGCAACAAAAATTCCCCGGGTTTCAATCCTTCTCCAAATTTCCCGCATTTAGATAGAAACGTAACAGGTTCGAAGGCGTTTTCTCTGGCTCCCCCGTTTGTGTTTTCTTTTTTTCTCTGCTTCCAAGCGGACTTGACAAGGACATGGGTTCAACGCCGCAGTCTGAGGGGTAGATCAGGACTCACTTTGACTGTGATGAAGCCATGTTCGCAGGTCGGTTAGCCTCAGCTAGTCATCCGGCTCGTCAACGAGGGCAACGCGGCCTGCGACGAGAGCAGAGCAACGCCGTGTCGGTTGTTCTGGCGACGTTTCCACCGCGTCACTGGCCGGGGGTTGCTGTCGTGTGGATTTGTCTAGGGGGCAAGGGGAGATCCAGTTTCGGCTTGGGCGAAGTGTAATACAACCGGATCCTCAGCAACCGCAGGCAGATCGCGAGCAAGCTGGAGGACGGAGGGAGAGGAGATGTAGATATGTTATGTGTTCTGTATAGGAGTGATTGTGGTGGTTGTTCTTCCTTGGCCAGATATAGTCGTCAATCAGCAAGGGGGGGCGCTAAAAGCGATCGACTGCAACCCAGCAAGACCACCAGACAGCGAGCAGCGCAGACAGGATGGAGGATGGACTTGACATGGAGAGCACAGGCTGGAACTTACCCAGAAGCTGTTCCCTGCCGCCAGAGACGGGATTATATTGGTTTGACCAGAAGAAGTGATACAGTCCCCTGTTCTGGATAGGAGATGTGCCGCCGGTGGCTAAGGAGATGGTAAAACGGATAGACGAAGGCAGCAGTGTCAAGGAGTGAAGACGAATATACCAGCTGTCATTACTGTCATTATTCACTTGCTCTCTCTGTTCTCTCTCTCTCGGTGTTCGTTTGTCCTGGAACCCCTAACAAGGAACAGATCCCAGGCGATGGAGCTCCTAACCCCTGGCCAAGTTGGATTTAGTTGGCTGCTGCTAAGGATACGAATATAATTAAGTAATTAAGTATAAAGGTCTGCCGCACGCTTCTTCGATAGGCTTGGATAGATGCACTGCACTACGAGTATTGACGAAGCTTCGTGGATGGCCTGGGAGATATGTATCAGATTCAATATCAATATATCTGACCCCGTGCAACACAACTATCTACGGCTCTAGCAAAGTACGGAGTATACGGATTACGGGCTATAAGAGGAATCATTATATAGCTAGCTGATGTTTCAACTTCCAACGCTTAGTTCCCGAGGTCTCGAGTTAGTGCTTGTACCCCTATTTTTTGGCGGAAGGGGCCGAAGAAAGCGACGGCCGTTGAAACAATCTGTAGTTATATACATAGTAGCTGGAGTTGCACGATAGCCAACCTTAAGCTGGTTTCAATCGACATGTAGGATTCTGGTCGGCATGTACATCTGCTGTGAGACGCTGCTTTTCCAGATTCAGGAGAGCCCAGTATGCGGACTCCTGGCCGGATGGACGCCTTTAGCTTGGTTGATGCTGTTTCCTGGATGCAAGGATGGAGTAGATTAACACAGGGGTTTTATACATATATGAAGATCACCAACAGTGGAAAGCGCCCAAACGCAGCCCATGCTAGATATCCCAAAAATTCCAAAAAAATCCAGCAATACTCCGTACCAAAACTCCCATGATGTATATATGCGTCACGTCTCCGAACCAAAGGGATAGTTGAACTTGAGAAGCCCGTTGAGACCGCCGACCCAGCCATCGGCCGCACCGCCTTCGCCGACAGTCTTGCGCATCACGCAAGGCACACCCCCATACCATGCTCCATCGATGACTTTGATGTCCTCGCCCCAGACACGAACTTCCATGCCGACCCGCAGGCCCTGGGTCATCGTGACCCCGTCAATGCTAACTTCTACCTCCCGTCCGCGATTCTTCTCACTCAGTCGAAGCGTCACGGGCGTTCGGGACGGAACGACCAGGGACCGGAAACTGAGACTCCGTGCACAGATGGGCGTTAGGAGGAGGGAAGACACGAGTGGATGGATGATGCTCCCGCCGCATGAGAGACTGTATGCTGTGCTCCCTGTCGGTGTTGCGACGATCATGCCATCTGCAACGGCTTCAGTGAGGAAACGGCCACCAACGAAAACCTCGACGATCGCGAGATGTGGCTGTCTACCGCGGTGGATCACCACTTCGTTCATCGCGTAGACGCCGGTGTCGGCATCAGATGGCGAAGAGAGGGTGACACCGTTACTGTGCACCGGCTCCCCGTCCGGCGTAAATACACCCACTCGTAGTCTGCTGCGGACCAGTATGCGAGCGCTTCGTGACATGCCCATCGACTTCCCGCGCAAGGACGACCAACCACCTCCAGCTTCTTCGTTACCCGCACAAAGAGGCGGACTGTTCTCGAGTGCAGGCGCTCGCTCACCGAGTCCCGCGCCGGACATGTAGACTTCTCGAAACGCTCCTTTGTATTCTGAGAATTTCCACTCCCCTAGGAACCCCAGGGTTCCCATGCTGAATGAGAGTATTGGAGGTACGATCTTGGACGTCGCGAAGAGCGAAGATGCGCGCAGAATGGTCCCATCACCGCCCAACGTGACTATCAGGTCTACGTTTTCAGGAGGTATCGACGGATCGGACAGGTTGGTGTAAACGGGGAACGGCAGGGACTCGTGTATCTCAGCGGCTGTCTCCCGTTCGAGAATCACGGATATCGGCGAGTACGTCGATTTAATGTGACTAAAAATGCTTTAGTATATTCCTTTAGACCATCGTGTAGAGTCATACTTTGCGAATTCAACCACCGACCGAGTCACCTCTGGGGCACCCTTCTTCTTCATCAGGAGGATGTTCTGCGGCGGAACTGGCCATTGCAAGGCAAGTAAATCGCTCCCTCTTGATTCTGTATATCTCAATCCTTATTAGCACACCAAATATAGCATAGCTAAGGTCCGAACCAACGCACACCTTCATATCTTGGAAATACCCTGCTGGAAAGGGTGTTGATATCTTCGATCTGCCGCAGCCTCGCGCTCACGGAAAATGAACGACGGCAAGTTGCAAAGGGAGCGGCGATATTAGCTAGTATATTGCTACAGCGCTTCATGGTGACGCTGGTATCTTTAGAATAGGAAAAAGCGCGTGATCAATGTCGAAATCATACAAGTATCCCGGCGTCTAAATATCTAGAAGCAGAGCTCAAATTAGTATATCGCTACAGCAGGGTTATGAATATGAGGCATACTGATATATGTTACCATCCCGTTCGTCCCGTAGCTCTTCAACCCCAGACAACTGTTCCAGATGCGATCAGACGAAATCTCTGTACGGGTAGATGAACATGGTCAGGATATCACCGGCCTCGACTCGCGTGCTCTCGTCCTCTTCTTCTTCTCTTCTCGTCTTCTCTTCTTCTCTTCTCGTCTTCTCTTCTCGTCTTCTCCCTTTTCTTTTGTCTTTTCTTTCTTTATGACCTCACCATGGAATACAAGATATTAGTAATACTATAGATTACCTAATTTAATATTTTTCCGCTTCCAACTTTTTATTGTAAATAATAAACTCTAATAAGTTATATTAACCAATAGAATGAGTAGAAATTATATGCAGGGGCTAAATTTAACGAATAGCATCTATTATTTAAAGCCTCCTCTAACCAATAGCTCCTTGTTATACTACATATTGTATCCCTTATACCAAAGACTCAGGGAGCTGCTCTGTTGAATTGAAAATCATCCAGTGTGAATGTAAGTACATCCTGAATATGCTGCTTTTGAGAAGGCCAAGGTAATTTCTCGGTGTCCTTGACCCTTGGCGGCCAGGGCGCTCTACCGTTACATTTAGCAAGTTTACCCTGATCAAGCACCAGGGACAGCGGGAGAGGCATGACCAATGGCCAACCCTCGGCTCTATACGTAGTATGTGAGAAGGGGTTTTTGACAGGGATATCAATAATTCTATGGAAATAAATTTACGGCACCCTGGACGCTCGGAGATTTACGCGCCCGTCTCTGGTGGCCTTGACATAAATACATAAATTCCCACCACCAGACCCGGATGTGTTTGTGATACCCTACAAGAACAATAAGGATACAGGCATCTTGCACAGTCAAACGAGTATCCTACAACATTCTACGCAACCTGTCAAACCGGCCCGCCTGTCAATATGCCGGAGCTTTGCGACATCACCTACTCACGCCAGGAAAGCATCGCCGCAGTCCGTGGTTATTACCAGTTTCTTACCACCCTGTACCTGAAGGAGAGCGATATCCTGGAGCCGCCAGAAGGAGGCTGGCCCTCGGTTACCCCTAGTGCCATACAACAGTTGGGCAAGACGGACGAAGTCGGGTCGCTGCTGCGGCATCTTCCCTATATCCGCCGGCCAGGAAATGGCGAACCCCAGGCCTTCCCGTACAGCCAATTTGCAAATTGGGAGGCTTCTTGTACCTACGTAAATCAGGGCAGGTCCAAGCTCGAGGGCGTTAAATCGTGCTCAGAGGGCTATTACGAGAATGATGTGCCGCCTCATGTTGTTAGCCTCACAAGTGGTGGGCGGAATAATTTCCCCATTTTCCTCGATACAGAGCTTGGCGTTATTTATTGGCCAGAGTGTCCCGGAGATATTCAACATGACTCTGATGCCCCCTGCGAGCGAGTCTGGGACGACCCGTACGAATACGCATCGATGAGTGAGGCGGAGTGGCGCGCCGAGGGTGCATACTGGGCCATTCCAGACTTCTTTGAGATTCTCAAGGATCAGTTTCGCCGTCTGCTCTTCGTCCCCACTAGTACGCTCACTGTTGTCGATGTCCATCATTACCACGATTCGTCTGGGTTTATTGAGTTTTTGCAAGGGATTTATCGAGAGCATGGCTGGCCTGACCTTGAACAATACAATAAGTTGGAATGTCTTAAAGATATACAAAAGCGGCTGATGGAGAAGTATCCCGACAATGTGGACCCTGACGAAGACCCAAACTTATAGACGGTCGATGTAGCAGGCATGCATGGTGTTGAGGGCACAGCGTACATTTTCAATATTTAATATCATACCTGCCGTAGTGTTGAAAAACAAAAGAAACGGAATAATACCAACATTTTATCACACTGTTGGAATTTTTTCCGAGGAAGCCCCTGTCGTGCTCTATATCAACGTTCTCAGGCCTCAAGCTATACGAGGTCTCGGGGCTTGCCTATACTAGTATTATGCAGCTATATATCTTGGGGAGCTGCTTACTATAACCGCTCCAGGGGTACCTGCCAGAGAAAATGGAGGAGATGGTCGGATATGGTCGGGAGCTTGCTTCATCGGCCCGGTCAAGGCTCTCTCTGATCAGGAATTTAGAAGGAGGGTCATAAGGGCTGGTGATTTAACGCAGACGATGGTGCTTGTCAACGTTCCCACGCGGCCCCGAGTTTGGCAAATCCACCATATAGAGATGGGTTGGAGGATAACCCTTGTTGGCCTTCTGGTATCGCTGCCCTAGATCCAGGCTTCAGCCTCCTCACATTGATCTTTTTTACAACGGACAGTCTCCTCCATACGACCATATGCCAAAGGTGAACAACTGGTTAAATTGAAGCGCCACAATTCACTTTCAAGAGTCAAGAGTGAATATAAGTTGGGGTATCCCCTGTATACATAATTGAATATATACATAGTTAAATATTGAATAATCTATACATCAACGCATAACTTCAGTCTATATGACGTTTACTATGCCTAAAGCTGAGTCATCCAGAACGGTCCAAGTCACATGCACCTCTTAGTCAGCATCTACATCCTGCATGGAACGAAGATATAAAAGACATCGAGATAGAACCAGGATGGGGGCAGGGTGTGTATAAGAGATATATTCGAGTAGAAGAAGAAGAAGACGCCTCCGTGAGCAGGAAAGGAGCAGGCAGAACTCGGCCGTGGAAGTGCCCTGCCTCGGTCAGCAGGCAAAGGCGAGCAGACGGGCAGTGCGGCCTTGCGTGCGGCATATCGCTGGCAGGATCTAGGCAGAGATAAAGACAGAGCATCTCCCTCGTCTTCTTCTTCTCATCTTCTCTTCAGCTTCCACCCCGTCTCTCTCCCACTTCTACTCCATCTGACCGTCTTGTGCAAGCTGCTGCGAGACTGACGCCGTCACACCTGTCCAGACACGTGGTTTGTCGCATCCTTTGGGCTCTTCCTGATATATATAACTAGATATCGGAGCATCCGGGTTCTCTGGCCGGGGCTCTGTAGAGAAGAAGCTTGCCCTGAGCCAGATAGAGGAATACACGAACTTCTGAACTTCCAGCTCGATGCCGTCGCGAGCAAGGCACCACCGGAAGGCGTCGTCTCTGACAGGCGGGAAAGCCGCTGGCAAGAAGAGTGCTGGACCAGACCTCATGAAGTCGTCTAGACATATCTATGAGCGAGAGCCGCCGAACTATGGCATACTGGCCCAGATCGTGCGCAGCTTTCTCCTCGTTGCGTGGTTCTCCTGCTGCTGCGTCTGCATCGTGGTGTCCCAGGTGGTCGGACTGCCGCTCTACTTCATCGATAGAGACTATTTCAATGCATACATGGCCAGGACAAAGGAGTCGTTTGGCCTCGCGATCACTGCGCTGACCGAGTGGAGTGCCCCGACCCCTGTCCGCGTCAGTGGTGATAGGAGTGTGCTCGGTCAGGTTACTCTCACGTCGAACGGAGGGATCCAGACTCGGTTTCCTGAGCGTATGGTCCTGATTGCAAATCACCAGGTCTACACCGACTGGCTGTACCTGTGGTGGGTTGCGTATACGAACCAGATGCATGGACACATCTACATCATCCTCAAGGAATCACTCAAGTACATTCCGCTGGTGGGGCAGGGGATGGCGCTGTACGGCTTCATCTTCATGGCCCGCAAGTGGATGGCCGACAAGCCTCGACTGCAGCATCGTCTGAACCGGCTCTGTCGACAACGCGGCGACTCTGCTCCCGGTTCCCCCGTCTTCAATCCGATGTGGCTGTTGATCTTTCCCGAGGGAACCAACCTGTCAACACATACTAAAGAAGTTAGCGATGCATACGGGACGAAGCAGAGTATTAATTCTTATAAGCATGAGCTTATTCCACGCACTACGGGGCTTTTCTTTTGCCTACAGCAGCTAAGAGGCACGGTCGACTATGTCTATGACTGTACGATGGGTTACGAGGGTCCACCGTATGTATCCAGCCTTGATCTATGCATGGATCTTGCTAATATCTGATATAGGAAAGGGAGTTACCCTGATAGCTACTTTACCATCCGCTCTACATACCTAAAGTGCCGCCCGCCGAGGGTTGTTAACTTCTACTGGAGACGGTTTGCCCTTGCTGATATTCCACTGGATAATCAAGAACATTTTGAAACCTGGTTATTCGACCGCTGGGCTGAGAAGGATGCCCTCCTGGACAAGTTCATCGAAACTGGCAAATTCCCTCCATTCGAGGACGCAGACTTGGTCGAGGTCGACCCGAACAGCCCTGATATCCAAACCACATCCGGTAAAAACCACGGCTACGTCGAAGGCGAGGTACGACTGGGCTATTGGATCGAGATCGCTAGAGTGTTTACGATTCCTGCTATACTTGCAGCCCTGATCCAGCTATTTCGGAGGTATTACGGTTGAGATGATTCAGTGTTTCTTATTCCCAGTTTTTAAAGTCTACTCACGGTTATGATAGCGTTTTCTTTTTTTTTTTTCTCATCATTCCCTTCTAAATCGTGGGCGTTGGAGGTGCTATTCTTTGGTCAGGGGCGAACATCTCTTCTCCATGAGGCGGGTTATGGTAGCATAGAACTTATTTGGGCGTTGGACGTGGGAGGAGGACACCTGTCAGACATCATCCAGAGTAGCTAAGAGTCCTCGCGGGCCTGATATCTCTTATTCATATATTTACTTCTTCCTCGTCTTCGTCTTCGTGATATTGTCGTACCACGTGACCTGTTAAAGAAAGCTTCAACTTTCATCCTGCTGGAGATAATTCAGTGTTGCTAACGAGCTCTCTCGATCCTCCGTCTTCCCGCGCAAGAGGTGGCCAGTCTCACTCTCGCTTCTACCTGCAGACCCGTCCTCCGCCCTTCTCCCGATAGATGATGAGATCTTCCAGCCTCTCGCAGCTCTCCTAACCACTTTCCCTCGTCCCGGCGTGCGACAACACGCTTTGCGCGCCCCGTCATGGCGCCGCCCCTTCAGAACGGCGTTGCCAACGGCAGCAATGGCCTAGATGCCGTGTCCAAAGCTGCTGCGGCGATGATGAACCCTCGATTCTCCGATATTCCTTCCGCCATAGACATTCCCGCCTCTACGTTCGACAGCGAGGTCGAAATCAGCTTACAAGAACTCCCCGACGACCCTACAGAGCTCTGCACCCTTCTTGATAACGAAAAGGCCGCGAAGAATTTCTGGGTCATCATTGCTCTGGCGTACGCGAAGCAAAAACAGATCGATCATGCCATTGAAATTCTCACCCGTGGCCTAGCCTCACTTGCGCATGGTGCTACGAAGGAAAGACTAAGTCTGCTGGGCTGGATTTGCTGGCTATACCTGATCAAAAGCAGACAAGCTCCTCGAGTTGCCCCAGAGGGCCAGCTTTACTCCGAAGCAAAGACGAAAGAATTCTATCTGCAAGCTGCAACGGCGACTCTGAACGAGGCCTCGCGGCTGAACCCTGCTTTCCCTCCGCTGTTCCTTGCCCGTGGTGTGCTTTCTATCCTCCGTGCTTCCTTACAACCTCCTTCGAAACCGGTCAGGCCTGGTACTGTTGATACGTCGGAACGCGTTGAATGTTTGCAACAGGCCATAAAATGTTTCGACGAGTCTTCAAAGGCGTTTGGCGGCCGCAATATCATGGCCATTTTGGGCCGTGCGAGAGCAAACTATATGCTTGGACGGTACGGCGAGGCCTTGGAGGGATACCAGGAGGCCCTGGTGAAAATGCCAAACATGAGAGATCCGGATCCGCGAATTGGGATTGGGTGTTGTCTTTGGCAGCTTGACTTTAAAGACCAGGCAAAGGTTGCGTGGAATAGGGCATTGACGTTAAACCCTGACTCAAAGGCGGCCAATATTCTTCTAGCTGCGTATTACTTGCATGACAGCTCGCGCCATTCGACCAACGACCCGGAATTCACCTCTCTCTACAAGACCGCCATGACCCAGTACACCCAGAAAGCGTTCAAACTTGATAAAGAGTACCCGATGACCTGTGCCACATTTGGCAGCTATTTCCTCCTCCGCAAACATTTCCCCACTGTCGAAGCCCTTGCACGCAAAGCTATCGAGCTCACGGATGTCAATGCCATCGCTAGTGATGGTTGGTATCTGCTGGCTAGAAAGGAACACACCGAAGGCGATCCAGAGCGAGCGCTGGAATACTACAACAGATCGGACCAGGCAAGAGGCGGAGCCGACAAGGGATATCCGCCCGCCAAATTCGGTGCAGTCCAAATGCAAGTGAAGAGGAAAGATTTCGATGGTGCCAAGTTCCGACTAGAAAAGATTATACAGCAGACCAAAAACCCCGAAGCCATGGCCCTCCTTGGATCTTTATATGCCGATGAAGTTTTTGCGGCCAGCAATACAAAGGAAGACAAATCGGCCGAAGCCAAGAAGGCAATCTCACTACTCGAATCTGTGCGAACGTCTTGGAAAGCGGAAAAGAAACTCACACCAGACGAGTCCGTGTTACTCTATCTTGCTAGGCTATACGAGGTCACCGCTCCGGAAAAGAGCGTACAGTGTCTCAACCAGGTTGAAGAAATGCAACTGGCTCAGATTCCTGATGATGAACGACCAGATGATGTCGAGGGTGAAGAAGCTATGACGGAAATCCTTCGCGAGCGGCTTGCGCCTCAGCTACTCAACAACATCGGCTGCTTCCTGTACCAGGCCGACAAGATTGAACTGGCGAGAAATATGCTCCAAACTGCTCTCAACGCCTGTGTAAAAGCGCAAGAGCGAGAGGATGCCTCCGATACGGACGCATACGTTACCACCATCAGCTACAATCTTGCTCGTACGTACGAGGCGGCGGGTATGCCAGACGAAGCCAAGAAGGTCTATGAGGGCTTGTTAGAGAGACACAGTGATTATGTTGAAGCAAATGCGCGACTTACTTACATCGCGCTCCGTCAAAGTCCTACCGATGAAGGGCCGAAGAGGATGGCGAAACTTTATGAGGCGGAAGCAACCAACATGGAAGTACGGGCACTATTTGGTTGGTATCTCAGTAAGTCGAAACGTCGCGTGGCCAATCTGGCAGAGGACCATGAGCAAAGGCATTACAAGCATACCTTACAGGGATATGACAAGCATGACCGATATGCCTTGACGGGAATGGGCAATCTATATCTCCTCACAGGTCGAGATATGAGGCGAGATGGCGAACAAGATAAAGAAAAACGGCGCAAGATATATGAGAAGGCAGTTGAGTTTTTCGACAAGGCTCTTCAACTTGACCCGAAGAACGCATATGCTGCCCAAGGTATTGCCATCGCGTTAGTTGATGATCGAAAGGACTATTCAACGGCAGTGCAGATATTTTCAAAGATTCGAGATACTCTGCGCGACTCGAGTGTGTACCTTAACTTGGGCCACGTCTTTGCAGAGTTGAGGCAGTTTACCAAGTCTATTGAAAACGTATGGGCTATCCTGACATTACCCCATATCAGTGTATACGGTTTTGGCTAATCAATTAATAGTACGAGATCTCACTCTCAAAAGATAGAGCTAGAGATGCTCAGATTCTTGCATGTCTTGGCCGTGTTTGGTTCCTAAAGGGCAAGCAAGAACAGAATTTAGTGGCTATGAAAACCGCGTTGGAATATGCGGAACGCGCACGTTCCGTTGCCCCAGACCAGATCCATCTTGCATTCAACATCGCCTTTGTTCAAAACGAGATAGCACTTCTTGCTATCAGCCTTCCAGAAGCCCAAAAATCATCTGAAGAAATCGAAGAGGCGATAAACGGCCTAACGGCAGCAATTGAAGCCTTTGATAAGATCGCAAACTCAAAGAATCCTCCTTACCCCCGCAGCTCTCTAGAATCCCGAGCAACTATGGGTAGGAACACGATCCGAAACCAACTTCAACGAACCCTTCAGAGCCAAAAGGAATATGAAGAAAAGAACGCCGCCAAGCTGCAGCAAGCCAGAGAGCTACGAGACGCAGAATTAAAACGACGTGAAGAAGAGAAACGAAAGGTCGAAGAGGCTGAAAAGGAGAGAAAGCGGCAAATGGCGGAGGAACGACAGCTGATGATTGAAGAAGCTGAACGGCTCACCGCAATGCGTATCGATGAGGAGAGGTCGAGGGAAGCTGCCGAGTACACGACCGACAGCGAGACTGGAGATAAGGTTAAAAGGCAACAGAAGAAAGCAAAGGGCAGCAAACGAAAGAAGAAAGCAGATGCGGATAAGAGTAGGCAAGAAAGCGAATCACGACACTCTGGATCATCGTCTGAAGGAGAAGAGGATGAACGTTCTGCTGCTCCTAGAAAGAGAAGACGCCTTGAGCGAAGAGGAAACGCGAAGTCGAGTAAATTCAAGAGTACCGAAATCGTCGTTGAATCGGAAAGCGAGGCTGATAATGCCGAAGTCAACGGCGAGGACGACAAATCTGGATCACCCGCGCCAGGTCGGAACGATGACGAGGATGAAGATGCTCTTGTACACCGACGACGGAAGAAGACCAATTTGCGCATTGAAGATGATGACGACGAAGATGAAGAAGGGGGGAAAGAGGCAGCTCCCACTGGGGATGATGATAACGATGACCTCTTCGATGAGAAATCGCCAGCCGGCAACGACGATGCTGATAAAGATGTCGACATGAAGGGTGCCGAAGAAGAGGAGTGAACTCACGCCACCCATGAAACCAAGGTCTGGCCGTTTACTGCTGCCTGAAGCCAGTTCGTCGATACCATTAGATCCCCTTCCCACCCTCGGAAGCCTTCTACATCTCGCTACTTGCGTGTACCATTTTCATTCTTCTCGTGTCTTATTTATTGGTGGCGTCGTGAGAAATTATCCCGGATATCAAAGCGATTTAACTTGCGTTCTTTGATTTTGCCCTTTTCCTATCTACCGTCTGTATTCCAGTTTTCATTTTAACCCTGGATCTTGCAAATGAAAAAATTCCTTCGGCATGAGATCAGTCTTCAAACTCCCACATTATGCTGGCGTTCTACCATTATATTTGGCAATGAATCACCTTCCAAGAACAACCAATGTATTTTAACTATCATCTTTCGATAAACCTTGTTTATAATTTGAACGGTATGCCTTTATAATAATATCTAGTTCTTAAAACTACGATCCTGAGGTCACTCCTATATAAACGGAGTAATGCCGATTTGCTCGGTGTTTTCGGCCCTCCACCTTAAATGTAGAAACCCTGCCCAAACCTCCATACCTACTTCAACCTACTCTATATGGAGGGAATTGATATCTGAATGGACAACGCCTTCACTGAACGGGACTACAGGAATCATGACTGCGGAAATCACCGAAATCGTCCATGTCGACAAATCTCGCGCTGTTAAAGATCCAGAATATGCGCGTTCTTTCAGCAAAACACCCTCGTTCTGTGTCTACGATGAACGATTCATAAGGGACGTTATCGGCTCAGCCCCCAAAATACAACTTATCGAGGAACGAAGAGAGAAAGGGGAGCAATTCGCACACGAGGCGGGTGTATACATTCGCGCGACCAATTCAGTGTATTTTACATCTAACTTCCAGACCTGCGACCCGATTGATCTATACGCCATAAACTGCGATACGCACAAGATTGAAAAGCTCGATTATCCTGAAGTTGTGCAGGCGAATGGGGCATGCAACTACCCTGGAAAAACTGCATCTGTTCATGCCTCTGCTCGATATCGGGGCGATGTCGGATCACAACCTGATAGAATCCTCTATTGCTCTCAAGGGGACCATTCCATGCCGTCGGGGCTTGTCCTTGTCGACCCAGTTACAAAAGAATCTGAAATCATGATAAACAACTTCCACGGTCGAGAGTTCTCCTCCGTGAATGACGTCGTGATCCACCATGATACAGGAGATATCTGGTTTACAGACCCAACATACGGCCACGAGCAGGGCTTTCGTCCTGACCCCCTCCTCCCAGCGCATGTATACAGGTTTCGGCCCTCGACGAACGAATGCTCAGTCTTAGCCGACGGATTCGATATGTGCAACGGCCTCTGCTTTAGTCCTGATTATTCACTCCTGTATGTTACTGATACAGGCGCGGTAAAGGCTCGCAGCCACTCTGGAGACGGACACAAGTTCAAATTCAACTATAGAAATGCCGGGACGATATACGTTTACGATGTGGTTGACAAGGGGACTAGAATTGCAAACAGAAGGACATTTGCATTTTGCGATTTGGGGGTGCCTGACGGGATTAAATGTGACGAGAACGGATATGTATATGCCGGTTGCGGAGATGGGGTACACGTTTGGGATCCAAATGGCGTTCTAGTCGGTAAGATCATTGTTGGATGTACAACGGCGAACTTTTGCTTCGTAAAGGGCGGTATCTGGATGTTTAGTGAGAAGGACTTATACTTCTGCAAGATTCGTGCGAAAGGAGCGTTGGTTAAGATAGAGTGCGAGTAGAGAATAGAGCATCACCATTCGCAACTCGTAGATGTTTGCTACCAGCTTCCAAAGTTGCAACAAACATCCAAGATAACACCATATAGGCAAATAAGTCTGGCTGCAATGGCGGTTAGTCTACATATATACAGCAAAAAGTGCATAATATATACTAGACAACAGTCAATAGAGGGTATAAATAAAAAAAAAATAGAGGGGAAGAAGGTGACAATATACAAAAATGCTATAAATACAACATGGGTATCATCCAAGTTCTGAGACCGCTGCTGTGCCGGATTCTCTCAAAATATAATGCAACAAAATGGCTGGCCATCATTTGTAACTAAAACTCAGTATTCCAGGTGGGCGGGGACATGGATAGAAAATCAAAATTCTCCAAATTGAACCATGACAGCATTTCCTGAGAAACCATCTCAGAGTGGGCAGTACTTGTTGGTGGGGGTGCCATCGATGACGGTATCTGATGCTCCCTGTTCATTACCCTGTTGACAGGGTGGCTAGAGCCGTCAGTTGCGATTTGTCCCTCACACCGCTCAATCATACCCTTCAACCCTTCCGCAATTCGATGTACAAGATGCTGCTTAGCGCAAGGACAATGTTGAAATACTTCTAGAACCCGACGGCTGGTACGAAACACCAGGTGAGTATCAACGTGGACATGTTGCCTATTACGCGTTGCAACCTTAAGGAGGAAGACTGCTGCAAAGGCAAACATGGTATGGAAGTAATGCGGAATTCCAACCAAGTATGCGCGCAACTCGTCAGACTCGATCAGTAGTTCCAGGATAGAGATGGCGGTCGTGACTGCACAGGCTGCAATGTCTTGTAATTCTGGTGCCAGGGGTATAGAGACAGATTCCACGTTTAACCCTCGGAAGGCGTGAGAGCATATGAAAAACTTTGCGAACCGGAAATGAAGCTTAACAGCTTGCGATGGGAAGTTTCCCAGCCATTTATTCCGCGCCAGTCTTCCTGTCCATGTATGGGACCATCGATCCAACTGTGCAAGGTAATCTCGAAGCTGCGGAATAAGTGCTAATGGAATGGCTTTCGTCGCATCTACCCCATATGTCTGCCTCACTCTCCCTAGAAGTAAGAGTAGGTCGATATGGCTGATAAGTCTCAGGTCGATTTCACCGGAAAATGGAGATGACAGGTGATTCTTCCAGTTGATATACCCGGCTTCTACCCCACAAGCCGGAGATGCATGGAGTAGCGATATCTGCTCGTTGGCTAGGAATATCAAAAGCCACATCTGTGACTTGCCGAACGCCTCCTTATCGGTTTGTGGCTGGTTCATATGGGCTGTGTGGTACTGCATTCCGATTGCTTTCCTGAGGACAAGGCCAGATAATACCCAGGTAAGGTTTCCTAGCCAGTATGAGCCCATACACAGAGCCTTGATGTCTTCCAGCCCCAAATGGTTGCGGAACATAAACGAGGAGGTGACGCTACGTAGTTCCCGGCTGAGCTTATCGTATGCCTCGGTGCCTAGGGGATCATGTAAAGCTGCCACCGTGCATAGGGTTAATGCAAGTAGAGTAGATGTCTTTCGAACTTCGCTAATGTCTGCGTATTTCTGTAGATGGTCGTAGAAGAAGTGGTCCAGCCGAGTCAGATACGTTTTGGTGAGCTGGTCGGCTTCCGCCTGAGTAATGACGCCTCGAGAAACAAAATCCGGCTCCATGACCAGGCCTGAAAACTGGGCTGACCCTTCGTGCACCTCGCTTGACTTTGTGACTTCGTAGAGGGACCGCACTGGAGCAGAGGCGAGCGTGTCCGACTCCATGGTAACGTCAAGCTGGTTGTGGCGTTCATCTATATGTTCACGCCGAGAGGTTTTCACGTCCTCTTCCTTGACAGCCAATTCATCTGCTGCGGATATGGAAGGAAGGGATAATGCTGCCCTAGCTTCATTCAGAGCTGTTTGGAGGTGAGAAAAGTAGCGATTCATTCGGGAATTCCATCTGCAAAGATATAGATTAGAACTATGCGCGTAGCTTAAGCAGGGCCATCAAATGTATATATCTACCTCGCCTGCTCGGTCATTATATCCTGTATTGACTTATTCGGCGAGCATTCAAGACCGCGCTCTGCGCAACGCTTGCATGGCGGGGTGTCGTCGTCCATGACACATTTGGTCTACCATTCTGAATTAGCAGCCGTCCGCCATTGAAAACGTATTATATACTGTGGTTCAATGCTCCCAGACCTTCTGTTTCCTACAGGCCGGACATGCCGTCGACTTGCGGCTGGTCACCGCGACGCTGATTTTGGGTGAATCGGGAGGCGCCATCCCCAGCGGGACCGGAGGGGTGTTGGGAGTCTTTGTCGAGCTGTCTGGAGACTGATACATTGCCATATCGCCGGCTCCATTGTGTAGATGGTGCAATGCCTCTGGCGGCGACGGGTTCGACGGGTTGGACGAGAGCTCCGCGACAGACCATGGACGCTTCCGCGGAGGGTTCATCGTTGCTCGTGAATTATAACAGCTCCTCGCAGCAGATAGCAGAAGCCGAATATTCGAGTATCAATCCAGTATGCGCCGTACGACAAGGGTCATGGATATTGATGGCAAGCTGCAGTCATCGCAGGGTAGAACGCGGGGAGTTTTCAGATGGGTTGAACAGAGCCAGCCTTGCCACCGGGACTTTTCTCCCTTGCGACTTCTGACCAGGCTGAGAGCTGCAACAAACGACCGCTGGCGAGCTGTCTTGATGGTCAAGATAGGATGTTGAACATGGAATTACGACCTTGCATGCGGAGAATCAAGCGCGGTGGAGTCAACCGAGATGCCGGACAGATCTAGCATCTACACAGGAGATCTATAACGATTATACTGGCTTATATAGCCGCTTTATGTCAAGTCGCTGTTGAGCGTTCGACCTTGATAAGGAGCAAGCAGATTGCTCCTATACTATTATAGCCAGGCCAGAGATATACTCGAGCATCGCAGATATCAGGAAAGATGGATGCTATACATCTCGGCAATTAGATTACAGACTGGAATACCAGATGAACAACGACAGACTCTCTCTGCCGTCGAATCTCCAAGCCAAATGGACCAGGTTGATCCAGACCTTCGCTTCGGCTCTTGACTCTTGACTCTTGCCATGACGATGATCTGTGAGAGTGTAGGTGGACACGTCTTTTTCGCTAGCCAGGCTTCGCTTGCGATTCGCTTGCGATTCGCTTGCTGGAATAGGATATTCATAACGCCAGGTACTGAAGAAGGCCTTTGTTTTTCCCTCAAATCTTCAATGTGCCATGTCTTATGTCCTCGGTGCCGAATATTCAATTATACATGCCTCGGGCCTGCGGGAGGCCGCCAGCAGGCCGGACTGGATCACCACATCCATCTACGCAGCACTCGAAGAAGCCCGCGAGGATACTTCATGTGCATGTATCCGGATACGATTTAATCAACTCTAACAGACGTTTCCGGCTGCAGGTACGGCTGAATGAAAATATTGTCCAACCCGCCTGCAACTCCGCCATCTTGCATCCCGAAAACGAGAAGGATAGATGAGAGGGAGTGGGAGAGGAAGAAGAATCGGTGCAACTTCAACTTTCTTCAGGATTTGCAGCTCGGTTAAATTTCCAGCCATAGGACCAGTTGGAATGTGGTCTTCCGCTTCCCCCCGCCGTGCCTGAGGAAAAAGAAAAGCGGTCAAAAGTGCCGACCAGCATCCCTCGACTTCGATGATCGAAGTTGGCATCTCGACCGAGTCGTGATATCTCCCAGCTCGATTGCGGATATGACGTCTTATAAAAATAGATGTTGGCAGACGATGGTTAACTTCATGCAGATAAAAACAATATGTACGGAGTGCGTCAGACCGTATGAAATATCTCACTATCCTCGTTATTATCGGATGTTGTTTAATGATGTTGGGGATTGCCAACCGGAGTGGAGGAGCTTCCTGCATAATGGCCAAATCTAGTGTTGGGTGGGCGAGGAATGGAGGGCCAAGGGAGAAAGGCATTGGTTATAGGCAGAAACGCAGCTGAAGACATTTTTTATAAAAAGAGCGTGTCGGTAGGGTTATCCCGAACCTGACGTTACGATCATATTTTTGGCCCCTCTTGAAGGATGAGAGAGAGGATGTTGTATCACAGACAAACGACACTCGCGAGACTGCATTGATTGTTCGCTCTTACTGATCAACAGACCTCTTTCCTAGAGGATTACATCGGAGGAACGTTCCATGTCTATATCTTGAGGCGTTAATGCTGTATACAGCAAATATGCACGACAAGCTGAGATAAACGTCTTCAACCACTCCGGCCGCCTAGAAGTACGGAGTAACGAGAAAGCAGAAAAATACGCGGCATCCATGCCCTGCATATCACCCTCGTCGTCCAAGGCACGCACAACCGGATGCAAGAATGGCAGTTGGGCCAACAAAGAATTGGCCAACCAACGCAGCGCCAAAACGAGATGATATCATCTAGCGGTGGGTAAAATAATCTATTATGTATCATAGCTGACGCTTAAAAATAGAAGCATACATAATAGCATATCTCACATTTTATGCTTCTTCCATATTGCTCCTGCTGCCATGAGGGAAAGATGGTTAAGGTTCCTATTCCGAGGTTCCCCATAGGCGTGCGTTTTTCTGACAAGGGCGGGCATGGGGCTTTGTAACCTGAAAATGGCGAGTGAGGCAGTCTGCTCCGGGGGATACGGCGGTTCAACCCTGTTCCCTCCATCCCGCTTTATGTAAGTGAGAGGGGGTTTCGAGCTGGCGCGCTCGTAAGGCCAGAAAAGGGCCCTTCCATATACTTGTTCCTTGCATAACGCACGGGAACTAGGTGGATTAAACCTCGTATTTCAGAGAGATCAACCAGTCTGGCCTATTTTCTCCTTCCTTTCTTGATTTCCTTCCATGGTGATAGGCCGTGAAAGCGGGAAATATTTAGAGAAATATTTCTCATGTTATAGGCAAGGTACTCACGTCTTCTTGAGATCCCTCCCTGTCTAGATCCCGCCCAGGGGTTACGCTGCTTTTCCCCATCTCGGACGCACCTCGTTGAGCCAAGCGAAATGTACTAATAATATCTTTTCCCATTCTCCTAGAGTATAATTCCTTTCTAGAATTTGTAGCTTTTGCACGGGCTCGCGTCTGCAGCTTCCGGAAGAATCGTAGGGATCTAGCTTTTAATTCACGAGGAGATATCCCTGGGCCTTGGTCTTGGATATGATCGCGATCCGTTATAGTATTTCGTAGGTGCGGGCATTCTGTATGCGATTGTATTATGAACAAGGTCCTAATTCATGCATAATGCCCCTGCGAGGCCAGGGCATCCATAGGCTAGCAGGACCCTCTGCCCGGAGGATGGGAGTGGATAGCAACAGGGGAGCGATACCACCGATACATACTCTGTATCTGTCAGCTCCGAACGATAGCCTAATGAAGATGGAGATTTCAATGCATCGGTGAATGATTCATGCAGTTTGTGATTCGAAGTTCCTTTCTATAGAAGCACTATGCTATGTAAGAGTCGACTCACTCACCACAGCAGCGTGTCCGTATCCAGCCATACAAAACCTGGTCAAACGGTAGGGATTGATATGGAGAGGCGGCCTGGCGGCCTGTCCTTGCGTACTCCCGTATGTAGTACGATGTATACAATGTATATGGCGGAGGACGCTGCGGCGAGTGAAGGATGCAAAGCCGTGGACTTGGCCCGGGAGAAAGGGCATCTCCGGCCGTGGATCTGGTCTTCTCGTGAAGTTGTTCGTGATGGCCCGTCAACGGACTACATCGTGCATAAACGCGAACAAGCATCTTTCGGCGGAA
The DNA here is from genome assembly GCF_011692745.1 of Arthroderma uncinatum. NCBI lineage: Eukaryota > Fungi > Ascomycota > Eurotiomycetes > Onygenales > Arthrodermataceae > Arthroderma > Arthroderma uncinatum. The sequence goes on from NW_022983867.1 coordinate 1,251,404, forward strand.
ATTTTTCGGCGGAGAGAAAGATATATACGGGAAGATGCTAATTCAATCCCAATCCCCAGCCTGCACTGCGCCAAGAGCACGTTATGTCCCATAGATCGTGTTTCTATCAGCATGGCATACACGTTTCCGACCCCTGGTAGACCGCTGCGGCCGCCGTGAGCCAGCGACATCAGTTTTTGGGCAATGGTCTTTCGCCTGCATTGGACGTCTTGGTTGATCCTGAGGATGGCTACTCTGCCTGCCAGGACGGGCCCTGTTGTCAGCCGGTGTTAGCTGGGTGTGATGGGGAGTTTAGCATCAATATATGTAAGGCTTTTCGCTGATCTTCTGCAAGGCAAAGCTCGTCCTTACACAAAACACAGAGCCTGATACCATGTGCACTGTCAACCCGCGACGATCGTCGACTATTCAGCACATACTCCCTCCGTACGGCCGATCCAAATATATAGTCCGGCCTCAAGTGTTCGGAAGATTCGGCGCGAGAGAGAGGACCACTTCGGCAAAGGGGCCGAGCTGGAGACGTATACATGATATCCAGTCCATGAATATATATGAAACGAATGTGCTACAGGGTGGGCGATAAATTCCTGCAAGCGTGATAGCCGCTGGAACACGCATGAACACGATGCTTAAAAGTAGCGACTCCCCTCCCCCCATACCAACTTACGTATACCAACCTACGCAGCAGGACGGGCCGGCGGCGGGAAAGGAAAAGCGCAAGGCTGTCCGGACCACTGACAGCAGGCCGTCACACGTGTAGACCTGGGCAAGCGGTAAGAGGTTGAAGGTGGCCGCCAGGTCGCCCGTTGGAAGTTGATATGCACAACTCGACTCTGCCTTATCCAGAGGAGACGCAGAAACGCTGTCGTTTATGCTACGCTCGTGTGGCGTCTGATACGTCTGATACGTCTGACTGGCCGCGTTTGGGCCTTACTCATAGGCCTCTTCTAGAAACAATGTCTTTTGTTGCTGGGTGCTACTGCTGCTCTGCTTGCTTTTTATATGTATATGCACCCCGAAGGATTCCGCCTTACTAGTCCATAAGAGCGGAACAGGAGCCAAGGTAACGACGGATACCAGCTCTGCGTTTCCGACGGTCTTAAATACTGGAGTGTGTAGCTTTGCTGTTTGAGATCTGCTGCAGGATGGCTTGCAGTGGCTTGAATAGCTCAACGGTCGATGAGATCGAGTTCGTGCCGGTTTCTCCGTAGAGTCAGCTCCCTTTGCATGTGTCTTGTGTCTTGATTCATGTGCTTTCCGTCGGATAGTCGTGAAGCTATGGATTTGCATAATCACATGGGGGATAACACATTTCTCCATCTAGATGAACCGAGTTGAACGATGGAGATGGGCGCTCCTCTACGGAGTCTTAAAATATGGGTGCGCGCCCATGGTCTGACATGCGGCATCCCTGCATGGGAGTTCGTGGTTGCACGGAATACGCGCGAGATGCAAGCCATGCCATGCCGATCGGTGCTATTCGCTGTCCTGTCAGAAAAGGGGGTCAACCATGTGTCTATGCTTAGTCCTTGCAGAGCAAAGAATGGTTCATTCGATGGCGAAGGTTCGCCACTAGGGAGATATATACGGAGTAACTGGAGGATCTCCGGTCGTTACCCATACAGGCTCAGGTCGCTACCATGGATGAGAGTTGGTGATGGGCGATAAGAGAGGGTGATATAAGTATGGATATGGTCGTTGGATCGCCGTGGGAAACGTAATAGGAAGTCTTTAACCCCCGACCAGAGAGATCGCCGGTACAATCGGGGACGGGGAAGTGGATATATAATGACTCTGCTGTTAAAGATCACGCAAGTCATTAAATACGTCCTGTAGCTTATATCGGCTTTTCTGGGGGTGTCCTTGGAGGCCTCGTAAAGCTCCCTGCGCGTAAGCATAGTCTCTCTGCACTATTTGCAGGGCGGAATTATGCTTTGCGATGCGTTGTATCTGACATGGCCCTAAGCTCTTGTCGGGTCAGGCTTGTCAAGCCATTCTCTTGTTGTTTCATGGATAGTCGAAAAAGCAACCTCTCTCCAGGCGCCGTTTATTCTCCGCCGTGAAACCAGAGTGTATCGTAGCATCTTGATGCCATATCTTGACATTCTCCGTACCAGATATGTACTCCGTACTAGATATATACCCCGTGCTGGATTGTATGCTCCGTACTCTAGAGCTGGTAGATCGACTAGATCTTAGGGATGCCGTACTATATAACTGTCACATATAGGCTCCCGCGTCGTGACTGTGGCGTGCAGGTAGTCGGCGATGTGTCGTCTCCCTTGCTGTCAGATGCAGTCGATGCCAGTAGATGCTAGTCAAGCAGTCAAGAAGGCGTTTAGGCACGGCACAATACAGACATTCATGCAGTGTCCATGTAGATATCATGCGTTTGCGCGACGCCCTCGCAGCCTGAAGCCCGTCCATATGGCGATAGTTATGGCGATCCCGTCAGCCATCACACTCGCACTCGCACTCGCACTCAGTCTCATCCACCACCTATACAGTCTCATCCACCTGTATACTCCGTAGAGACAGCCGGTTCCACCTGCTTCTTGCTCGGCCGTTTTCTGCTCTCGGTGCCCAAGCTGTCGCGGCCGCGGTTCGCATGGACACCCAATGAGGCGAGCTCGCGCCCCCTGAAAGACGAGACGGCAGACAATCCCGGAGTGTTGGATGCTCGCCCCAAAACCACCAATGATGCTGCCTGTGGCCGGACGCTTTGCTGCTACTGGCATAGGCCGATGGGTCGTCCCTTGCGCCGTTGTTTCTGGCTGAAGTTTATCGGCCGACGCCCCTTTACCAGTGGACGAGAAACATCGAACGAGCGTGGACTGCTTAGGCGTCAGAAGCGACGAAAACAGAGATTACAGACGCTGCTATGGAGGACTAAGCGGTGGATTCGTCGTCGGCGTTGACAAGCGACTGACGACGTACGTCTCTCTCTCTCTCTCTCTCTCTCTCTCTCTCTCTCTCTACACCTACACCTACGACACCCTGGCCCTGGTCGACCGCCTCCCTTGGCCTGGTGTTATGCCATCTGCAGTAGCGTTGCATCTTTCGTGCATTCGCTGCATTGTATGCTCCTCGAGCTGCTTGTTGCATCGCACAAATGGGAATGAGAAGAAAGCGGAAAGGCGAGACGGCCATGATTGGCGGGATTCAGCTATTATACGGACGGCTCAAACGCCTCTTTTCCTTTGCCGTTGGACGATTAATCTTTTTTATTTTTATGGTTGACTTTTCTCGGTTTCGATGAAGACAAGATGCTGAAACGGCTGGCACACCAACCGTAAAAAATTACAGAGCAGGAAAAAACAAAAAAAAGCAAAAGAAAAAACAACACCATGGCGTTTCATGTGTCTTTTCCCTCATAGACACGCAACTCGAGAATTTGCCTCAATTGACGTGGAAAAGGGGGACACGATACGGATTGATATCGTACAAAGCTGGATGATCAGCACATCTGAAATCCTCACAATCACTCCGGCAAAAGGGTGTAAAGGGTGTGTTATACTCGGTCGGCTACTGGCCTAGACAGGGCGTTTTCCAAGCGGTGGGAAAAAGAAAACAGAGGCATATATTAATAACAACATGACCTGGGATGTTGCTAGTGTATACAGGGCATATATACGGAGGATTAACCGGGTAACGATCGCGGCCAATGAGACAGACCATCTCGCTCGTCCCCTGCTGTGGACTGGTACCTGGTAAGTACGCAAGCTGTTAGGTTACAAGGGCCCAAAGTCACCTCCCATGGTTCCCGTTCCTGCAGGTGGGATCTGCTCGTCTTGATAACTCCGCCCCAGCCAGACTAGACGAGGGACTCCATCACACGCAGCGCCTTGAGCGTCGTCTCTTTTGCTCGGTTTCCTATTAATTGTATGGCCTCCTCCGCAATGGGCCACATATCTGTCCGTCTTCCCTGCTCTGTCCCCGGTCCGTCCTACTGCCTCTCTCTCTGCTGCTGCTGCATCAAGGATTTCCATCCCACCAGCCTGATATCTAATCGACACTTGGTCACTACAGAGTTCCCAACGATACTTCCCTGTCAAAGAGGGTTACGTGACCTTTTTAACTTCTCACAGGGTGCCTACTTTTGGGTCGCTTGCTCATACACTGGTTGTTTGCATTTCTAGCTCGTTCATTTTCTCGCCCTTCCTTTTACTACGACTCATCTTACAGAAACCGAGACGCTGGCTTTATCCGTCTCAATTAAGATCGTGGGTGCGAGGTTTGCTTTGACCAAGCTCCAGTTTACCAATATAGCATCAACTCCAACTGCCAGTGCTTTTCTATGGTGCCTCGCTAGCCTTCTCAAACCCCCTGCTTCTGGCTGCTACTGCTGCTCCTGGTGAGGCATAATCCCGGCTGCCCAGGCAAAAAGCACACCACACCAAACAAGGACTATCCCTCCGACCAATTTTTTTTCATTTTTTTCATTTTTTTTTATATTTTACATACTCCCCTGGCCCTTCGCGTGGGCGTATGTGGAGATAGACGCATGTCCCCTTGGCCTCAGGTCTTCCTCCCTCAGTCTCCGTTATCGCCCACCGTCCTCCCTGGAACTTTAACTTGATAATATATCCCATTGCCTATCTGTGGGCCAGTCGCCATGTCGTTTTTTGAACAGTATACATCCTCGTCCTCGTCGTCTCCTGCTTTACTCCCTCGACCCCAGACCTCGTCACAGCCCTCAACTTCCCAATGGTATCATGAGCAGATCTTGCGGGAGCTACCTTTCATGTCAACCTCCACAAGCCGATCAGGGAGTCCATCACGCACTCGCAACAACGTCGGCACGCAAAGTCCAAAACGTCTGTCTGTTCTTGGCCTGCGTTCCCGCAGTAATACTGGAAACTCGAACACTTCCTCGAGTATATCCCCTGCCTCATCTATGACATCTTCTGGCGAGCAATCTTCGAAACGTTCCTCCCACGACGGTAGCAAGGGTGCGTTTGATTTCGTCCTCCCACTAGAGAAGGAGGAGAGCTCGGGCAAGTCGTTCTTCTCGCGCGGCAATCGCATCCTCAGACGCCAGGGAAGCAAGTTTAACCTTTCAGACACACTCACCGTGGACGAAGAGGACGAAATGTCGAGCGACCAAGTCTGGTATGGCGAGAAGGAGAAGGAGAGAGAGAAACAGAAGAGTAAGCGGGAGCGGCCAGCCGTCCTCCGTCGTATGCATCGACAGAGAAACAGTGACGCACGTATGTTCACACCACATGCTTTGTCTTTCTTTTTTGGCTCCTTTTGTTAACGATGATATATGCAGATGCAACTCTCAAAAGCAGTATCTCGGAGCCCTTTCATTTTCAACATATTACTCACACCAGCCGTGGGCAATTACCACCTATTGAGCTCACTCATCCGCACGACCTCGCCACAGAATTCTCTATTATCCGCGCTTCCCAACGACCGAACTCTGAGCTGAAGGGTATACACGCTCAGAACCTTTCATATCGACCTTATACCGCCGAAGAGGAATCAGACTGGAGCCTCGATACCCTCGCCCCCGATGCCCCGTCCCTTTTTACCCGTAGCCCTCCAGGTTCACCGATCTCGACGATCCACGTCTCCCCCGAGAGCAGGCCACTCAGGAGAACATCACATTCAGTTGAGAACTTCTCTCGACCTGTTTCTAGGATCGTACGGCAACCATTCGCTCCTACCATGATACCTCCGCCGAGGAGGTCTTCGAGGATGGCAACAAACCCCGAATACGCCCGCCGTGCAAACAACTCTGTCGATGGACTCATGGGATTGAACGGTCTGTCCCTGTCTCCGGTAGAGGACGCCCCGGTCGAAGATGCTGTTGGGTATGCGGTGTCGCCGTTGGAACCGGAGCCTGTCGCAGAACCGGCTGAAGAAATAGGTCGTGCATTTAGCCCCGATGAGCATAACGCATCGTCTACCAAGCCATCGCCGCTTATCCGTTTAGACGGCGTTCCTGAAGAGGATGAGAACTCCTCCGTCCGCAGTAGCCATGTCATAGCTTTCGACCCAACTCCCTACCAATCCGAACCTGAACCCGAGGCTCGCTCTGAATCGAAAAAGCCAACAATTTTGCTGGCCCCCCTCCAAGAAACACGCTTCGACTATGAAGATATGCACTCTCCCGTCATTCCTTCCCATCGACAAGGCAATTCTCCACTACCAGCTGGCCCCAACAGTCCTGCCGAGGCAGTTGGAATGCATGCTTCCAATGCGTCCTGGGAGGCCGATATCGACTATTGCTACGAGCATGCCGCCGAATCAAATTCGAATTTCGACTGGCACCGTAGCTCCGCAGAAGAACAGAGGGACTGCAAATACTCTCCCCACGATGAAGGCGACAATTCAGGCCGTTTCAAGACTGACTCTGGCTCGTTTTACCTTCACCCCTTGGACACAAGCAAGTCTGGCCAGACAACGCCAGAGCTTCAACCCTCATCCGGATTATCGGCATCAACCAGGGCCGATAGCGAGACCGCCAGCCCAGCCATCTTCAACCACTCGTTCGGAATCTTCCCGCCGACCAACGACTCTGTTGATAAAAAGCCCAGGACCAGCGAAATCCAAGTTTTGGAGACACACTTTGAACACGTGTCACATGACTCAGTATACACACACGTGATTTCAGATATCCATGAAGACGATGAATACCATATCGATGAGCCCGCCTACTCTCGAACCGGCTCCTCCACTCTAAGCAAGTGCAACTCGCAGGAAAGTATGATGTTGTCTCGCGCTGCCTCGATTGTGCGTAAACATCGCTCTTCCACCTCCACCAACAGCGTTCCAGACCTCATCCATAGTCCGAACTGCAGCCGTGAGATGGTTGATCGTGAGGCACCAAGCAGCCCATTGGCGGATAAGCCAGTGATGCCACGCCCTTCTGCTTCTCCAGTTTACTCGCGATCTCTCCCATTTGGCCGTGAAGGCGTGCATCGCATGCCATTCGCATCTGTCTCTGGCATCGATCCTACTGCAATCCCATCCATCCCAATGCACGATCGCTCCAAGTCCGCGTCAGTTTTAGAATCCTCTGACTGTCCAGGCGCCAGGGCAACACGAAAGCGCTCTTCAACTTTAACTCGTGGAGGCGTTCGTAAGAACCGGCCTTCATACTCGCTGTTCCCGGTTGCTGGAGCACCAGCGCCACGAGTCAGCTAAAACACTGGTACAGAAAGTACCTTTCTATTCGACTCTCGTCCCCCTCGCTATAGACGTGATTTTTATACCCTTTCCTAGACCCATTCAACGACCCTTATGATCATGCATATACGTGCTGGCAACTCTCCCTTCTTCCAAACTCTCTTACACAAACCCTTTTTTCTTTTCGATAATGAGCAAGATTCGCAGGCATACGATTTATATTCTAATCTCCCTCCGGCCCTACGGGCTGGCATTTAACTATGATTTTCCATTCGTCTTATCATTGTTCATTCATTGATTGATTGATCTTATTGTCATTTCGAGCATACGAGCAAAATCTTTTATTTGTACCAACTTCTCCTTTTGTCCAGCATATTGCAAACACGCGTCTTGTCATCCGCTTTTTTTTTCTTTTTCCTTTTTTGTTTTAATTCACCCAGGGTATTCATTAGACTTTGGACGGTGCGCAAAAATCCTTGCTTTTATCACCTGTTTTTTCGTTTTCAACCATCGCTTGGCATTTTATTTTGTGGTTCAATTCATTGTTATTCGGTTCGGGGGAACGGATTTGCTGGGTTGGCTGGTATCATAATGGGGGAGCCCGTGAGCATTATTCTGGCCGTGGAAGCTATGAATGGTGGTGGCAAGTCTTGCTAATTTGTATTCTTGGGGGGGCGTGCCACTCATTTAGTGAATAGGCTAATTCACTTTTTTTTTTTTTTTTGAGTATCAAGGAGATATTTCGTTACAGCTAAATAAAAACATCGAATATCATCAAAACAAACCTCGTTCCAAATATTTCATTAAGCATAACTTTGAAAGCTTAACGGTAAAGCTTAAAACGCTGATTAATAACTTTAAGTCAACTTTGCGCATTTACTATTTTCCGTTATTTTAGTCACGTGGGTGAATTGCCGTCATAGTTCCAAAGGTTGATCTTTTGAAGCCTCGTTGCATGATATCTATCTCACCTCTCCCCTCCCTTCGATCTCGAGGCGTCGACGACTAGCGGAAGACACATAAGAGTCTCAGCAACGCAACCATGGCCACTCCATCATCACAGGCGGTTGCAAAGCGGTCATCGGACACGCAACTGATGCCTCCTCCGCCACCCTGCAAACGCATCAAACGACCACCGGTAGCCCTTGACGAAGACGATTACACCGATGCCTTGTCACATATTGTCGCCCGAGACTTTTTCCCCGGCTTACTGGAAACTCAAGCTCAACAGGATTATCTCGATGCTCTCGAATCGAAGGACAAGGAATGGATTGCCACCGCGGGAAGAAGGATGGCGCAAGTAATGACACCAGGATCGCAGAGAAGGTATGCTGGGACATCCATGACGCCAGACCGCGAGAGGGCTCCCAGTGTGTCCAATATGGCTACTCCCGGCCGTACGCCAGTTACGAATAAGAACACGCCCAGAGGCTGGAAGGGAGATACCCCGGTGTCTTGTGCCACGCCCGGTACTGTGGGTTCCGTTGCGACAAGCTCGGTGAACGGAGGAGTCTCGTCGAAGATTAGAAATATGGGGCTGGGTGCCTTTCAACAAAAATACACAAGCGAAGACAACGAATCGTTTAACAAGGTGCTCGATAAACAGAATACAAAGAGAAGAGAGAAATACGCATGGCTATGGAGTGGGAATAAGATCCCATCCGCTAGAGAGTTAGTACATAAAAAGCGGGAAGCAAAAAGACTAGAAGCTCGGGCTGCGCCGGATGGAAGTAAAGAGAAGCAGCTTTTGAAATTATCCGATACAAGGGTCGTGGCGGACGAACGTCCAGCAAGGCCGGATGGATGGAAGTCGAAACCCGAGAATTCTTTCATGTTCATCCCTTCATCCGTGGAGGATGAGGTTGAATCCGTTCAGCAGAAGCGAGAGGCCACGTCCAGAATGGGAGAGAAGCAAGTTATATACCATAATACCCGCCTCAGACCTTCAATTGAACATACAGACGCGGATCGACAATCGGCAGTCCCGCCATCTCCTTCCTTATCGGCGGTTCGTGACGCAATAGCTGGACGACCACGACCTACGGATTCTGAGCCGGGGTTCACTGGCGGTGAAACTCCTCGCGTAAACGGATACGCCTTTGTCGACGAAGACGAACCCGAACCGCCAACAGGGCATATCGACGAGGATGAAGAGGCTTATCACCTCAAACTTCTTGAAAGCCAAACATCCGGATCTACACCAAATCCCTTTAAGCTCAAAGAAAGCGGAAGGCGAGAGTTGCTGCTTCACCGTATGGTGGAACGGGTGGCGAAGAATAACAGAACCGAAAAGGCGATGAACGAGACGCGAACCCCTGTTCCGATGTTCCCTAGTAGCCCGGTTATCGCCTTTGGGAAATCGGGCGATAGATCGTCCAGGTCCAAAACTCCTGCGATGAGCAAAGCAGCCCTGACCCCTGCCGCCCAAAGGCTTTGGGCTCAAGTAGGTAATAGTACTCCGAGAAGAGCTGTGACGGCGGGTACACCAACCGGCAGAAAGAATATGTGGACGCCTACCCCGAAGAGGGCTAAATAGACTGTGCTGAGGCGCTCTGCCCAGTAACGAACCTTTGTATAAATATTACGACTACTATAGACTAATGAGTCTAATTATTTTTAGACATTTCTCACACTCAATCATTAACTGATTCAGTCATAAGCCTGAATACATTCTACTTGGTGTGGCATAGAAGGTACAATGATAGTACTCCGTACAGTCAAAAAATAACGCCCTGCGCCTTGCTTCCATTTTCACCAAAAATTCGAAACCCATGGCTACCCAAAAACCGGTCCAAAATACCTCCAACGTCTCGACAGAAGACCCGTATCCTCCTTTCTAATAAATTTGGTATGACCTCGCCTAGAGAATATGCTGGACCTCGTGAAGCAATCTTTCTCCAGGAACAAGACCGTATATGCACGAAGACCTGAAACTGGATCTGCCGTCTTGTGTCTTGTATCTTGCAGCTATCGAGATCCCTAGCCCTCACAACTAGGGTTATACTGTGGCAATAGAGAGTCGTTCTGTGATTTGTCTTCGGCGTCGAGCACTGACTAGAAGTTCTTATCACGTGAGGTTCAATCGCCCATTGATCACCAGTCCACGATGGAGTCTGGACCGTACATGGGTCGAAGGCCAAACTAACGTTTCATTTTGATGAACTATGGGGGCTGTCCACTATACTTGGCTTTGTTTGAGATCTGGTGCCGAAATTATACGATCGGTTGTCGGTATGGCCGTTTCAGATCAGTCCCAGTGAACGATACCCCAAACGACTGCCCAAAACGTAATAGTAAAGGTAAAGATGACTTTCATCCCATCCACAGACTTCCAGGCCGAGTTTAGGAAGTACGCGGCTCCGAGGTAACTGCACGTAATATCGCCATTGGGACTTCGTGTTCCATAAGAGTCGTTAAACCATGGACCCGTCGGGCATCCGAATCCAAATGACGCAGGGCAGCTCTGGACCAAGACGTGACATAGGTCCTGGCAGGGTAGAACCTCTTTGTATGGCCCGGGTTTGATCAGGGTATCAATGAGGGAATTTCGAGAAGAGTTCGTTAAGACTCTTTGTCGATTCACGTCCTCATCTGGTAGCATAGTCCCGTTGATAAACATTTGCCCAGTGTTTCTTGGGCGAAGAAACGTTAGATCACTCGAGTAATCTTGACACCTGGGTATCGTAACGGCGCAAAGCCATTGTTTATATGCGTTTTTGCATTTTGAGCAGTTCGTTGCGAGAGAGTACTGTTCTGTTGATGGGGCATCGCAAGGTATTTGCTGAAGGGAGTAGGTGAAATTCTCAAATGCTTTCGCGGCTTGCGTGTCGTAAATCTCGCTAAGTTGGGTGACATTGAGACTTGGGTTTGAAGGCACTGCATAGGCGACTTCGGAGCAGAATTTCAAGTTATATACAATGGCGCAGTTGTTTTCTTTAATGAGATATATTAGCAGGAGGCCAGTAGCTCGAGTCTCTGGGTTCTAACTCACCCCTCTTGGTTGTGAAGTTCATTGCCTTCCACACCTTTCCACCACCTCCAACCACTTTATCTCCAGAAGCCGTGGAATTTCCTTCCATGGCTAAAAATCCATAATAAATAGAGCTGCTGTTGAGGCCCTTAGCATAGATCTGCTCCTTGGGTTTCCGGTCCATGCCTCGACTCGTCATACCAACGTCGAGGCTTTTCTGTTTGTTGCTGATTTGTGCATTGTTCTGTAACCCGCAGAATGAATGTTGAAGTCCAACAATTGCGGAGTCGTTCATGTTGTGCGCGAATAATGTAAATGGCGGTGGGTTCAAGGCCAGCCATTGCTTATATACTTCAGAGTCAGGCTCTGCATTGGTGGTATCGTTCGTCTGCAGTAGCGCGGCATCGCTATCTCCATCGACAAAGTAAAGAAAAGACGTAGTGTTATCAAGGCCGTGGAAAGGGGCGTCAATAGAAGCTGCCAATTCGTAGTTATATATCCCCGCATATCGGGTGTTGTTTGGTGCGGAAACGGAGATATATACGTCTCCGTCTGCGGTTGGATTTACGTTAACATAACCGCCATCAAACGGTTTGTGAATAACGCCAGATCCCTCCTTGGTATGTGGACCAGGTCTGTCAACCGATTTGCTGGTGGACACGTACAGTTCCAGCTGAGGGGGACCAGCATCCTTAGCTTCACGGGTTGTGTTGAGGCCTGGTTGGAGGCAGGTATTCGCTGTGATGTATACGGCTGTAGTGCGGCGCGATAGGTTGCTATCTCGACCCTCTAGGTCAGGAGATTCCTCCGAGTGTCTTGACTCGATACCAGTGACAAGACCAATGTCTGATGGAAGACCGAGCGTTGCCGGTGACTTGGGGCCACGCAACGCTTCCTTCGGGAAGACCCAATACTGCGTTTCACCAATCTTTATATTCTTCAATTTCGCAACATTGTTTGCTAGAGCCTCTGTCCCCGGTGCTGCCCTCTCCTCAATATCAACCCCGTCTTCAGCAACCAGCGCATCTTCACCCACTAGATCAGATAGCTGGCCATGGGTATCTGCTATCGGCGCATCTGGAGAGCCATACCGCTCTAATATCACAGCATCAACGTCGGCCGCGTATGCGAGGTGTGGGCTGGAGAGGACAAAGTAGAGGATGACGAGAAGGAGAGTGGCGGCAAGGGAGGCAGCAAAGCGGGACTGAAGAGGAGTGAGCTTCGGCCAAGGCATCTGCACGCCGATATAAGGATATAGTGGGCGAACGAAGGGAGGAGTTGGGTTGGTTCTTTGAACGAGGCGGCCGTCTTATCACCGAGTATCTGGAACCAAGGCAGAACTAATCATCGAGGCAGCGGAGTATCCCTCAGATAGATTAAAGAGAAAACGAGTGATGGAAGAGCGTATTATTCTCCTGGCGTTTATCATTATATCTATTCCGTCTCATGTCGTGGTTGCGTTCAAGTTTGATTCCAACTATCCCGACGCCTGTTCTTAGCTGGGTTGCTCGTTGCTCCCCTAAGTAATGAATCGCGGGATTACGTAACCTATCGTCGAGGCTAAAAATAAACGTCGATATCAAAAGGTGAATTGGTTGCGATTAAGTACTCCGTACGGTTTAATATAATTACAGGGCAGGTAGTCAAGAATGATTAAAAGAAAGTCGATGAAGCCAATATCGCCTTGATTACTTAAATCCAAAAATAAACAGTTAAAACCCAAAACTCAATATCAACAACGAACTGCAATGTATTAACAAAGAAAACTGGACGAAGGGTCGAATGAAAATCAGAAAAAAAAATTCATAAGGCATGTCCGCCGATATCCATGGCAACCTTAAACAGGTTCCTCACAGGAGTTTGTACCGACGCGCGAAGGTCAGGCTGACAATGGAGATCAGAACGATAACCCCCACAATACCGAAGAACCAGTGGAGGTTATCGGTGTGCTGGCCAGGGATACGGACGTTCATTCCGAAAAGACCACAGATCAAGTTCATTGGAACAAGGATACTCGCCAGGAAAGTGATCTTACTCAGCACCTCGTTCACTCTATTGCCCACCATGATGTTTGTCACGTTCACCTGGGCTAGATAGTTACCATGTGAGCGACTGAGCATCTTTTCAAAATGGCCCAAGCTCGACATCATGGTCACAACGTGGTCTTGAATATCACCCAGGTACAGCCCGATATCGCCGCGAGGGGTGACCGAGTATTGCTCGTTGCAGCGTTTGGCGAACCCCTTGATAACATCTGCCTTCCCGCCGAGGAGACGCATAAGACTCATTACTTTCTTACGCAGGCCGCCGATCTGCGGGAGGAAGAGGTTGAAGTCCTCGAGGCGGGCGACGTAGACGTGATCCTCAATAGCTTCGGATTCGACTTCGATTTCGCGAATCACAGGGCCGAAGCTGTCGACAATGTCGTCACTGTTGGAAGACGGTTAGTTATATGTACACAAAGTCAACGAAAGTGTTATTGTGGACTTACATCATGGCATAGCAAATCCAATCACTGCTCAAAGACACATATTCACGTAGCTTTCCAATTCGCTTCCTCACATTAGCGGCATGAGGATTGTCCACGAAGCTGAACGAAATAACGCCCTCCCGGAACACCACCATGTATAAGTTGACTGGCTCTAGATATTCTTCGCTGGCTTTATCCATCTGATAGAAGGTACGGAAACAGACAAAGTAATACTGGCGGAACAGCTCGACCTTCTCACGCGCTTCCTGGGTCATGATATCTTCGGCCGTCAAAGGATGGATGGAGAAAGCGCGAGAAATAGCACCAATCTCTTCGCTGGTCGCATTAACGACGTCAAGCCACCAAACTCCTCCATCAGGGCTAAGCTGGAAGAGATCACGGAACGAGTCACCGGGAAGCACAAGGTCTCCGATCTCAGCGGCATGGACGGTGCTTTCAAACTCAGAGGAGAAGAAGCTGAAGCGGTGCGGGTCGTTGGCATTTTTCAGGGCTTCAAGGCCGCTCTTTTCGCCCACCGGTTCGTCCGAGTCAAATTTGCCTAGATCTTCTCCGGCCAGCTGGACGGTCTCGTTTGACTTCTCGGTAGAGCATGGTGTCATTACGATGTTAGGAACGTCGACCTTGCTGTCTCCCGTGCGGAGGCCCGGGAAGTTGTGGAGATGTTTGCTCTGAGAGCTCATGCTATGCTTGCGCTGGGTTGCACGCTGAGCTGAGCGATTTTCCTTGTTGGCTTTGTTGCTCAGAGCGACGAATTCTTCAAGTTCCTCGTAGTCAATAATAGGTGTACGACCTGGCTCTTCGAATGCCGGTGGTGCGAAACACACATCTGCCTCTTCAGTTGGGTTGACTCGGAGGTCCACGCTACCAGGACGAATGGCGCTGGCGTTGCTGAAAGTTGGCCTGCGATGATGCGAAGCCGCCGATATGGTGCGATGGAGATGGAGTTCACGCTCTCCGGGCATCTGGCTCTCCATTGTGTTTGCCCGCTCACGTCGACGGGGCTCGGCGAATGCCTCGACGGAGTTTGGAGGAGAGGTCGAAACTGACGTATGCGAGGAAGTCACGGAGGGTCGGCGGAGCTCGTTGGGGTTCAATCGAGCGCCCATTGGGTTAACTGAAATCCTCCGGGCTCCAAGTCTGTCCATGTCTGCTTCCTCATCGTCGTCCATAACAGCATGCTCAAAATCTCTATATCTGGGGGTCCCGTCATGGATTGGCTGGTTGTTGGCAGTTGGCTGAATTTCAGGCAGGCCGGGAGCCCCCGGCATGCTCTGCGGGACTGGACTCTCCATGGTGTCTACCCTGGGCAGTCCTTCGGCCTGGAATCGATGGTCATCCAGTTCCGGGGCAGGAGTGCTGTACCTGGTCTGGCACTTGTCTGATCTTGGTGATTCGCTCATCTTGATGTGCGGTGCTTCTTGTTTAAATTGCCAATTGCAGAGAGTATGCTGGTCTAATGGGTCTGCGTGAAAGCGTGAACGCGCACGAAAGCGCCCACCTTACAATCTTGAACGACAATGTGAATTGATAAGTTTGAAAGTGGCAACGCTCACTTTAGTCGGATAGTCCGGTCCAGCCTAGCCCTCGAGAAAGGGCTGGCTGAGTCTGTTCAACGTGTATTGCTTCGCGTGTTGCCATAAATTGCGCGGGAGTCAAGTTATGGAGGTCGGATATCTCCCCCGACAAAGACCCGGAACTTTGGGCCCAGGAGAGGGTGGAGGAAGGAGTTCTGAATATAGTTAAGCCCCGCCAACTTGCCTGAGTTTTCAGAATGGGAGCGTCGAGGCTCCAGAGTCGCTGGGTAAGGAGGTGAGCGGAAGAGGATGCTGCTGTCGTAGCTGCTCTCACAGTCACCAGCAGGCCGGGTATCTCGAGTCAGAAAGGACCCAAAGAGACGCTTCAACGGCAGATTAGCTTCTGCCTGGCTGATATAACACTGTACGCTCGTCTGGCTGCTGCGACGACGGGCTTTTGAAGGGTTGATATACGGGTGGTGGTCGGTGGTGTGCAGTTGTGCAGTTGTGCAGTGGCGGTCGGCAAAAGCTGGCGACCCAACGGGCTTATATTAAGAAACTGCTGACTAACTATGAAGAAGAAAAATTCTTTGCCCAGGAGGCCGAAAGAGGACTAGCGCGTGATGACCTGCGCTTGGCATTGGTGAATAGGGCGAGAGTCCGCCACTGCGCTATAACGACATGATATCAACCTGATACCAGACGTCGACGTCGACAGGACTCTTCACGCTTCTTGCCGGCCATAACGGAAGAGAGCAGAGTACGGACGGATAGGGCTGATGGACGTGCATCTGCATGACCCCTGTGGCGGCTTCTCAGCTGTGTCTGTATATAGATATGGAGTTTGTGGCTTCTTGATATCCACTAGACTCCAAGGCCAGACGACTCCCAATGGATCCCTTTTTTCTTCTTTTATTTTCTTCCTCGTTTGATCCGATTTGATATACGGAGACGCCACATCGTCTTATCTCTGCGCCCATCGGTCATATGGTCCATGTCAGTCAACCAAATCCCGATGACAGGATGAATCATCGACATGGGGAGCGGCTGCAAAAGCCTGCAAAGTTTCATCGCAAAGTTGCGGTTGAACTGCGTCCAGACTGTCTATATGTCGGCCATACTCCGTTTCAGGCTGTTTATTGTCGGTTAGTAATCAGCAGTGGGCATTGAGCTGATTGGACCATAGGCATTGGGCCCCTACGAGAGTGACGACGACGGATTGATTGCAGGGTGGTGTGCTCGCAGGAATTCCGCTGGGAACGGATGTCGTCGCAAGATATGGATACAAACGAAAATTCGGAGAATGCATGATATGGAGAATGCATGATATGGAGAATGCATGATATGGAGAATGCACGATAAGAGAATGCATGAATATGGGATTGCAAAGACATGAGAACATGTCACATGACGCCCAAAGTCTAGACGTAGAGTCCATTCTTTAGGGCTCTTTCCTCGGACTTTCTCCACCGCACACCATGGATTTCATAACCGTGATACCCATATATCAAAATATCTCCTACCAATCACCGGAGACCTATACCGAAACAACGGGCCTGGATGTTTACCCAAGAGCAATATCCTGGGCCTACTATCTTCCGAAGTGACAAGTCAACAGAGGATGGACAAAACACCACAATTATCCATTTGGGTTCATTACTATCCCTAAAGAACAGAATATCCATGTTTTATCCTTTAGGCTCTATCATGCCCTCAGACGTTTGACCCGTGAACACCATCAATCGAGCGTCGGGTAAGGGCAAGGCGGAGAAGAATGATTCTCATCCATGATGAAATATTGCTTGCTCTCCCGGCCCGTGACATCCCCGTAACTCTTCAATTCCGGGCTAATTGGCACTTCGTCAAAGTCTGCCAGCAGCCCACGCACCTTTGAGATGGCCCCGTTCTTCTTCAATTCCGTGGCGAATAAGATATCAAACACAAAGTTCGGTTGAAAGACGATGCAGAAACATGGCGCGTATCGGGAACGCCGCTTCACATGGGAAGGCGTCATGGCAGCACTAAATACGGGTTCCCCGTTGAAGCAAAACTTCCAGAGCGGGGTGTCGGTATCGGTTGGGATATTTGCAGGCCATGGCTTGGTGTCTACCTTTCGCAGCGCGCGGAGGCAGTCCCAGTATGTCTTGTGGTATTCCTGAGCTGTCAATGGAGTGTCGGTGATGGGGAAGAGAACCACGAGACTGGTGTTGGGGCCGAGTTCAGAGTGTGGTGTGGTGAGGTATTCCTTGAGAGCAGCGGACAAAGTGGCAATGTTCCTCTTGTTGTTCATGTCTTCGGATTCTAGGAAGATGTAACGGTGTTCCCTGGCCTTGAAACCCTTGGTGGCATAGACACATGGGAATGCCACAGGGTCTGTCGAACAGACAGCGGCCTGGAAGGCGTCATAGGACTGTCTTTGCCATGTCGTTGGACCAAAGGTTGCTTCTAGCGCTTTCCTATAGGAGGTTACTTGTCATTCCCCTAGACGGGATATGCTCATAATATACCTTTTTATTATCTTTGTGACCTGAGGCGCTTTTTGCTGGTCAATGCTCTGGAGCAACTGGATAACCTGCTGGATGAACCCCTCTTGGGATATACCCTTTTGGTCTTTGCTGCGGAAGATGATAATGGAAATAATATAGAGGAGAATCAGGACGAGAGCAATGGCAATAACCGCCATGGTGATGGGAATGCCTTGGTTATTCTGATCCGGGTTCGGCGTCTTGGATATGTTGAGATATGTGCCTTCTCCTCTCCTCCAACGCCCCCAATATATAGCCATTCAGCCTTCCTGACCTCCCAATTCAGCTGAACACGCTGCTCTCAATGACGAATTCTTTCGCTGGCATATCGGGAGGGGTCGGATAAGTCTGGCCCCGCCAACGTTCACTTTTGCCATGGCATGATTCCGTCAAGTCCGCATGATTGAGGATTTCAAATCATGGCAGAGCCATTCAACGTAGAGGACCTGACCCAGGTGCTCATATTCAACACCGTGCCGTTCAGATTTGAGCCCAAATTCAGCTCCGAGTCGTTCGGCATTGCTCTGCTACGTGTTGACGCGTTGCTTAAAGCTATCCATGACCTAATTTCCACTTAAATATTGCATTGCATTGCATTGCATCCCAATAGGGTTCTCCAGGGGAGTTGGAAATCGGACAGCGGCATCTCCGACTCGACCTTGTTATCTTCAGCTTGCCATGCTATTAGTGTCCGTATTGTTGCCAGCACGTCTCTCCCATGGATGCTGATATTCTGATACCATAACGGGCAAAATTGAGCCAACACAAACCTTTAGCTAACACCGATGTACTCCGTAGCTACGGGTATAATCAGTCGTCGTCGTCCACTTCAGGGTATCTCTGCGCTCTGAAGGATGATATTGCCATGCATATAACCCTAGCAGGGGCCGTTATCTACCGACCATCCCAGCACTCAGCACGTTCTGGCCAGGGTTTTTTCTTCACGCCCTATCCTCGAGCGCAGCTTCGGAACCAAGAGAATATATTATTTCGGGACGTTCTAGAAATCGTCCAAGCACCAGGGGACTACCAAGGATCGTCCCCACGTAACTATTTGAAGCTGGGAGCTAACGTGCAGCGCAAAGGCTATGAACGAACCTAAAATAGTGATAGTCTAAATCTTTCCGAGGAGATTTCGCCTAGTGAATATGACTATCACAAAGAGCGGAACTAGCGTACAGATCCGAGCGCTACAACGACAAGCCAGGGGCAATAACTCAACGGCCTAGACATATTTATATATAGTTTGTGCGTGGTTCGGGGTTGCCTTCAGACCTCATTATGAAGTCCGGAGAATCCACTGGTCCATCCAGCTGCGTCGCTTGAGCCTGTTTGCAGATCCTTCGGCGCACAGGGCGTTGGGGCAATATCACGTCCTCATATCTGCATGATATGATGGGTCCTAAAACATGCGGACTATCCAGCTCAAAGAAATTTGCGCCATATTCCGTCGAAATATTATCTCCAACACCTGTGATATCCTCAATTAGCCATTCTACAAAGGAAGCATCCCCGTCCTTCTCCTGGCTACAAAGACTACAGATGTGGGAGCCCGTCCTTCCAAGCCAGCCACGATATCCATAATTCATTCTACCATTTCAACCTCCCAAAATGTCTGAATATAGCCACCTTCCATCGCGGCCTCCAACTAACACGGGGGCCTCTCTGCCTTCAATCTCCATGGTGAAGATCGGGGGCTCTGTGCTCACACAGGAGCAGGATAGACTATCGACTCTCCTAGAAGAACATGGACTTGAATATACCCTCGATGGCGAGCATATACGCTGGTTAAGCTCGAACCCGAATCACCCTCGAAACTGGCGCCCACTACGAAAGATCTATGATAGCGGGTTGATTATCATTCTAGATCTCTTCACGTAGGGCCTCCCCCTCTCCCTTCCGTTCACGATTGTTCTGCTTACTGACGGGTATTTATCCACGTGCAGAACGGCTGTTAGCACTGCAGGAGTAAGTCAATAGCTTATCAGAACCCAATCATGACATGATGCTAATCTTAATGCCATGCAGAGCGCCGCCGCCGATCATGCACGACATGAGTTTGGCATTAGTCGTACCCTGGGTGTCTTCATATTTGTTTCAGTGTATGTTGATTCTCTGTCAGTCTGGGTATACTACTTACTGACCATCACCTGCTCGTCTATCAGATATCTGCTAGGCCAGGGAATTGGGGGTATAATATTCCCGCCGTACTCAGAAGCCTTTGGCCGCAAGAAGCTATATATCATCAGCACCGCGCTGTATAGCGTCTTCTGTCTCATGATTGGGCTTGTTCCCTCTATATCCGGAGTCGTGGTGGGCCGATTCTTCTCCGGATTCCTATCCGCCATGCCGACCATTGTGGTGGCAGGGAGTATCGAAGATATTTTCAATTCCAAGGACCGCATCTGGTTGATCTTCACCTGGGCCGTGGTCGCTAACATGGGTCTGATCCTTGGACCCATCATGAGCATTTATATCATTATTCTATTGGACTGGTGAGTTTGATCCGCCTCTCGTCTAACACCTAACATCCCTTATTGACGTTTGTTCGTTACAGGCGATGGGTCTTCTATGTGGCAGCCATTTTCACGGCCCTCATCACATGTCTTCTTTTCGGAATTCGCGAGTCCAGGCCATCATTGCTTCTCGCTCAAGAGGTAGCCAAATTGCGGAAGATCACGGGTATCGATACTCTAGTGGCCTTAAATCCCGACCACACTCCCGACATGAACACGTTTATCCGGGTCGCCCTCTTCCGTCCTATCAAGCTGTTTTTTACAGAGCCCATTGTCTTCCTAGTGGCCACGATAAGTGCCATAGCTTTTGCCCTGATATATCTCTTCACAGAAGCTCTGCCTCCGATATATGAACAGCTGGGGTTCACTAAAACTACCTCATCACTCCCCTTCCTTGCTATTGGCGTCGGTCTGATCTGCGGCCTGTTCACCCGCATAATCGACTATAAGACAATTGTCAGATACCAGAGAGACGGGAAGACATTGCAGCCCGAACACAAGCTCATCGGGTTCTCAATTGGCGCTCCAGTCCTAGCAGTGGGCCTCTGGTGGTTCGCCTGGACTATACCGCCACACGCTCAGGGAGTCAGCTGGATTGTATCTGGTCTCTCTCTGGTGCTGATCGGTTATGCAGTAAATGAGTTCGACGCAGTCCTCGCCGGCTACCTAGCCGACAGCTACTTAAGCTACTCGGCGAGTGGATTTGCAGCCTTGTCACTCGTGCGCTCCACTCTTTCCGCAATCTTCCCATTATTCGCGGGCAAGATGTATGAAGGGTTGGGTGCAAACCTGGCAACCTCTGTTCTCGCGGCGGTGGCCACTATATTCTGCATCATTCCGCCCTTGCTCACCCGGTATGGGCCGCGGGTTAGGGCGTGCAGTAAGTTTGCGAAGTATAGTTTGAAGGTATACCAGGAGAGCGGGGTGGACAAGGACGGGTACTAGCATTGTACTTGCCGAGACGTTCGAGTCATATAAACAGTGTTTATACATAGGGAAATGTAAATAGAAACGGTGCATAAGGGAGGATTTGGAAGCATAACTACCGGGATCATTTTGGCTAGTGGGGAATAATGGCGACATACATATAACAAGTTACTCCATATTGTTAGATACCTGCTCCCAGTAGATACATACCTAATAGCATCGATGATGGCGGCCACGTTTAGCATCCATCCGGCTATGCTGCTGT
The DNA here is from genome assembly GCF_011692745.1 of Arthroderma uncinatum. Classification (NCBI taxonomy): domain Eukaryota; kingdom Fungi; phylum Ascomycota; class Eurotiomycetes; order Onygenales; family Arthrodermataceae; genus Arthroderma; species Arthroderma uncinatum. The sequence goes on from NW_022983867.1 coordinate 1,272,749, forward strand.
CGATAGCTGCCGGGTAGTTAGAGGGCGATCCGTTGCCCACCGGTACGGCATCTGATGGCTTTCCCAGCTCAGGATGCTTAATTAGTCTCCATCCTGGGACCGGAAAGCTTAGCCTGCTGATCGTTGGCCAAGAAATTATATGCACACCGAGTGAGATAGATAAACATGACATCAGTCAAGGGGAAGCTGGCGCAAGCAAAGCTGCCTTGATTTATTACCGACTAACAGAACCCTGGAGTGGCTGGAGAGTATATTCTGCATGACCCGGCTAATATTGGAGGGCAGCCGTCTCGTAATGTTCTATAAGACGTCATATTATCTGTATAAACGTTCATTGTTAAACCCTGACGAGTGAGTATGGCATATTGTAGGAACAGGAGACTCATGGAGGAAGAATGGTCGTTGATTGTGGTCGAAAGTCGAAAAGTTGAAGATAAAACCGTGTGGATCACGTGTATATCTGACTAAGCAGGTGCAACGGCCAGATCGCTCAAGTTCTGGGGAAAGCGAGTTGCAATCCATAGACCACGGAGTAGAGAAGGAAACAGTATATGAACCATGGACGAGCTACTTGGTCCTCTCCGGGAAGCCCTTGACGGCCCAATTGTCAGTTTCCCTAAACTCTCCGAGCTATTCGGTAACTAACCACTGTGATATAGGACTTCCATGGCCAACGAGCAACGGACTACTTGATAACCGGCCTCCTGAGCATACTCGCCGTCAGTATACCCTCTCGTTAATACGCATTGGAATATGCATTGGATATTGGATTTTATATCTCGGTTATGGGAAGATTTCGAGTACGGAATAATAACAGTGTTGGTGTTTAGGTCGTCGCATTCGTGGTTGGATATGCGTTCGAGGATGTCTTCCTGACGCTCTGGACAATGACGGCCGGCACCGTATTGACGATGTTGGTTGTCGTACCACCGTGGCCTATTTACAACCAGCGCCCTGAGTCGTGGCTGGTCACCGGGACTGGAGGGGTGGGCAGAGACGACATCATTATTGACAAGGCGAGGAGTTGAGGGGGATACCTTTCTGTTCTTTATCAGGTTTTGGGTTGCGCAAGTCTCACATTTAATAGCGCTGGTCGGTTTACGCATTCATTATTATACTATGGGAGGGTCTACCCTGCCCTCACGCGACCGTTTCTGCCTTGGTCCAGGTGGGAAGGAGAGCCGAAACGAGCCGACATGGGCTCCTTTCGAAAGGATTTACAATAATAATAACCGGGTCTTTATTGGTATCCCATAACTTCAAAGTCCATGAACTACATACGCCGGTACCTTGGGCCTTTGTTTGAATGTCGTAAAAAGGTCGTATCTTTTTATTGCAGTAACCGATGAACTGCTAGCCATGCTAGCGTAAAATAGCAAGAGGTCACACATCTATCGTCCGTATTTCTGGAACTCCCAGTCCCTGTTGTCAAGCGGGCATACTTGTCGGGTTCTCAGCCATCTCGAGATGCAGTGGAAGTGGAAGGCATGCTGGAAATAGATATGTTAGCCGATGAAATAGAAACGGCCACCAGAGAGAATAGTCACGTACATTGCAGATTCCCCAGGCAACTGTGCATTCCTCTGTGGTAGATGAGCCCTGGTTCGCCTGGCACTCGATACCTGCACACGGTTAGATACTTATACGTAGGCGGGTTTCCTGCGTCTGGGGACTAACATAGGTCCATGATGTGGTTTCGACAAATAGCACAGTTGTCTACGATAATATCCCATGCCCAGAGAGCAACTGCATTCCACTGTTCCGTATCAGATCAGCGGGTCTCAGATAGACAAATGCAAGAAGAAACCCCAGTATCACACACCTTTTTCACCTCGAATCTCTTCTTGCCCTCAGCAGCTGCGTCTCCCTTCACGTTCTTCGACACGGCCTTTCCCTTGCCTGCGTCTCCCGCAGCGTCTGTCATCTCAACGTCTGCCATGGTTTAGGTGGGACAAACAGTCATCAGCTTCGTGCAAGTGAACAGTGTGAACTGGAAGCGTGTCGTTGGTAAATTCGGTGTGTCTCTAGGATGTGCTGTAGCTAGGGAAGCGGCTGTTGCCTTCCATTAGTACATGACCGCAGCAAGACAGGCTTCCCCCGTACCTTGTGTGTACCTATACGCAGCGTGTATCCGGTCCTATTTCAATGCCAACCGTCAAGCGTCCAGCTAGTCCTCAAGTTACTCACGTCCGATCGCCCAAGCCCAGCTCCAACTGCGTCATCGATATTCTTTCGTGCTTGTTCGGGCGGTTCAGGGACAAAAGCGCCGCCGGAGATAAGAAGGCCCGCCCGAGTCACATGAAGCCTTGCCCGCCCAAAGAAGCGACATCGAAGCTTGCGCATCTCGCTCGCCTTTCTCGCGCCCAACGTCAACCTCAACCCCAAAAGACCCCCAGAAACAGCCCCCAAAACCGTCGCCTCTTCCCGCCGCCAACGTGAAACTCTCAGGACCCCAGTCGCCGCCGCTACGTGATGAATATGTTGAGGGGATCGCCCTTGTTTTCTTTTGCGCCTCACACTTCTCCAGTCGCTAAAATAAGCCAACACCTCCAGCCGTCGCCATTCAGAAAGCCCCGATTACAAGTGAACAACACCGCAGAGTCGTGACCGTCCAGGCTGTCCATCTTTTTGCCTATCTAGCAGTGAATTTCAGCGCCAATAGACCTGCTTTGTTGCGTGCTTGTTGCTTTTATTTTTTGTCTTTGAACGTTCGTCCTGCTCTGTTTATTTCCTTTTCTCTATTTCCTACTATATTTATATACAAGGCTGCATATTTATTAAGCCACATACCCGAACCAGCGACAAGATGTCATCTCCGGTTCCCACGACGCCCAAGGCGCCACGAAGCGCTCGACGAAACCAGAAGCGAACTCCTTCGTCGAAAAACGCTGCTGCCGAAACCACCTCGCAGCAGCCTGGTCCAGCAACAGCTCGAGATGTGAGGGCTGTCAGTGATTCAGCAAACAACGGCCCCGAAAGCGCCGCCAAATCAAAGAAGGGACGCTCGGTAAAGAAAAATAAAGATAACGTCAAGAATTCCCCCGCTCCCGCTCAGCAGGCGAGCCACGGCCATCGTCATACCTCATCCCAGCCCTCTATCAAGTCGCCAACCTTCCGGGATAGCCCGCACTATGCCGGACCAACCTTCCATGCCTCCCCGGCGCCGTCCGCACTCCCAATACCGTCGTTCTTTTCGAAATCAGTGCCGGAAACCGACTATCCTACCTCGGACGACCTCCAGGATGACTCACCGGACTCGGATCCAGGAAACACCACTCCAACAAAGGCCAACAATACCTTACTGGCCCAGCAAGAGGCCGGTACGGCCTCACCCCTAGACTTTCTTTTCAAAGCTGCCAGACAGGCGAGGACTACGAACCCGTTAAGTGAACTTGAAGACTCTAGAGCTTCCACGCCGCCATCCAGAAACGTGATGCGTTCTCAGCAACATGAAGGACAGGCCAACAGTGGACTGTTCCCCCTAGAATTAGAGGGCTCTGATGCACGATCGTCCCCGATCGGTCCGTCTTTCGCTACTTCTTATAGAGATCGGATGAATGCTCTCCGTGCTACCAGCCCAGGAAAACAGCCAGCCTCGACGCAAGAAAGCGAAGCTAAAATCAAGAGCGAGGCACTTAAGAATCTACTTCTCAATCCAACCGCACAACGCGCTGCGTCGGCATCTCCAAGACTCACCGACCAATCGAACCCTGCTGGCAACAGTTTTAGAATGTCAGGAGAGTACGGTATCCGTTATGCTTCAGGCCCCACTTCTCCAGTACCGTTTACCCATAGCGGCAGGCCTCTAGGGACTCGCAATGAACATGGGCCTGAAAGCAATAGCAGTGTTCCACAACAGTACCTAGCATCCTTGTGCGCCCAACCTCATCGTGCCCCGTCTTCCAGCCTCCGGACGGTGGTTTCTCCAACTAGCCCCGTCACTCCGCCCCGCCAGCGGTCTGCGAGATATACCCAGCTTTCCAGCGCTCCTCCTGCTCACCAAAGCTATCATGGATCCCCCGGCGGGTTCGTATCTCCCACCCCGAACCGCACGATGCCTCCGCTGTCTGCCACACCGCCTGCTAGAAACGGTGCACCACCAAGATTAGATGCTACGGAAACCAAACGCATGGAGGATGACTTACGTCGTATTTTGAAGCTTAACGTCGGCGATGGCCGTAGCCCCAACAACATGGAGCAGACCATTGCCTAATAACGCCTTTGCAAGTCTCATCAACGATTTATGGGGCCGGGGGGAACTATGTCTATATAGATGGGCAATTGATTTGCACCTCGCTTTTTGGGCATATTCCAACACGCATAGCCAGTCCTAAGCCGTGTTGGAAATTGTTTTAATTGCTAATTCCCACGTTGCTATATTTGCCCGATCTTGCCCTTCTTTTCAACGGCGTTTCTTTCCACTTGCCTTCGTCATCTGTGTTTGGTCTTGCTTTATCATGCGTATTTCAGTCAAGCCCTGCTTAGTTTCCTTCGTTTTCTTTTCACCCCCCCAGAGTTTTATCATCTGCGATGTCAACCAGGGCTATGGAAGCATGTTTGTTATGGTCATGGTTTTAATCGGGTTCTCAAGGCCGGAGTCTAAGTCTTGTGTCTTCGTTTCTTATCTATCTGCCATACAACTGGAACCTCTTTCATTTTTCTAGTACAGCACAGCAAGGCGTCAGATGAGGATATTCTGGAGTTTTTTGATTTCCTTTCTTTTTTCCTTCGCTCATGTTTCGCATTTCAACCTGCGCCTTGGCTTGGCTGTTTATTCTATTCGATTCGGTGGATGGGAGAAACCCGGCGGAAGTTTTTCATGACTCGATCTTTCTAAGGAATACACCTAATGCCTAGGTTCTTTCGTATGAGGACCTGGATGGATGATTCGGCTGGCCGCTAGCTACTTGATTATGGTATGCATGTGCTGGGATGATGGAGTTCTTTACTTGCACTGATGGCCCCTATATCTCGCCTATACACACTGTCTTCACTCAACACCTTGACTTTCACTAATTCTTGTCCTTTTTGTCTCTTCTCTCGTTGTTTTACTACTTATGTCTTCTCATTTCGGGTTTTGTATTCTGTTCTTCCACTGATGTCTTCTTCCAAGCATTGTCACACTCGTTTGTCCACGGTCTCTTTCCTTGTCTCCATTCCTCGCCAGTGTCAAATCGCCGAACAGGACATTCAACGAAGTCTCTCGTCTCTCGACTTTACTGTTGGCGGTTCATGGTCATTTTTTCTACTCCGTACCACTCAACGGATAGTTTCGTTCGCTGCAATAATACCACCCTCGCTCACCCGCATTTTCTCCCTCCATACTCCGTATAACATTAGACGTTTCATTCCATATCAGTAGTAAACCCGATCTCATCTCATCTTCCACCGATTCAGGCCCACGTTGTAGAGCAGGGCCAATGACGAAGTGGTGATTAGTGGGCGGTTGCTTGATGCACTCTAAGCCGACCTTTGACCTTGACTAAAGCCTTAATGACACCTAGGTGACATTGCTTGAGCCTGGATTGTCCTATGAGCAGCCTGACTCCAGTCCACAAGGTTTTCAGGGGGTTGCCACACGAACGTGAATCCTGGAAGCTCCCGCCACAAGAGAAATCGTTCAAGCATGCCTCAAACGTATATGTATGTAGACGCATGCACTCCGTATGTCCAAGGGGAAAGGAGGTGAAGACACCCATGCAGGATACTGCGTCCGTCAGGCATGAAACAGTGCACTTTATTGGACCTGGGTTGCGCTGTTCAAGCAGAAGCAGTACCAATTTGCCACCACTGCCGTGTCCTGGCCGCGGGACGGGGGTTATCTTCGACATCCGCTGGGGCCAGGAACACGACCACTAACCAGCAGCCACTCACATCTCCCGTCGGGCAACTCTCAACTCTCTTTATCAGAATGTAAATATAGAAGTCAGACAGGGGAAAAAAAAGTCTTCGGAGTTTCGATATATAAATACAGGGCAACGGTAATACCAAAACAGCGGGCCAGAGGTACATAGGCTAATATGGCGATCTCCACTGTGTTTCAGGTCACTCTCTGTGGCTTGAGCGTGGCTTGGGCGGGCCTGGGCGGGCGTGATTGGCGGGTGTTCTCTCCTTATGCACGAGCCACGATACCGGCCGTTACCACATGCCGTAATTTCGTTTTCTCTTCTTCTTCCTCCTCGAACATCTCGAACTTCTCCCTGGACTTCACTCCCATCGCCGTCCACCCGCTCCGCCCATCCTCACCGACAGCTGTACAGGCGTCAATCGACGGCTGAGCCCGATCGAGCATATCTCACACGCGTCGTCTCGCTGTCCTGGCGTTGTTCTGCGTCCCTGGCGACCGGTAACCGCGCTGGCTTCCTCCTGCTCCTCCACGTACCAAGGACAACCGCCCGCTAGCCAGTGGCGGCTCGTCACATCTCCCTGCTCGAGGTAGCCGCCCATCTAAAGGCAGAGACTCGGAGACTGCAGTATATAGGCCCTCCCGGGACCTGCATTGCACCCCATACAATAATATCTACGGCCCTTCCAAGTTTTGAGATTAGCTCAGCAAACCCCCTAGCTTGGACTCATCCGGACCAGGAGCTTGCCTCAACAACTACTCTGACAACAGTTGATCACAGCAGGCTTTGTCTCGTTATATCTGCCCTCCCGGCTTGACGAGTCCTTATTTCCTTAGTATACGAAATGGCGGCCTCGTAAGTTGGAACCTGGTTGTTGACGCTCGCGTTTATTAACTGATAAACTAACCCTGTGATGCTGGTAGATTCTCCTCGACATGGCGCTCCTTCTGGCATACCATGACCTCTAACGACCGCCATGCATCACACGACTCTCCTTACAGGACCGGCCAGCACGTTCCTCTCAGCCAGAGTCGCGATGCACCGCTCACCTCCGTGGCAACGAGCGCCATTGAGTCTCGGCCGGACCTCTCTAATTCCTTTGACGAGCCACCGTCTCTCAGTCGGTCCTCAACCTCACATACATTAACTTCCCCGACAAGACCATATTCTCCCGGCATGCGGTCGTTATCCTCTCAGAAACTCGACCAGAGTGCAATGGAAGGCGGAGAGATACAGATGCAGAGCTTTCATGATGGCGCTCCTCCACCACCCCCTGTGACCCACTCATGGAGGAAAATCGATCGATGGGTCGAGAGCAACTATGAGGAGCTGTTTGACCAGCTGTGTGAAGGCTGCACCCAGAATGACGTCAACGAGCTCGAGCATGACCTAGACTGCAGCCTGCCATTAGAAGTCCGCGAGTCGTTGCAGGTTCACGACGGACAAGAACGTGGCGGTCTTCCAACTGGTATCATATTTGGCTGTATGCTTCTCGACTGTGAAGAAATCGTTCAAGAATGGAAAAACTGGAGGACTGTCAATGAAGAATTCCTCAGTGGTTCCACGGTCACCCATCCTCAACCACCCCTGAAGGCTTACGGCGGTGCAGCTGCATCGTCGTCCTCGGCACCACCACCGCCACCAACAGCCCATCAAAACGCCTCGAACCACCTATGGAGACAGGAGCTGCTTGATAGACAAGACTCACAGCCTCCTCGAGCCATACAAAAGGCCTATGCTCATCCCGCATGGATTCCTCTGGCCAGAGATTGGGGTGGCAACAACATTGCTATTGATCTCGCACCTGGACCAGCTGGAAAATGGGGACAAGTCATCATCTTCGGCCGTGACTATGACTGCAAGTACGTTATTGCGAGGTCATGGGCGGCGTTCCTTGCAACTGTAGCAGACGACCTACACTCACCACACGTTTTCGTTGATGAGGAAGGAGGCGAATTGAAGCTGAAGCCATTCAGACAAGCCGAACCTCCATACCTGGAAATTCTCCGTTGGAGAACTGACCAGAAGCATGGCAGACGACAACCTAAAAAACGACCTAACGGACTCGGAGTTAATACAAACGTCAATGGTAAAACGACTAGGGATTCTCCATACGGTAGCCCAACCCCCAGCGAGGATAGTAGAGGCAGGTCTCCTCATCGATTCCCCTCTCGTGGTCCAACCGGAAGTCCTGCGGCGGCATTGGGCGTGTCGAGCCCTCTTGCACGCGTGACAGAAGAAACATCCTCTCCAGTGAACTCCAACAATAAAAATGACCTAGACTTGAAGGTTCAAAGCAAGCTAAGGAAATCAGACGACCTAGTCGATCTGTCTTCTCCCGTGTTGCAGCAGCAAGCCGAACCTTTCCCTGGCCCTGAAACAAAGACAGAGACAGTTTCAGAACAGACAGCAAATGGTGAAACTCCTTCCAAAGACAACACCTCCACACCTGATAAGAACAAGTCTACCACCACCTCCACACCACAGCCAAATCCACCAAAAGGCCTAGACGCAGATGCATTAGACGACATGAAGACTGTTGAAATTTAAAGACATCCACCCCCTATCATGATAAACAGGAAACGGCCGGCTTTCTTCTACTTTTTTTTTATTCGTGTCCTTTTCCAGTGAAACGTGCCATTGTTTAATATGTACTTTTGTTTGTCCTTGCAGCGGCTAATACAATTGTCTCGGTTTTCCGTGCTTTCTATTTCACATGTCAAAGGCATCCATAGGCTGGGCTTTCTATTCCCTATGTGGCCCTATGTTCACTTTTTTTTTTGAAACCAACTTAGAATTCTTCTTCCTTTCTTCTTTTCCATTGTATTGTCAGTCAATTCTCACTTAGCCTCTGCTTCCACGCAGCATCATGCATGGTTAATGATTCCTCGTCATGCTAGAATCCTTGACCTGCTATTCATCGGCACTCGTATCTCTACCGAGTCAAGCCAACATTTCTCTTCTCTCTACCCCTTTCCTCGCCATTACTGGAAGTTGGTTGATATTTATACCTTTTCTCCCCCCGTGTTTCCCTTCATGATGCCTCAACCATCCGTTTTTGCTCGTTTTGATGGCCCTGTCTACATATTTCCTTTTAAATGTCGATTCTTTATCCCGCGTGTTCAAGAATGGTGAATTTGGGTCTTGGCTACTTCCAATACGTGGAAGTTTCCTCTTGTTAGTATTCGCTCTCCTTACTGTTTGGGTTTCATTATCGGTCTGTCATGCAGGTAGTCATTGGAAGTTCCTGTTGTAATGCTATCAAATCCTACTCTCGAGTTTTATGCAATACCATGCCTCTACTGTACTTATAAAGTGTTGAAAGCGTGTGTTTTTTTGAAATTGTCTGCTCCATAGAGTAGATGTGCCCTGTGTGGTATATACGTTTGCGTAGTTCGTTCCTTCCCCTCAAGTGGAATGCGGGAAGCTATGTTTTATATTCGGGCTCCTTTTAAAGGAATCATATGCCATTGCCATCCTGCTGTGCTTATAGCTTAGGCTAGCAGATGGGAGCATGAAAACGAAACCGTTCTCCCAGCCTGGACGGCTAATGCAGAGAAGGGAGGAGGTATATGGCTCGTCTGCCCGTTCGAGCGTACCATCCGACGCCGAGGTAGTCCAAATCAATCAGACGATATCATTCTCCGCTCAATCCCAGTCTAAGTCATCCTCCTCGCCATCGTCTCTTCTTTTCATCGTTTTCCCTGTCCGTATGGTTTTCCGTTTCCCCGTTCTCTCATTAACCTCATCCTCATCCCTATCATCGTCGTCATCGTCGACGTTATCCCCATACAATACCGCATTTTTCAATAGCCCACTCTGAACAAGCCTAAACTCCAACATGCTTGTTTTAAACTCGTCACCACTGCTGTCCGCAGCACCTTTCTTGCCCATCAAAGCATTCATATCAACCAGTCCTTCAAAACCTGTAATCCTCTCCACAACGGCCCCATCAATAAACCCAAGAACGCAGGGCAATACCCGAATCTTCAATTTCTCAACAATAAAAGGCACATTCCGCACATCGACACGAGCGAATCGCGCATCGTCCTTCCCCCGCTTATTATGAGCCTCAGCAAGAGTTGTAATGTGTTTATCCATTATGCTGCAGCGCGCAAAACCGGAGTGGAAGAAATGGATAACGCATCGGTATATTTGCGTGGAGAAGTCTAGGAGCGACTGGTCGTTTGGGAGAGTTGGGTAAAGGGAATTGTTGAGTAGGGTCGTCACAACGGCGTCTGTCCCCGTAGATAGCGAAGTCACCTCCGACGTACCGGCGTCGAACGTGGTATTGGAGGTATTATTGGAGTTTTGGGCAGCGGACTTGGTGTCGGATAACTCTGATTGAAGCTGTTTTATACGGTTGGCGCGGTATTTGGGGTCGTCTTCTTCTGCTTCAAGAGCAGCAAGGAGGTCTTCCTCTTCTTCCTCTTCCTCCCCATCTCTTTTCTGGTGTTGTTTATCGGTGGCCATGTTTATTGTATATTACAGTCAATGGTAGTTGACGTTGATGTTAATGTTCAGGGGCTTTGTCGTGAACAATTGGTTCCTGGATCGATGGTGGGGTCAATTTCGATATAAATCTTGTTCCCCCGCCAAAGTGATTTCTTTCCCATCACCATTAATATCTCTAGATCTCATCACCATTCCATGCAAGACCTGCCACTATTATTAGCATAATACAACGATCGTCGTTGACTTAACATCTCCCTCCTGAAACAGGATCTGCAAAATATACCCGGTCGATCGCCACATTGACCGAATATCTCGTTGCCGACTCCCGATGACCTATTAATAATGGATCGGAATTACAAAGATATTCCTTGAAAATCCTTCGTTCAGGGTGTTGATGACGCTCTTTGATCGGCAGCCAGGTAGAAGCTAATCTATACCTTATATCAACGTACACGGCCTATTTGATACGGAAGCCTACGGATTTTGGGTTGAACATGTTTAGGAGAATCAGTTAAACACAAAGACGTCATGGGCATGGTAGACTATGCCTAAACAATGCTAAGAAATACTTTGAGATTCAATATATGATCACAAGACAGAAAAAGTCTCTTAATATTTATGTACGATCATGGTCAACTATATACATCCATTTGCTCATATATTCATCATCTCCAGACCCTACTCAACCGCTGATCACAGCCTTCAACATAGCAACTGTTCCAGCAAGAGTCTCCTCACCACTTGGGATAATCTGGGCAGCTGGGAGGACAAATCCACTGGATCCGGTGTCACGGAGTTCAGCAGTCAAAGACAGCTTCACCTTAAGGACCTCGAGAGCCCAGTCGACACTGTCGCCGTTAACTTGGTAGATGGTGCTGCAGATAGGGCCGGTCTTGAATGGAGTTCCGTGCACGGCCTTCAAGGCCTGGGCAAAGATTTTGGAAAGTTCCTGATGTCTGGCATCGGTACTTGGGCGGGCAGTGCAAGAGTATCCGTATGCTATAATAGATGGGAAAGGCTATGTGAGTTTATTGGGCCCCAAAAGACTTGACGAGTAGGGACGTGAGAGACATGGTTGACTTGACTTACGCGACATAAAGAGCTGGCCGTAAGAGTGCCAGTCAACGAACATGGCAATGCCATGGTAGGCTGAGATCTTCTTCATGTTAGCAATGTGAACCTTGATCTCAGTTCCATCACCAGCTTGAGCGCCTAGAAAATACGGAAAGCCACGAGTTAGATGTGTTTATTGCAATATTTGAGCAAACGATGTATTAGGGAGTCGAACCTCTGTAAGTATCGGAGCAAGGGTTGGATGAGGATCCAGGTCCGACCCACTGGTAGGGGTAGTTGCGGTTGAGATCACGTCCAGGGCATCTGGCGTTGGGGTTGGGTTGACGGTTCTTGCGCCACAGACGATTGTTGGTCTGGGTATACGCAAAGCCTATGTTTAAATGCCGCGCTTAGTTAAACACCCTGACAAAAATGCGGCTCACGGTCGAAGAAACACTTACCATCTGGGTTAACAATTGGGAAAACCCAGATATCAAAGTTGTCGACAATCGAGGTAATATCTTCGTTGTTGTTGTATTGGGAGAGGAGAGACCAAGCCAAGTATTCGGTGACCTGTTGTGGCTTGTGAGTCAAAGTTGTCGCAAGGATATTAGAGCAGGAAAGTTCAACATACCATGGTGGTGATCCATTCACGGGCATGGATGGTTCCGTGGAAGATGATGGCTGGCTTCGAGTTCTTTCCACTCTTACCCCAGAGGTGGAGGGCGGGGATCGTGCGACCTTCGTGACTCTTTCCTGCGTCTACAAATTCCGAGCGGCTGCGGAATAGACCTTGCAGGTCCTGGAGGTAGGAAATATGGTCCTGGTAACTGTGGTATGACTTGAACCAATTGATATCAGGGGCAAAACCAGCTAACGATGAACAAGTCAGCGCTGTTATCACTCTATACCGCCAGGGCTAACGAAGCGTGGCTTACCCTCGTAGGCCTCGAAGGAGGTCTCGTTGCTGATTGACATGCCAAGATTCTCGTGCATGATTTGACTATCCATTCCAGCGATGCGCTCCATAAAGGAGGGAATCTGCTTTGGAGGGACCACGATATCCGCATTCTGGCCTTCAGTCTTGGGGTACTTCCAGGTGTCAAGGTTCAGATCAGTAATGATTCTTTGCACCTCCTTGACGTTCCCTTTCTGGGTAGGGATACGGATGACCTTGTATCCAGAATAGTCAAAGGGGGCCACGACGGCTGCAGAGACCACATTGGCCGCAAGCAGCGCGAACGACAGGACCGAACGCATCTTGATGGCGAATATCTACCAAAAAGGTATACAATTGAAACTGAAACGAACTGGCTTGGAACTGATCATCCAGACCTCGGGAGATTGACATCTCCTGCGCCATACTTATATATCTCGGCATTTTATCCTTTATCCGAGAAGAAGGGCATGCCGTCAAGAGATTCCCGAAGATAACCCACGCCTGTATGTGCTGACCTGTTATTGCTTTATACCGAGAAAGCATAAATTAAGAACCCGATGGGGCTGCGTTGGGTTGCATTGCCAGGGTTCATGCAGAAGCTGGGGTAAATAAACGGCAGGAGGCAAAGCTCAAGATAGTGGCGTTCGAGAATATCATTATACGATATGCGGGGTATAGACGGCCATATATAGTAAAACTATCGCCCATAGGCCGTGTAAGTCGCCGTTCTCGTCATAACAGGGCCCTGGTAAGCCAGAGCATCAAATGGCGTGCTGAACATTAGATCTGGCTAGTAAGGGCAAGTGGCGGCAAAGTAAGATACCTTGTCCATCACGAGCGCATTGCAGAATTTGGTGCACGGAGTACTAGCCAGGGTTTATATTTGGCTTGGTAACAATTGGTTGTTTGGCACGGCTCAAGCGAACACCCCATCGTGACGATACCAGGGTCCAGCATCATAGTGGCTAATTTGGAGATGAAATTCACATTGCCTTAATCGAGTTAGGCTCGCTGACCTTAGTGGCCGGTCATGTTCCTGTAACCTCGCAGTGGCAGCCAGAGGCGGCTCCGTCATGAACTGGTGATGGTGATGGTGATGGTGAAGAGAAGAAACCAGGAGAAAGAAGAAACCAAGCGCCATTTGATATCAGGTGATCTATCCACGTGACATACTCAACTTGCCCAGGGGAACGCTTATTGATCCTTCGATCACCGCGATATATACGGAGTAAAAGGATGAACATCAAACTACCAGAGATACCTCATTCTCTTCGGCATCGGATGGGGCACATATGCGGGGATACTCCGTACGGTACGGCCACTAGCAAATGCTACAACGGGATACACGGACTCAAAAGACGGAACCTGTCCCCGAAACACATGTGACGTGTTTTGCTGGATGTTTCTTCGTGTGCAGGGTACCTCCCTGTTGCTTAACAAGAGGCTAATCATTCCCTAGATTAGTTATACGGACGACTCTCCCAAACCGTCGTGGTTCCTATATTCCATTCATTTTCCCAAGATCAAGTTTAAGGATGGCATAAAGCAAGGTCTGAGGGTATCTCTACATGATTCCTCGAGACCTAAGGTGCATTAACATCAGTAGTCTGGATACATGGCCTGTAACTGTGCCTTTGGCCGAATCTTACGGAAACTCACAAGCTTTATCATATAAATATGCGTGTGTCAGGTCTCGATAGCAATAAGCTCCTCTGGCTCTTTTGCCTTTGCGATCCCATTCTCAATATACCACTCTGTTGTCGCCTCTGTCTTGGACTGACAATATAGCAGTACGAGAAAGCCATCGAAGTTCGCTATCAGATCCCAACTTTTAGGCAAGAACGATAGTTGCTCTGGGGTGGCATACATCATGAAATTACGAAATGACTCGGGCGCATCTTCCGGCGTTCAAACAGCAGATGAACGGGCGGAACCTTCTCCCCTGTAATATCACCGGCACGGTCCTTTGCCGCCGTTTCGAGCTGACATTTTAAAATGCCATCATTGGCAGTATTCTGATCGTAACCCTGCTGTGCCATGGTTCCGACCCAAAAAATTGCGGAAGCTGTGCAGGCTTTGATGCGAAGTCGGCTTGAGTGGCATACCCCTGATGAGCATATCCCAAGGACACCAATCTTCTCAGAGTCAACGTCATTACGGCTACGGCTGATTTGATGTCTTTGACGCTAATGGTTTTACCTCTAATTCACCTTGATATGCTGCTCCCTATGTATCCATTGCCATCTAGTTTCCAGAGATGAGAGCATTCTTAATACCAAAGAGGCCGATGTACCTCTTCCAGTCTTGATCCGACATATTACTTTCATCGATGAGATGACATCAAAGGTAGGCTGTTCTCTTTATCTATATTCACTCTATAGTGCCCAATTCACTGAACTTCAGACAGTGAGTACATAAATCTCCTTTCAGCGCGGAGAGAATATTTAAGTATTATTCCTGTTGATACGACGGGCAACCGCAGCGATGTGGTCCGATGCTCCCAGCGCGTGAATATCTGTCGAGTATCTCACTAAAACTTCCACCCAAGCCTCGTACGTTTCGCTATCATTCAAGTCCATATTCGCCGCCAAACCACCACCCAGAAACGCTTCGCACCCAATTAACTTTTCAAGGACGATATCCACCACCTTCCTGTCTTGTACTTTGTTGAATAGCCCCTGCACCTCACCCACGTCGACATGATGAGAAACGATGGCGTTGGAATTGCGCGTATACTTTCCCGTCGAGAAATATTGGGTATAGAACTCCCGCTCATCCTTTAGACGTTTCGGGTCTTTTTGCGCCAGGTCGCGAAGATGCGCATATTTTGTAACGAAGGCGGCTATAACGAAGCCTCCCGGTTTCGTCATCAAAGCGCATGACTCAAGCAGAGATACCCTCTCAGATTCCTCGAGGAGATGATACATTGGGCCCATGCAGAGGACAAGGTCGTAGAAGCCATGTTGAAAGAGCAGCTCGTTGTCTCTCACTTGGCGAGCATCTACCTGCACAATTTTCGCAAGAGTCACACCGTTTTGACTGGCAAACTGGGCGGCATAGTCTAGTTCTGACTGTGAAATATCCGAAAGGGTTACGGAATGGCCTTGTTTCGCTAGCTCGACAGCTATGAGATGTGTTAACGTCTCTTCTTTCTATCATCTGAGCGGAGGAGGCGGAGATCTAGGGAGAATGTCAAACCATATCTTCCTGTTCCCCCTCCGATATCGAGAATGCGGATCTGGTCGTCCGAGGTAGTGGCTAGCTCCTCAAGGCACTTCTTAATTACTCTCATTGTGATAGAGTACTCGATGCGTGACTTCACAAGTCTATCATGCTCCAACGTGACATTCTGGTTATACCAGTTGCCGACAATAGACGTATCAGTCATTTTGTTTTTAGTCAGTTTTATGCAATGATTGATTAAATGGGCTTCCGCAGAGAAAAGAGCATGATGATGGCCTCTCTATGATTATTATATAGAGGAGCGACCTTATATACACTCCAGATACGAAAAATCCCCATCTAACGTATCCGAGTTTCCCGACGTCACTGCAACGGGGCGCTGGCCATCTCGGCACCAAGCCGATCTCCAGCAGTGAGGAGGAAAATGGCTCAAGTAATGCGTATGTCTACCGGCTTGGACACTGACTATAAACCGCTGCATTCCCAACAAGAATATCCTCAAAATAACTTGCACAGACATGCTGTGATGGCTGGAGGGGCTCCGGGGTATTCATTTGGTCGTTCAAGCTAATGGCTTGAGAGAAACAAGCGTGGGCTGGCTTAAGGATAGGAGCCTGACTGTCGACTCACACCAATGTAGGTATCTCAGCTGGTGGTTTGCTGTAACATGTATATAGAGAGCTGTTAGCCTAGGAATGGAGAACCACTAGCTAGCTAGTTAACTATTATGTCCAGATACCACTCTGAGATTGTCTAATGAATTGAGATGGCAGATATATACGTGTTTGGTGCCGATGGGCCCCAAAATACTCAACTACGCTAACTACAGGACAATGGATTGGCCTTTCTATCGCTAGTGATGAATCCTCCTCGGTGCGATGGGGGTTGTATATTCCTCCGTGGAAATGCGGTATACCCGCCTGCGGTTGGACTAGAAAATGATTCTCCACAAGATATTTCAGTCGAAGCTGATGCCAGAGTCTCTTATAATAATCTATCACTGCCAGTCCTTTATCACTCAGATTCTTTGTTGTCCAACTCATAAACCCTCCGAATTTCCAGTCGGCTAGTTGTTTATTAATCTATCCCTTCGGGCTCCGAATACTCGACAGGGGTCCTGGGAAGGCTGTGTCAGGAATACCTGGAAGATTTTTTATTTGGGACATCTTTCTTTCTTCAAACATCCCCAGAGAAACAGTTGGGCCCGTCTGACCTTCACAGTTAATCATAATATCTTGCATCGCTGGGCGAAAGCTGGAGAAATCAGTGTAACGCGGACCCGAGTCCATATACTTGTCCCCGCAGCACTTCAGCTTGCTTGAATATCATCTTCCTACGGTCTTATTGCTGGCATTGATTATCAGCTCCAGACGTTACGATAAGACGTTACGATAGGACATTACGATGCCCGGAATAGACGTGACGGCGGATATAGAAACCCTCCACCTGCCACGAATCCTCTGTCTCCATGGCGGTGGCTCCAATGCGAAGATCTTTCATACCCAGTGCCGCGTTATAAGAGCGCATCTCAAGTCCACGTTCAGATTATGTTTTGTCGATGCGCCGTTTCCTAGCCCCCCGGGCCCTGGCATCGTCTCCGTCTACGAAGACTTTGCGCCATTCTACTGCTGGCACAACTGGAAGCCTGGTGTGACCGAGGACTTTGGGGGACAAACATTGAATTACGTGGAGCAGATACTCCGAGAGGCGATGGCAGAGGATGACGCAAGGGGAGCAACCGGTGAATGGGTTGGCATATTGGGATTCAGCCAGGGCGCAAAGACAAGTGCAAGCATTTTGATGAAGCAGCAGGTTCAAGCAGAGCTGAACATGCGAGACGAAAACTCGTTCGACTTTAAATTTGGCGTGATAATGAATGGACGGGGGCCATTCTTGGAATTAGGCCTGGATCTTGGAAACGAGAACAGCGCTGGCAGCTCAGCTTCTGGACGATCGGAAGATACTGCGCCTAGCGAGCTTCTACAGATACCGACAGTCCACGTCCACGGGCGTCGAGACCCAGGTTTACCTCTTCACAGAGACCTGCGTGAGAGTTATTTTGTGAAGAGCAGTACACGCCTTGTCGAGTGGGATGGTGATCATCGACTGCCGATCAAATTCAACGACGTCGACGCCGTTGTGTCTCAGATTCGTGAGGTAGCCAGAGAAACCAACGCTCTATGAGCTGGTATGGAGGTTTTACGATATATTTTTTTGGGAGGGGAGATTTCGTTTGCTATGGACCTATCCTATATAAATAACTAGAGGCTGGGAGTTTAATGAAAGGAGCCGCTATGGCTGATATATGTTCCGCAATTGATGGTTAACTCAAGTAGTATTTGTTTCGTTGGTATATATACATTTCAACTACCCTCTGCACCCATAAGGATACTCCCTGGGCCCGCTCCTTGGGTGTAAGCCGGATGTTTCCCAGTAATATACTCATAACCAATAAGAGATACCCTAGTTTGGATACTTTGCGTTCTTAGGGGATAGATAGTATAAAATTAGTGTATCACTCTAGAATGAAACAAGGTATTCTATTAGCTATTTCATACGACTGATCTTGAGAAAGTGGCTATCTGAGGCATTACGCAATTTTCGCACCAAAGACAATGGATATGTACTATGCACGAACGGGACACCACCTTTGCACTCCCAATATGAAGCCGTATCGGACCTCCAATAAACTCATACCTCCAATAAACTCATACCTCCAATAAACTCATATAGAAAAATTAAATGAAGGTTGTAAGAAGAAAAAATGGGTATCAAAGTTAAAGGTAAGAAAATGAAATATACAAGGAGAGAGGTTGGTTGATATATTCAAGAAGCCCGCTGCGATTGATCACCACAAAAGTAACCCGCTATCTATCACCGAGTTTAGGATTGTTAGACTCAGGGTGACTGGGTGATCTCATGTCTCGTTTCCTCTTCTTATGTCTATGTCTGTCCAAATCCGACTGGGGTGTTGACGATCTGCCATGTCCTTCTGACGGTGTAGTAGAGCTCATTTCGCGAGACGTTTGAGCTTGCGGAACGGTGGGAACCGGTTTTTTAACTGTCATCATTTGAACCTGGGCCTTTATGTCCTTGAGCTCTTCCATTGTGCTCCTAAGATCGGCCCCATGTTCGGCAAGACTTTGCAGGAAGCTTTCTTCTAATTCATCTGTCTTCGATTGGACAGTCTTCATTTGCCCTGTGATTTCCTTCTTTTCGGTATGAAGGAAGGCAATAAGACCATCACTGGCCTCTTTTGCTTTCACTTGAGCTGCCTCTAAGACACTGATATTGGCCGAGTGAGCTTTAATCTGCGTAAGATGTTCATTTACCGTCTGCAATATGTTCACAATGTCGGCTTCAACTTTGCTCGCGTGAGGATACATTTCTTGCATGGCCAAGACCATCTGGCGTACGATTGGTTCAGTGGTAAGTTGACTGTATCGGTCTTCTAGGGAGTGAACAGCAGCATAAGCAGCTGCAATCTGTTTATTCAGTGCATTGATGTTGCCCATAAAATGACCATGTAACTCGTTGAATTTATGGTTTAACGCCTGGGGATTAATCGATGCAACGGTCTGTCTTAGACCAATGATATCCTGGCTGAATTTGTCCATAGCGAGTTGGGCATCATCTAAAGCCTTTGACAGAAGCTCGTCCTTGCTCTTTTGGATCTCCCGAAGACCGTCGATCTCATCGGACAAAGTTTGCATGTCTACCCTAATGGTCTTATCACTGATTGGGATGGGTGATGGCGTCAGATTATTCAAAGAAGCCTCACTGCGTCTTAAAGCGGAATCTTGAATCGCTTTAGCACTATTGGTGGCCTGAACCTCGAGAGATGGTATTTTGTCCTTTACCAAAGCATTAACATCCTTCTCTATTATAGAGATTTTGCTTTTAACCACTTCATCAATGCGTGAAAATTGATTCTTAGAAGCTTCAACCATTGCATTGACCTGCTCCGTGATGGCCTTCATGTTTAAACGAAGTTCTTCGGCTGCGTGGTTTGACTGGGTTTGCTCGTCGGACTTGGATGTATCTAGGGTTTCCGTGATTTCCCTGACCTTTTTCTCCAGGGATTCCAACTTGGTGTTTTTGATATCGATATCATTTTTCATGGTAAGTTTGAAAGCCTCGAGAGTTGCTGAAAGCACCTTGATCCGATCGAGTGAAGCCTGAAATGACACCAGCCTAGAGTCCAAGGAACCAATTTCCGAGACGTGTTGTTTCATAGAATTCGAATTGAACTCTAGGTCACCCTTAAGCTTATCGAGTATCTGGGAGTTGGCGCTAGCGCGCTCTTCCATGGCAGAATGTCTTAAGTTGTTAGACTCTTTCATACTAGATATCTCATCTTTGATCTTTAGTAGGTCAGCATTGGTTTTCCGCAGGTCCTCTGCTACTTGGTCATGCTGGGGTGCTTTGCTGGGTGGGTTGTGAATGAGATTTGCTAAAGAGAGCATAAGATTCTCCTTCTTTGCAGTACGCGTGTTGAATCGCTCCTCTATCCGCTTCAGCTCTTTATCTCGATCCTCCATTCCTGACCTCAAACTTTGTAGCAAAGATGGGTATGCATGCCCGCGTTCTTTTGCTTTCCTGAAAGTCTGCTCTTCCGTACGGCGTTTCCTCATTAGCCGATCTCTTGCGCCTTTGATATTGGTGACTTCAGCTACTTCTTCGGTAAGTTGCCTGAGAACGCGTACTGTATCCTGTACGGTTGGAGCTGGGGGATTATTCTGAGACGGAGGTTCGTTTCGGGGCATACGGCGAGGGTCTCGAGACATGTCGATTTGTGCGGCTCGAGGTCCTGTCGGGGGCTCGAAATTGCAAGTTCCAGTGGTACGCTGAGGAGTAGCCATGGTTGTAGGTGCGCGGACGCGATTCGGCCTTGCGGTATCTATCATAGAATTCCTCCGCAGGGCGTTTTAGCAGATAGCAGCGAGTATATTAATCCTCCTTCATGGCCTTCCTATAGCCGCCTTCGATGGCCTCAAGGAGAGTCGCAGAGAGCGAAAACCGCGAGATGGCTCGAACTGCGATTGGACATCTTTATATCAGTTTGAGATCACATAGCAGGATAAGTAGAAAAAGGGAACACTCACAGGAGCTCACAGGACGTCACATTCAATAGCTACATCAGCTAGTTGGTAAACACGAAGGAGAAAGAGAGAAGAGTAGAACTTATATAGGGTCTCAACGAGGACGAGATGGTCAATAAAGGGTATAATATTTACATCCAAGCGTTCACCTAGTCAACCAGGCCTCTTGATATATACAAAGAGAAGTAAGGAAAGGGTGAGATGCCTTGATTGATATATGTTGGATGGGCTACATGTCAGGATTTTTCTTGTTTTTTTTTTTTTTTAATATAGGCAAAGATTATGATATGTAACTTGTTAACTATCACAAAGTTTAATGCGCTTAACTATTTCCGCAATTATAGATCTACACAAGCGCGATATCAAGAATAGTTGCAAGAATTACAGTGATATATCTACAGAGTACTATATTTACTGATCCTAAGGCGCGTCTGCCACCATGATAAGGCGCGTATTCCTATAGCTATTAAGCTAGAGTGGGGAGCTCTGAGCTTAGTACTCAATAACCAGCTATAAGAGGCTTGACAGCGCGTGTGTACACATATTATATGGTCATAGCATTTATGTTTATGATAAAGAGTAAAAATATAAATACAAATAATAAATAAAGAAAAAAGATGAATAAATAAATAAAAAAGAATAAAAATACATAAAAGCGGCACTGATCGGCCCGGCAAAACAAAGATCCGTCGAGCTTGCTTTTCCCAAAGAAGAAGAAGAAGAAAGTGGAAGCTGGAACAAAAACACATCAACAAGACACTCGACTCTGCTGCAGACACTTGCTCGATAGGTTAAAGGCCCCTGGAAGAGGATACACTTTTACAATGGCGGCTGTGAGTTTCCCCCGAGCTTCGGTCGGATATACCGTACTGCGCTGACAGTTCCATCTAGCCCATCACCACCGTCTCCGAAGGCAGAGACCTACGGGGTCTCAACTTGGTCGCGGCGCATTCCCATATCCGAGGTCTCGGTGTTGATCCGGATACGCTTCAGACTCGCGCCTCGTCGCAGGGGCTAGTTGGCCAGCAAAAGGCCCGGAAGGCGGCTGCCGTCATACTGCAGATGGTCAAGGAGGGCAAGATTGCAGGGCGGGCGGTGCTCGTTGCAGGACCACCCAGCACCGGAAAGACTGCCATTGCTATGGGCATGGCCCAGTCGCTGGGCCCAGATGTTCCATTCACAATGCTTGCGTCCTCTGAGATATTCTCGTTGGAGATGTCGAAAACAGAAGCTCTTACCCAAGCTTTCCGGAAGTCGATTGGCGTGAGGATAAAAGAGGAGAGTGAGATCATTGAGGGAGAAGTCGTTGAGATCCAGATAGACCGCAGTGTTACGGGGGTAAGCTTGTCTTTTCCTTTGACCGCGGTAAATCGAGAAGCTGACAGCGCCATTTCCATAGGGCAACAAACAAGGAAAGTTGACTATTAAAACTACGGACATGGAAACCGTCTACGACATGGGAACGAAGATGATTGATTCCATGACTAAGGAGCGTGTTATGGCGGGTGACGTTATTTCCATCGACAAGGCGGCTGGGAAGATCACAAAACTAGGCCGATCCTTCGCCAGATCGCGAGATTATGATGCAATGGGTCCCGATACCAAATTCGTCCAATGCCCCGAGGGCGAACTTCAGGTTCGAAAGGAGGTCGTGCACACAGTTAGTCTTCATGAGATTGATGTGATAAATTCGAGAAGCCAGGGTTTCTTGGCACTCTTCTCCGGAGACACCGGCGAGATACGAAGCGAAGTCCGCGACCAGATTAACTCAAAAGTTGGTGAATGGAAGGAGGAAGGAAAGGCAGAAATTATTCCTGGAGTTCTTTTCATCGACGAAGTACACATGCTCGACATCGAGTGCTTCTCTTACATCAACCGCGCACTGGAGGCAGAGCTGGCGCCAATCGTTATCATGGCTAGCAACAGAGGCAACACTAGGATACGGGGCACAACATACCAATCTCCTCATGGCCTGCCATTGGATTTCCTAGACAGAGTTGTTATCGTCAGCACCCAGCCTTATGGCATGGAAGATCTAAAGGAGATCCTTGCCATTCGTGCACAAGAAGAGGAGATTGACCTCAGCCCAGATGCGCTCGCTCTTTTAACTAAGATTGGACAGGAATCCGGCCTACGCTACGCCAGCAACATCATCGCGACTTCAACCCTCCTCAGCCAAAAGCGGAAATCCAAAGAAGTCGGAATTGAAGATATCAAGCGCAGCTATAGCCTTTTCTATGATCCTGCACGAAGCGTCAAATTTGTCAACGAGTTTGAAAAACGGTTTATCAGTGATGCCGGGAATGTCAGCTTTACTACGGCTGCAGTCAATGGCGGCGATCCTATGGAAGTCTCTTAATTTAATCGACTTGGCTTACTCCTACTTTTATGACCGTGTCCCTTTGTATTGTATTCTTTTTGCTACGAGTTTGGCGCGTTGGGCTTGCGGGGGAAACAAAACTTTGATAACGGGCTGTCCGATACGAAATATGGCGTCGATACACCCCTTTCGGCGGGTTCTAGGTGGAAATATCTACTTCATACTAATAGAAATAGAGCCCTTTTGCAATATCCTGCCTGCGCATAGCAAGAACATCCTCGTTATCGTAAATCGAAAGGCTTTGGTATACCCGCAAATTGAAACATACATATAACTTACACAGGAGGGCCGTCCAAAGACCCCCATTATCACCTAAACGTCATGAAAAGGGGTCTCCTAGCCTCCATGGACCTGAACTTCCGGTGTTTTTAAACTCCGCTCCACCCTCAGTAAAATATCCAGCGCTGCTCCATGACTGCATAGTTGCTCGGTCATAAGGCCCGTGTATTATACCACCGTCACGGGCGTCCGACCAGCGGAACTCCCACATATCACTTCCCCCTTCAGCTGCCATCGAGTCTGTAGATTCAGGGCGAGGAGGGTCCACCCACTCCTCCCCCGTCTCTCGTTGATATTGCCTGATGAGAAGCGCTCGCTCTGCGTCGTAGATCTCTGTTTGGCCACGGCTAAGTAGTATATCGGCAGCTTCAGTGATTTCTTCCACAGCCCGCTTCCTCTCTATCTCTTTGGGGTCCTCGTCCTGCATTTCCACATCGTCAGCAGCACCGTTTGCCTTTTTATGGTGTTTTTTGTTCTTGTTCTGCCATTTCGGTCGATGTTTTAGTCCCTTGCCTAGCCTGCCCAGGGCTTCCAGAATAGTCTCTCCTCGATCAAGGTGTTGTATTAGTGTCTTCAGAACGTCGGACGTCAGTATCTTGTCTGCAGCAAAGGACTGTTGGCGTCGTTCCTCCTCTCGCTTTTCGGCCGCTTCTCTAGCCTTTCGCATATCCTTTTTGGAAACTCCTTCAAGCCATGAATCGTGGACGGCATCTGGGTCCATTGCCTTTCGAACATAGTTGCCTGCATCGTCGAAGCGACCGTCCTCTTGCTCTGCTCGCATGTTAAATGCATCGAGAAGAGGCGCATGCTCCTTTTTACCACCAGCTCCGAGCTCCTTGTCCACGTTTTCTGGGAGTGCTGCGCGGTCCTCATCACCCACGTCACTGGCGCTATCGTCATCGTCTTCCCCGTCGACTGCCCGTCCTTTTCCCTTTCCGCCAGCCGTATGGGTATCGAGGGTGACCTTCCGCCCGGCTCGCGAAGAATTAACCTGTCCTTCAATCTCGTCCGTTTCCAAAAACCGAACTTGCTTCTTCTCCTTCACGCCGTCCTTGTTGTCTTCGTCACCTTCCCCAAAGTCATCCTCAAGCTCCGCAAATATGTCATCATCGTCCGCGGCCTGTGCTTCCTTCTTTTTGGCGTTTGATTTGGCTTCAGCGCGGGCATCGAAGCCTTCGTTCTCGCTGTCCGACTCAAATCCTTCCACTTTCACGGCGTTGCGACGGACCCTCTGACCTCTATGGCCAAACTCATCTGCGTCTAAAACGGCGTCATTTTCCAGGGCATCTGGCGCGAGTGCAGAGGGGTTGCGGATATCAAAGCGAGGTTTTTTCGACGAGGATTGCGGCGCACCGTCTGTGTCGTCTTCGTCGCCCCCTCGCTTCGGTCTTGCGAACGAGGACGCCATGGCTGCACGGAATGTATGTATCGGCTAGAATGACGACCGGATACAAGCTCTATTCACGTCACAGATGGGTGTTCGTCTTGCGCCGTGTTTCTGCGCCGTGATGTATATAGATGGACGAAGCTCGGAGGTCGGCGAGTTGCTTGTTTGCACTGTTTGACTCTTTTGCGTCACTGCTTTTGGATCTCCCACCAGCGGACATGAAGCTGAAGACACCAACTACATCGACACCACGAACACCAGGACCAGGCATCAGCAGGCATATCTCTAGGCGTCAGATTGGGTTTATCTCTAGGCAGTTCAGGCTGCAGCTGGTCTATCATCTTCGACATATTTCTGGCTTATGTTAGCTTCTTGGTAGCTTCGTCTAAGCTCTGCCTGGCCTCCACAGATATTTGCCTGCCTCCCACCTTGAAGAAACCAGAACACTAGACCGGCGATATCTTGGAATAGAGCGTCGTAATGGTGAGTAGTCAGATATTATCTCTAGGCCAACCGACCGTTAACCGTATCGTACCCTGTTCTAGGCCGGATTCTACAACGATGACCCTATGGACGGGATCCTCCACCCTTCCATGATGCGCCATCAGACACACTCTTCACGACGATTTGACGAATACTATCGGTGCTACCCGGTAGCGATGCTTCCAGGCCCCGAACGTGAGAATGTGAACCATGGAGGCAAGGTGATCATGCCACCAAGTGCGTTGGATAAGCTCACTCGACTACACATCACCTATCCCATGCTTTTTGAACTACATAACGGTGCGAAGCAACGGATGACGCATGCTGGTGTGCTGGAGTTCATTGCTGAGGAAGGGAAGATATATCTGCCATTTTGGGTGCGTGAAGAAGACCGATCTATACGAGTCCCCGGTGAGATCCGTCGGTTACTAACGGTGTTGGCTGAATAGATTATGCAAACGCTTTTGCTAGAACCAGGAGACCTGGTACAGATAAAATCAACAGACCTTCCCCCGGGATCCAGAATCAAGCTTCAAGCTCAATCAACGTCATTCCTCGATATCAGTGACCCCAAGGCCGTGCTTGAGAACGCATTCCGAAACTTCTCCTGTCTAACCAAGGGCGATGTCTTTACGTTTTCCTACAATGATCAGATATATGAGATGGCCGTCCTAGAGACGAAGCCCGAGACAAGTCAGAATGCTCTCTCCGTACTAGAAACCGATTTGGAAGTCGACTTTGCACCGCCAGTGGGATATGAGGAACCAAAACGAGTAAGCGGGACTAGTACCCCGTCGAGTAGTGTTGCGGGTGGCCCTCTGACCGCCGGCGGGACAATTCATTCCCACGGCACAATGGCGCAGTCGATCAACTATACCGCAATCGCTCCAGGATCGAATGATACCGCGAGAGCAGCTAACGCAGCATTGTCCAACTTCCACGGG
The DNA here is from genome assembly GCF_011692745.1 of Arthroderma uncinatum. NCBI lineage: Eukaryota > Fungi > Ascomycota > Eurotiomycetes > Onygenales > Arthrodermataceae > Arthroderma > Arthroderma uncinatum. Next base: position 1,298,801 of record NW_022983867.1, read on the forward strand.
AGCGGCCAACGACTCAATATGAAGAAGGGAAGCAAAACCTCTACTCCTAAATCCGCAACGCCAGCTTCTGGAAAATCTAGCAATCCACCGCCCGCTCCTCCCACGCGAAGAACAAACGGCCCACAGCCACTACGACTGCCGCCAGGTAAACTATTCTTTGGCTATGCCATCACCCCAGTGAAGAAGAAGGACTCCAGCGACCCGTCCCCCGAAGCGGATTCACAACCTAAATTTCTAGGAACTGGCCAGACTCTACGGGGAAAGAAGAAAGGGTCAGGGCTTGCAGGACAGTCCACTCCAGCCTCCGGAAGTGACACAGAAAAGAAGATAAAGGGCGGACACTAGGCGGAAGATCAAGCCGCTCGAAGTAAATTTTAAGAAAAAAAAAATACCAATGGATGGATTTCCACGGCTGGCTGGGCGTTCGGATTTTGTGTACCTTATGGCTCGGTCAGATCTAGACACGAGCCGTTTTAGAGAATAGCAATTCAGCGGCATATTGTGCGACCTAGTTTAGCTTACCCGTACCCTGGACTCTTTGTTCGTGTCTCTTGAGCCTCTGGTTCCTGTCCCTCCGCCGGCGGTTGCCAATCAAGCGCTGCTCGGGTGCCAATCCTACAAATCTCGACCACCGGTTACCGTCTCGCCCTCGTATTTTCTTTGACCGTAATTCTGAGACGTCGAGCAGCCGCTAGCCTATGGCGCTACGTTAGGGGGGATCCTCCGGCACCTCCGACACGTCGTTGAAGGATAATGAATGGGCCTGTGACCGCCCCCCTCGGCTGTCTAGATTGGTTCATATAGCCAGGGAGGGGAGCCCCTGATGGAGGAGAGAGAGAGAGAGAGAAGACAAACACTTCCAACCATCCAGACATCGAAACATGGCTTCTCCGTTAGAAAAGCTGCCACCGGTGATAGATCCCTCCTTTGTCAAGATCGGCCCTTCGATCTGGCTACGTGATTTCCGTACGCCGGTGGACGGGGAAACCAACAATTATGGCACCACGCCTGTTGTCACGGCTTCATCTCGCTTGACCATCGTCATTCTTTTCTGGATGGATGCTCAGCTCCGCTATGCGAGCAAATACGTCTCGGAATATACCAAGCTCGCACCCAATGCGCGGATAATTTTTGTTCTCACATCTTCCTCCGATCTATTCTTCAACGCTTCAGAGGCTGCTCAAATGCGGCGTGTTCAGCCGGCGGTGGATGTCTTGCTATCTCCAAGCACTTCTTCCTCAGCTCTTGGAATGTCTCCCGATGACCAGCTGTACCTCCATCTCTTCTCGAACGGTGGGTCCGTTACCCTTCGAAGCATAGCACTCGCATACCGCAAGGCAACCAACAAGCCGCTTCCACTGAAATCGCTCATAATGGACAGTTGCCCTGGCAAGTCCAGTTTGTCGGGAGCTCACCGAGCGATCTCGTACGGCCTTCCGAAGTCCTTTCTTCCTCGCTTTTTTGCAGGAATATTTGTTTGGGTTGGGTTATTGTGTGGATTCGCCTACTGCCGGTTGCTTGGACTGGAATATCCTACTGAGCTGGCCTGGAGGGCATCGACTGATTCTAAACTCATTGATAGCCGGGTGAAACGATGTTACGTTTATTCGGAGCTGGACGACTTGATCTCCTGGAAAGACGTTGAGGAACATTCGTATGAAGCCGCAAGCGAGAATTATCATGTCGAAAGAGAGAAATTCACGGGGTCTCCTCACGTTGGCCACATGAGACTTGATCCGCTTCGTTACTGGAGTATTGTGGCCCGTTATTTGGCCATTGCAGTGGAGTAAGTCGGGATGAGCAAAGTTGTATAGTCGAGGGATACCGTATCCCTTTAGCCATATATTAGAACAGAACATAGATCAAATATCAACCATAGAACAAACGTGATAGAATACCGGACATTATTCATTATCATTCACCAGCGCAAACAAAAGTGTCCATCTTATTCTCTGAGTAACAGGTTCATAGTCGCCAGTGTACATAAGAAACCGAGGGGCCCCATAGTAGTTATTAACCTATTCATTGTGCTGTTCACCAAATATCCCAGAAGCTGAAACATATGTGCAATCGCCCGAATCCTTGGTCATACCACTGCGTCGAAATAGCTTCCATCGCTATAACGGGTTCACGCTTTACCTCGCTGGCTGCGGCACTCGGTTTGGCGTCCTCTCTCTCACGTTTGACGACAAACGCGTCATTGTCGTCTTCATCTTCGAGTACAATTGGATCATCGCGGTTTCCTTCCTTCTTAATGATGCCCTTTTTGGTAGGTGTTTCAAGGTATGCCTTGGTATATGCCGTTTTCGTTGCAGAAACAGACTTGGTAACGCTACCTCTTCCACTCCGTGGAGTAGATGTAGTCGCAGGCCGACGACGATTGGGGGTAGACGGAGCCGTCCGCCTAAGGCCGTTTGGGACCATCAAATCTGCCTCCTGCCGGTATTTCCTAAATTGATTGTATATGGTATCGTATGAAGCTCCCCTGCCAAAGTAGACTGCCATGGTCCGGTAATCGGGCTAATATAGGATGTTGGTCAGTAAGGGCAGGTATAACATTCAAGACGGCTACTTTGGTACAAGTACAAGGGAAACATTCAAAACAAGGATAGCAAAACAAATCACTGCTTTCAATTAATATGGAACCGGCTATATGTTTAAGCCAGCCACGAAGTAGTAATTCGGCGACGGTACCTAGACTCAAGGAGAGGGGAAAAGGGCCATACACTAAGTTCAGGATGAGCAGCAAGTAGGGCTGCGATTATCCTTTCAACGTTCTCTTTATCCCACGGGATAACCATGGTCGAGCAAATAAAGTGATCAACGCTAACAGTTATCGAGATCTGAGCTGGAATGGCAACGAGTTCGTCTTGAGATGTTGAAGACGTCGCAAATTGTTAGGTTGTGGGGTATATTTGGGGGAGTTGTACTTTGAAGGTTGGAGGAGGACATGACTCGGCGTTTGCCTGTAAGAAAGATCCAGGGGCTCGCTAGTGTGTTATTAAAGGGTAATACCCCGCCACAGGAAGTCGCGTCAAACACACATAAAGCACTGTAAGGAGATGTCAATTCTGTAGAGAGTCGGCGACTCCTCATCCCCAAAGGAACGCTGGTTATCACATTATCCAAAACCTACGCTCAGGGACTGTGCATTGGCAGCCTAAGCATACAAATAAGATAGATTCGAGGTCATGGCTTGATCGCAGCTACGTGTATATATATGCGTCTCGCAATGGTGCAGGTAATACAGGTATCTGTACTATCTCGGATATTTTCTCCAGAAATCAACAAAAAGTAGCCAAGGCCATATTAATCGCCAATGCAGATATTATATTAGTTAATCCTCGATTTCACACCCTACATTGCTAAAATGTAATCATAGGTTGAGGGCCCACGCAACAGCGTCCAGTTCTCTGCAGTACTGTGGCCATACAAAATGATCGGTATAATCTTCCCTATACACCCGAGAATCTATGATGGTAATGTGTCATCTTTTCATATGGCTTCATTTCAATTTGCCGGTATAGACAGTATAACTCATCTTGCAAAAGTTGCTGATAAGTTGTGGCGGTCAAAGTCGAGATAGAAGACCTATCCTTAAAACCTTGACGTTTCTTAAGATCAACCCCAAAGGTTAGAATTCTAGAGTGTACCGAGGCTAGCTTCAGAGTGGCGTATGAGATCGGAAGTCAAGGGATGAAATACTTTGCCAGTGAGCTCACAAGTTGCCAAGTAATGCAGGTGTGGTACCAGAGGGAAGTCTATAGAGAACATGGGATCAAGAGGCCGAGAAGACAGAGCTGTTTGTCTCGAGAGTAGAACAAAATTAACTGTCACAGTGGCCTTCAACCTCCACCTCGTCGGGGAATTGTTAATTGTAGCTAGTACAATTATATCCATCAATACACAGGTAGAACAAAGAGACTTGAGTCTTATTATCAGAATAGTGTAACTAAGACCTTCCTTAAGTACTATTATCCATAGCAGTATAACTAAAAGTTGGAGTTAAGTCTTACTGTCTATGCTGGTATAGATAAAGGTTGATGTTGAGATGCGAACAAAGTAGTTCATTTAAGGTTCATGGCCTGTGCACTAGTTAAGGTTTTGCCCCTATAAATACTCCTTATCTAGGCCTAAGCTCACCACCTACTAGCTAACAACAACAGCTTCAATACTCACCTATTGAGTAAACTGCATAATAACTTCAAGACACCTGAACACCTGAATGCTGCAGCCTTCCTACTACTACAGAAGATACACATAGTGTACTTGGTACAGCATTCATTTCTTCTTCCTTAAATAGGGCAATTTGCTTGCGTTAGTTATTTAGGGGCATTGCCTCACCTAAGTACTACTAGTACTTCAATTCTGCTCTAGTTTAATTTACATCTTATGGTGAACTGAGCTACACTTGATTAGCTACAACACCAAATTGTACTATCTACAATATGTGTTGCTCTTTACCTAGCATCTTCTGGCGTTTACTAACTCACTACATAGGACACTCGCACTACTCCTTAGCTTGGGTCCCTGTTTACTAGATTGCTACAGTAACCGCACATATAAAACCCTCCTCTTATTTCCTCTCTTGTCACATCTTTCTTTTAACTCTTCTCTACTTTTTACCTCACTTAAAGTTCAATATCTTCTTTCGCCAACCCTCGCTTCTACTATATCTCAACTACACCTCAACTTCAAAACCAAACTACCCACAGAAAGTGACTCGCTGGCACCACAAATTCCAGATCTTTTTAATCACTACTAACTACTATTACATCCTCACACCATCTTAACTATCCAGCAAGATGCCAATGCGTTGGACAAGCGAGAATGACCAGCTGGTATTATCCTTTGCATGCCCTGTGACTTTTATCCCCATACCCAATATCCCAGATCAGATACACTTTATTTTATCTTTCCTTCAAGTTGCTTCATATTTTGCTTTACATCTGTTGTTTAGAAGATGCTCGCTTCCACATCACACTTCCCTCCCCCAGCTTGGGGTTTTTTTAATGTTTGTTGAGTCGGCCATACTAACCCACTATAGTTGCTGATCAAGTTCATTGAGACTCACGACATTACCGTGGACACGAAGAAGATCTCGGAGGCATGGCGTACGTCAACCTGTCAACCCATCCTATAGAAATAAATATACGCCTAACATCTTCAATAGCTGCTACGAGTGATGACAACCGTCCCACCCCCAGAGCTATTACGGAGCGAATCCATAAGATTCGAAGCCTCGCCAAAGCGGCCGCAGCCAAAAACGGAGTATCCAGCACCAGTACTCCTGCAACTCCGGCTTCCCGCAAGCGTGGACCCAAAGCCGGAGGCTCAAAGTCAAGCACGAAGCGTTCTCGTACCGGCGGCTCTAAGAAGAAGGGTTTGAAAGGAGAAGAGGAGTCGCCCGGAACTCCAACTCCGAGAAACAATGGTGGACCAGTCAAGGAAGAAGATACCGAGGGAAATCTCGTTTTTAACGGGCAGCTGGAAGATGTCTTTACGCAAAAGCCTTTGGGTAAACGCGTGAGGACTGCCCCTGCCATGCCCTTGGGTATGATTTCATATAACGAGAACCATACTGACGAAGATGAGATAAAATATCAGAGCGACGTTAGCGAATTCGCCCCAGCAAACGGTGATGAGGAAGACGACGATGAAGACATGGACGACTTGGTGAAAGACGAAGTCTTCATTTAAACTCGCACACCTCATGGCCGGATCAAAATTTGCGACATCATCTTTGGGGATTTCAAGTTGATCTCTGGATCTTATGCTCTGGCGGAACGTTGGCGATGAAATGGATTTCTCATCTTCTCTTTTCCAAATAATGTTTTCTTTTCAAAATCTCTCCCTGTCAGCTCCATTTGCATTTGCGATGGGACATGCAAAGTTCCTTTTTCGCGACAGAGGCCGGTTTTACTGCATGCCGCAGAATCCGTTTAGTTAGATAAATCCAAAGGCAATTCTAAGTCTTCCTTTAAACATCAAATGTCGCATGCTACAAAATAGAGACTTTCCCACCAGCTTCGAGTTTCGAAAGTTAGTGAAACTTGCCCCTGTGGATCAACATCAAATCAGGCCGACTGGCCCAATTGGTTAAGGCGCCTGACTACGAATCAGGAGATTTGCAGGTTCGAGTCCTGCGTCGGTCAGAATTTCTTTTTTGCTTCCTTCGATATCACACCAAACAATTTATTTTTTCCTTCGTCAGGCTGCAGGGAATTTCATTAAAGCCTAACTTTTTGCTTACTGGTGTGCCAAGCCTAAAGGTTCACTACATTATTAAAGCTGTGATATCATGCATGGTCGCAGCGTCGGCTATATAGATGATAGTAGGCGAACCTTGGTTTAAGGCAGCATTAAAAATTGAGTATGTTTTTTTGTTTTATTTGCCTTCTGTTAGAATATTTGTTATTGTATACATTTTCAGCTCCTGGAAATGCATGACTAAATAATTGGCCACATCTAATCGCTGAATCATGTTGCATAAAACTGATGTATGGAGTAGTGTATCCGGAGAGTCCCCCCATGGTATTTTCGTGGGGAGACTGCTTGACTGTTAACTAGAAAATTAGCCATGGCCGTTTTGCACCCACGGTTGATGCTGGTAGGGGAAGAAGTCTAAGATTCCGATACCACTGAACTAAAACGCAGATGTTAGAACAGACCAGACAGAAATCACAGGGAATCGAGGGTAGCGTCTCACCAGAACTTCATCCGCTATTGAGATTATGCATGAGACTTGGAGGACATGTTAATAATCCCGGTGGCCGCATACTCGTCTCGTATGCAGGCTTACGGTTGCATGGGAAAGGTATGCCTCATATCGTGGCATGGTAACAAGGCGTCTACAACTCAGGGGACGGTAAAGGCCGTAGCGTATTAGGTGTGTGCGGTAAAAGGGCGCCTGTCCAGATGACGGGGGTCCAGAGTCGGCTTGCTACAACCAAACCTTCTTAGCAGCTGCTGCATTCCAGGCGAGTTCGACGTAATATAAGGGAATATCAAAGTGAATGTAAACATCACAGTGAAGATAGGCTGTATAAAGATGGGAGGGAGTGCGTCCTGCTTAATCATCATGTGCGTATCTTGGCGCAACGCTTACATACATAAACTGCAACTTTGACCCCTGAATATACACCCATTGGCCCGAAACTCATATACATTTTTACACAACGGGGAACAATGCCGTGGTTTACTGGCTTGGTTCCATGCATGGTTGGGAAAGACGATGAGAGAGTCCGTGAGCAGGCCAATATCGTAACACAGTTACTCCGTACTCCGTACTCCGAATCGCCGCTGGGTGCTCCGCGGTCCACGGAGCCCGGTGATGGCTCTCGGTGCTTGTTAATTTTGGAGTTGCTCGTGTTGAAGATGCAGGATACCCTTGACTCTAGACTGCTTGCAGTAAATGATGGCCTGTTGATGGCAGAGCGGTGGATCTCTAATTCTAGAATACGAGCTTACGCCCAACCAGACAAACAAAAAGCCGAGGTGGAGCAATGCACCTTTTCTAAGCCCTGAGAACTGCTTCGAAACTTGGTATTCTAATCAGCTGTGAATCTCATATTACGATGCTGCTCTCCCCTGCAGCTCGTACCTGGTTTATTTCTTGTTGATGTTCTACTGCTGCGGCTCTGCTTGAAGGAAAACAACTTTCATCACCAGAGCCATCACCTCCTTTTTCTTTCTTTTATAACCTCACTGAGACGACGAGGTTATTCACGAGGTTATTCAAGTACCTCGGGATAATATCTATTCTTCTCTCAGTTGATTGTGACGCTTTTCTTGCGGTGATGCCATAGTCGACATGGCTTCCCGATTGGCATTTCTATGCCATTTTGTTCTAGGACTCCTCCTATTAATTAGTTCAGCGAATGCGTGGTCATTCGTGTGGCACGATACAGATAATGCGGCTCATGTCGAGACCGGTTCGGGCAGGCATTCCTGCAAAAAGATGAATATGGACCAGGGGAAATTTTACAGTTGGAACCCGAAAGAAACAGGGCGTTATTGTATTAACTTGTTTGCGGACGACAATTGCCAGGACCGCAATGGGTGGTCATGCCCAATCTGGGGACCGCGAAAGCTCGGCCAGCCTTGGGTTAGATCGTTTCTAGTCAACAAAGAAGGCGAGGAGCTTCCAGACCCATCAACAAAGTCAGACAAATCTACATCTATGACTAGCACCAGCTCGAAGAGCGAGTCAATTACAACCAGCAGTTCTACCAGGCCAACATCTACAGGGTCTTCTGCGGAGCCCTCCCCACCCTCTACCACATCTGAGACGACTACTTCATCCACAGGCGAGCCTACAACTGGCTCTACAACTGGCACTACAACTGGCACTTTGATGGAGACGCCCATTAACACGGGGAGACCAACTCGACGGCCAAAGCATCCTCATGCCGCAACGCCTGTATCAGGCGGTGTAATTGCTGGAGCCGTGATTGCATCAATAGCAGGCGTGGGAGGACTTGCATTCTTTGGTTATTTTATATATCGTTTACGCAAAGCGAAGGCAGCAGCTCCAAGTGACTCATCTCCCGATCCATTCGCCCCACGCCCACCGAAGAACGGGTTCCAAGAGCTCGATTCTCTTCCAGCCTCGCCTGTAACAGGACCCCAGCCACATGCGCCAGCTGCCTCGATACCAACCATCCTCGAGGCCGAAAAGGCAGCGGCTGGAGGGTATGGAAATCAGCATCCACCCATGGCTGAGCTACCTGATACTTCCCAAGTTTGGGAAATGGACGCCACTCGACACAAGGAGCAATGAGCGTGATGGCCATGCCGCGCTCTGTATATATTCTTCATTCATTACGCTATTCGACGGAATCCTGGCCGGCCATATAGCACTTTCTCATACACCTGCGAGGTTTGGCGCCCACGCCTTGTACCTACGCCTCCCATAGCATATCCGCTCCACGGTCATCTATTCCATCGCACGCCCTTCCACGTCCCATATTCGACAAAGCGGATGACGACCTCGTTTATTGTAATGAGGGTGGGACAATTACCTATACAAACGACTCACGACACAAGCTTCAGTATCTCTTTTTTGACCATGTTAGATACGCAGTTAGTATCACCTACAGGACTCAAGAACTACCTTCAAATTTCTTGGAGCCACACTTCTCCTTATTTCTCTATGTCTTTCTCTAGGGCTGCCCCCGTTTAACTTCCTTTTTATATTTTATATATTGTAAATATTCCTTTAATCGCTGGAAAAGATCTCACTACCTTTAACTATCCTACTCACGTATCTCGCAAGTCTTAGATACACTGGAGGTAGGATAACTAGCCTCTATTCTCAAAACGCTTTCCCCGTTAGTTTCCTCTGAATAACTCTTCCCCAACCCCAGTCCCTGAACTTATCCCCAGACTTACTCTCTGGCCTAGTCCTTAAATCTGCTTCCTAGAAGGGTATTTTCTATGATTTCTAGGCCATTCCTCATAATTGTAGCCAGAGAACGGACTACTGTTGTCTAATTGGATACTTTGCCATTCTTAAGGTATGAAATAGTATTTATAATTATATGCATGAGCTGGAAACTGCTGGATCGGATTCTGGACTCTAGACCAAAAGAGAAGCAGACACTGCTGGCGGAAATGCCTTTTAATTTGTAGATAAATGTATGGTTGAGGTATTAGGCAGTTTTTGGGTAAATGCAAGACAACCACCCAGGATTTCTGGTCCAGTTACAATGAGATTTCATTGTCATCGATGGACCTCTTTATCCAACTGAAATCAGTAACGTATTTGTTTATTCTTTTCTTTCCTTTAGTTGGAATGACGGAGCGAGACGCATCCTTAAACTTATCCATACAGCTAGGCTTGGATGTCTAAACCGACAATGAATTCAATTCCACGTTGGGCTCGGAACATTGGCTGATATCATCCCGGATGGCCGAATATAGGGAGAGATCACAATACCATGGCCGGAATTCCTATAGTCATATCGTTTAGATACCTAGAAAGCCTGTTTCGAATAAATGTCCCTGTATATGTCGACTGTGTTGCTGAGAGGCAAGTCCCGTGGTTTTAGCCTGTTGTTACCATAGCGATGTTGTGTTATAGAATAATAACACAACTTCTCATGGCAGAAGGTATTTATTCTCCCAATCATCCCCGGGCCTCTTGATATTTGTTCGTTTTCCTAACAAACCAAGTGACCCGTTTCTCCTGTCCAAAGTACCTTGACATTCGTCCCTACCAGGCAACTCGATACAGATTCGCTCAAGGAATCCATCCCTATCTCTACTCAGAAAATACAAGATGGCTAAAATTGTGTGGGATGACGCCGCTGATGCAAAGGTATGCATGAATATGTTCTTGACAAGTTTGGCGTATGGACTCGAGTTTCATTGGTATTAACGGGAATCGTTGGAATCAGCTCTTGTTTGCCATAATTACTACATCCGTCACGAAAATTGATTTCCCTGCCGTTGCGAAAGTGATGGGTAATGGTAAGTCTGACAAGAGGCCTCAAAAACACGGCCTCCCCTCCTATTCCGCTTCTCAGAGGTATTCGCAATTCTAATGTCTAACCTGGAAATTAGAATGCACGACGAATGCCATCCATAAGCGCCTCGCTCGCATTAAGTCCAAGATGACTCCATCGGACGGCGACGTGTCTTCAGCGCCCACAACCCCTATCAAACCCAAGCGTGGCAGGCCCCCCAAGAAATCCGCAGAAGGGGATGAGAGTGGTCTTGACGCGAACGACGACGCTAAGCCTGCCAAAAAAGTCAAGCGCGGAGGCAAGACGATGTCCGAAGATAGTGATTGATTATCCGTCACGCCTCAGCTCTTGGTGAAAAAGAGTGACACCAAGACAACATGGAGACGTTGCCACTCTCCTTTTTTTACATGGTAGCTTCGAGGTCGAGAGATAGAGAAGGGATATACGAGTGTGATTGTAGGAAATGTGTCAAGGTGAAACAGAGTTAAGATTATTCAGAAAATTGCATATCCAGCATTGAGACCTGATTCCATGGAAGTCAAATATCCAAGAGTAGAGCATGTCCCATATATGAATTTCCCAGGAAAAGGAGTCTCCATAGAAGCTGTGTCCTCTGTAATACCATATAAACAAGAAAGATGCACATAGGTATCTATCAAACTTCATTGAAGTCTGGCCTTCTCTGGGAATTCTACGTGTATCAAACAAAATAGAGCCATAGTCAGGCAGGGTATTATCAGTGATGGTATAGAAACACAAAGGGCTATGTTCTTGGTATGTTGAAGATACCTAAGGGGAAGCCTTTCAGCAATATCTAAATTCCAACATCAAAGGAATTATGACAATGCTAGGTCCGTGTCTTGCAGCATACTACACTGCTAGATCATTATTGTTGTCATAGATCTAGAGCTGAAGTAATAGGCAATGGGGTAGAGTGAGCGGGCATATCTACCCTGCATCTCCCTCTCTGGAACTGCACATTTGTTCATCAGGATTCATCAGTGTTCATTTCAACAACCTGCCTACACCAGGAGAGGAACTAACCGCAAGCACACCCAAGAAGAACTTCCAAGTTATTCCAATTCTATCTTGATCCGATTCCTGTTCCTCCCAACATATCCATCCTGACAGCCTTCTGATACCATGGCAACCGTCAAGCGAAGCAAAACCATGCCGGCGGACGGCCAAACAACAAAATTCCTATACACGATTTTGAAGCAGCTGGACTTGAAATCGGTAGGTTAACATAAAATGATCGCTGATTCTGTATTCCGGAAGCAAACAGAGGCTAATCATAGATGCCAGATCGATTGGAACCTGGTTGCATCCCAGCTGGAGATAACCAACGGCCATGCTGCACGGATGCGATTCTCTCGATTTCGACAACACATGGAAGGGAATACAACAACCGCCCGTACACCTCGTGTGAAAAAGCCCAAGGCAGAAACTCCGAAATCCAAGAAGGCAATGTTTGATGAGCCAGCACGCAACATGGAGCGTTCTCCCACAGCAGGGCCCAGTCCAGCCGTCAAACAGGAGCCAGAAGTGAAAGCAGAGCCTGGATTTGGAGTCGGAGTGTCGCCGCAGTATTTCTATCCGCAAGATATGGCATCAGCTATTCCCAGGAGCATGGAGAATACGCTAGTCCATAACCAGTTTTACGATTTCTCGACTGTCTCTCCCGCGGACCTGACGATGCCTTCTTTCACCCCGGAGCCCGTCGTTGGCTACCCGACTCCGCCGTTTGGAGAGAATTGGATACAGGTCAAGACCGAGAGGGCGGACGGTGAAGCTGAGATGCAGGATCTTTACATCAAGTCAGAACCAAATCTGTGAGTGTCTTGGAGTTCTAGGTGGATGTCACGTGGATGTTGGTTTAAAAAGGGGATTTTCTTCTGCCCCTTCAACTTTTGTAACTTCACATCTCTGGAGTCTCTGTGTGCTTTTTCAAAGAAGGATGCCAGACACTTTGTATCTGTTTTATTTTTGTCAAAATGCAAGGAAACTGGACTTTTACCACTATATCTTATATCTACACGTCGTTTCCTTGAAGTTCTCAACCTTCAAGATAGCTGAATATGCAAAGTAAGCTTGGCCATTACTTTATCTTGATATGCTCTTTGGATAATAATACTATGATACCATAATTTGGGGCATTCTCTAGTTAATAGAGAGTCACAAACACATTGCTGGGTTGATAATGGTTTATAGAACACTGCCTTTAGTGTTCTAGGACTAATATCTGACATGACGCTGGCTTTGCCCTCTGGCCACACCCCCTATCGCGCTACATCTTTGAGTGCTATCTTGCCTCACGCAGCTCTTAGTAGCTGTTTGGCGTCAACGCTTCTTACAGATAGTCAATGAATGTGAGGTCTTAACTACCTCCAGGTTGTCCATATGGCTGTCTTGATCTGAAAGTATTTTGGCCCAGATACTGCTTGGTTCAAGAGACAATCGGCCTCATAATCTCGACAGATACCAGGTATCGCCTCGCCTGTGTCCTCATCACCGCTATATGAACCGAACTCGGCTACGGCTTGGTCACACGGAACACATTCTATGCTTGCCCTAGGATAAGTTCCGCCTCGATCTTTGCTCAGAGATTTTACTATAAAACCCACATTCTCCCCTCTTTCCTCCTCCTCCTCTTTTCTCACCCACATCATCAGCACATTCCTCTTTTCGCTAGGACATCACTGCAAACGTCATTTTACTTGCTTCTTCATCTACATCTCAAGACCCAGCAAACTTTCCCCTTACTTCTGAACATCCAGTCTCGAAACCATGGCTGATACGAACGAGAACTCCGGTGAGAATTCCGGCAAGCAAATGACTGATATCGCCTTCATGGCTGAATGCTTCAAGCACCTTAATGGGCCGTTCAATGTAAGTTGGTCATAGAGATATCCTTACAACCCTCAACCATTTTAACCATAGCGGCTAATCATATTATTCTAGGTGGACCTGGCTGCCGTTGCTGAGGGCTTGGGCTATAAAAATCACAACTCAGTGGGAAACCGCTTACGTGCAATCAAGAAGAAATGGGGTATTGGTGCTGCCGATGGTGCCGAAGCTGGTGCAGACGGTGCCACCCCGGCCGCTCCCAAGACTCCTCGCAAGGGGCCCAAAGCAGCTCGTGGACCATTGAAGGCCAAAGCAGAAGGCGATGAGGAAGAAGCCAAGCCTAGCGGCAGCCCTGCAAAGCGTGGTAGGAAGCCTGCTGCCAACGGCGGCGGTCGCAAGCGTAAAACTGCCGCTGCTTCCAACGAGAAAGAGAATGTGGATCCCAAAGAAGATGAGGCAGAGGTCCCTAAGACTGAGCCTAAGACCGAACCCAAGGCTGAAGATGAAGGGGTTTCGAAGGATGCTACGGATGAGAATGTTGCTTAGATGATACTGCATTGCCAGCCAGGTAATATTCCCCCTTTCCAAATCATTTCCATGCTGGGCCCGAAGTCGGTATCTAACTTATACTAGGGGCTGCTTACGAAAATCTTTTCGACTTATCCCTTTGCCCACATAATCGCAATGCGAGTTTTCCATGCACAAATATCTCCAATTTCCTTCACCCATTTTTTTTTTCATTACTTTTCCATTAAAGGCAACTTTCTCACGGAGATTGTTAATACCCTTCTGCTCTCGAACGAGGCGGCTCTACTCCTGAGATTTCTCCTTTCCTGCTCCACCTTCGAGTTTCTTTTGTGCCTCTGCTGCTTTCAAGTTTCAGGCCCAGAGATGACGGGATTTTGATAGTAGCCATGGTCTCAAATATGTACTTGCTTTACTGGGTTTGAGGCCATTATTTCAGGCTAGAGAAGACAGGTTGGATCCGATGTAATACACCAATAGCAAATCCATGGAGCTTTAAATATTCTCAAACCACATATTACTTTTCTACTTTGTTATAACGGGGGATGAGTTCGCTTGGTGGCAAGGTAAGAGTTGAAGCAATGACTATTCCATAGTGTACTGAGGGAGTCGTCTTCTATAGCCATCCTCCTGGGCCATAAGATAGAGAGTGGGCAGGTTCATACACCTTTGGCCCCATTGAGCAAGTACTCTACGGAAGATATAAGGGTATCTCACTTGTTGTTTTGTAACGCGTCTCTATTATGAGCGCCTTATGAGCCTTAGCGCGCTTCATTGTTTTCACAACTATAAAATGCCCTCCTTTCTCTTCTTTCTTCCCTTTCTGGACATCAGATTCTCTTGCTCATTACTGACATCTAGCATCCTCATCCTCCTGCTATTAAGCATTCAGCCATCAAAAAGCAAGGTTGGTTGTCCTTTTCTTTTCACTGAAGCTGTTTAAACAACTAGCACCCTTGCTCTATATCACCAGCATTAGGAAACCAGATGAATTGCACACCCTACTAGCTTTTTCTGATTTGTGTTTCTGACTGTGCTGTTCTATCTCATTAACCATAGCATACTGCTTGAGTTCTGGACAGCAAGTGAGTGCAGCTGCCTTGATTCTGCTTGAGATTAAGTGAGGGTTCAGATAGTTGGTTATAGACATCTTGTTCCTCACTTCCATATCATCCCCTTCCACCCTCTTATATCTCCCTCCTGGTTTCTCAGCTTTAAGGCAAGTTTCATTCCTTCTACCTTCACTCAACTACTTGTCTCTCAAGCATCTTGAACTCTCAGCACCAATCATCATCTTCTCTCATGATCATTGGCACCCAACAGCCTGCTGATACTGGCCTGCAGTAAAACAAACAGAACTGAGAGTTAACTTGTCAAAATGTCGCGAGTCACTCCTGAAGAGACGTGCATCTTCTTGATCAAATGTATCAAGCATTCGAACAGTGGGAAGGTACGTATATACTCCACATGGCTGGTATATCCAGCGATATATCTCCTCCATGTATGTCCCGGGCTAATGGTGTATAAAGGTTGACTTCGGAGCGGTTGCCGAGGAATGTGGTATCGTTACCAAAGGAGCAGCGTGAGTTGGACCTCGATTGATACCAATTTGATCCAACTTATTGGATTGCACATGCTGACACATGAGTCAACTCATAGTGCAAAGCGTTACGAACGCATCTTGAAGGGAAATGGTGTCCACCCATCATCCAACGATGGCGGAGATGAGGACGGTGCACCAGGATCTCCAGCCCAGACCCCCAAGAAAGCCGGAGCGGGAGCAAAGCCCAAAACCCCTCGCAAGACTCCCACCAAGCCCAAGGCTGCTGGAGTGGCAAAGACTCCTACCAAGCGCAAGCCCAAGGCGGCGAACAGCGGTAGTCCCACCAAGAAGTACAAGTCCGAAGCAAAGATTTTGGACTCTGATGCGTCTGACAAGGCTGAAGGCGAAGAAGCGGACAATAAATCTCCATTGCGTACTTCCAACGATCCGTTCTTGGCCCAAGCCCCAGCGGACGGTAACGAAGAGGCCATGTTCGAGCTATTCTGCAACACCGGTGCGAAGATCGAAGGGAAAAATGGGGCCGAAATGGAAGCTGATATCGCGTAGGGCGAGTTCTGCATTTGCGCTTGTGTGTCCCTATTAGATGGGATGGTATTAGATGGGATGGTATTGGATGGGATGGCGATGAATCCAAGTGCTGCAGATGGCTATGTCCAATCTGAGAGCTCTTTGGAGGTGCAAACAGTATGAAGATGGACATTCAAGTTTCTTTTTTTGTCTTGCAGATATCCTGTCTTTTTTAACGGTTGCCATTGACATGAGCCATGATGATCGATATAGTCAATAGCTCTGGGAGATACTTAGTTTAGGGAAGCAACAAGGATATATCTCAATTTTGACGGAGATCCAATCAGAGAGTAGATAATGGAAAGGCACCAGTAAATGATTCTGGCGCAAGTAGGATGGAAATTTGGAATTAAATAATAGTAATACAAAGCTTTAGAGATGTAAACTGGGGTATATAGAGCTCCAAAATCCAAAACCGAAAATTCAAAATATGTCAGAACTGGGTATCGGGTCTTCAAAGGTTAAACGGAAATAAAGCAAAAAGTAAATAAAGTAAAAATAAGAAGAAAATGGGCATAATCAAGTTCAGATATCGGTCATGACAGCTTCAAGGATATGTTTCTTATATTTCAAAAGGGCAGCGTCTTTCTTTTTGGTCTGTTGCCGTAGAAGCAAGTATCGCTGTTTCCAGTCCCTGTCAGTCATGCCAAATTCTAAACTGTCTTCATCGTCAGATATACCGTCCTCGCCGCCAACGGTTGTGCGTTGCTCCCCATGCCTGTAATGGCTATATTGAGCTGTACTGTCTTCATCCAGCGTCATCTGCGAAGGAGCGCTACCTCGAATAGACACCTGGGACTTGGCGCCAGGAGTAGGAGAAAAGTCGTAAGAAAGTGTATAACTAATAGAAAACGGGGGTCGTGAGATATTGTGGGCAGGGTCATCTGGCGGGCAATGTACGCGGATTCGATCGTCAGGTGTGCCAGGTTCGAATTTGATCTTCATTTGGTCTGGGGCCTTACAGGCTAGGCCAAGTTTATGGCCAAGCCCGAGGGAGAAGGCACAGTAGCTGGCGACTACAGTTAGTGAAGTGTCAGGATGGCATTGTGATCTGACTTGTTGGAGGGTTGAGTGGGCAATGGCCCGAGATTCAGCGGCGCTAAGAGGCGTTGTTCTTCCAAATAGAGTTGCCCCTTGTATCTCGCGTGATAGAGCTTCGTCGACTTGTTCAAGCGTAAGGCCGAAGGAGGCAGACGCTTCGTTTGCATTTGGGCCGATTTCCCCGGTAGGGTTACGCGTTGAATCTGCGTTACCGGCCGAACCATTCTGGCCATTGACTAACAATAAAGGCGGAGTTGCAAGGCGAATCGGTGTCCCTGCGGATTTTGGGACTTGGAGATGTAATTTGGTAGGTCTTGAGGGGGCATAGTTCCGAGGCGGTTGGGCTACATTGGCTGCTGCCGCCTCATTACTGATAGGTGGCCCTAAATGTGGAGCGCTGATAGGTAAAGGGCCGTTGGGATGAATGTCAGGGTTAATGATAACATTTGTTGAAAGCGATGAAGGTGGACCATCGACACCTGCTCCCTGCAATGGGCGACCTCTAGCCTTTCCAGCGGAAGGATTATTTCCCAGCCAAGCTGAAGAAACAGTTGGTCGCACTCGCCGTTTGCCATTCACTCTCTCTGCAGATGATGGCGTAGTAGCAGACTGCGGCTCGTTTGAGAATAAGGCATCAAGTTCACGATGGCGCGGAGTAACTGCGGACTGTGGATATTGGAATGGCGGAGATCTATGGATGGGGAAACTCCACCGTGAATTGGCCTGGCTGTCTATAGGCCGCTCTGGCGTTGCCATGCGATTAGGAGTTCCTGAGCCGCCCAGCTGTGTCGTTGGGCCTGCCGACCAACCGACAGAGTGGTGTTCGGCGGAATCAGGATATGCGCTCCAGGGCATTGAACTTTGGGGTATCTCGTCAGTAGGGTAACTTCCCTCAACTGCAGAGTTTGGAGTATATAAACGGGATCTCTTTTGCTGTTTGGGTTCAACGCCAACCTCATCGACCCTTTTGCGGCCTCGTTTGGGCTTCCACTCCGGCACAAGGGCTCGTAAGGCTAGGTCTTCCTCTCTGGGTACGCCATCACGGCACTCTTCCTCCTGTTCGGTTAGTGAGTGCACCTTCGTGTAATATGGATGTTGGTGTCCTAAGCAGAATTCAAAAAAGGCATCTATATGCATGGCACGCATCCAGCGCTGGAAGAAGGTCAGGATCAAGATAGCAACAACACAGAGACGACAACGACAACAATAACGGGAACGGAATGCCAGTCTAACCTTTAGGCGCACGGCATATTGTTGAACCTTTTGCGTGCTCTGCTTCTTCTCCACAGACGGCGGTTCTACACCAAGTTCTATGGCCAGCTGGATCCAGGTCCTCAATTCCTTGCGATCAAGCTTCTGTATCAACTCCCAGAGCGTGTAGGTGCTAAAGTTCTTCCCTTCACTGCGAGGTGGTGACCTAAACATGCGTCGAAGCTCTGTCGTGTTCGTGGAACTGGGTATACTCGGGTTGCAATACATGATAAATTCGACAAACGCATCGTCAATACTCGCATCCGTGATATCGTGTGAGGGGAGAGATCGTGATTCGACGGAGGAGAGACGCTCGTTCTGGCGTTCCTGGGACAGGACAGACACCGGAGGGGACATGGACACGGCCGATGGCGAGCGTCGGGATAAGATAGCAGACCGGGGATCTCTGGGAGACGGTTGAAGGCCGCTCGGTGCAACGTCGCGGTTCATCTGCGACATGGCATACCTCCCACTGCCACCGTTATGCGCGCTGCTGGTGCTGGTGCTGTTTCCTAGCGGGGGGCTATGGTTGTTGCTGGTCTGCGGTATTACCTGCTGGTGCTGGTGCTGCTGTGGCTCTGGGGTGTCGGGATATTTAGTAAACGGCTGCTCGTGCTCGAGATTGTTAGATGACTGCGGCCGTCTATGGGGCCCGTCCTCAGCTCCTAGCTTGGGGAGCCCGTCCATACTGGCTCGTCTTCAGCCTTGTGCAAGCGAATTGCATTTCCTTGGGGGGAAGCTGGGGTGTCGGGTATGCGCATTCACGAGGTACCGCCGGCGGAACGGGAGGCTGCCATATGGCGATTCGAGAGCCAATTCGCGGTCGTATACGGAGAGCCGGTGCTGGGCCGTCCTCGCGAGCGTTGTCTATACGGCGAAGCTCCCAGCATCCCACGTTAATCGGGGCAAGTTGGAGCTGTTTCACCTTTTGGCGTCAAAAGGTCGCGAGATATAAATAGCAACAATCTCCATGCTAAGACAAATTAATTTATGCACGGTCATCAAATAGCAGGTGTCATGTGATGATGCTTGCTTTTGCCCCCACATGCATAGCACTTATTCACCGTTTGCTTGAGCGTCTCTATGTATGGAATAATATATATGATATAGAGAGAGTAGAGTATAGAGCGGAGTGGGAGTTGAGTTAAGGGTGAAGGTATATAATGTTAAATGCTGACATAAGATCTTATCTATCGGATCAACTATCTTCCGAACCTTAAATCGATCGCGGTCACGGGATCAAGATCTCTTCCCGATTTGGCGATTTGACGGAACGTCCAGTGAAGAAACTATCAACATTCACGTCTGTAATACTGTCAATGGGAGAACGGGGTGAAGATGTCCTGATATCACTGGTTGATTTACGTTAATTCCCCTTGTTCTGTATATCACTGCGGTATATCACTGCGGTTTGGCCCTTTATCCGTCTGCAGCCTGCTCGCCCACCTCACTTATCTCTTACTGTCAACGATGCGCCTGTCCCTGCCGCAGTATGGCTCCAAGTCTTCGCCCTTTACCCGCCAACCCCCCGAGACACTCGAGTCGTCCGCTGCGCTTGACCAGTGCTCGAGTGAAGACTTACCGTGAAGACAGCTCAGACTCGGATGAGGTTTACGGCTCAGATGGCTCCCCCGCAGCCGTTCGCCGCCGGCCGTTGATATACCCTGAGCTCCGCCCTTCTGAAGAACCTCAGCCCGAACAAACCTCGCCGCAGAGCAGCAAACCGCTGGCCGCACGCATAACAAGGTCGTCCTCGAACCGCAAGAAGCGAGCTCTCTTCGTTCAAGCTTCTCGCAAGGCCCTTACGACCTCCCCCAAACAGCTCAAGCCGGAAGGCGACGCTGACCTTGAGATGATACCGCTTATTGACTCAGGCAACATCCCTCCATGGCAGACCCTTCCTTATCATGTTCTCTTCGGTATCTTCCTGGGTGCCGCGCCCATGGGGGAGGGGACTAATACCGCCGAGACATGGAAATCGGTAAGGTGGCTACTGGCAGTTAGTCGACTTTGTAGATCCTTTTTCGAGCCGGCCGTTGCGGCGCTGTATTATTCTCCGCCCACGTTCTCCCTTGCTCGGCTGGAAGGCATGGGAGCATTGTTGACCTTGGATCAAAGCAAGCTGGCGACCAACTATCGCAACAAGGTAAAGTGTCTGGATGTCCATGGCGATACAAGCAATGTGGACGGCCCATCCCTACGTAGGCTTCTATATGTTACGCCGCAGCTGAAGCATCTCCGAATCCGCGATCCCAGCGATACCCCTAGGAAGCTGTCGAAGCCGTTTCTGTTCTCGTTTCTGGAGAACTGGTTTGACTGGATGCCAGCAGAACACATCCAGCTTCATAGCTGGGAATGGAGTGCTAGAGTGCAGTTGTCGAGATTGAAAGACTTTCATCTCCATCCCATGTTCCAGCTGCTCAGGGCGCTGCGATTTTATAAACTCTGGCCGTATGAGCCACCGGAGACACAGCGGTCTCTGGACGGCGAAAGGCAGCCATCTCCGGCTCAACATCTAGCCTCATCGCTTGCAGCTCTCCCAAACCTTTCCGTATTGGAGTTTAGCAAATGCGTGCTACCCGTTGATTTTCTTTTCATGTTGCCGGTCGACTTGAGGGTGCTATCTCTAGACCAATGCGAAGGCGTGGACTCGGAGAGCCTGGCGAGTTTCTTGCTCGAGCATGGGCGGAAGCTGGAGGTTCTCAACCTGGCTCACAATAAGGAGATTGACATGTCCTTCACTGTGGGACTGCGAGCATCCTGCCCTCTCCTGCGCGTTTTCAGGATGGATCTAAATTTTAGCTCTGGCTACACGCTTGCTCATGATGTCGAACCGCACTTTGAGCTCCTCCTTCACCCCGGCCAAGTGCCGACCTGGCCGACTAACCTGGAAACTCTCGAGCTCGAGCGTCTGCGTAAATGGGACATCACCACCGCAGAAGCCGTGTTCAAGTCGCTGATAGAAGCCGCTCCGCGTCTGAAATATCTACGCACGCTCACCCTTACCGCGATTCTGAAGACTGACTGGCGGGATCGTGCTCAGTTCCGAGAGGAGTGGGTTCGAACTCTGGAGCGAACGTTTCTGAGAAGGTCTGCGCTTCCGAGCAGTGTTTCTAACGGGAGCTCGAAGCCGCCAGTGCAGGAGCGTACGCCGTCACCTAGAGCAGCGGCGTCGGACTCTTCTCGTCTTGCCCAAGATGGCGCCACGGAAGACAAGGTGCCGAAGAGAAAGAGTCGACGTCTGGCGGAGCGCAGGTCGCCCAAGGACAGTGACGATAGCGAACGGTCCAGCGATCACGGAACGCCGTCAGGCTATTTATCGAGCCGAAACACGATGGCCTCTCCAACCCGGGAGCAGCAACATCCTGGCGCCACCGAGCAAGGCATGTGCAACGTGGTCAAGATCCGGATCGACAACCTGCGGCCTGCAGACACTATCCTGCCAGCAGAGAACCTCAGCGACCATGAAATCAGCGGAGACGACGACTGGGATGGAGACGACTTTGACATTAACGACGCATGGTGAACGATCGATAATAATAATAAGAAACAGAGGTCCCAGACTGATTTTTGTGGAGTGAAAACTTTGGGGTTTTGTATTCTTTATTCCATTTCTTTATCATACTTAGCTGCATTGGGGGTTATCAAAACGGAGGGTGTCTACTGGGAGTCTACGGCGTACTTTCGGGGACTTAAAGGGGCATATGCATACTGGGGAAGCAAACAAGTGCTCAGGGACCTTGTGCGGAGTTATAGGCTATATTAATACCATATTACTTAGCTCTAGCTGGGCACGAGACGGACTGCCGCATGCCCTGGCCTCCCTTGCAGGCCGATATGCGAAACTCGAAACTCTGCTAGCAAACGCTCCCTGGCTTGTATACGGAGTATAGGGGTAGTCCATGGTTGCCAGACCAAGATACGGCGTACGTATGTAGATTCCCATGCCCAAGTCTCGCCGTTGGGCATCAAGGGCGAGCCGCAGCCCAGAACACAGTCGCCCATGCAACCACCCATCCTTACCAGTTCATACCTGACCTTAGTTAGGCACGAGAGAAAAAGAAAAGAAGAAAAAGAAGAAAAAGAGAAAAAGAGGAAGAGGAAAAGAGGAAAAAGTGCGAGGGGGAGGGTGTATTTTATCCGTACGGGCGATACGCCGTGCATCCCAACCACCAAAAATACAACCACCACAACCTCCTACATCCTTGCTCCCTTTGCACTTCTCCTGTTCTTCTTCTTCTTCTGCTTCTTGCTTCTTCCTTTGCTTCTCGCTCTCCAGTTGGCTCGTTGCATTGTACAGTAAGGGGGAACCAGACATCTCCGCCTGATAGACCAGATTTCCCTGCTCTGCGTTTTCTTATCACATCGACATATACCGATCTACGACTAATCACATCACCATGCAAACTCAATAGCAGCCGTCTCTCCTCCTCTCCGCGCTCGTTTTTATTCTTAATATCATCTCTCTCGCGCGGTTGGGCTTCTTTGCTATCGACTACTGGGCTAGTCTGGCTTTTGTGTGGCTGATAATCCTGGAACGACGGATATATAGCTACCTCTATTCGTTATACTATATTTAATACCCTCTTCCCACTCCGAGGTTTGGCCGTTTGTTGCTGGTTCGACATCGGCGATTAGATATACGTGCTGTCGCCCGGTCTGATCATACAGACAAGCTACGGCTCTCAGCAGCAGGCACCATGAGCCCGCAGGCGTCGAGGGTGATGAGCCCGGATGCCGCTGGGCCGTCGTCGTCACCGCCAGTCCTCCCCGAGGGATGGTATGTATCTCTCATCTATTCCTTTATCTATCTCTTCATTTATATCTTCATGTCGCCGTATATATTGACCCGTATAGGCTTGCCCAGTGGGACGGACGCCAGCAACGATGGTATTATGTCCAGCCGGTAACCAGGAAATCCCAATGGGAGATCCCAACTGAACCCTTCATCGCTTCGACTTCATCGACCCCCCATTCGGCCGCCAGTCCTGGGCCGTATCCCTCGCCTCACACCATGAGTTCCACTTCGCCCGAATCCGAAGCCACAAGGGAATTGATGGAGGTCAGGAATGGGAAGTGGGGTGGGAACGGCAACTTCGCGGTACGTGGGAACGATTTCTTTATCTTCTAGGGTCTGTCTGGTTACTCGGGATGACGGGGCTGATCCGTTTCCATTCTTTTTTTGTTCGTCACAGGCTACACAGCAGCTCTCGCCTCAGAGCACTTCTCCGAGGTCACAAAGAACGCCGGTTGCTGGCGATGTCACTCAACACTCACGTTCCTCGGCGCAGAATACACCGGTTCACGCCATACCTGATCTCTCTGCCATGGCCAGTCAGGACGAAATGATGACCCATAATAGCGTATGTTCAGTCACCTTGTTCTTCTGAGACCTTTCTAGCTGACAGCTTCAAAGCCAAGCCATTCACGGGTTGGTAGCAATACACCCCAACAGCCCATATCTCTACCTAGCCAGGTACAAGGGTTCCATACCACCTCGGGCTCACCTTCCAACCAACTACAGCAACAATTCCCCCCTCAACCCCAGTCCTATAATGAAAACCCCGTCCAAGGCGGTGGTGTCCCCATGGGACAACATGGAAACGGTATGCCCATGAATCCAAGTCCACAAGGCCAGTTTTATGGAGGCCAGATGCACGATCCCAACGCTCGCTCATTTGGCGGCCCGCCACAGCAAGGAGATCCACGTTTTGCAAACCAGCCCATCCCAGTGACTCCCGGAAAATTCCCCCCTCGTGTCTCTCCAAGCCAGAGCCATAGAAGCCAGGAACACGGAATCACCCTTCTCAACCAGGACCCTAATGCTCCTCCGGTCTTCCCCGTGTCTCACCGTGAAGCACAGAGGAAAAGACAGACGGAGAGACAGCAAGAGTCGTATGCAAAGTATCAGGCAGGCCCGGCAGGCCAGCCCTACCCCCCCAGGGGCCCTCCCACAGGAAACTATGACCACAGGTATAGAGAGCCAGAAAGCCTGCCAAGGAATCTTCCACCACCACCAGCCGGATTCGGCCCAAACCCGATATATGACTCTCATATGGATCAGGGTAGGCCTGTATATCAGGACCCTATCCAAGGGCCTCCCGGTGGCCAGTTTGGAATCCCAAGGCAGCATAGTAACCCTGGAAACGGGTCGTCATGGCAGCAGTCGCAGCAACAATATGGTGGATATCAATCCGGCATGCCTCCACGTAATGACTACATACCACCTCAGCAGCAGCAGCATTACGGCGGCGATGTCGGAGGATACTCTGGCAATTGGGGGAGGTAACTCTCAAACGGAGAGAACTGATGTACTCTTTTCATACTTGTCTCGTTGAAATTGTAACTTGACCATCTTATGACATCATGATGATTGCGCTTTGAGAGCTGTTTTTCGTAGCGATACATTTGTTTGATGAATTTGGAAAAAGCACGACGAAATTATCTACTACTTATTACATCATTCTTATCCTCTCCTCTCCTCTCTCTTCCGTCCTTTCTTCCATTTTTATATTTTTGTGGCGATTGGATAAAAAAGCTTGGATATTTTTAGGTTTTGGAGTACACGTGACCATTTAAGGCGGTAGGGTTTGGCAATATAATTTATCTTTAAAAAAATTATGGTGAAAGAGCTCTTAGAACCTGCGCAAAACGAAATAACTCGACAATTTTCCCAATTGCTGCAGATAAAATGGCTTCTGTTTATAAATCGCTTTCGAAACGGAAGAAGAATGATGTTTCCAGGGATGATGACGACAATGAGGACATGGACGTTGACATGATGGAGGAGTTTGACGACGAGGTCAGCAGTGACGGCGACGAGGACGAGGAAATATCAGACGAAGATGATCTAGAGGATGAGGAGGAGGATGGTGAAGATGAAGATGGCGCCGTAAAGACGACGCCAAAGAAGAGCCCACAATCGCAAAAGAATCCCTCTTTTATGCCTAAAACTAGAGTTCTAGTGCTTACCTCGAGAGGTGTTTCGTACAGGTACGCCTTTCCCCTCTTTTCTTAAAAAATCGTACGTAGTATGGTGCTAATTGCTGAATAGACACCGTCACCTTGTTACCGACCTTACCGCCCTCCTCCCACACACGTATAAAGAAAGCAAACTCGACACCAAAAAATCTCAAGGATACAACTTTCTCCTCAACTCACTCGCCGATCTCCATTCTTGCAATGTAGTCTTTTTCCTCGAGGCGCGCAAACAAGGTCAGGATCTATACCTGTGGCTCTCACGGCCTCCAAACGGACCCACCATCAAATTCAGCGTCACCAATTTACATACCATGGGCGAACTGGGTACCGGATTCGCTGGTAACTGTCTCAAGGGTGGGCGAGGAATTGTCGTCTTTGACCCATCCTTTGATGATAACGTTGTTCTACAAAAGGGAAATGAATGGAGGGGTTTGGTCAGGGAAATGCTACGAAGCGTTTTCAGCGTGCCAAAGCGAGGCGTTAGAGGGATGAAGCCCTTTATCGATCGAGTGATTGGTATATTCGCCGTGGATGGGAAAATATGGATCCGCGTTTACGAAATTAGGGAGACAGATGTGGCTACCGCCACTAAGAAGGCCGAAGAGGAGCTTGAAAAGGCTGCGAAAGAAAAGAAGAAGAAATCAAAGGGCACCAGCGCCACCAAGGGCGGGCCTGAAATCTCTCTAGTGGAAATTGGGCCACGATTTGTCTTGACACCCATCGTGATCTTAGAAGGAAGCTTTGGTGGACCGGTTATCTATGAAAATCGCGAATATGTTAGCCCTAACCAGGTTCGTCGTGAGATTCGCATTAAGAAGGCCACTCGATACACCGCCAGAAGGACGGGACAGATTGATAGAAATGTCAAGAAGACGGAGCTAGGACTTAATACTGAGGGATCAAAAGACAAGAAGGTGGATGAGCTCGATTCAAGGGTCTTGTTCGCATAGTCAATGTTCCCTTTCTGAGTTTCATTTTTTTACTTCCTGGGTCTTGGGGTGGAAACTGGATCTTTTGCTATTCAAATATCCGTGACGTTCTAAAAGCTGGCCGGTGTAAATAGGAGTCCAACTATTAATCTGATGCATTTTCATTCATCCTCCTTCGATTTCATCTTGATATCAAAAGCCAAGCATTTTAATGCCAAGCCCAGTTCAATGTAAATTAGCATTACATAATCAAAATATTCCAGCGCGCGACTTCAACTTTCGAGCTTTCTTCCTTTTCTTCTCAACCACCATCTACACAACAATGGCGCTTTCTATCAGCTCCAGCCCTCTGCGGCTTCGAGACACTTCTAGTGTGAATCTACCATTGATCAATGATCACGGGGATGTGATCACCCTTTTTATAGCCCCCCGGGACGGAGGGGTGGCCTCCCTTTGAACCATACGTTACCGTCCACGGAGAGATTGCTTGATATATTTACCTTGAATAGGGAGCTATCAACTATCTGTCCGTGTCGTTGCTTCCCGGTGGTATCAGAATCTTTTTCTTAATACTCTATTATTTTATTATCCTTTATTTTGTCACCAAACGGATCAGTTAAGGTCAATCTGCGCCCCAAAATTAGACTACACCTGAGGTTGAAGAACCAAAATTAAATTACAGAAGTGTATGTCCGCCTTATAGTTGTAATATACGGACAACCGAGCTAACAAGTACGGAATTACTAGGAACTATCGATTTACTGCCAGAATGTTGACTTATCTATTTCCGACGGAGCTATTGCTCCAAATATTCCAATCTTGCACGTCTATTGCCGACGTCTTGAATCTAGCACTTACCTGTCGCCGCTTTCACGGCATTTTTGCATCATCCCAAAAGTTACCGCTGCTCGCCTACGCCGCAGAAGCCGAGTATGGACCGCTGAAAGATATTATTCAACTTGTGACTCAGAACTCCAGCCAGCCAGCGCATATGATTCGTGAAGCTCCGCTTTCGATGAACTTACTCCAACAAATCGTTGCGGTTGGGCGTGTTGCAAAAAAGTGGGAGGAGATTTATCCTGTCAAGAAGTGGAAGATTGACTTCGAGGATAGACGACTATTGACAGACGACGAACGGTACACCCTTCGTCGTGCCATTTATCGATTGTGGCTATATTCTCGTTCTTTTCATAGCCCATTTTATCCACGTGCATCGCGAGCTGTACTTGGAGTAGTTCGCGAGCGAGCGGAGTTGCTACATAATTGGTCGACTGGTGAACTGGCTGAGATGGAAGATACACGACTAGTGATTCGAGAAGTGGTGCAGAATCACATTTGCCCCAGCAATGGTACAATCCAACGAAAGTTCCACAAGCGCTTTCCGGAGAATGCACAGTCCCTGTCATTTAACATTCACTTGAACTACCCACCTTTGCACGGTTCATCCGACTTTCACTTTGCAGATCCCTATCGCTCGCACACTCCTCCGCACGAGCAGGAAACCTTCTTCCTTGACCCTTCGAAGCACGATCGTCTTGGCGCAGGTTACCTTACCGGCTCAACGAACAAGTATGCCACCAAGTTCCGTTCTGATCTATATCATGACCCAGGCATCGAAGGCTGGGGTGATGAAATTCCACACTACTACGTGGTGGAAGACATGTTGAAACTCGATCCGGGACAGGTCATCTGGCTGAGGGAGAATGCGCGGCTCAAGGAGCAAGTTGAACGATACGTCAAGTCAATCGGAGACTGGTTTGAGAATAACGGTGAAACCTTCGGTCAGACCCTTGAGTGGGTAATTAATGAGCGCGGAGAAGATCTAGATGCTTTCAAAGATGCTATCTGTGACCAGGAACTAGGCATCGCGAAGACGGGTTTCTGATGGTTCACTTTGAATGTTCTATTGAGTGTCCATGAACGGTGTTTCGTGAGATATTGAGCTCGGTTATTTTTTTTTCTCCTTTAATATTGATATACTTAGTTTCCTGTGAGCCTCGGCCTTTGGCTGCATTAATTTATCATTACTCTGCTTTTCAATTCGTTTTAAGATCTCCGAGATGCAACTATAAAAGATTAAGCCCGATAAACGCTAGCTCCTTGAATCCTTTGCTTTTGTTTTTAAGGCTATCAAGTGACCCAATAGGACATTCTTATTCGACGCATTATTTAATTTTCCGCACGAGCCGCCTAGAACTGAGAATGAAATGTTAATCTTTATCATACATGTATGGAACACAGGTGAAACGAGACAAGTAGTGCTGCCATCCGTCCTGCTTCGAACGTCTCTCACAAATAATTGCTCCAGTCTCCGCATATGCCATTATCATTCATATTTCAGGTTTGGTGATTTAAGTTTCTGACTTGTCGAAAAGATGGGCGGTGGAGTGGACAGGACAGGGAAGGCATTCTTAAATATGAGCATGGCTAGAAGGAAGAAGGAAAGCTGCCGGTGGTGAAAATTAAACCCACAGGGATACCGCGAGGATATAGGAAGGGAGTTAGAAAATAATTAGGATGTAAGAAGGACAAAAAAAAAGAAGAAGACATTTCCTAACATAAAAAAGTTCGTTGTAGAATTGGGTCTGGAAAAGAAGGGAAACCGATCATATCCTAAGCCGGATGAAGAAGGGAACGGAGGCGGGAAAAGCAGAAATGTAAACACAGCACAAAAGAAAGCCAGTATATGAAGCTCCAGCCACCAGTAGTACCCTTCAGAGTTGCTTTGCACATTGAATGACATCCAACGTAAACACGTAGAAACAAGGGGGGGCTCGATCAACAGCACCCTGGTTTCTTCTCGGAGTCGGGAGTCTTGGTGATCTCTACGACCTTGCGGTCACCGAGCTGGTTTGCGGAAGAATCGCCACTCTCAAGAGCCTTACTCGATACAATACGGAAGATTTCTATAGAAAGGGCATGGTCAGATCAAGGTTCAAGGCAAAGGTTGGCATACGAAACAGGGCCTCTTACCGGTAAGGATATTTTGGAAGGCAAGTTCAACGTTGCTTGCATCCAAAGCAGATGTCTCGATGAATGAGAGGTTGTTGTCGCCTATCACATAATAAGGTTAGTAAAGGATTGTAGAGTTATATCATTACCCCGGAGAGGATCATAACGTACTCGCAAATTGCTTGGCCTCCTCTGTTGGCACAGCCCTTAAATGTCTAAGATCGCTCTTATTCCCGACCAGCATGATGACGATATTCGAGTCGGCATGATCCCGTAGCTCCTTCAACCACCGAGTAACATTTTCATATGTCTGGTGTTTGCTGACATCGTAAACGAGGAGCGCACCGACAGCGCCACGGTAGTAGGCAGAAGTTATAGCGCGGTATCTTTCCTGTCCGGCAGTATCCCAGATCTGAGACTTGATGGTCTTCGAGTCGACCTGGATAGATCGAGTAGCGAACTCTACACCAATCGTAGACTTGGAATCAAGGTTGAATTCGTTGCGCGTGAATCGGCTAAGCAGGTTGGACTTTCCGACTCCAGAGTCTCCAATGAGCACCACTATACAAATCGAAGGTCGTTAGCTATCTCTCTGTCCCTTGATGCCGGAGGGGGGGCGCCTTCAGCTAGATCTTGGTGGCATGCGGATAGGCGTGCGGGGAGCGGCGACAAACCCTTGAAAAGGAACTATATTATGGGTCATGCGTTAGATCTCATGAACCGAAAGGTGCTCAGCAGCCGGATAACTCACATCATATTCGTCGTTAGCCATGAGGACGGCTGTGAGGGAATCCCGATAGGAGCAGGCAGCAGGGCTTCCTCAGAGTGAGAACAGGGAGTAAAAAGAGGTTGAAGCGGGAGTTGTAGACCGGAACCGCAAGGCGTAATAAGTCAGAGGACTTCGAGGTGCGAATGAGATGTGTAGAATTTCTCCCAGAGGCCAGCTGTTCGTGTCTAATGTTCGTAACAAGAGGGCAGATGTAGCTAGTACGGACGCTCCCCTGACTTGGTGGATTTGACGGCGGTTTGGTTGTTGTGCTTTTACGGCGTAGTCTGCCTGGGGTATATGGTACCTTAATTTACATGCTGTCTACCACTCAAGATAAGGTACAAGTGACTTATGGTTGACTTGCTGAGTAATAAAGACTGGTTATGTCATTGATAGGCCCAAAGTAGTTTAGCGCAATATCAGAACTTCTATGTGAAATTCGATGTTGGAAATGTAAAAAGAGACGACAACGACAACGTCAAGAGAGGCAGAGAAGCAGAGAAGCCTGGGGCGCGTCTCTAGGCTGCATGGCCTCTTAGGATGGACTGGAGTGAGCTGAGCAGGTTACCGCGCTATAAGTAAGTGAAGAGAAACACACGAAGCTGTTCTCATCTAGTTACAGCAGCCGCGCCTGTACTTCTCTACAGCTAGATAGCTAGCTAAGAATGACAAGCTCCTCTCGCTTATTTTTGGTCAACTTGAACGTATCACTCTCTGTTTAGGCCTGTCCGGTTCAGATGGCTAGACGCGCCGTAGACAAGGACGAGTATGATGATGATGCCATCTCGGTCACCTCTACAGCGCCCAGTGAGCCCAGAGATGAATACAACATCGTGGGAGTGCTGGCCGAAAGAGCCACAAGTACAGGGGAACTAGAATACCTTGTCAAGTGGGAGGGATACCCCTTGCACCGGTCGTCCTGGGAGCCAGTTGAGAATTTTGGAGACCCTGAAACTACTCTAAAGGAATGGAACGAGAAGAAGGAGGCAATTAAGCGAGGAACAGAGCCCAAATTTGACCTGGCTGCGTTTGAGAAGCTTGTTAAAGATGTTGAAGAAGCCACGAAGCGAAGGAAGAGAAAACGAAGACTTAAGCGGATGCGCCTTGGACTTGGTGAGAGTGAATCTGAAGAAGAAAAGGCCGGCTTAAAGGGCGATAAGGAAGCCAGTGAAAGCAGCAGCGACGATAGCAGCGGTGAGTCTACGGACGAAAGCTCCCCTAGCTCGGGAAAGGGGCGAATTGAGCTGCTGCCAAAGAAGAAGTCGTCGCCAATTCGGAGGACACCAGTATCTGCTGGTACCAGGGGCAATCCGGACACAGGAAATGGCCGGTCCTTTAAGACAGCATTGCGCCAGGCCTCTCAACCGCCCAAGCAGATCAAGATACCTCCTGCTTCGGCATCAAAAGCAGCACAGACAGTACCTCCAACTATAAAACATTCCGAGCGCCCTACTCCAAAACTTTCCACCAGAAAACTTCCTATCAATACCAAACCCCCTCAGGACAAGCCACTCACAAAACCATCTTCAACGCCCAGTTCGAACGCCAACAACACTGTCTCTA
Source organism: Arthroderma uncinatum (assembly GCF_011692745.1). Lineage (NCBI taxonomy): Eukaryota > Fungi > Ascomycota > Eurotiomycetes > Onygenales > Arthrodermataceae > Arthroderma > Arthroderma uncinatum. The sequence continues at coordinate 1,330,259 of NW_022983867.1, forward strand.
CGGCCGTCTCATTTGATTTTCCTGCACGCTCAACTGCTCGTAGGGGTGGTCCGTCTGTGGTGACAGCAGGGAGACGACAACCCACGAAGCCTCCTAATGACGGACTTTTTCGAACCCTTTCCAACCAATGGAAACACCAAAAGATGTCCCGGGCTGAGAGGGCTCCTGATATATCCCAACTTGACCTTCGGCCTCCCAGCGAGTGGTTAACAGCTACAGCAGGATCAACCCTCCCGGAAAGGTTGATATCTAGAAAACGACCCAGGACACCTTCGTCAGAAGACTTATTCGTTGCCCAAAATGAAGATGATTCTCCTTCGAACACCACACCTACAGATCCGCCGCCCCCAGATACTAATGACGCGAATGAAACCAATGATACTAACGCTCTACCTGAGAGAGCCCCTGTAAATCAACCAGAAGTTCCTGCTTCGAATGATAGACTTATAAATCCAGCTCAGGTATCAGGGACTCCGACCGAAGCAAGACCGGCACAGCAACAGCCAGCTCCAGAATTGGCTCCAATGCACCAACCCCAGCCAAGGAGGCCACCTTCGCCAGTTCCACCTCGGAGAGACTCATACGAAGACCCACCTCCACGGTGGGTAGGAGGCAGTTCATGGGCTCCTGGCATGCCGTTGGTCAACATACGGCCAAGCAGATTTGATGAAGTAGGCGACCGTAACCCAGCTACGATTATGCGCAATCCAGAAATTGTGCCATCGTTACAGGATCGAACCGTCGAGCCTCGTGACAATATGGATACCCAGAAACCACGCCAGTGGCGCTCCTTTGACAAAGGTGATGTTCTGGTGTATCTACTATTTGGCGCGCAGAAAAAGATCATTGGAGATGTACGCTTCGTGGGCCTTCATTTTCAGATTAAAAAGATGCTTGTTTCTCTCAAGAGAGACTATCGTATTGCTCTTGACTTTGGACAAGTCTGTTCCTTGGATAAATATCGTGACATGTGTCAACAGGTAGGTAATGAACTCTTTTCCAAAGCTACAAATTCTTATCATTAATCACCGTCTTTAATTATAGAGACCCAACAGAATATTTGGCCACGGCTATGTTGCGCCATATGACGATACGGCTGACGAGGTAAAGGATATGGCGGACTATTTACTTCAGACTCGGTCAATTGCTTTCTGGTCTTCCAACCACCCAGAACGTCAGTGCAACCTAGTCATTTACTCGTCTAAGGCGGCCGAATGGGGCTTTCTCAACGTAAATCATTCCTTCCCCTTTTCTAAGCACCTCCAGCTTGCCGTAACAAGTCGATTCAGCATCGCTGAGTTGACCCAACCGCCACCACCACCACCACCTCCTCCTCCTCCTCCCCCTCCACCACTGCCACCGCCGCCTCTAGAACCAGTACCATCGGCTGAACCGCCAGCTAAGGGCACTCTAAACCCCCCAATAGCTGGGGTGTCTTCACAGACAACTACAAGTGTCGTTATCAATACACCACGATTGCCAGCTCCAGAAAAACAGCCTCATTTGCAAAAGCCATCAAGTCCCCTGCGTGAACAGCTCTCCTTGCGAGAATCTTTCCCATCGCAAATACCACCCCCTCTGCCAGAACAGCCCCCGTTGCAAGAACCCTCCGTACGAGAATCTCTCCCTTTGCGAGTACCACCGCCTCCACGAGAAGCACCTCCTTTGCGAGAACCATCTCCCACACGAGAAGCTGCTCCTAGATCACTGCCCAAAATTAACCGTGATCTAAATATTGTGGCCTACTTCTGGAAAGAATTTGGAATCTCCTTCGAGGAACTAAGTTTTTCTACAAAGCAGAAGAATCCGAAACATGTTTTTTATATCCTTTTCCCCGAAGAGATGGAGGAGGAGTATCAGCTGGTCCAACAATTTTTGATATTTAAAAGAATACCACCTTACTGTCATAGAATTCCGGGAGATTGGGAACGGTTCGTAAAAGAGGCAACCGTGCCAACCGGAGAAACCCAAGGTGTAATTTTAGTAAGTACTATCATTACTATCTTCCCTATGTCTAAAGGGCTATGCAACTAATAGGGTCGTTTATCATTTATACAGTCCCATCAGAAGTTTAAGTCCTATGATAGTATGCCAAAACTTCAGCAACTCCTCCACCACGGAACAAGCATGTTCAGAATATCCCTAGCTTCACCAATCAAATGGGTAGACGACAATTGCCACATTCTACGTTTATTTCCCGACGGTCACGTAATCCTCATTACCGAAGACTTCATCCTTCATGACTCCAAAAATGCACTGAGGGTTATGGAATGGTTCTTCACTAGCTTCCAGAATAGCGAGGCCAAAGGCACCCGAAAGTTGTTTTTCCGGCCAACTATAGAAGATTGGTTACTTGAACGATGTCAGACGTGGCCCGATGAGACGTAAGTGACCATTATTACATTTCCATTTTAGAAACATTGAAACTGGCTAACTTTCAGGTCCCATCTAGCCTATTTCATATCTACTGTTTTATCAAGGCCCTCATACCTGACTATCCTACTGGACATTACAATGCCTATCGAGAAGGGTCTCCCGATAGTCTAGACGGCGAAACCGATGATGAGGGTCAGCATCATCCCATCATCTCTACCCGCCATTTACCTGGTTATGGCTGCAGACCTGAAAACGACCACCCAACTATACCCAGGGGCTTGACACAAGAAGAACGAAATACCGACCACTTGGTAGAGTATTTCGCTGGCTGGGCAATCATGAACGTTGAAAAATTTAGACACTTTTCTGTGATAACTCATTGCAAACCTCTGTTGAGATGGAAGAGTTGGACCCATGTAAGTCATTCCTTACTCTCAAAGATGCCAGGTCATGTCGCTGGAGAAATTAAGGCAGGAAAGCTCTTCAATACCGCTACTGAGACTAATATAGTTACTATTATTAGATCGACTCACTGAATTACCCAGAGTTCCGTTTCAGACACATGAAAGCTGGTATTGAGGCTACCGATGCGAAGTCATCTGGGCCCACGGAAAGTCGGAACGACCAGCATCTCTCCGACAATGTTAATAAAACAGTACATACAAATGGGGCTTAATATGGTTGTATTCCCAGGAGCTTATAAAAGGACGGGGAATGGCGTTTTGTCTCTTGTATAATACCCATCTAGGCGTGAGTTCGTTTCTTCTTTTGAAGTTTACCTCAACTTGTTTAACTTTTCCATCAGAATATTGGATAATGTTCTGGAGTATTTGAAAGGGACTTCTCATTGGCACACATGTAAAGGTGCTAGAATGGAGCAGGAAATTAATAGTAACAAATACTCCAGTCGTTATTCGTTTAAGAGATATGAAATCACCCATACTCCTGTTATATACAAATTCCAACGCCAGGTAATAACGCTTGCATCCCTATAAATTAAGAGCTTCCGCTCACGGCTGACCCTGCAGTCGAGCGTGACCTCCACTCCTCAAAGCTATGTGAGTGGTTTCCGCCCTTGCCTCCCTTCGATCTATCCCCTTTCTCTCTCTTCATATGTTCTTCCCATTCGCCTTCCTCTGCAGCGATCAAGGCATGGAACTTTCCACTTTGACCACGAGAAAGATACACGGCTTTCTCCTTTCGTGCCGCAACGACCTCTGTAACAAGGACAAATTTCACACTTGATCCTGGTGCTTCGAACATTGCATCTGCTAAAATGGATTCCATTTCTGTTCGTAGGGCGCGCGCTCCGGTGGACATGGCGAATGCATTTGACGCAATCCTGTGGAGAGCAGCAGTGGTAAAACGTAGTTCTATTCCGGAAAGGGCAAAAAGAGTGGTATATTGATTTACTAATGAATTGCGAGGCTCGGTGAGAATCCGGAGGAGAAGGGCGTGTGATAACGGGGATAACGCAGATGTGATAGGAATACGGCCAATCAGTTCTGGTATAAAGCCGTAAGTTTGGAGGTCGCTAGGTGTAGCTAGGTCAAGAGGGTTAAAATATATGGGTTCTTCATCTGGTGATGTAGGTGTTTGTGTTGGCGTAAAAAAAGGGAGGTGTTGCTTATATAGTGCTTCTTCCTGAGAGCCGGGGAGAATAGGGATAGGTGCGTTGTTTTTCGCCTGTGTTGAGTCGTTGTGAGACGAGGATGCCCGTAGTGGCTGTCCAAACCCAATGGACCCGCGGGATATACGATCCATGATAACTTTCTGCAGACCTACAAACGCCCCGGAAAATATGAAGAGTATGTTGTCTGTTCGAATATTGTACACTTCCGCTTTTCCAGATGAGCCCGAAGTTGGGTTATATGAAGATCCTCCAGAGGCATTTCCGCCGGGGAAATTTTGTGATCCTCCAGACCCGGGACGAGAAGCGTTTCGTTCAGGTTTGGCTTGGATTTGTATTGTGGTGCCCTCGATTATTTTCAACAACGCCTGCTGTACTCCTTCGCCGCTGACGTCCTTGCCATGACTTACTTTCGCTGTGGCGATCTTGTCGATTTCGTCAAGACAGATGATGCCTCTTTCGGCCTGTTCAACGTCGTAGTTTGCAGCTGCAAGTAGCCGGTGTACGCATACATCTGCGTCTTCTCCGATGTAGCCGGCTTGGGTGAACGGCGTGCAGTCGGACATACTAAAAGGCACTGAGAGGACGCGGGCAAGGGTCTTTGCCATCAACGTCTTCCCCACGCCTGACGGCCCTAGTAAAAGTATGTTGGACTTCTCCAACATGTTAATGGACGAGTCAACAAGAGGATCTCGTCCTGGAGGTAAATTGTCATCATAGTATCTCCTTGGGGAGGAAAGATGTATGGTCCGCTGCTGACCTGGAAACTCATCTACATCCACCATAGAATCGGTTAGGAATGAATGTAACGATAGAACGATAGACTACTAGGCTGCGTCACCTAGCCCGATACGGGGTTTCACACCTTCTACCGGATGACTCTCCATTGATTCCCTTCGTGCTCTCTGTGCGAGAAGCTCTTCATGTTCCTCCAGCCTCCTCTGTAGCTCCTGGACTCTCTGGTAATGGTTGTAGACTGCAACGCTCAGCACCCTCTTTGCACGGTCCTGTCCAACTACGAAGTTGTCCAAGTGCTGCTTCAGCACCTTGGGCGTGACCCGAGGAACACCGAACGAAGGTGTAGAGCCCAATGGACCCGGTGTAGGTATTCCTGTCTCATAGCTGCCCGTATATGGCTGGTTGGTGAAATCGGATCTATGGAACTGGGTAGACTTCCGAGCCGAAGTTGAGAAGCTCCGACGGACTGAGTAGAGGGCGAGGTACGAGAGTCGAGCTCGGGAGTGGGCGGCAGACGCCGTCACCGTCATCATCCCTGGCCGGACGAGCAGAGAGCTGGACGGACAGAGGAACCTCATGGATCGGAGGCTGTCTATTGCTGTGGGCGTGTATGCGAGTTGTGTTGACAGAGGCGGTTGCAGCAAGTCGGTCTACAGCAACGTCGACCTGGGGTAAGAACATGTGACTCCCCGCAGCCATCTTATCTCCACGTGACTCGATCAGATAAAAACATCCTCTTCTCTTCCAACTCCTGATACTCCAGACTCTACTCTCTTTCATCCTAGAACTATCCAAGGTTGTCAACTTGACAGAAACAGACACGTTGCAGTATTAAGCAATATCATTAACTATTTAATCAGCCTATGCCGAGACTCAAATAACCAAAGCCGAGCAGCCGATGTTCTAACCAGCGCCACATTATCATCATTATTATTATTGCTATGCTCGACACAACCCCTGTTTATCCCAAGGCTCGCTCCCTACTCCCGCGCGAACGAAGAACAGACCTCTCGGATCCCACTTTTTCTTGATGCGGAGGAGCATGCCGTAATTCGAGCCCCAGAAGGTCTGTTGAAACTTTGGTTCGTTGACGTCGGCTTCGTTGGTATAAGCGCCCATATCTGGCTCCACGGCAGCTAACATGGGTATCTCGACCTGTGTGAGCTTGGTCGAGACTCTTTCCTGCTCTGCGAATGTGGCACTGATATCCCACTCGCGGGGAATCGCTAGGTGAACCAACGCCTTTCTCCAAGATGGGTTGAGAGCACTTCTGATATCCTTGTTCTTGGCAACCTGTCCACCAGCAACGAGATGTCCGATGGCAACTTGCAGGTTGTTAAACTGGAGTTTGGAAATGGCGGCTGTGAGATTTGCAGCGCCACCTGGGGTTTCGAAGAGCTTTCTGGAGTACAACCTAGACCCCAGGATGTTTATGCCACCTCCATCTTGTGGTGGTGTAGCACCGAATACAGGCCGGAAGGCTTCAGTTGAGGATGGTGCCAGGACATTGGCGTTGGCCACGTTGATGCGCGGGATTGCTGACAGGCTCGCAAACAGAGGTTTGTAGAGTTTGTCAACATAAGCTTTATCGGTCTTATTGACAAAGTAGAATGAGGTGACGACGGCGGCAGCGTTCTGACCACCAAGAGTGATGTTAGGGACGAGATAATAATACCCTGAACCGCCCGCATCACTGAGGTTTGGCATAAATGCTTGGAATTTCTCGACCGCGTCCCAGTAGGATTCGTTCGCCTTGCCGGCCATGGTGATGTTGAGCTGTGACGCGATGGTTGGAACATCCTGGAAAGTCCGGAGAGTGACGCTGGTAACGACGCCGAACGTTCCTCCACCACCGCCTCTCAAAGCCCAGAACAGATCTGGGTTCTTGTATTCATTTGCAGTCACAAATTTCGCCTGGAGAAACTGTCAGTTGGTGTTTATGGGGATAAAAGGGAGGTGTATACACTTACATCTGCAGTGACGACCTTGTACTCCAAAACATGGTCGGTAGACATCCCCTTCCAAGGCCCCAGGGGCGAGTGGCCTCCACCCTGGATATACCCGCCTGCTGCCCCGACTGTGGTTGATAGGCCAATAACCTGTGTGATTCCCCTCTTGCCAGCAGCGTCATACAACTCGAACAGCTGAACTCCAGCACCAATGGTGACGGCTTGACCAATACCCCTACCATCCCGCTTACCCTCTGGCACGAAGTTATCAGTGAAGTTCATCTCCTTCATATTATGGGTCAATATCTGCATGGATTCGGGCCCAGTTGATCGTCCAAGGAAGTCATGTCCAGTATTCTTGATGACCAGACGAAGGTTGTATCTGCTTGCAAAGCGAACTGCCTTTTGGATATCCTGAGGGCAGTGGACGACAGCAGAGTATAGTGGGACTCTGCCCTGTCCGCAAGGAGCCTGTCGAGGGCCGTCGATATAGCATGATTCGTTCTTTTCCGGCCATGTCTCCCAGTTGATATTCTGAACTGCACCTGGCTTCGAGGACCTCCAGAGGGAATTCGACTGCATAGCATGCACATTCTCGCAAAGTCCTCCGTTATATGTCGGGTCGTGGCAGACTGATCCGACGGGCTTGACGGCGACGAGGTTCCCTGATAGGGTTCTGTTTAATGTCTGCCATAGACTTGACGATGGCCAACATGACTGATCTGGTGTGCAGCGGCATCGGGTACCTTCCGGTGCAGCATATGATGCTCCGAGAAGCGGCAGCAGGGCCGCCAAGTACGTTGTACTTCTCATGGTACTCAATATATGTGTCGTGATCTAGAAAAGGGACGGAAGGACAAAACGGGAAAAGAGAACACAACGAAGTTATCGGCACTCTATCTAGAATGCAGAAACTCCAGTAAGGGTATATCTACTCCGGACGGACACCGAGAGAGAATATATACGTCCCCACGCCAGCCCCGGGTTGGAAGTTGGTATTTATGTCGCTTCCGGATGACGAAAAAAGTCTTGTCCATGCCACCCCTACACTCCACCCCCAGCTGTCGATTTGGCCGAGTTAGCTTAACCCTAATTTACTGGCTCGGACGCTCTTTACTGCATACGGAGAAGAGCTGATCGAGCCAGAGAGAAGATACGATTCCATTTCCTCATCAGGCGGCATCAGGAAACGCCCTGTCGAGCTGTGGATGGGGATATCGCTCGTAAACTCCTCGTTTTTCCCACCCAGCAAAGCCCTCCAGGAGGACGTAATCTGTAGGCAGTACCGCCGTAAACATTGCTGCCTCTCTCTAGTTCCCAGGTTCCCCGTAGTCCCAACCCCGGCCAGCTAGAAAAGTTAGTCTCCAGTGCGCTCTTCTGGAGCTCTCAGGCCTCGTATTCCCATTTCGGCATCTCTTGCGCGCCCGTCAGAACATGTGAAGAGCACAGCCCAAGAGGCCCGCCGAAGAGCAGCCCGAGGTAGAGGCTGAGTAAGCGTCTTCATCAGGCAAAGTGTCCGTATATTCCGGCTTGTGAGGCTTAGCCAACGGACCAGAGAGTGAGATATCAACGCCCGACACGAGCTGCTGGCTGGAAGGGCCCCACGGCGTAGTTGCAGAGGGACAAGAGAGAGAGAGAGAGAGAGACATGCAGAGGGATAAGGGAAGGTGGCTGCAGTTCGTGTGTTAGTGTGTGTGAAGTCACGGCTTGAGACGACCTTTTTACTCTATCCGGAGTAGTCCTCCAGACGGATGTTTTGGCCGGTCGAACTGGCGGGTTAGGGGAATACTGGTTGAGGGCATTAGTGAGGTCAAGGCCATGGACGAAGCGATAAAATGGACTTGGTGGCAACGTAGTATTGTTGACGCTAATGTTGGATATTCGCCATCGTGGCCTGGGGCTACGGTTGCAGTGAGGAGGTTACAAGGATGGAAGAGTACGCACACAGCAAAGGACATTCTGACCTTGGATGATATCTATAAAACAGTTCTCGATCGTGGAAATATCAAGTGATGCCCGTCCGTATATCAATCAACTTACAAAAAAAATACATTTCTTTCGACAAATGAAAAAGAGGTTTCCTGGGAAGACTAAATTAAAATGAACAGGAATCAAAGCTTGGGATACAAGGTGAGTGGTTTCTTTAATCTACATATCTTCACACATCTATTGTTTTTCAAGCTCAGCCAAGATCTTCTCACCCTTGGCGCGGGCGGACTCGATGTCTCCAACCATGTAGAAGGCAGCTGCAAATTATGAGTTAGTAGTTATTCAAAGAAAAGGGATATTATGGATGGAGGAATAACGTACCTTCTGGGAGATCATCGCATTCACCGTTGATGATGGCCTTGAAGCTTCGGATGGTGTCCTTCAAGTCGACAAGGGTACCCTCGATACCAGTGAAGACGTGGGCAACAGTGAAGGGTTGGGAGAGGAAACGTTGCATTTTACGGGCACGCTCGACGGTAAGCTTGTCAGCTTCCGACAATTCGTCCATACCCAAAATAGCAATGATATCTTGGAGGGACTTGTACTCTTGCAACATCTGCTGGACACGAGAGGCGGTGTTGTAGTGGTCCTCACCGACAATACGGGGGTCAAGCATACGAGACTTAGAGTCAAGAGGGTCGACAGCTGGGTAGATACCCAACTCAGAGATACCACGGGACAAGACAGTAGTGGCGTCCAAATGGGCGAAGGTGGTGGCAGGAGCAGGATCAGTCAAATCGTCAGCAGGGACGTAGACGGCCTGGACGGAGGTAATGGAACCCTTGGTGGTGGTGGTAATACGTTCCTGCATACCACCCATGTCGACGGCGAGAGTGGGTTGGTAACCGACGGCAGATGGGATACGACCAAGCAGGGCAGACACTTCGGAACCAGCCTGAGTGAAACGGAAAATGTTGTCGATGAAGAGAAGCACTAGCAAACCACGTTAGAAATTTCACCATCATTTATATCTGAGTATTTCTGTAGGAAACTCACCGTCTTGACCTTCCTCATCACGGAAGTACTCAGCAATGGTCAAACCAGTAAGGGCAACACGGGCACGAGCACCTGGGGGCTCGTTCATCTGACCGAAGACCAGGGCGACCTTGGACTCGCCATCAAGTTGGATGACACGGGTTTCCTGCATTTCATGGTACAGATCGTTTCCTTCACGGGTTCGCTCTCCGACACCGGTGAAGACAGAGTAACCACCGTGGGCCTTGGCAATGTTGTTCTACAGTATATTAGTATTTCGAAACGATGAGTATGGGGTATTCCAATAACTTACAATCAACTCCTGGATGAACACAGTCTTACCGACACCGGCACCACCGAAGAGACCAATCTTACCACCACGGGCATATGGGGCAAGGAGATCGACGACCTTGATACCAGTGACGAGAACCTCAGCAGAGGTTGATTGCTCAACGAACTCTGGGGCTTCAGCGTGGATGGGGGCCATCTTGACACCCTTGATTGGGCCGCGCTCGTCAATTGGGTCACCAGTGACGTTCATGATACGGCCGAGAGTACCAGGACCGACAGGAATCATGATGGGGGAGCCAGTGTCAGTGACCTTGGCACCACGGACGAGACCTTCGGTACCTATAGTTCAAGATATGTTAGTATTGGAATTTATTGGGTTTGAAATTGACGCCAAGGCTGGAGAGTTATATCAACACGTACCGTCCATAGCAATTGTTCGCACGACTCTCTCACCCAAATGTTGCTAAGCCGTCGAGTTAGCCATCAACGACATCGAATTGCTGTGGCAATTGATGCGGAGAATACTTACAGCAACCTCGAGGACGAGCTTCTGTCCGCCATTGTCGGTCACCAAACCGTTGAGAATGGAGGGAAGAACTTCGGTATCGAATTTCACTGTACAAATTCATCAGTTTCATCATCAAAAACGAGGTCTATCCATCACCAATGGCATTGCAGTCGAGCTAGGTCGCTCAATTGATGCCAATGGCAACCGGACGAGATGATGAAATTTCTTCATCGACCGTGTTTACGGGGCCCAAACGTACCGTCAACGACGGCACCGATGACCTGATGGATCTTGCCGACATTGGCAGCATCCGTGCTGGCATATCTGGCTGTGAGAGCTTGGAGAGCATTGTTCTTGAAGGCTGGTCGGGTGGAAGAGAGGACAGAGGAGGCAGGTCGTGCAAATGCAGACCTTCCGAAGGTCCGGGCAACGCCGCTAACGCGAGGAAAACTGGTCAGCAAACGCAGTCTGGTGCGTGGTGAGGGTCCATTGAGTGCATTGAGCCTGTATCTTACCTCTTGAACATGGTGAAATGCGTGAAGAGTGGAGGGTGGATGGAGGAGGATGAAGAGGTGAGGTTGAAGCAAAAGGGAAGAAAGAGCGAGAAAGCTGTTCGGGTGTGGTCACTGATTTAGGATACGGCTAGTGGTCACGGTACGTAAATACAGGGATGCGTCTCATCTTGGTACTTCCGGATACGCCAGGGTTTAGCGTGAGGTTACGAGTATACAGATGCAGTATTATATTGTATTACAGGAACAGCCTTCGTAAATGCCTTCCGTCCAGCCAAGTCCGGCTTTTTGTGTGGTGGAAAAATTACAGGTGTCCGTTTGTTGCCGGTCCACTCTGCCAAGTACATCAATATCAATATCAGAATAAATAACAGACTTGATTATGGTTATTATGTTATTACTGGGCACTGTGCTATGAAAGTACTACGGAGTAGAGAGTCTGCGGTAGTCTCTACAGAGTGTCTTCGAGGGCGAGAACCTATATGACAGTCAGCATCCGCGTTTCAGCTTGCATAAAAGGCTGAACCTGGAACTTACCAGGGCTGTTCTCGTCGGGAGATACAGTTCTGCATAGTTTTTACGCCCGTTCCACTCCATATCCGTGGTAAAGAACCTCGTTCCTCTGGCGTTGCGGTTGAATCCTCCAAACTCGCTGTCGTCCGTGTCAATGACGATGCGATACGTACCTGCTTGTTCAACGCCCACGCGGTAGGCAGTGAAGCTGCTGGAAGGATGGAAGTTGAACACCCAGAGTAGTCCGGCCCTTTCAAACACCAGGACCTTGTCTTTCTCGTTCTTGAGGCTAACGTACGCCTGTGGCGAACGAAGCCAGGCATACTTTTCTTCAGTGAGCTGCATCTTCCTGTCGAACTCGTTCAGGAACTTGTATCGAAGGAGGTCATCTTCTGTCAGATTCAGCTGTCTTCTCGCATACCAGAAGCTGTTGTTGTTGCCTTCACGAGGGAAATCGAGCCATTCGGGGTGGCCGAACTCGTTGCCCTCGAAGTTGAGGTAGCCTTCTCCTCCCAGGCCGTGTGTGACCAGCCGGATCATCTTGTGCAGGCTCATACCACGTTCGATGGCGGGAGTCAGCTCGGTCAAGACAGACATGTTTGTGTACATCTCCTTGTCACAAAGCCACATCATCAATGTCTTGTCCCCGACGAGCCTATCATGCATTGTTAGCCTAGTTTTGAGAACTGTGGAGATATTTCAGGGTACATACGCCTGGTCATGACTTTCAGCATATGCGATTGCCTTCTCGCCATGTCTGCGGTTGGTAAGCGTGAATGCCAAGTTGGCCATATCCCACTCTTCATCAGTCTTCTCCTTCAGCAGTTTGATATACATGTCCGGGACTGCCATGGCCAGGCGGTAATCGAACCCGACACCTCCTAGTGCTAGGGGCAAGCACAGCGCAGGCATTCCAGAGACGTCCTCTGCGACCGTGATGCAGTTTGGATAGATTTGATGGAGCATCTCATTAGCTATGCTGAGATAAGTGATCCCTTCGTCGTCAACGGACGGACCAAAGTATTCATGGTATCCACCGGAAAATCCACTATACATGTTAGAATATACCGCATATCGATGTGAAAAACAGGAATAGCACTTACGTTCCGATTCCATGATGAGTGTACAGCATGCTTGTGACCCCGTCAAATCGGAAGCCATCAAATTGATACTCCTCCATCCAGAATCTCAGGTTGCTTAGAAGGAACCTCAAAACTTCATGGCTTCCATAATTGAAGAGACGGCTGTCCCAGAGATCATGATTACCCTTTCCTCCCGCGTGGAAGTAGAGGTGATCGGTCCCATCAAACATGTTGAGGCCATCCAACACGTTCTTGGACGCGTGGCTGTGTACCACGTCAAGGAGAACCACGATACCCATGCTATGAGCCGTGTCTATCAACTCCTTCAAGCCTTCTGGGGTACCATAACGACTGCTTGCGGCGAAAAAGTTGTTGACTTGGTAGCCAAAGCTTGCATAGTATGCATGCTCCATGATTGCCATGAGCTGAATGGCATTATACCCCAGGTATTTGATACGGGGGAGCATCACCTTGGTGAAATTCTCATACGTTGCAACCTCCGTCTTGGGGGATGATATCCCCACATGCGCCTCATAGATTCGAAGTGACTCTGGCTTTGGAGGAGCGGTGTGTTTGAACGTGTATCGCTCCTCCTTGGGTGGGTGCCAGAATACATTATCATAGAGTGGGGAGACACTGAGATCCTGAGTGACTCTAGTCGTCCAAGTTGGTATCCTGTCAATTTGCTCTCCAGATGGCGTGGTCATTGTAATCTACTCCGGTGATCAGCACTCTTTCCCTTGTATAGATCATGGGGAATCGTACCTTAACTTTGCTATTATGTGGAATTGCAAGCTGTCCATCTTTTGACGGAAGGATACCTTCCCAGACGCCAAAGTCATCCTTCTTCAGCGGCGTCGCAGTTCGATCCCATTTGTCTTTTCGTGCATATATTAGTTTAATGCATAGACTGGCATAATAACATGGTATACTCACTAAAATCGCCGATGAGGTGCGCCGCAACCGCGTTGGGGGCCCATTCTCGATACGTGATATCGCCATTGCTCTTAACATTAAAGCCAAACTTCTCGTAGCCCTGTATATATTGATCAGCCCAGACGACTTCACGAGCATTCACCTTTTATAAAGTCCCAGTCTAGATATAGAACTAGAGAACATACCTTGCTGAACTTCTCTAGTCCGCCCTCGGTCTCGTCGATCTTCTTGATCCAGTCTGTTGTCCTTTTGTATCTACTTCTCAGAGCGTCCTTGAACGGCTCGAGCCACGGATCCAAATCAACGACTCCTATTTAAAGGTTAAGTTGGAACCAGGTCGTTTGAATAAGATTGCATGAAGGGACAGATGAAAGTGTATTCCATATACTGACCGGTGCCGTCTGGAGTCTTTGCAGCTACAGGTTCCTGTGGAGAAGTATGTTCCTGCTGAGCGCCGTTGGGCGTCTTTGCAGCCATAGGCTCATGCGGAGAAGTATGTTTTAGCATCTTGACCTTTACTTGGTAGAGCCCGGATATTTATACGGGCACTTCGAAAGCCGTGCAGAGAGCTGTTGGCCGGTCAATCGAGGGGTGTATCGGTCCAAGGGTTGACAAGGAACGAGGGATAAGATAGCTCCCAGGGGTGCAGTACGACGGAGGGGAGAATAGCTCAACAAAAGACAGGAGAAAATAAGTGGCAACGCCTCTGCTCTTGAGTGAGACAAACACCGGGATTACCACTAGCTTCTTATTTTCCTTATCTCCTCCATTCAAGAGCAGGTTATGTGCCTGGGGCGGCACAGTGGTTACACCTTTCCTCTCTCCCCGTCCTTGTTGGCCAGAACGTCATCGCTAAGCAGGAAATCTTGTTTTATCCATCGCCCGGTTCATGCACAGGCGCGGATATATGAATCCCAGTCGTTCGAGCTTGGTTTTATTTTATAGCAGGCCAATAGTCGAATTTAATGATTGGATGTTTTGGATACTTGGACGTATGGACGATGAGCGATTTTTAAGTAAATGTATGCAATTATGGATCGCTGGGAACGAAGTCTGGGAACGAGGCTTGGAGAGCAGCATAGCTATAATGTACAGACGAAAGATGGAACTTGATAACGGGCGAACAATCTTATATCATCGAAGCTCTAACTGACTGGTAAATTGGTAGAATATACGTCGTTAGATCACTGTTTGTTTGTTGCAAGAATCATACGATATTGTCGCCCCACCAGTCCGCCATGTTTACTAAAATAGGGTACGCATACGGAGTACTTTGATATATAAAATCCACCAAATAGTTGGATTATCTACATTGACTGGCATCTCGGTAGCATCGTAGTAAATTGTACAGCATTGGAACACGTTCTAAATGAGTTGACAGCGGACCGAGAGAAACGAAAGAACTATGACTTGCTATATATATAGAACATGAAGTACAGGCAAGAAAACAACATAGGAAATCGAGGGGATGACGGCAGGTGGACGGGGATATATCATCGGGAGAGGGTTGAGCTCCATCCTTGACCGTGTCCAGTGTCGATATATGCACACCTGTAAAGAGGACGGAGAGGGCAAGTATTGCAATCCTCCTTTCAGACAGAACGAGAAAAAAAAAGAAAGAGAAAGGAAAAGAATAGGCTATACAGTCTCCAATTCCATTAATACAGTTTTAATTGTTGTTTTTTTCTGATATTGCACAAGTTGATCTGGAATGTGCGTTCGGGTATATAAAATCCCCAAGGCAGGCACACTGACAAAAACGAAATTCTGTAAAAGAGAAGCCTTCACGTTTAGTCTTGGAAGTCTTGTCTTTTTCTTTGTGGATCTTCGTATTAAGTTATCGAATCTATTTGCCAGCTGGTGGGCTTTGTACAAAACCCTTGCCAGAATATCCTTCGCTGCTGATACCAGTGATGGGGTCGAGCTTCTCTTTCTGTTGGAGGGGAAATATATGTTAGAAGCCATCCAAAGCCATTATCGGAGTGAGAATTTATATGAAAAAGAAAAAAGGTTGATATATATCGTACCAGAGCATATTCGTTTGTAGCTTCTTGCCATTCCTTGGTCATGGTCTTTGGTGGAGGGTTGGCGAGGAGACGAGTTGCATAAAAGACACCGGCAGAGATAACGACGTATTTCATTATCTGAACGAGGATCTTCATACCCTCACCCTTGGGGGTCTCAGCACGGGGGCCATGGGGACCGAAGGCGATCCAGTAAGCTATTGTGGCAAGAAACGAGTTAGCAAAGGGCTTTTCTTCGCTGTAAATAACCAAGGTCGTTCCCTCGGCGCAATATAATGACACAATGGAGCTCAGAGGTCTGATAAATTGATGACGCCGGTTTCAGGTACCCGTAGCCGCAGACTCCGCGAGAAACGTTTCACTGATGCTCAATGGTTATAAAAATATCACCTACCAGCTCGCTTCTCTTGTAGAGTCATTTCCTTCCAGTCAACCTTCATTCGGTCTCTCAACTTCATCCACAATTCTGCCTGATCTTGAGGAGGCATGGCTTCCCAGCGCTTCTCGATTCCGGCGAGGACAGGGTTGGCAATGGCGTGTTCCGAGGAGGCAGAGCGGACCTGCTGTTTGGAGGGAGACGCAGACTGGTTGTTCACTGGCACACGGGCGCTGAGGCAGCCAATTGATGAAACATGATTGCTTCGTACAGTGGTTTTTGAGCATGTAGTCGAGACGGAGCGGACGGTGCCCGCGACGGCCCGTGGGGTGGCTCGGAAGGACATGGTGGCCTAATTGGAGAGAGACGAACTGAGGGAGAGAGGGCGAGGCGTGGATGGAGATCGATTCCTGGGCCGGGAGGGAGAGTTGCAGACCTGAAATCACCGCTTGGAAGAGAGGAAGTTGGGATGTTGTGAGGTTTGAATGATATGATACGAAAGTTTCCGTGGTGCTGACTCAGCGTGGAAATTGCGGTGCTGTGATTGGCTGCGACGTCCACACTCAACAGCAAGCACATATACATGGTAGAAGCGACGCTCGTCTAGAGAGACGATGCACACATACGCCTCCACGATGCTGTTTTCCTCGTTCTCGGCAGAAGCAGATAGCGTGGGTTGACGGCCTAGACTCACAGGATGTTCCCTCCCGACGCATACGCTCCAATTCCTCGTTGGATGGCCGATTCTCCGCGGACATACAAGAAGATTGACAGGCCGACATATAACTGTGACCACGCATCAGGGCGATTACAGAGAGCTACTACGAAGTGTGCAGGTTGAGAGAACAATTACCGGTGTGAAGGAGCGGCGTCGAGAAGCTCTATAAACAGCGGGTATCTACACACGAGATATAGCTTCATAGATCTAAGGAAACGAAATTTGACCCATGGTGTGGTGTCGAATTTGCATTATTGATATGGTCAGAAGTGAAAGAGGAGGGGATAGAAACATAATAGCCACCGGCACGCTATATCATCACAGGAGATATCAAAACACTGGCAAAATGCTATTTGTGTGACGGTGTCAAAGGTCCCTTGGGTTCCCACAGATATTTCATAACTATCTACTTGCTAGCCTTCTTGCCACCGGCCTCTGCCAATACGTGAGACCATTCGATTTCGGATGGGTCGTCGGCCTGGATGCTGACGTGTGGGTGAAGGGCGTCCTTGAGGGTCTGTCTGGTGGTGGCGTAGATCATGGACCACTAAAGCAGATGTCTGTTAGAAAGATATTCTGTAGTTTTATATATCCTGGAAAGAAAGGGTCTTACGAGGACTGGTGTCTCAGTAGGAACCCAGGAAATGAAAACGATCTTCTGTCTGTTTTGATATGTTAGTGAAAGTGATCGAAGGGTGGCCACTGGAAGCATGGCACATATAGATATAAACTTACCGCCATCCTTCTCCAGCCTCGAGCTCAAACTCGACATCCAATGCAGCATATCGAGGGACAGGCTTTCCCTTGGCGTCCCTGGAGGAGACTAGCTTCTCACGGAAAACCTCATAGTCTGTTTCGGTGGAGATATCATCGACGACAACCTCCTTCTTGTCATCGGAGATCTTGAAGATGATGTACTTTGTCCTTCCAGCTCCCTTTCCAAGTCGTAACTTCTCGTATGCAGTGATGCAGTCAGGGTGTATCGAAACTCTGTGTATAGCCCGCACATTAGCCAGTGGACCCAGACATTTCGTTATAGTAATATCCAATCGAGACAAGCGTTTGCCTTGGGAGCCGTGATTCCCAAAAGCTCGTTCTGTCCACGGAACGTATATATGAGGGCGGTAGAGGTAGAGGTAAGGAAGACGTACCCAGATGCGACCTGTATGAGGGGAAGACACCGTTAGTTTCTAAAGGGGTACACCACTTCGACGGGGGGGTTCTTTTAAGCATACCGACATGATTACACTAGAATGCAATAGCTGGGACCTCTTGAGGATGTCTAGGACTGTAAATCAACGAAGGGATGTATGTTAGTGGGATCGAGGGACACGGTTCTTCTGGAGAGAGAAAAGGGGCGGCCAGTAGCGCCGTTGTAATAGTGGCGAGGGGTCCAAACAATGGCAACTTACAAGCTCGAAAGGAAAGGCCGTCGATGAAGAGGACGTTGCAAGATTATAAGTGGTCACCGTGACAGGGGGAGACGGAGATACGGTTGTTGGCAAACGGTGTGGTTTTGTGATGGAAGCAACAGAGTGATGGCGGGGCTGAGATGTTTCTTATTTTGCTTGTGGTGGGGGGATGTACCGCGATACGCCATACAAAAATATCGGTTGCTGGGAGTAACTAGGCAACAAGTAACTCCTACGACCAGCCTCACTCGAATATACGTAATCGACAGATATAGCCCCAGGCATTGCCATTTATCAAGGGATATTCTGTCCTATGCTGGAGCCTGCTGATGTGCGGGCTTTCATCCTCGTCTTTGATTCTACAAGTAGGCAGCAGTTAATAAATGCATTTTCTTGTGTAATCGAAATATCATCTTTACTTCATCCTATAATTCGAAAATAAAAATATAACTTCGTCGACAGCTGGAAAAATTATACAAAAATACTTGCACTGCCTTGCAATATTAAACTGGCCGCGTGGCTGACGGTTACAGCGTTGGTTTTCAGCCTTTGTCCGCCAACGTAGGGGGTTTTCTTAGCGGATATACTCAGCATATTTACTCGTAAGGAAATGTGTAGACAGTATCTTCGAATTCGTATTATGATATAAGTACATGACCATGGAAGACGCCGGCTAGAAGCCCTAACGTTCACGCCCATGTCGCCTGCTACCGCCCTTGACCTCTTCAACTGCGGTTTTCTCTATTCCAGAGGTGATAACAAACGCATAAGGTGAAATGACACGAGGGCGAGAGTGGAGAGATGTTTTCATCGTCAAGTTAGTGTTGTATGGAGGTAGTTATGGTACAGATCTCTGGAGTTGGGGTGTAGAACAACAGATATAGGAACTGAGTGAGATGAGGGAGATGGAGTAGGAGTAAGAAAGGAAATATAAGTTACAAAAATAATGTAGCACGCCAAATAGAGCATTTTAAGACATAGAGGGAATTGTAAAACGGTAGAAGCAGGGGCGCATTAAACATGTTAATCATTTTAATACATACCGCCCATGCCGCCCATGCCACCCATTCCGGGCATGCCGCCAGGGGCGGGAGCAGACTTGGGCTCAGGAGCCTCGACGATGGCAACCTCAGTAGTTCCGAGGAGAGAGGCAACACCGCTGGCATCAACAAGGGCAGTTCGGACAACCTTAAGTGGGTCGACGATACCGGCAGCAATCATGTCAACGTACTCTCCCTTGGAGCTGTCGAATCCACGGTTGAAGTCACCAGCAAATTCATCGGTGAGCTTGCCGACGACAACGCTTCCCTCAAGGCCGGCATTCTCGACAATGGTGCGAGCTGGGCGGGTGATGGCACTCTTCACAATGCTAACACCGAGCTGCTGGTCAAAGTTGGTTGGCTTAACGTCAGCAAGACCGTTGGCAGCGGCCTTGAGAAGAGCGGTACCACCACCGGGAAGGATACCTTCCTCGACGGCAGCACGGGTGGCGTTGAGGGCATCAACGACACGGTCCTTCTTCTCGCCGACCTCGACCTCAGAGGCACCACCGACCTTAATGACGGCAACACCGCCAGAGAGCTTGGCCAAACGCTCCTGGAGCTTCTCCTTCTCGTAGTCAGAGGTGGCAGGGTCAGAGATGACGCCACGGATCTGCTCACAGCGCTGGGCAATGGCATCCTTGCTACCTTCCCCGTTGAGGATGATGGTGTCCTCCTTGGTGATGGTGATGGATCCGGTGGAGCCGAGCATCTCAGGGGTAGCCTTGTCGAGCTTCATGTCGAGCTCATCAGTGAAAACGGTAGCGTTGGTGAGGATACCAAGGTCACCGAGGATGCTCTTGCGGTTGTCACCGAATCCGGGAGCCTTGACAGCGGCAACCTGGAGTTGGCCACGGAGTTTGTTGAGGATACAGACAGCGAGAGCCTCGCCATCAATGTCTTCAGCAATGATGACCAATGGGCGGCGAAGGGTGGTGGAAGCCTCGAGGGCTGGGAGGATGTCTTGGACGGCAGAGATCTTCTTTTCAGAAAGGAGGATAAGGGGCTTCTCGAACTCGACCTTCTGGGTCTTGGTGTCGGTAATGAAGTATGGGGAAGTGTAACCACGGTCGAATCGCATACCCTCGGTAACCTCGAGTTCGTCCTCGATGGTCTTTCCGTCCTTGACAGTGATGACACCTTCCTTGCCAACCTTCTCCATGGCGTTGGAGATCAATTTTCCAACGAGGAGGTCTCCATTGGCAGAGATGGTGGCAACCTGGGCAATTTCTTCAGTGGTGGTGATATCTCTCTTGTTGGCCTGGAGATATTCGACGACGGACTGAACAGCAGCCTGGATACCTCTACGGAGATCCATTGGGTTGCAGCCAGCAGCAACGTTCTTAACGGTTTCGGAGAAGATAGCACGGGCGAGAACAGTGGCGGTGGTAGTTCCGTCACCAGCAACTTCGTTGGTCTTTGAAGCTACATCCTGGAGAAGACGAGCTCCCAAGTTTTCGAATTTATCTTCCAAAGCAACGGCCTTGGCGACGGTGACACCATCTGTAGTTCAATTGAATTAGTTTCATCCTTGGATAGCATAAGAAGAAAAATAAAAGACGATAGGAACATACCCTTTGTGATCTTTGGGGAGCCGTATGGGGATTCTATTAAAACATTTCGGCCCTTGGGACCCAATGTAGCAGTAACAGCCTTTGCAAGAGTGTCGATACCCTTTAGAAGCGAGGCGCGGGCGTCAACACCGAATTTGATCTCCTATTGTACGATAACCCGTTAGCCCATGTCCTCGTAAACAGAAGCTGCAATTGTCTGCCTCCCAGAGGCGAGATTGTGCAATCCTACCTTGTGAGCGTAACGCTGCTGCTGAAGGCTAATGCCAGCAGCAAGAGCTGGTCGGAATTGGGAGAGTTGAGTCCGGGTAGAAGCAGCGGACGAGAGGACCGAAGCCCTGGAGGTAGCAGAGAGAGCTCGCTGCATCTTGACTGGGGGAATAATATTATTAAAGCGGAATAAAAGAGATGCGAAAGTAGCCCACAAAGAACCAAAAACTCCTAATTAAAGAAGGGTATAGATGACAACGGGGACAGAAGTCGTGTCTGGCGTGAAGAGAGTGAAGATGAAGAAAGGTTGCAAGGGGAGTTTGGAAGAAGAGAAAAAAAATTGATGTTTCGAGCAAGTTCTCCAGAAGTCTTGGCGTTTTCTTTTTCCCTTAGTAAGTCACGTGAGACATGGGTTGAGCTCCTTTCCGTTTCGGGAAATCTGACGACAAGCCATGGAATTTGGTCTGTATAGATCGAGATACCAGGGAATGATGAGTTCACTTGGATGCAAAGTAGTGAATGGACGATATCATCCTTTATTTGTATGCACAGGTATCATAGTTTTATGAGGAAACGTTATATTAAATCCTTTTTCGCTCAACATAAAGTCACTTTGACGCCCATGTCTAATATCACTTTTTTTTAAGAAACATCGTCCGATATCAGGAAGAAACGCAGCCAGATGCAGGTTACCAAAAGCCTATTGCTCAACAGAATATCTTCAGCTCGCCAACGCCCAACTGGAATGTCCTGAGATATGAAAACTGGGTATCAGCAACGCCGCTCGGGGTATGGCCGCCTATCTATGACTTTGAACTCGGTCTAATGTGACCTGGGATGAAGCAAGTGAAACAAAACAAAATCAATGAATGAAAGCAGAATTAAAATTAGGATGGCCTGATAACCAGAATTTTAAACCAGGGGAGGCACCTTCCAGAAAACAATGTGTGTGGAATATCAAAAAGACCGCTGAACTGTAGTATGGGCAAACGCCTGTCTCATTTCTCATTCTCGTGGATATTGAGCCTTAGGTGAACTTTGCTGCAGATTTTAACTGAGGGCTTTGTGACATCTATTTAGTGATCGGGCCTGGCTGACTTCACTATCAAACCGTTGTCAGTTGCTGCATAAGGTCGTCAAAGCATTCTTCCTCGTTTGGCGCAGTGGGAGGAACCTCAGACTCAAATGACCAGTCGAATGCTTGGTTCGATGGCTCTGCCTGCGTCTGGTCCTCGTCTTCCTGCATAGCAAAGGCCAGTAATGTGACTGGGTCAACGGAATCCATCTCGATAAATGGCAGCTGAGAGTTGTGATCGAGACCGAACTGGTTTGGGAATGGATGAGGTGGAAGATCTGGAACGAAAGGCGCATGGTGATCCATGCCGTCGTTGATGAAGTCAAAGCTGTTTACCTCCGGGAACTGTTGGGGCACCTGATACTGCTCGCCAGCCATAGGATTTCCCGTCCAGGACGATGGACCCGCGATGTTATCCATCTCGACTTGTGGAGTGAATGTTGGGGGAATAGCTTGATCAATACCCAAAGCAAAGCCTTGCTGGTTGTTCGTGGGAATGGCTTGGTCAATACCCAAAGCAAAGCCTTGCTGGTTGTCCGTGGAAATGGCTTGGTCAATGCCTATAGCAAAGCCTTGCTGGTTGTTCGTGGGAATTTCGTTACCGAATTGCATTGTCTGAATTTCGCCTATTCCGGTAATAGGTTCTCCCACGCCTGGAATACCCTGCATAGCTGCTTCGTTTACGTTCGCATGGTGAATTGGGTAGGAAGGGTTCACACCGTCGCTTGGCTTCTGAGAAGCTTCAGGCTCGTTTGGCTTGGACAGTTCGCTGGTAGAAGACGCGCCTCTGGATCGATCGTATCGAAAGCTTGCAAAATCTTCTCCAGTAGCGACGTACTCTTGGTCAACAGGTTCGTTGACAGACTCGGTATCGCTAGTGACCTCAAATCCATCTACACCGCTATCCTCCGTATCGTCATCCGATTTAGGGGCGGTACGCTTCGGTTTGCGTTTTGTCTTGCCTGCATTGGACTTTCCCTTACTTGTTTTCGCCTTTTTGTTGGGTTTTTTGCCCTCATCAAAGCTTTCGTCGCCAGAGTCATATGAGGACCGCTTCGTTGCCTTCTTGCGTGCATTGCCTTTCCCAGAAGCAACAGTGGCAGATGTTTCAGGAGTATCAGTGGCTGCAGCGGACTTTAAGGGTGAGGTAGCTCCACCTCGACGGAGTGGTGGTGGAACATCCAGACCGGCGTTAACCATTCGGATGCGTAGCTTTGCCAAATGCTGCACGATTGCACCGTCTGTGATACCATTTTGCATCAGATTCGCGACCTCAGTCCATGGGACACGAACTCCAAGTCTGTTGCATGCCGACTGGATTGAGAGGAGGAGTTTTCTATCCAGGTCGTCTGGTCAACGTTAGACTGAGCCTGCTCTTTCACCCTTCTCGGCTGTGGGGTATGGATATTGTTTTATACATACCATTCCAGCGAACGATGTTTCTAGTTGGTGGTCGGCACAGCGTCTTGCTGGGATTGGGTCCATCTTTGGCTGTCTTTGCAGCGCTCTTGCCAGCTTCAGCTGTCTTTTCTTTCTTAGTGCCGGCCATATCTTCGGAGTCTGTTTTGCTAATGTGATCAATGTTAGCCACCAGCGTCCTATGGCTAACTTATGGAACGAGATAGCCTCCAATTCCTCTATGGCTTCATACGGCAACCCAGCTGCGAACCAAAAGTGAGCCTTTATCTGGGGATAAACAAAACTTACTTGTCTCTGTCAAAAAGTGAGTTTTCGAGGTGCTCGGCTGCGTTCTCGAGGTCGAGGTAACTGGAGCTCTCTGGTAAGAAGGTGACACGCAACGGAGGGGAGCTTCTGGTTGCTAGAGAGACGGGTTGGTGGTTGTTAAGGTAAGGTGGAGAAGCTGATGGTGAAGAGGAGGTTGAAAGGAGGGTGAAGGCTAGAAGGAGGGGGTGCTCTCAGTACCAGTCGCTTGGGCTGTATTAGTGTGATATCTGAGAGGATTGTTGACGGGGAATCAAGGGACAAGAACGCGAGGAATCTGATATCTGGCAAGTGAGATGCTCGCGGCCTAACCCAGTCCTCTGGTTGTGCCCTTAGCCGACCTGATAGTTCCCTCCAGGGTTATGGTACTGGTGTTCAGCCTGTTCGGCAATTCTTGAAGGTTTTGTGTTGCTAGTCAACGCGACGACATGATCGGCTGCATATACTAGATGTTGTTTTTGGAGGAGAAAGCTGCAGCACCGCAATGCATTGTTTATATGCACTATAGTCCCAGCCCACTGGGTTACGGGCCCAACCGCTCTCACACCTCGATCATGCGGGCGTTCTTGTGCAATAACAGTTACGCGAGGAACCTTCTGCACTTTTTTTTCTATATTCTAGCCCTTCAGACAGCGAAACGATACCCCCTTCGATACCCCGTCGTTTTGCCTCCATCTAAATGAGCTGGTGTTTCTCGAGGATCATCTAGCGGGAATGTATAGAGTTTATATCATTTATCCGCCTCCTTAGCGGCACCCCACCAGAAAATAGCACATTCGGCTTTCCCTTCAGTCGAAAGTATATACGGCTTATGATCGCTCACCGCTCCGGACCCCTACGCAGAGGCTGGTTCAAGTCATAGAAAAAGAAAACATACGCCAGTGCCGCGGACCTGGAGCGGGACGGCCGATTCATGCATCCTGTACCATACCACTGGATTGTTCTACATGCAGATATCTAGCTGGATGTGCAGCAATTTGGACAAATGAGGCTTAACTCCTAGGCCTGGTGGCTTATTATAACATTGTCTTGGGCCAGTGCAGTGGATATTGAAAGAACCACATTCCCTGCAAGGCTGGCGGGAGCAAGAGATGTTCTCTCATTAAGAATGACCCCGAACACCCGTTTAGACTTAAAAGAAGGTTGTCAACCAAGCTCCGCCTGTTTAGACTTATATTTAAGAAAGGTCCCACGTTGCGTGACGAGGCAGTCCGGAACAATGAGCATAAAGTGACTGCGAGTTTGTTAGTCTTAGTAGGGCGATCCCTATGAAACAAATCTTCACTTCCAACTACAGGCTTCCCCCATAGCACAGGTGAGAAGAAGTGAGCATTGTCCTGGCGTTGTCCACTCTGTTATCCATATTCCTGCTACAAGTTGATTAGCCTCACTGCGGTTTCTCAACATGGTATAGCTGAGTAAAAGCGATATATAATGGGCTGCAACCTTCTTGTTATGTTTCTGATGTGCTGCGTTTTATAACTCAAAGAGTGATTGTCATGACACTGTCCATCAGACCACAGGCCACTTTCATCTGAGCACTTTCATCTAAGCTTAGTCCTGGATTATATGAGAAGAGTGGTGGTGCTAGGATCGAGTTAAGCCACAGGTAGTGTTTCCCATCCGATGTGCCATATTTCGAAACAAACCAAAGAGAAGTCGAAAGATCAACGGCTCAAATGGCAACATGAGCTTTGTCAGGCTTCGTGCGGAAGTTTTCCTCGATAACTAGCCCGAGAGTCCGCATCTCTCTGATATGAGCATTTCACCTAAACACGCCGTCTGGATCTCGGGTCTCGTTCAGGAACTTCGCTCTGGACAAACCGTCGTTCAAATGGCACTGGTTCGTACCGACTGCCGAGTAAAGCCGCTCTAGACATCCTAAATCAATTGACAGTCTACCTGTTAGCATGTAAATCGCGTCGTGGAGTGCTGGAGTGCATGAGTGCAGGTTGTGCCGTATAAAATCTGGCGGTGACATCACGTGACCAGAGAGACAAACTTGAGGTCGCAGCGAAGAAACGACAAAAGAGCAACCACCATTCAAGCAGTCAACGTCGCAGTCGTCAACACTACACTATTCACCATGACCTTCGCGTGGAAAGCCGCCGGTTTGACGTACGTACATGCCCTGCCCTCTGTATTCCGCCTGCTCCGCTTCAATTGCTGACCCGGTTGCTCCTTTAGCTACAACCGCTACCTCACCGTCGCTGCTCAGGCAGTCCGTCGATCTCTCAAGCCAGAACTCCGTGTCAAGGCCGAGTCTCAGGCTCCTGCTGAGCTCAAGTACGCCCACTGGAAGGTTAGTGCATAGCTGTCCGGTTCTCGCGTCGATTTGATGATGCTATCTCTGCTTGTGTCCGGACCCGACTGACCTGTGACCCGGAATTGATTATAGAATGGCAAGCAAGGCGAGATCGTCGACCTCGGTGCCCAGATGAACGAGGGCCAGGTAGCGAAATAAATGATTTATGGCGGAAGATCAGTTGACTGAGTGTCGTGCAATGAAGTGGGAGGATGCATGGCCGGAACTCGTCGTGGCCTTGTACAACAACATTCGGTGATAGACTGCACAAGGAGTGTTAAATATATCTTGTATCAATTTCATAGAGAAAATTGAATCGTTCAATACTCATTTTCTTGGACTCAATTGCATATACGATTCGTCTGGTAACAACGTCTTGAAGTGTTGTATCTTGACTCAGCACGAGGTCCTTAATTGTATCATATCAAAAATGGCCGCACTTTCAGTGCCGTAGTTTTCTTTATCGCCAGCATTCTCTCAAACAAACACCTTGACTTTTGGCCAGATCTCATAATAGGGCCCAACTCTTTCTAGCTCGTCGCAATAGTGTTCATGTTGCTAGGTGCCTGATTTCTTTCTTTGCTTGGGCCGTCATCTTTGAATCACTACGATTTGGCCTATTTGCCCCGCCCCTGAACATACGGTCAACCACCACCATGAAGGATAGCTCTGAGAGGATGTATTGCAATATTACGGAGAAGTTCACAAGTGCGGCGTCAGGTTTGTCTCTAGAGGAAATCCGATTGTCTTATCGTTGAAGCGAATCTAACGTTGGATGCGATATATAGCGCTCGTCATCGGTGAACTCGTCAAGGATGAATACTTCACATTATTCGAGGCCGTGGGGGCCCTGGAGGTCAGATACACAAGCCGGCATTGCATATTCTGATCACGACGGGGTGATCTTGGTTATATCAGGACATATGGCTTACAGGCGTTGCGGTCGTGCAGATTATGGATTCCAAGATGGATAGCGGCTACCTCGCTCCTGGAGAGACACTAGACCATAATTACGATGTGATGAGAGCCCTACTTCCAGAGGAGGTTTTAGGGATCATGGACCAGCTCTTATGCCATGAGGTATATGCCATCACCGATGTGCTTTGCATGGTTTTGCTCAAAGTGAGAGCCCAAACGCTGACCATTCTGATATCATTTTGGAGCTATATAGGTAGCATGGCAAATGGGCCATCCGCTCTCGCAGACACTATTTACATCAATATATCTCGATCGCTTGCTATGGCCGGTCCCCAAGTCTCTCGAAGACGCAAGATTCGACGACCGGGCTTCACCAGCTCCAGAAAATGACGACAATACCGGAGCAGGAGGCATGGTTAATATTGTGCTGAGAGCGTACTGCCTCTCACTGATCAAGTCATGCAGCTATGTTCATGAGAGGATCGCATCGGAGTTTTATTACGAGGTTCGGCACATTAGTTTCCTCAAAACGGACAAAAACCATTAAACTGACCTACTATAGGAGGAAGATTTTAGCACCCAGTTATACGGCAGGAAGTTACTTCCCAGCGTCAAAGCTAAGGAAATTATAGTACTCCTTGATAATGCCACTGAATGGCTGAATAACGAAGCAAAACCTATGGAGGAAACCGTTAAGCGCGCACTCCTCGATCGGCTTGAATTCCGGCGCCATTTCCTGGATTCCCTGGCTTTGGATCTTGCTCTGGCACAGTCGCGGTCTACGAGAAGCTTACGTTCGACGTTGAACCAAATAGATCTTGTGCAGAAATCTCTTTCATTAGGGAAGCCTGTCGAAGATGCCTTTAGCGAAAAGCTTCAGCGGCGACTCGCAAGTACTGTCCCTCCCAGACCAATAATAAAAATTGAATCGCAGAGTGCCATATCATACCTAAAACGATTCTGCCAGGACGCTATCGACTTACAAGAAATCCTTGATTCATGTAGCGCATTTACCTTATATGTAGGTACCAATAGCAAGTTCGATGGGTTTTATCATGGTCACTATGGTATGTGCAATGCTGACTCTCTGCTAGAATTTATTATGGACCTTACAATCCCGTAAACCACAGCCGTGTGTTTATATCCGGTCTTTGGCGCAATCACTCCTGCTCCTTGATTCTCAGATCCTTGGTATATTGCCAGCAGAGAATTTCTGCTGCGGTAGTATGAAAGATCTTGTTCTTCCATTTAGCCCATTATTCGATTCCAAGAACGAGGAGGTGGAAGCCCCTTCCCACCCCAAGTTCCAAATGGTTAAACAAATGGACACTTTTTTACAGCGGATTGCCCAGGTAAAGTTATCTTGTTTTTCTCCTCTACAGTGCTCCTACTGACCTTTAAAGCCTTTCATCGATTCCTTCCGAACCATTTGTTTAAATCGCTGTCGAGTACGACGCACGCTTTGTCATAACATTGTCGACTGGGATAGGTTACAAGCTGAGGTATGTGGTTATTTAGCCCCTGATAATTCACACAATAATTATTAATAGCTTTCTCTATTTCAAGGCTGAGGAATGTGACACTCAACTCCGCACATGGACTTTAGAAGCTCCTATATATATTCATGGGGAGGAGCCAACCTATGCCTATCCGTTAAGCAGTTGGACGTATCATCATAAACTCCAACAGATACGTCTTGTAACGCAGCTAGGGTTTGAGTTATCGATATATTCCTCGGGGGAATTCCAGGGGATGTACTGGTATCTATCACATCTATGTTCTACCCACCTCGTTCATCTTGATCGCATACGGGCATGTGTTGTCACCGAGGGCCAAAGAGCATTATCCAGGTCCAGCGAAAAATCACGCACAAACGTTGAGGAGTGTATACGAGCCCGCGAACGCACCTTTAACCTCCTCGACCGCTTATCTACAGAACTCGGCGTCACCGATGCATTCTCCATAGCATTACACGCCTTGTACACTCTCCTTTCACGCCATAACTTGATTAATCTGAATTGCACTTCATCGCCGGGTTACTCGGCGTCAAAACTTCGTTATGAGCTCCGCATGAAGCCGTTCCTTCCGATTTCTCTACCAGAAGTGGTGCCCTTTGATATATACGAACGTGAAGCCACATTAGATGGAGAGAGCGATAAGGCAGTTCTAAACAGAGCGGTGCGAGCTGTAGCTGAAGCAAAGAAGGGACTCGAAAGATACTTGGCGGATGGTCCTTACCTCGTACCGGGCGAGAAACCTTCGAAGACCGTGTCAGGCTTGGAGAGTGATTGGATTAAAAATGCCAAAAACATGCTCCGGGCATGCATTGCAACAAGTATAGCTATTGACACTGTAAAAAAAACTATCTTATCTAAAGATCCCTCCATACCTCTCAATCTCGCGATTGAGATCCCTGAGGTTGGGTCGCAGTCTCGGTGGCACGATTGGTGGGCGGTTCCGCAAGTATCTGAAGCTTTACCATTCAGGGACCCCAAACGGACCACAAGCTAAGCTTCAATAACTGGTTCCATCCATCTTCTTGTCTGTTTCATATTTTTATACATGGCATTTGGGCAGCGACACAAAGATCGCTGATGTGGTCAGGAGCAAATTTACTACACATGAGAAATGGCCTGGTGGTTAGGAAGCAAGGTGGGCTGGGTGGTTATCTGGCTACTTCAACTTATACCTAGACTACAATTGCGGTAACGGTGAATATATCTACTCTTGTCCATATTACTTGGCTTTACTTTGTGTGAAAACATTTTTTTGCACCCCAATTCGGCATGGATGGCGTGGAATCTGAAATTTGAAGGCCACTAAAGAAGCTATGCTAACCTAACTCTTTTCCAGGAAACACTGGGACTGTTACCTTGCGCAAGAAGTTTACAAGAGTAGTATACCCAGAATCTCCACCGCAAGTATTGCATACATTATCACGGATATTCTAGACGCAGCCAAAGCACTGCCTCCATGCGAGATATTACTATGACCAGCAGCCTTCGAGGATCCGCTACTTGGCGAGTTCTTCCCAATAGCTTCTGCAACTCGGTCGTTATAATTGCTTGCTGTAACAGGCACTGAAATCTCGTCAGCGCGGCATTTCGATTCTGCTTTCTGGTTGGGTCAGTATAAGTATGACCTATCGATGCCGAAATACTAATAAAAACAATATATTATCACTTACTCGTCTCCGCTCCCTGAGCTCTGTCGGCTATACGCCGCCGTGGGATACAGCACTCTCCAGATTGAAGAACACCGTTCAAGGAACGCACCCCGACTAATGATCCAGGACAGCAGAAATAGTTTTCATCTATCATGGCACAGGACTTGGGAGAGCTATATGCTATGTGCAGTATTAGTACTGGATCGTACTAGTAACTATACCCCAATCATCGGCTCATGGGGAGCATTGTACATACCTTGAACGAGGTGCAACATTTGCATGCCTAGCCAGAGGGCGAACAGTGCCTTAAAAAGGCTTGATTGACACATATTGACCTGGTCAAAGATGGCTTCCAGGAGGCTATAGTATCAATGGCAAGGTAGAGTAAAATGGTAAGTGTGATATGGGACAGGGAGTGGAGGGTTCGCTCAATAAGAGTCGGTCAAATAAAGTCCTAGACAAGTTTGATGGGTAATATCCTGGGGACGTCGCGGATTTGCTACATACAACCCTAAGAAGTGATGAGGGGTTTCTGTGAAACGTTCGAAGGCTGTACTGTAATTCGTGGATTTACCAAGGGCAGCAAACTTGGGCTGGTGAATATTGCGGTGTGCAACAGGGAATGTTCGGAACTGGGAATTTGGATAGGTAATTGGCAAGATGGAGTTAGAGTAAACATATGTTTTCGATGGCTAGTAAATTCATTCGCTTATATGTGCTTCTCGTTGAAAATCCGTCATCCAAGTCCCAGGTATTCCTCAACCTCCACTCCTATTCCCTTGGCCATCTCTACAACCCATTCATCGCTGATGGAGTTTCCAGAGCTAACCATTGCATTGATATTTAGGCACCACTTCTCTGCTCCGTCCACAATTCCTCCAGCAGCAGCTGCTACGGCAGAAGCGGGGACAAGGAGACGCAAACGCTGCAAAGTCGCTAGCTCCGGGTATATCGTATCTGCTAAAGATATACTATCAACTAACGGTGGATTTGGATCTATGGCGCGATAAACTGCGAGAAGTCTTTCCAGGGTAAAGGAATGTGGGCTAACGAAGTAGCCACTTCGGCCTCCACGTGTGCCTCCAGGGACAGAGTTGGTATTGGTAGCTCGTTTAGGCACCTTAGACTGATTCCCACCCTTCCCACCTTTCTTCAGAGTACCTTCAGGCTGGTCTTCATCTGGCTTATTAGATGTTTTCTGCTGGGCACCAAAATTTAAACGCCTCCTACGGCGTTTAGTTGATGGTGTGAACTTTGAAAAAAGGCCTAAATCAAGGCGAGGGGGTATATGTGCGGCAAGGAAGGCAGAAGTAAGCACGAGAGTCGGTAAATATGGAAGAGAAGGTAAAGTGAAGGCTGGGCGTTTTATGGATGAAGTCGAAGTGGTAGGTATCGTTGTATAGTCGTCAGAAACAATATGATGGCTCAATAATTGTTCTCCTTGGTGTTGATACAATGATCTGTTCCTCACCAGGAGTCGAGGGAAGTCCCATTCTGCCAGGTTCCCTCCCGGCGGTGGCTCGCGGTTTAATATAGGGGCAACAAACCGTGGCCAGAGCTTCTCGCATGCGGATTGGAAAATAGAAACCGTCCCTGCCGTTGGGCCAATCAATGAATCATATAGAGTTGTCAAAAATGGCGGGTATAGCTTCGCAGCGGTGGCTTCCGATAGTTCTGGTAGGACTGGCGGAGGTAAATTGGTGAGAATTGCTATAGTTTCTGCGCGTGTGTAAGGAGGAAAGTTGACATGTGGTACGCCAGCAGTATGGAGTAGGAGTGGGCGGGGTGTGAACTTTGACGTAAATATCACGGAGACGTTTGGCAACTAGGAGGTTGAATCGGATCGCATTAGGTTATGTTTGAATATCTCCACACTAGTGTGCCATCTCGAGGAAAGTAAACGGATGTACGTACCATCTCGCCAATCTGAGACAATGCCGCAAGTAGCATTTGTCCACCTTCTCGTAGCTCGTCTATGCCATCTAACAACAGCACAAACTGTTGGCAGCCCGCTTTACCTAGGATATTCCCAAGCAGTCCTGGAAGCGAGCTCACATGTTCGCATCGTAAAACACCAATACTCTGCATCCACTCGCCATCTAATCCTCCATCTATACCCCGTTGCATTGCATCGATCGTATTCGAAACGATCTTCATCAGTAAGTGGTTTGCGGATATGCACTCCGCAACATTCACTATCGCATAGCAAAAGCGACGTGCCTCTGGGTTATCCTGGTGATTTACAGACAGCTTTTGCCTTTTCGCTTTGGGGACTAGCCCGGGACTGCGGTCTCCCTTTGCATTTTCGTCTCTCTGGCTCTCGGCGTACGTTTGAAGCAAGGCTCTTAAGATAGTCGATTTCCCGGAACCTTTAGGTCCATGAACTATCACTGAGGGAGGAGAAGATAGGGAGGAAGTCTATTTAGATAATCGGGCAAAGCAGTTAGCATAATGACAAGATATCGGCTATCAATAAAACTGTATAGAGAGGCCGTAGGGAGATTTCTACGAACGCATAATAGATAAGCCAATTGCCTAGCTTGCAGCTCTCTGCAAGGCCATTGCCGAGAGAGAGATAGAACAAGCTCGTTTGGCAACATGAAGAGACCCTTGAAGCTGGCTTGCAGGCTGGTAGAGAGTGTGAACAAGCCTGGGTTTGTTCGTCCAGCGCATCTCGCGAAGTTGGAGACGTTCCTGAGCTTAGCTAATTGGCGCGTTGATTTAAAGATTTAAGGTTTGTACGGCGGCAGCGCGCTTCGATTTAAGGTTACTCGAGCCCTGGACAGGCCAAACTTCCTGCGGCATGGATCTCTGGGCCTCTAACAGCACATTCCATGTCTCTGCATGCGCAAGGCGAGGCTTAATTGTTCGTGCCCCCCGACGACGAACTTGGAACACGGCGGCCACTAAATTTAAGCATAATATGGGTACTCCGTACCTGGAGCTAAATCGAAAAGTAGTGCTTAATTGTACTTGCGAACTTGCTAACTTGCTAACTAACTTGCAGGCTGATAAAACAAAACTTTACTTGCAAAGGCAAACATCAAATAACTAGAGGTGGTGTAGAGTATCGGTGGGTGTGTCGGAATTTAGGTCAACTGGGGCTCATGGGTAAAAAGCAACATCTTGTTAACATTTGAGCTTCCAGAAATTGGGGCTCATATAGATACATGAATGCAAAACAATGCAGAACACAACTGATGGTACATAATTTGTTGCATAGGCATATCAGGGTAGGAGTGTAAATCACGAAAAGAAAAAAAAGAAGCAAAAGGGAGATAGGATGGAAAGTAAAGACGAAAAAAAACATGAGGCAACTGCTCACTGTGGTAGCCAGCCTGGTCGAGGTTGGACGTGATCGAACCCGACGAATCAGTCTGGCGAAATCCTTGAAATTTGGCTTGAGCAAGGATGTGTCATGGAGTGGCAGGCAAAGCCTAGGAATCAAAAGGGATAAAGTTGTAAGTCAGGCTCACAAATTGGAATAGGAAAGAAATCATGAAACCACAAAAACCAGATATGGACATAGTTCCCTAGGGACTTCAAAGAGAGAACCCACAGCCAAAAGGCATTTGTTGGACTTCTTTGTGTGTGTGCCCGAGACCAGGAAAGAGACCATGGCCTTATATGTCGAAGGGTCGCTATGTCACATATCCACGGAAAGGAGAAAAAGTAACCAGATTGAAAACACAAATGAACAAAGGGAAGATGGAGGAAGGAAGTAAAGGAACAAAGTAAAGCAGGAAATCCCTCAAGTGCAGGGAAGCAAAAAAAAAAGGAAGGTAGGTATTTGAAGGTGGGCGGAATGTATGTAAAAGCCATATCATGCATCAGCATAATGGCAAAAGGTGAACATAACAAGAAGTAAAAGAGATATCATCCATATCCCCTCGTGGAAGACTGAATATGCTAAGTCGACGGGACCAATGGCGAACAATGCAAATTCGTTAGGTAGGGCCAAGTTAATCTGGAAGACCAGAGAAACGGATGTATGTCAAAATCGTCATATGTGGGAAAAATGGCATCGTCAAAGATTCCAAGAAGATGCGTCTTAACGGTATGCAGTCGGAAGGTGTAAAAAGGATGATTTTGTGTATTTGATATTGGAAGTCTTGCCGATAATGCTGTTCTCGTCGCGGTAAGAATTTATATTCTTTAAAATCAGAGCCGTAAAATCATGAGTCGTGGCATCGTATCATGCTGGTGTTACAGGTTTGAGAAATGAAAACATTGCGCAGTGAGGAGGTTGCAGTTCCACGCAATGGATGTTGATACAATTCTGCCCTCGTCCGAGTTAGAAAATGTTGTTGAATCCATGAGGGTTCGATCCATTAAGTCCGTTAACACCGTTGATACCGTTCATGTTGTTAATGCCATTCATGTTGTTGATACCGTTGATGGCGTGGCTGGTGTGTTGAGGAACAGGGCTAAAGATGGTCGTATTCCCACTCTCGCTACGAGGGGAGCGAGCTTCGGCAAATTCAGATTCAGAAACAGCCGCGGATGGGGCAGTCGTTGAAGCCTCTGAGGAGTTGAACTGAGAGCCATATTGATTGGCAGGAAGGGTATAAGGCTGCTGGAAACCACCTCGTACTTCATCGAGCGCCAATGGGGCTCCTGGAGCTGGTCCAGTTGTGCCATTGGAACGAGCATGAGAATCAAGAGTCATGATCTTTCCTGCAATGCGGCGGCCGTGTGGCTGCGATCGGATGCCTGGCAACAACGGACGTACGGCTTCAATCAAAGTATTACGGGATTCCGGATCGGCAAAGTCCATGGCGGTCTGGATAACGTAGTTTGCAAACGAGTCACGCAGCATGTTGGGAAGTTCGTGGGGCAACAACATCTCCTTGATGAAGGCACGGCGCATGTTGAAGTCGGAAGTACGGATACATTTCTCAATAACGTTGGAACTGAACTTTTGCTTCGAGAGGGATGGAATGCTTCCTTGGAAGGTCGCACAAAGTGGTCCAGTGAACAGAGGTTCTCCAAGGTCCACTATTTTCTGTTAGTATCACTAATCCAAGGTGAGGAAAGGGGCATAAAACGCACAGATATACTGAATGACGTAGTTCCCAAAAGGATCCTGAACAAGCGAATAGGAGCTCTTGGTGATTTGCTCAATGAGTCTCGCACGCTGGTCTCCAGATGCATGGTCAATGCATCGCTGAAGGACACAGCAACCATGACGATGTGTGCCAACAGCGACACATTCTTTGCCAACAGCGTCGTAGATAAACTATATAAAAGTAAGCTGATGTCCAAAAAATGTATACTAAAAGAGAGTTAGTACCTGAGCATCCGGAGCCGAGAGTCGGTTCAGGCACTTTTGGATCACATGGTTTCCGTTCAGGTCCTGGACGAGGTCAACCACCTGACCGCTAAGCGCGTTGATGACAGTTTGGATCTATACATATATGATTAGTCAGGGACCAAAAGTATAGCTCAACGCGGTATCTAACCTGTTCGGGAGTTGAAATAAATTCAATCATTTTCTGAAGTGCGCGAGTTCCATGTTGATTCAATGCAATCTGTACCAAGTGAGGGGCAGCAATGTTGATGAGGCCAGTACGCTGCTCATCGTTGGTAAATTCAAGCAACTTTTGGCAAAGATAGTTGCCGAATGGATCTAAATATAGTTGTCAGCATAATCCCAACGTTGAAGGCGTAGAATTTTCATCTTACCAGTCATCAGCTCAACCACATGCATCTGAGTTTCACGGAAGATGATCTGAACATGCTCAGGCAAACCTTCTTCGAGCTTTCTCTGAAGATAACGACAACCGTGCTGATCCTTGCACATTCCATAGATTTCACCAGAGTAGTTCTCAAGGGGAACATTTCCAAAACGGTTCAATGGGTTTTCAGCATCTCCACTGCGGCGTCCCTGGGAGGTACGAGGACTCTCAGCAAATCGAGCATAGTTGTTCGCCTGTTGTTGTTGCGGTGGTGGTGGTGCTCCATACGTTCCGAACATAGGATGGCCCTGAACCGCGGTATGGTAGTTTCCATTGACCTGTAAAGGAGCTGGGGCATATGCTTGCATTCCATATCCATAAACTGGTGTTGCAAAAGTGCTTGGAGTAGGGGTGGTGGACCCATTTGCGCTCGGGGCAATAGTGGTTGGAGATGTCAAGATCAGGGCATGGGACACAGCATTAGGCTGGAAAGTTGGCTGAAACGATGGAATGCTAGGACCTGGCTCCTCACGGTCAGATGCTGATTGCGGGGTTGGCGGAGTAGTGTTTGCAGATCCACCATTGCTGCGAGAATGCATTCGACTATGAGTCTGATAGTTATTGTGAGTAATCTCAGCTTGAGTTCTCGCAGTAGAATCAGTGTGGAATCCATTATGGGTGGTAGGAACATCATTAGCAGAATAGGACAACTGCAAAGATGTTGGTCGATGATGGGCGATATTGTTGTTTGACTGGTGGGTGGATGTGTTAAGAGCACCCAGTCCTGAGAGGTTGCTTTCCAAAGAAAGACGGTTCACATGGCGTCCAACATGGTAATGCCCTGCACCACCTCCATTAGTAGTTCCGGCTTGGTGCATGGATTCTGAGGTATCGGGAAGCCATGACAATGAGTTCTGAGGCAGGCTGTGGCGGACTGCATGATGACGGCCATTACCATTAAAGTTCTCAGGAACAGGCGTGCGGGAATTTGCAAAATCAACAGCTGCAGAATTGGCGGAGAGCTATTTAAGGTTAAATAAAGGTGGTGGGTCAGTAAAGCTCGGCAAGTTGAGGATAAAGTGAATGAGAACAGAGTAGAGCATGAACTTACAACCGCTGGATTATCATCTCTTCGCATCAGCGTGGGGAACTTGTCATCTGGATCGGTCATGCGAAGGTAGCTCTTCACATCTGGGGTGGATATACGATCTTCATGCTTTGGTTTATCTTCCTCATCCTCGAGGGGGTTCTTGGATGCAAAAAGTGAGCCAAATCCCATGTGGTTATTGAATCCGTTGCCACGAGATGAGACAGGTGGAAGGGCTGATCCAAAAACGTTAGATGACAGGGAGTATCGGCTTCTAATGAGTTCATAACAATTAGTATAAATGGGACTGCAAAGGTAGATAAGTGAACTGGCTCGAGGTCACCACCAGCTCATCACATATTATTGGTTAAACTTACGCATGGCCAGCTCTGAATCCTGTAAAGGCTGCTCCGTAGGTCTGCTCTGAGTTTCGACGCAACCCCATGCCAGTACGGTTGGCGGCCTCCTGGTTCGAAGGCTGGTTGCTTGTAGGAGAAGTCACTTGAGATGTTGGTGAAAACACGCTCCCAAATGGGGACAACGCCTGTCCATTTGAAATGGAGAATCGAGCTGGGCGAGAGAGGGCAGTGGGGAAGCCGCTCTCGCGGTAGTACTCAGGCGGGGTTGTTGGTTCGCTGACTGGACCGTTGAGGCCAACCTGGGCAAGGTCTCTGGCAATCTGGTCCATCTCTTGCCTTTCTTTCTCCTGTTGGAGATCAAGGATCTTTAGGTCTGCTTCAAATCGTCGTTTCTGTTCTCGCATATACTCAATATGCTGTCGTTTCTTCTCAAACTAAAAGCCTGTTAGAATGAACGTAGCACGGGCGAACCAACTAGCAGATATTGACTTTGTAGGGTGGATATCACAGCAGATCTTGTAGAAGATGCTGGTATCAGGTGTGGTTTAAGGAGGGGGGTGGTTTAAAGGAGGGGGAGAGGTTGAAGGTTGGTTATAAGGGGAGAAGACGGGGTGTGTTGCTAAGAGGAGGACAGAAAGAAGACAGAGGGGGATCTGCTCACAAGCTGAGATTTATGAAGATGGGTGGCCTAGTGAAGGAAAACAGTTCTGTTAGCCAAAGTGAATGATAAGGCAATATCAAGTGAAGTAATGAAGCACTATATGCCCGCGGTAGAATATAGGCAGCCCTATTATATCCGACCTCACTTCAACCCAACCAACCGACACAGCTCGATCACACCATCTGAACCAGGACAAAGGACCATTGAACTCACCGATGACAATATATCTAATTGTTCTGCCTGCTTCAATGGCTGCTGATTGAAGCCGTTCCACTGCGGCAGCGTGGCCGACTCGGTGGTAAAACGTCGCTGCATGGTGGACCGGACGTCGCTGGTCGTCGATGGCTGGGGGTTGATGGTATGGACGAAGCTCTTCTGGCTTCCCTGAGGCGACGGGAACGCAGAGAAGGCCGTCTCTGAAGGAGGGGACTGAGGAGACGGTCCGCCGAAGTCGTCGAGCTTCCCGCTGAAGCTGTTTCTAAAGGTCATATTTCCAGGCATCTGCTCGCGAAAACTCATAAACATTGTCAGACATGATGCAGATATATACGCGGAAAATAATTCAATTTAAACATATACACGCAAACGGCCGCCACAGCGAGCAGAACTGTGCGATAACAGACAGGAGCAGAAGGGCGTCGCGGAGGAGGAGTCGAGGAGAGTCTCTGTCTGGGATAGATTTCAGGGGAGCTAAGGCGGTGAGGTTTCCGCGTCACGCTGCCGCAGAACGCCAAAAAGGAAAACCCGGACGACTTCTCTCGCAGGGAACGAAATGGTCGGAAGTCAAACCACAACCCAGACACACGGCCAGCCCAGCGAAAAGTAACAAAAGGGGGGCGAGAGATGAGGCAAAACGACGTGGTGACTTACGGCTGGACGATTTAACGAAGGCAGAACCCAGGATAACGAGTCGTCGGGCTTGTTCGAGGGTGGCGGCTGATCCCGTTTGCCGGCGTGCCCTGAACCTTTTTCCGCGAGCAGCAAACTCCGGGTTCTCAACTGCTGCCGCTGTCAACTCGGTACTGGCTGGTCTACGGAGTACACGGTGCGGAATTATGCTCTTTTTGGCGGGGTAACTGTTCGATGGCGTTCCCCCCCAGGGCAGGTCAATTGGGTCAGATCTAGGAAGTCGATCGTGATGCCTGGTAGAAGGGGGTGAGCAGGGTCATCTCAAAAGGTTCCTTAAAGGCTCGACCCCAAGTTGGACGGGTTCACACAAATGCCCAGAGCGGTTGGTACATACGGGGGATCTCTCTAAACTAAGACAAAGTGACAGCGGGAGAAAGACAGCCAGATCGTCGGGAAACGAACGAAGGGAAAGCAAGAAAAATAGGTTGTTGTACAGAGCGTGGAAGTCCCTGTGAGACTTGGGGAGGGAGTGAGTGCCAGCAGAGTAGCGAGACAGGAGGCAGAAGAAGCCGGGGAACCCAGAGGAAGAAAAGGAAAGGAGGCAAAGAGGGAGATGAAGAAAGAGGAAGAGGGACAATATTATGTGATAGACAGCGGGGATTCAGTTCAATGGCTGCAGCAGCTTGAGCATCAGCGACGAGGGCAACCCTACGTACAGATAGCAGCGCTGCTCTGGACGAATGGCCGTCCGTCAACCCCCCTGGATATTCCACAACGCCTAAATATTCGCCGATTTCTATTTTCTGATTGGAATAGTCTTGCAGAAACACTCAAAATTCTAAACAAATAGGGTTGCGTCAGGCAGGGCTACCCGCTACTTGGGCCCACTGAGGGGTCACCGCTACTTTGTCCTTGCCCAACAACTCGCTCTTTTGGCGCTGAATCCTCGTCGTGAGCCGTACCAGTGACTTCAGCCACCCCCAACGCCAACCGCTGAAGATGGGCCGGAGGAACGTCAACGGTGCCAGGACGGCTGTCGAGGGAGACGGACACCTTCACTCGCACATAGCACAGCTGGCACAGCAGACGGAAAGGCGCTCAGAGCAAGCTATCGGCTACGAGATATTAGTGTTTTGTGCATCTGGACGACGCATCAGATTGCAAGGTACATGGTGCCATCTCTTAGGTGCATATATCGACGCATGCACGACGACGTGGGTGGAGACATCCAGCACCCGATATACGGCCCAATCACAGCGGCCCGGAGTCCCAAACTTCTCAGTCGCTCACTGGCACAAGGCCCAGAACCTGTGCATCCTGCACGGCGTGCAGCCGTAGGGTCTGTCCGTTTTACATATATTATGGTACCAGAGATGAGAGATGATCAAGCAAGCACGCTCAACTACGTCTCACTGCTTGCTGCCCACGAGCGATGGCAGAAAGACGGTCATGAACGCTGATCGAACTCTCGAGTCCAGCGAGTGCATACGGGGAACTCTGATCACCGGCTCCCTTGAACCTGTGGGAGGAAAAAGAAACGAGCATCCCCAAACACACAGACGAAGTTTCAATTTCTCGTCATACTCCCCACAATCTAGCACACATATTCTCATTTCTCTCGGTAATTACAGCCGTGTATACGGAGTACGGAGTACGGATGATGGGATGTGGAGGGGGCTCTACTACCCCCCGTATCTGGTCACTCTGAAAGATGGGAAGTTGCACGGCCAAAATATGGAGTTGTCCGTTACCGTTGCTTTTTCTCTGGGGGTTGTTGGCTCCAGGCACCCTTGACGTCAGTCTCGATTTCGGGATGGGAGCAGGGCTATGTGTCTCATCCATCTCGACGACTTTCCATGTAAGTATGTAATATGCTAGGACCTGACCGTACCAGTGAGGCTGCTTGAGTTCGAGCAGTATCCGACCTCGAATGAGCGGTGGAAGAGCCAACACAAGCATGGAAGCGGGCGCTAGGTTTCGAATCATGCAAGCTTGCCACGAAGCACCCCCCATAGGCCTAGCCGCTCAAAGTACGATATACATAGCACAAGTTACTCCATATCCGTACATCGCTGTAGAAGGTTGTCCCCGCCCTTCGTTCCCGCAGCCCACGATCAGATACTAGGACATAAAAGTCCAATCAAATCATCAATGACACTCACCTCTAGCAGCATTTATATTCAACTAATATCTTTACAAGATCTCAACAGGTCTCCCGGCCCAACCAGGCTGCTTTCCCCAGGTTTACTGCCAAGTCCACCTCAGGGAGCCCTGTCAACGAGATATGCGGCGATTGGCAGGTCACTTCCATAGGGGCCCATTGTCGTGCGGGATAGTCGGTCGGTGTAACTCGTTGTCAATGCACTGAGCTTCATCCTAGACGCCCTGGCGAAGCTAGGTCTCCGTTCATCGCTGGCAAAAGTGGGCTCACCTCTCCTTTATCGCAGCCCCCTTTCTGTACATCCTCAGTCCATACATTTTACCCTTAGCATAAAATCACTTCCATCAACCACATTATACACTCTGTATTCTGTGCTGTTGAATATATATACGGAGTACGCAGTACGTATATAGCTATATGCGCATATATAGATCGTAGATTATTTGCTGCAATGCGTTGGTCTACAGCCTATCGGCCGGGGGTGCAGGCTGCTGTGCGACCCGAATAAAACTGTTGTCAAGCTCCCCACTTCACGATATTATTTTGATAGCCACACATTGTCAAGTCAAGGGTACTTTAGGTACGCACCACCTCACTAGTTAGGTACCGAGTCGGTGAGGCCGCAACTAACGGCAAGCAATGATACCTAATAGTATCTGATGCTACACTCCCCTGATAGCCACGGCATTTTTTTCACACATTTTCGCTTAACAATTCGACTTGTGGGCTGGAGAAGATCACATCGTTTAAGATTAGGTTTCATTCGATACAATAGATGTTGCTTCAATGATCGATTAGGTTGCAACAAGTATTCATCCACCATGGTGAATTCTCAACAGTTAAGCAAGTGGCTTCTGAGATTATCCGCGACCAGTGTGCATATTGATAGCTGCGACGGGGTTTCTCTCTAAAATAAACAGTTTTGAGGCCTCTTTATGTTATGTTGCGCAAACGGATAGTCTTTCTTGTTGGGGGTGGGTGTGGGATGTCTTGATAAAACCAGTGGCTTATGCAACCACACCCATGTCGTCGCAAGACAAAATATGATATAAAAAGTACTGACAGGCGGCGTTTTGCCGATGAGTACTTCGTAACTTCGCCTTTGTCTACCCATATATAGTTTGTACACCTCATAGCCCGAATCTTCAGAGCTTGGAGACATCAAATGACCTCTAACAGCTGCTTTCAGATTCTTCAGTTAGTCAAACCCATTAGCAATCAATATCTCGTCCTCCAGGGGGGGTTATCTTAGATCTTGGCTCCTTCTATCCCCTCTATCTCTAATATCTCTTTAACTGTCGTCATTGTACGAAGTATACCTCGTTGGGTGCAGCGATCACAAATGGCCCAGCAGGGAGTTCGAAGACTGTGCCCTCCGCAAGCGGCAGTACTTGTTAACCCACTGAGAACAATATCTCCGTATCAACTGCTGGTAAATGTAAAGGGTGATGTTGCTTCAGCAAGCTTGACCGTGGAGGGATGTTGGAGCTGGCCGGAATAACTAAAATCCGCGGAGCTCCAATTCCCCTCCAATCATCCAGCATCGAAAAAAAGTTATAGAAAGAAATGCACGGCGAACTGATTCCACTTAATCCAACCACGATGTCTGTCCACGATTCATAGCGCCTATTTTAATTATTCTTGCATTTTTGTGCTCCTGAAATTGATATTGTGGGAATATGCCTCCCAAGAAGAAGCCAGTAGGCCCGAATGTTGGTGCCGCGGCGGGCAATGTATGTGTGATATTTGTTCGCCTTCGCAAGCTTACAGGCTAAATACTAACAGTTCGGTATAGCCTACAGCTTCTTCAAGTACTCGTAGACGATCAACAGGGACCGCTGCCGCCGCAAAGTCCACGGACGATCCGCATGACCCCGAAAATCGCAATAAGAGTCATTCCACGAACACTCAAAAGGGCAAACGGTCTGATGTATGATTTCCCACCCTATTCCACTTGAAGCGTTTTATGGACGAATCTGACCGGCTATACAATATTAGGACTTTGAAGCTCTCCTAGAACCATTCTACTACGATAAACACCTGACAGATCCTATCAATACTGAACGAGATAAATGGAATCTTTTACCAGCATTTCTCAAAGTCAAGGGCCTCGTTAAACAACACATCGATTCATATAACTATTTTGTGGAGGTGCAACTGAAAAAGATTGTACAATCCAGCGCCGAGATTCGTAGTGATATCGACCCGAAATTTTATATTAGGTTGGTCCATTTTGCGCCTGGGTGGTTTGCGCGGAATTAATCCTCATTTTTTCCAATTATAGGTTTCATGACATCTACCTGGGGACCCCCCGACGAGCCGATGAAGAACAGTCAGATGCCAAGGTTGAATCCACGATAACACCGAACGAATGTCGACTTCGAGAC
The DNA here is from genome assembly GCF_011692745.1 of Arthroderma uncinatum. Lineage (NCBI taxonomy): Eukaryota > Fungi > Ascomycota > Eurotiomycetes > Onygenales > Arthrodermataceae > Arthroderma > Arthroderma uncinatum. Next base: position 1,373,477 of record NW_022983867.1, read on the forward strand.
ATGACCTATGCAGCGCCGATTCTGGTTGATTTCGAATATGTCAGAGGCCGTCAACGAGTCAAGCGGAATGGTACTGCCATTGGGCGCATGCCTGTCATGCTCCGGAGCTCAAAATGTGTGCTTTCAAATAAATCATCACGGGAGATGTACACATTGCATGAATGTCCACTCGATCCGGGCGGATACTTTATTGTCAACGGGACGGAGAAAGTTATTTTGGTACAAGAGCAGTTGAGCAAAAACAGAGTTATCGTTGAGACTGATCCGAAGAAGGAGATAGTACAGGCTTCTGTGACGAGGTAAGAAATAAATAGACTCGGAAATCTGTACCTCCTCGGGCTGCATTGCTAATACCCTGGAATCTAGTTCTTCACATGAGCGAAAATCGAAAAGTTATATCATCATGAAGAAAGGACGCATCTACCTCCGACACAATGTTCTCAACGATGATATTCCGATCGTCATCCTTTTGAAGGCAATGGGAATACAGTCTGATAAGGAAATGTTGCTGTTAGTTGCTGGAGTTGATATGGAATACCAAGAAGACTTTGCCATCAACTTCGAGGAAGCTGTAAAATTGGGAATATCTACGCAACAACAGGCTCTCGAATACCTGGGAGCACGCATAAAGATTAACCGGAAGGGCTCCGGATTTGGTCCCGCTCGTCGAAACTATGTTCCAGAAGCCATTGAGGCCATATCGTCCGTTATAATTTCTCATGTTCAAGTGCAGGATATGAACTTCCGGCCAAAAGCATTATACGTCACCCACATGGCTCGACGTGTGTTAATGGCAAAGCTCGACCCGAGCTTGGTTGACGACCGTGATTACGTTGGTAATAAACGCCTGGAGTTAGCTGGTCAGCTCCTAGCGTTGTTGTTTGAAGATCTGTTCAAAAAGTTCTGCTTTGATATCAAAATGAATATAGATAAGGTTCTGAAGAAGCCAGTACGGACGGAGGCCTTTGATGCGTACGGTGTGGTTGCTATTCATGGCAACCATATCACACAAGGCATGAACCGTGCCATTGCGACAGGAAACTGGAGCTTGAAACGTTTCCGAATGGAGAGGGCGGGTGTTACACATGTTCTAAGCAGACTTAGCTATATTGCAGCACTCGGTATGATGACGCGAATAAGCAGTCAGTTCGAAAAGACTCGTAAAGTCTCTGGCCCCCGTGCGCTTCAGCCATCGCAGTTTGGTATGCTTTGCACATCAGATACCCCTGAAGGTGAAGCGTGCGGTCTGGTGAAGAATCTTGCGCTCATGACACATATCACAACCAACGACGAGGAAGAGCCAGTACAGAAACTTGTGTTCACTCTGGGGGCTGAGGATATACAAACAGTCGGGGGCAGGGAGTGCTACGGTCAGGGAGCTTATATCGTATTCATGAACGGATCCCCTATTGCGCTAACACGTCGACCCAAATATTTCCTTAATGCCTTCCGACGTTTGCGACGAATGGGCAGGATCTCGGAATTCGTCAGTGTGTTCATCAACCATAACCAAAAATCTGTGCACGTTTCTACTGATGATGGTCGTATATGTCGTCCATTGATCATTGTCGAGAAGAAGCGATCCAGGGTCACTGCACGACATCTAAGTTCCTTGCGCAGCGGCACGATGGATTTCGATGACTTCCTATCGAATGGCTTAGTGGAATATGTCGATGTCAACGAAGAAAACGATGCAAATATTGCGGTATATGAAAGAGAAATTGATGCAAACACGACCCATCTGGAGATTGAACCATTTACAGTCCTAGGAGCAGTTGCAGGCCTTATTCCTTACCCTCACCACAACCAATCCCCTCGAAACACCTACCAATGCGCTATGGGTAAACAAGCCATAGGTGCAATCGCCAATAACCAGTTCCTCCGCATCGATTCCCTGCTGTATGCCATGGTCTACCCTCAAAAGCCAATGGTCAAAACTCGAACAATCGAGTTGACTAACTATGACAAGCTCCCAGCAGGCCAAAACGCCATGGTAGCTGTGATGAGTTATTCTGGGTACGATATTGAGGATGCTCTCGTGCTTAATAAAGGATCTGTTGACCGTGGGTTCGGTCGATGTCAAGTCTTCAGAAAATATTCAGCAAATCTCAAAAGTTATTCAAACGGGACCAAGGATAGGCTAGTTGGACCCACCAGAGAAGACGGAGTATCGATAAGAAAACATGGTCTTCTCGACAATGACGGTCTGGCGGCCGTTGGAGAGAAAGTCAGTCCCGGAGAAGTATATATAAACAAGGAGACCCCAGACAACGCACTTTCGTCTGGAATCACCGGCTCCGATGCAGGCTTACCTGTAAAATACAACCCGACCCCCCAGACTTACAAGCTACCCGATTATAGCTATATCGACAAAGTGATGATCTCCACCACAGAAGGTGAGAGCCAGCTGATCAAGGTTCAAACTCGACAAACTCGGCGACCAGAAGTTGGTGACAAGTTTTCGTCTCGCCACGGACAGAAAGGTGTTGTTGGGATCATTGCAGAGCAGGCCGATATGCCCTTTACAGACTCTGGCCTAGTTCCTGACATTATCATGAACCCTCACGGTTTCCCGTCTCGTATGACAGTTGGTAAGATGTTGGAACTCGTTGCAGGAAAAGCCGGTATTATCTCTGGTCAATTTGGCTATGGAACGCCCTTTGGTGGAAGCCCAGTTGAAGAGATGTCTGCTATCCTCGTGGACCATGGTTTCAGTTATGGTGGAAAGGACTACTTGACGTCCGGCATCACGGGTGAACCACTCACATACTACGTCTTCACTGGGCCAATTTATTATCAAAAACTTAAGCACATGGTGCAAGATAAAATGCATTCGCGTGCTCGCGGACCTCGCGCGATGCTTACTCGTCAACCCACCGAGGGTCGCTCTCGCGACGGTGGTTTACGTCTAGGAGAGATGGAGCGCGATTGTCTCATTGCATACGGTACGAGTCAGCTACTACTTGAGCGGCTGATGATATCGTCTGATCGCCACGAAGTGGATGTATGTGAGAGTTGCGGGTTCATGGGTTACTCAGGCTGGTGCCAGCGCTGCAAGTCGTCGACCGGGGTAGTTAAGATGGTGATACCATATGCCGCTAAACTGCTTGTTCAAGAGCTCTTCAGCATGAACGTCGTGGCTCGATTGAAGTTGCAAGACGAGTTCCCCGAAGACCGAGGGATGTAAGATGATTTTGTCCTTGCTACTTGGCTTTTTATGATTTGCATATATCTTGGGATTGATTAACTTGAAAAGCGATAGATAGCACAACATAACGACTGACCGAATTGTATATTAGTACGTGATAAACAAGCGGACGATATTCTCATTATTAACAAATCCCTTAACAATACCTCTATTCCATCATCTCTCTAGAAGGTGATGGCTTCATTCTCTTACTCGGCAGAGTCCATCTTCTCCTTTGCTAGCTGAGCAACACTCTTGACATTCTCTTCACCACCCTGTTGAGCGATCTCCCCAAACTGTTGTTTCCAGAACTGCCAACGTTCAGGGCATAGCCTCTCTTTACCTTTACCCTTATACAAGGTACCTGCTGCCAGTGGCTGACCCTTGTTTGGCTTGGCTTCTCCGTTGTCTGCCTCTTGCTCCTGAACTTCTTTAGCAGCATCACTCTTGACCTCTTTCAACAAATAGGGGCCGCTATACATCATCCACTGAGCTGCAGCGGCAACATTGCACTTATGGCTTTCATCACTTGTAACATTTTCTTCAAGCGCAGATCGCAGACTCCAGACAGCGAAGTTAGACCAGGACACCTTCTCAAGGTTCAAAAGTCGTGCTGCAAAGGCGTTTTGGTTTATCCATCTCTGCGCATCATTGGAGCTAGCAGACTTGTCGCCGGACGCAGGTGCTAGGGGGATATATGTAAGTATACATAACTAGAGCAAGCGGGTTCATTTGGGGGCTTTCCTACGTATCCAAGCTTCTCTCATCGATGGTCCAAGGAGAGGCAAATCAGTCCAGACTTGTACAGTGCTCTAAACAGCATATAATTAGCATATAAATGCAACAGCACTCCCTCCATGCCAAAGGGCCAAAGGGTAGCTTCTTCGCCAACTCTTGCTATGGTGTAGGTGAACTCACCCCCCAGATCTCAGCATTGGTTGCTGGCAGCTCACTCAGCGCCTTTACCAGCTCAACCAGGCGGTCCTGCGAGGCATGCTCACTTGGAATCTGTCGGGCAATCTCAATGAAAGTGCCCCACGTCTCCATGAGAAAGCTCTCGTAGTCCTCCTTGGGTTTGGCGTCGTCGGAAGAGCCTAAGCCTTGTCGTTTCTTTGGCGTCAGGCTGTCGATTTCCTTCGCCGCAGCAGATGAAATGGTACTGCTGGTAGGCTGCAGGTATTCATTGAGAATGTCGAATAGTTTCTGATGGACGATCCAGGGATCGCCGCCTTCGAGAGACGGGAGACGGAGTGATAGAGCCGTCATTGTATCGAGATGTTTTTGTTTCAGGTTCAAAGATATCCTTGAGATAGGATGATATATAGAAGCGCGTAGCGGAATATTTGTTCCTTCTTCCAGCCTTGAGGATCTCCTTTTATCTTCTTCGTCTTGTAATCCTGGAGCCTTGGATCTTCGCTGGTATTTACCCCTCGCTCCAGTGGAGCATACTCTGACGTATTGGCTGCGGAATTTGCCGCTCGTTTTCACCCCCTGAAGCCTTCTCGCAGTGAAGTACATGTACATGTCATGTTCAACACCAGATGGAAGTACGGAGTAGTGTTAACTGTATGAATCTTAAAACCTGGAGAAACTGACCTCACCGTACCATGTCCATCTCGCAAAAAGATGCCTTCTACTCCGTATATCTACGTATAAGTAGACATTTAGTGAAGATGTTTAAGGTTTAGGAGAAAACAAGCATAAAAAAAGCTTCCATAAAAATCCTAGTCAGGTGATCAGTATAAAAATGCAAAAGAAACATCGACGAAGACGGCGAGTTGGAGGTTTCCATCCAAGCCCGACAACAAGATCATTTCCTTCATTGAAGACGGAGATAGTCACAGAGAGGACAAGATATCAGTCTTGCTACTCCCGAGATGGCCCCAGGAACACATGGATACGGTTATAGAACTGTCAAATTGCCCTGACGAACCTATCCCTCGGACTCTGGAATATCTCTCCCAGGTCAACCATCAGAAATAATGCCAAATCTAGCGGCCACTTACAGTACGTTGTCGTCATAGCGGTTTAAACTTGAAATTGAGGGCCTTGCGGGGAACCTTAGTCCCTGTATCAGTTTCTCTCCGTTTCTGCAAGGCTGGAGGATCGTGAGGATTTCGACTAGTTCTCAGCCAGGCCGTGGTAACCAGAAGCAAGTTACTGCGCCATGTACGAAATAAGTCCTTTGAATTTCGGACAAGGCAACCGTTCAGCGCTTTAACTGCAGTGGGTACTTCGCATTTTCTCCCCGCGATCGCTGGGGTTTGTACCATATTCTGATATCCACCGGTTTCAGCTTCGATACCTTTTTCCTTTTTATCTCGAGATGGATGAAGATACCAGTATACCCTATGGGCATAATCGGGGACACCCTGCAGGAAAACTACCTTGATCGTCGTCTGAATCCATTCTCGACCCTGAACATGGCAGGGCTATGATCCACAGTCCATTGAGCTTCATGCTCGCGTGAGAAAGCAACAGTTCTATCATGAACGAGACGAGACGAAGAATGTCTATATAAGGGAGCGTCTTCCTCAACTTATTCCCATTCTTTCTATCATCATCAACAGCAGCATTACATGGAAAGCACGAGAACAATTACACAACTCAACCTAGCACAAAAAACATTCTCAACGAGACAATACTCCTCTATCAAAATGGTTTCTATCAAAGCTATCCTAGCCTTCGCCCTGGCCGGCACTGCTATCGCAACCCCCATTGAAAACCGCAACAACGTGAGAGATACTCGACTTGCTCCCGACAGTGAGAACTGTAACTAACGATGATACCTAGCACGTTAAATGCAACAACGTAGCGCTCAAGGGCCACGAACAAAAGCTCAGCGTTGACAACGTCATGAGCCAGCTTGGTGCCTCCCCAATCGACACCGGTAGATCCGGCTATCCTCATGACTTCGAGAACTTCCAGAACATCAAGTTCCCCAAGGGCTGCAGAAACGAGCGCCTTCGCGAGTACCCTGTCTTCCAGGCCGAGGGCGCCCGTTACAACTTCGACTCCCGCCCCAAGGACAACCCAGGCCCATTCCGTGTCATTGCTACCGCCGAAACGAGACTTTACTGCGGTGTCATCTCTCACGACGGAGAGGGTGAGAACCCAAACGCCGGAAACTTCCACCTCTGCGAGTAAAGTCAAGGCTTGCTTCCATTCCCCTCCGTTTTCCCTGGGGGACAATGGCCATGGGGATATTCATTTATAATAGACGGATGAGAATCGCGGTGTCGTACGAGAGATTTTCGATTATTTCATTGTCACATTATGTATTTAGAGTGAGGATAGAGTCGGAGGGTATATGTTGAGTTTAATATTATTATGTTTGTCGCTCCATTTGCCTTCCAATTGTGGTATTTACCAAGCGAATTCGTTAGACATTCAAAATGCAACCAACCTGTCTAATATATAAATACAACTGTTGTGTTTTGAGTAGAAATGGATGGGACATATTGGGACAAATCAGTGATGACCACTACATAGTCCATTCCTCAATTATCTTCCCCGAGCCAACCAAGAGGCTAATACTACTAGTAGTGTGACGGCTGTCGTATTCAATTTCCGGTTGTACAGAGCCATATGGTTCTATCACTGTTTCAAACCGTACACAGTCGATGGGGTTCGAGTAATCTTTGTCTAGGATGTTTGGTGGCCGTGTAGTTTGTAGCCGACGTCGGGACGTCTTATTTTCCTGTACAGGCGAAGGTTCGAGTAGTTTCCCAGTGCGTAACGAGAAGAGCTGGACTTTGGGCAGATCCGTGGCTATGTTTCATTGTAGTTAGAATGGTTTTGTCTACATGGATGGGAAGGGGCTCCAGAAGATGAGCAACGAACCACATGCTAGAAGTCCTAGATGAGAAGAGACATCCATATCCATGAGTTTATTATAGTTGAGCTCACCAAACCTAAGGTATGGTGTCGTAGATTTGTGATTCATTTTATTTGGATCAGGCCGACTCTTAACAGCAGCTCGAGTAGATCGTAAGTCGTACATGTCGAGCTAGTAAACCAAAGATATATTAGACATAGTCTTAATTCATAGCTGGATGAAGAGATATGAACGATGTTGAAAGGTTTAGTGTGCAATGTAGAGTATGAGCAACCCACCGTATGATCAATCCCAGCTACTATTATCCTGGAGTCGTCTATCCTTTTAAGTCTCTGAACACCGTGAGAGTGTACTAACCGCAATACTGAGGATTTGCATCTCATATCATAAAGGGCAACGGTGGAATTTTTGAGCCCGGCAATGATGACATTATCATCTAGCCAGTCAAGCCCTGATATATGCGCGGGAAATTCCTCCACGCGATTGAGAGTAGCCTGTGAAGCTTCGCATCTGACAGTTATGAGCTCATCGGAGCAGCCTACCGCAAATAAGCTCGTACTTGTGCTCGGGCATGCCGCAACTGAAGAAACCCATCCATCTCTCCGTCTGAAGGTTATCATGAGATCTATGTGAATTCACGTGGTTAGCAAAGGAGGAATGATGAGTGTATAATGCAATATGGGGCCAATTACTTTCAAAGGAACACCTGCTACTCCTTTCGTATGCTTCGCTAGGTCCGATAACTTTGCCGACAGCCAGACGTATGCCTTCTCCGGATAGAAGGTCTTGTGATACAGTACTATGATCAAGTTTTAGTCAAAGTTGAAGTAGTTTTGGGTTATAGTTCGATGCATACAGCACGTTGCCCATATGGTTTATGGCGATGGCGTTTATCTGATCAGTCGGTCAATAAATGACGAACGAGATAAGAGGTTGTATATACTTACCCATTCTTGATGATCAAATTCGATTATGCCATTATCGATAGATTCGTTATACTTCCAGGGCCTATCTGCTGATACAGGCCGAAAGGCACTGGTTTAATTCAGTGGTTAGATATACAACCATGGACGATGAGGACGGTAGCAGTATACCTAAAGTTAAATGTACTTGTGGGTTTCAGGGCTTTAAATCCATATATGTTAATCAAAATCCTTCCAAATCCTTGCCTGGAGTTTAAAATTGGTTCACATACCTGTGAGAATGATTCCGGTCTGGGGGTCGCGTACGAATTGGTGACAGTACTGCTCTCCCCTATGGCCAAGGTCGACGAGGCAGCGGGATTCCATGAGCGTCGTGCATGCTATCGTTCTTTGATTGATAACATCTCTGCCTGGTATACTGCAGCGACCTGTCTCCTGCTCGATTCCTAAACAGCCAATAATTGGTTGTCCGAATGCTTTTGCCCTTCTAACCCTTTCGAGCCGTGTCCGTTCATGATATAAACCCTTTTGTTTCTTTTTCTAAGCACGAATGTGAGCATGTCGATAGGTTGAACAAGGGGTTCACTTTTCCTACCTTGGAAGCTCTCTCACGTTGCTTGATCTCGCCCTTGGAATACTTCGACACGCCCTCTGTGACATGCCCAGGCGGTATTTTAAAGTACTTCTTCTTCTCCGGATCTGATAGTTTTCAGTCAGGGTAAGGCTCCTCATCAATAGAGTACGGTATAGCGCGACAGGATATAAAAGAGACAAGGATATTCGTGTTTTAACAGCTGCCCTCTGCTCCATTCCATGTTGTGGCCGCAAACGTCTTGTTAATCGGAGTTGAAAGCGACTGACTTGAACCTTTCGACAACAATGGAGCAGCAGGGTATAAATCTTTGCGGCCGGTTTCATTCCATTATGTCGGGGCCAAAAAAGAAACAAGCAGTTTGACATACCGTAATGGTATCCCGGAATAGTTCTCATGTTCGCGATATCACTTATGAGTTGGCTCTTTGCTTTCCTTCAAGTAAAAACTGCACGATAGCTGTTTGAAATGGAATAGAGTATCTGAGATGAAGTAGTAGAACATAGATAATATATTCTGTCGCTGGTTCTAGAAATATTTGCTGGTGGTGGCAACGCGAGTGGTCTGGTTTGGTTCAAACTTCACTTTGACATTTTTAGGGCATCGAGACGCGTTAAAATATCGCGAGTTTCATAAAGACACTTTAGCAAGGCAAAGGCCAGCTACTTCACAGCCCAAGGTCAGTATTTGCAGTTCCATATTATGATTGTTTATATATTGCATGTTCAGTTCACTTCTAGCTGGCAGTTCAATTCTAGCTGGCGCATACCCATCTCAACCGTCTTTTCAACATCCGTTTGGACAGCCTCCTTTCCAGGGCCCTTTAATCTAGCTATATCTTCTATCCGCGCTGTGCCATCGATACTACCAATAGCAACTACAGTCTTCCTCCCAGCTCCGTCAACAACCCATTTCAATGGCCCAGGCGGTAATTCTTTCTCACCCGTCCACTCTAAGGCCTCCTTGATACCTTGATCTGTATCCGGGTTCATCCCATTGGCCCAGTCAAAACTACCGCCAAACTTGCGTGGGATGTTCTCCGGGTCAATATATTTGGTTAATGTTGGCAGCACCTTGCTCGCCGTAAGAATCTCTATCTTATTCGCCGTTCCCGGGTCCATCCATTTTCTTATAACACTCCACATCATCGTGAAGTATGAGGGTGCATTAAGGATCTATGCAACCTGTTAGTTAACCTATCCCTTCCCTGGCCAGTAGTAGGGAGTATATACGCACAAAAACTCGATCGATGATCTCTGGATACCCCACGTTCAGCAAGCTCGTTATATCTTGTGTATAGTTCTTGATATCCCACCCCTGTTGGAGGGTAAATGAGGAGATATCGATGAAGTAGACTGCACTAAAGATAGGAGCCGTCGGCTTTGGGCGATCCTGCATTGCCGTGCAAAGCGGAAAGACGAAGCGAATGAGGTTGTCGTGGGCTACACTGGCACCTTGGACCGTGGTGATGCTGGATTCAGGCCAAGACCCTGATCCGTTTGTGCTGCGGTTCTTCTCATACCCCGATAGAATGGACCGGCTGAGATGGGTGAGGTCGAGAATGCAGATTGGGAGGCCGTCCCTAGTGCGTCGACCAGACCATTGAGGATACTACGATGTCATGTCAGCATGAGGTCAAAGACACGGTTAGAGGCAGATGGTTATGATACTGACAAGCGCGCGTGCTTTCCCAAAGGCAGCCACGTCAATCTCATTATAAAGCTTCGATATATGGTTCGTTTCGTGGGTGGTAACGGCCTCTTCAAACTGTTTGAGAGCGGCATCAGGATCGAACTGGCGGGCTCGGAGGAATCGTCTGGTCTTCAGGGTTAGAGGAAATGATTCTTTAGTCTGCAATAAATAGCTGGAGAACTGACAAGGCTGCAGTATCGCCATTTAACCCATCTTGTTCCTCGTCGTTCGAGACACTGGCGGGTCGAGAATGCAGGCCTTTTTCCGCCCGGAGCTTCGAGAATTTCTCAAAGGCAGCTACATGCTTCGCAGGCAAGCCGCTAAGAACACTTGTTCGGGTGGTCATGATATCAAGTGGTGACCAGCAGGATATCACATCTAGAGATAGAAAATAGCGACCCAACTAAGAGTTGGTTCGAGGTTGAAAAGGGGTGACCCTCCAGCTTTGTTGCGCTTGGATAAATCATGGCGATATTGATCCCAGCAAAGGTGTTGGATCAATGTGCTAACGAAGAAACTCTTTGGTGTCTTCTGCAGGATTAATCTGTGGGATTAATCTGCGGGATCACGGAGTAAATCGAATCCTGCCCGATGTATACCCCTGCTGCCGTCGCGGAGACGCCACGAAACTCCAAACAGTCAAAATGAACATCAAAATTCCAATTCAATAAGTTATTATAAAATACAAGAGAGAGATAGAAAGTATAGATGATCAAAAGTAAACATACATACAAAGTTCCAAGAACAAGACGAAAGTCAAGACTTACGATCATAGAATCCAATAATACTTAACAAACTCGGAAGTAGTTTTTCATTAAAATATTAGTTTCTTTTAAGATAGTAGCATATTATAGCCGTTTCTAATGCGGCCCCGGAACTATTATAACAAACTAAGTCAAGTTAAGAGATATCGTACATATAACAACAAAGCCAAAATTAATACATACCCAAAGTAAGTCCAACCAATTGTAGCCGAGTGAAGTTATATAGTAGCCCGAAGGAGGGGAGAGACCGCATAAAACACAAGAATATATCAATATTAACAGCCAAACGGATTAAGTTTGACCCAACGCTTCAACCTATTCTCACCCGATAGGTATGGCTCATTTGCCGATTCTCTAGCCATATCATTAATCCATCTGCCGTGTGGCTTGCATTTATCGCCCTTTGTCATGGCACTTGCCAGATAGAGCCATGACAAAACATTGCCGACGGTTGAAACTTCGTCGCTGACGCTGTGTAAAGCATACGTGCTCATCCGATCATATAGATCATCGTCGGTCCACAAGTCATATAAATGTTTAGCAACTGCGTCGGTATCGCCGACTTCGACTAAGAAGCCGTTTTTATCATGTTGTACTTGCAAAGGTATACCGCCTGCCATTGTAGCTATGACTGGCTTCCCCTTGTGCAGGGCCTCTGAGACTTTAACTTCGAACCCTTCGCGCGTGGATAGCTGGAGGGCGATCCTGGCTTTGGAAAGCACGACGTTGAGAATTTGGTCGGAGGGCGGGATGTGGATGACGGAGATCATAGATTTTAAGTGACTGAGGTCATTTGCTAGGTATTCGATGACCGAATCGTAGACGAGAGCGCCGTCTGGGTCGTCGACTGAGCCGTGTCCGCAGATGAGGAGCTTCGGGATTGCCACGTGTGGTACGCCCTTGATGAGTTCGTGGAATTTGGCATAGGACTTGAGAACGTCGAATATTCCCTTTGACGGATCGAAACGAGCGACCTGGACAATATATTCGTCTATACTCGTTGAGTTAGCCGTGGCCTAATCAAGAAGCAAATTCTAGCCATGTATTTACCTTTCGGATAGTCGATTGTGGTCATGCCTATCTCTCTGCATTTGCCGTTGAATACACGACCATAGTATCCGATATCCCAATCGTCCATAGTTTTATTCAGACCGTCAAGCCTGTGGGGGGTATGTTAGTAGAATGTTCAGGTATCAACTATATTCAAATCAACTCACCAATCCGTTGCGGCAGGCAAATATCCAACAGACTCCCCTGGCACGGTATGAGGAACAAACGCCTCAACCGGATGACTGATAAAGAGATCTGCCTGGCAAATACTATCCCAGAAATATTTCCAGCATTCTGCCTGCGGGGAGGTCGGGTCTTCAATCAAATCACTCCTGATTTGTATATGGCTCCGATATATGACTGGCCGGTTTGGAGTTGCCTGTTTAATCAGCGGTATCAAGCCTGGCATCTGCGGATCATCAATGATAACAATGTCAGCTCCTCCCATTTCCGGAGGCTCGAGTGGCCCGCCTTTAGCAAACCAGTATCTGTTTGCATTTGCTAGGATCCAATCCGTTAGATCCCGTTTATTTTGTTCGGTTAGACGTTGATCAGGCGCAGCTACGCCTTGGAGAATGTTATGGTTGTTTTTGGTGATGCGGAATACACCTGGTCGTGGTCGTGGGACGAACCTGTTCAAGTAATGCAGGTCAGTCAGGGTGACGGAGAGTGTAGAAGTTATCAGGTACGAACGAACCATTTGATATCAGTTCCAAGGACGTTTGAAAATCTGACCAACGCATGTCTCATCAAGGCAACCCCGCCTCCCTGTGGAGTGCTGCTGAAAAAGGCGATTTTTATATTACGCTTCTTCAAATCTGCAGCATACTTCATCACCGCCCTCCACGTCCTCTCCCCCACTGTCTTCTCATAGTCGGAGAGGGTAGTAAGTACAGCGGTAGAGCCGGCATCGACATCGACAAGGCCCCGATACCCAACCTGCAATAGAGGAGCTTGACTAGGGCCGAAGTAGCTGTTACCATATCTAATTAGCATATACATATAAAAGACAATCAGCAGGGTAGAAAACTCACGTAATACACTTCCTAGCGATAGATTCCGCTCTTTCATCCAGTGTCTTGGACTGCCATAAGCCCATATTAACCCACTCGACACTATTGGGGCTTCTTGTATGTAAGACAAACGGCACAATGTCTAACTCCGCCCACATCCGGGAACAGAGCCGGGGACATTTCTCCGATAGAGCAGCCGGTATAGCAATGCCGAAGAATTTCTCCAAATGGTCCCTCTCGTACGTACGTAGCTGGTCAATGATGAACTCCGTTATAACCTTGGAGCCAGACTCGTCTTCACCAATGGAGAAGTGATGTTCGCAGAAGTCTAGGAAGTAGACTGTATCTCGAATAGCGAGGGCAACTCCGATGTCTTTATCATCATGGTCGATGGAGAAGGCTATTCCGCCGTAGATTGTCTAATATCGTTGTCAACGTTAGTGTATGGTTAAAAGACATATATCTATATCTCGAGCCTTACCTCCGATGGCGGACCGAGCCATGATCTTTTTCGAATATTTTCTAGCAGATGATATTTCTGATACACTGAAGTTCGACGCTGGAATAATCGGTTCTTAGACACAACTGTATTGACGACATCGCTTAGATGTGGTGAGAAGGTAGGCGATTGCGCCGGTGCGCCGGGCGAAGCCAGCGGCTGTTGTGTGAGCATCTTTCTCACCAAGGTAAATATAACCGATCAACCAGAATTATCAATATAATAGATATCACATATACTGCCTAATCGAACAGTTGGTCAATCGATGGCATAGTGATGTTGATGGCATTAAATAGATCGGATAACCGGAGGGAAGGTTGAGTAGAAATGGTTGCGTCACAGTTTCCACCAATCCCACCAGTAGTTATCCCGGTCATATGAGCATATTCAATAAAGCATAGCTGTAAAGGCTATATATCGTCCGATGTACAGGGACATTATATCAGGGAAACGGTCTAGATCGGAACCCAAGGCCCAACGGCCCCGGTTTCGGTTCATCATCATATTCAACTTGAGCTAGTCAAGCCGGGTATATTTCCTGCATAGCAGGACAAGGATGGGTACAAGTTCAAGCCGCAAGTCTCTGGCCGAGAGAGATCTGAGGGGAACGACGAAGTAGAGAAGTTGAAGGTTTGTATCTGTGGCGATTCCTGGATGTACGGAAACTTCCTGGATGTCGTTGGAGGCCGGACTTAGTTATATAATCGGGCCACTCACACCGACTCGATGGAGTAGGGATGCGAGACAAGTATATAATGCAAAGCAAGCTAAGGACCAGGAATGTATCCAATGGGAAGGGAGAGAAAACGAATAAAGACGAATTCAATCTAATATATGCATATTTATTACACAGCAAACAAGCAACTGGTATCACCACATCCACAACCAATGCATAATTAAACAAGTCAAGGCAATAAAGCCAGAAGGGAAGAACAGCGAATTAGAAAAGAAAAAGCAAAGTAAAAGCAAGGAAGGTGTTTCAGTGCAGGGGAAAGGGAACGCAAATCAATTTAGTAGCAGTGCAGTTGTAGTCCTTTTTGACATCCAATGAACGAAACCAAGCGAAAGAACAAATGGCTCTCTTATTCACAATCCCAGTTTGTTTTGCTTTTTGTATTAGATTCTATATCCACGCTGACGCTGCCGTCCATCATACTACGTTGGCTTCAACCAATCAATCTTCCAAGTTGAGGTTTCTTGTCTTGTCTGGTCTTTTGGTTTGTTTGAATTGCTTGTGAGGGTGAGAGAGCTTGGTTTGATTTGTTTGAAATGTTTTGTTTATTCCGCTCTAAAACTCTTTGACTGTTGGCCATAGCCCATAACGCTGGCTATGGGACTATGTTGCTGACCAAGTCATGCCGTGCCATGCCAGTGTTGACTGGCAGCTGTCTAATTGAAGGACAAGCAAGTGGTGACGCGAACAAGAAAAAAAATGGAAATGAGGAAAGCAAAGGAAAGAAGCCTCCGTATTAAAATAGCCGAGGAGCGCAGGGGTAATGTTTATATTTATGTTCATGTTTATGCGCTCTTCTCGTGCTGGGTGGAGACACGTTGGAGGGAGACGACTGGAAAGAGAATGTTAGTACATGGTTAACTTTACGGAGAAGGGAATGGGAAGTGAGCTTACCGAAATCTTCGAGAGATCTCTGTTTCTGGGTCTTCTTGGGGCTCTTTCCGTGCATCATGTTGTCAAATCCAGTGGATCCTTGTAGAAGGTAGTAGAGACCACCGAGAACGCAGAAGACACCGAAGGAGAAGATCCAAATACGGACAACGGCGACGATGGAGGTCTGGCCGTGGACGAACCATCCGAAGATGGTGAAGAGGGTAGCGATGATATCGACGATAAGAATGGCACCAGCCAATTGCCAAGATGGGATGGAAGACCAGAAAGGACCGTTGGCACGGGTGATGAAGATCAGCCAGTTCTCAGTAAGGGAGATTTCCAAGAAGAGGACAGGGTCGATCTCTCCGAAGTTCTGGACGATACCGCCGTCCTTACCGCCAACAAGGACAGTGGTGAGGGTGATCCAGGTACCGATGGCGAGGACAACACCGAGAAGGACGGACATACCCCATAGCTTGGGCAGGTTCCACTTGACGGGGGTCTTGGAGAAGGGAGCGTTGTCGTAAGCAATGGCCAAGGTAGCGATATCAGCGAAAATGGCAATGAAGACGACGAGCTCGAGGTTGAGAGAGGTGTTGAGGATGGCAATCCAGAGACCCAAGAAGATCTCGAGATGGAGAGACAAGGCGATACGGTAGACGACGTAAGCGTACATACGGTGGAAAATTTGACGGGAGGTCTTGAGGGCGTCGATGATGGCAGAGAGACCGGGGGCAAGGAAGACGATATCAGCGGCAGATCGGGCGGCATCGGAAGCACCTTCGACGGCGATACCGGTGTCAGCCTTCTTGAGAGATGGAGCGTCGTTGACACCGTCACCAGTCATGGCAACGAGGTAACCTCGCTGTTGCAGGATCTCGACGACGTTGTACTTGTGCTGGGGGAAAACTTCAGCGAATCCATCGGCGGCTTCAACGAAATCGTAGATGTCAGAACCGGGCATGGTACCACCACCTCCGAGACCGAGACGTTCAGCGTTGTAGATGTTGGTTCCGAGGCCGAGTTGACGGGAGGTTTCACGGGCAATACCGACAGCGTCACCAGTCAACATCTTGATGGAGAGACCGAGAGTCTTGGCTTCGTTGACAGTCTTTGCGGTATCGTGACGTGGAGGATCGGAGCAAGGCATGATTCCGAGGATTTCCCAAGAGCCCTCACCACGCTTGCGAGCAACACCGAGAGAACGGAAACCACGGGTAGCGAATTCGGCGACCTTGTTCTTGTAGGCGGCGTCGATGTCTTCTGGGATGGGGTGGTCTTCCTCGACGGTCTTGAGGACGAAGAGAGGAGCTCCCTTGACACAGATGATGCGCTCACCCTGGGGGGACTCGACGACGGCGCTGACCTTCTTGGAGACGGGGTCGAAGGGGTGGAACTGGAGGACCTTGTACTGGGTGAGGACAGACTTGGCACGGGGGTAGTAGCGGAGGGACTTGAGGAAAGCCTTGTCGATGGCATCGATACCCTTCTTCTTGCGGGAGGCAGCGAGACAGGCAGTGAGCATGAGGTCCTCTGGGTCGACGCCGGAAACACAGTATGGCTCAGCGAGAGAGAGCTTGTTCTTGGTCAGGGTACCGGTCTTGTCAGAGCAGAGGATCTCGACACCAGCAAGAGACTCAATGGCGGACAGCTTCTGGACGATGGCCTTCTTCTTGGCGAGGTAAGCAGCACCGACGGCCATGGTGGTGGTGACGACAGCGGGGAGACCGACGGGGACACCGATGACGGTGATGGCCAGGGTGAACTCAAGGATGGTGACGATGCCGTTGGAGCGGTAGAAAGAGGCAACCCAGGCGACGAGGAGGGTGAAGATGACGAGGATGAGCAACACTGTACCGATACCGTTAAGGACCTCGGTGAAGTGACCGGTTCCGGCGGAGGCAGCGTTGACGAGGGCGGCGGCACGACCGACGAAGGTGTTGTCACCGGTGGAGGTAACGACCATGAAGGCCTCACCACGCTTGATGGAGGAGGAAGCGTAGCAGTGGTCTCCCTTGTGCTTGTCGACGGCGAGCGATTCACCGGTGATGGCAGACTGGTCGACCTGGAGGAACGCATCTTCGGTGACGACGCGGCCATCAGCTGGGATAATGGTACCCTATTCCTGTTAGTGTTGCAGTTACATCAATTGAGTTGAAAAAAACCTACCTCCTCGATCTGGAGGATGTCACCAGGAACGACTTCGGGGGCTTCGATCTCGACGAGACGTCCGTTACGGAGAACGACGGCCTTGAGAGCGAGGGTCTTTTTCAATTCGTCGACGATAGAACCGGCCTGGAACTCTTGGATGAAACCAACACAGGCATTGAGTAGGAGCAGAGCGCAGATGACACCAAAGTCAACCCACGAGCGCAGACCAGCGGCAAGGATAGCAGCAGCCTGTATCGTTAGCTTATTCTAACTGACAGAGAGAGAGAGAGATACACACCTCCATGACGAACTGGATAGGGCCGACAAAGTAGGAGAGAAACTTGAGGATCATGTTCTCCTTCTCCTCCTTCATCTGGTTGAGGCCGTACTTCTTGCGGCGGGTGGTGACCTCGGCGTCGGTCAGACCGGTGCGGGTGTCGGTCTGGAGGAGCTCCTCCGGCACCGGGCGCTCACCACCAGGCTGGTCTTCGTCTTCATCGTCTTCCTCATCGATGTGGCCGTCCTGAGACTCGAGGTCGGCGATGAGCTGGTCCATGTCCTCGTCCTCCTCTTCCTCTGGCATGGCCTGCTTCTTCTCGTCGAAGGCCGGAGCATCCTGGCGCTGGTGGTGCTGCTGGACGGTCTCGTCCTTGTTCTCACCGAACTGGCCGCTGGGGACGGCGGTGCCGAGATGGTTGTGCGGGACTGGCTGTCCCTGGGCGGTATGGTCGGCCATTGCTTGATTGACGGTGGTTTTTTCTCCTTGAAGCTGGGCTTGTCTAGTCGTTCGGGTCTGATAGGGTCTATGTGCTCATCGAACAGTCGCAGTCGCAGTCGCAAGACGCTGGCTTGGACCTGACTCTGGGTGGAAGGGGAAGAAGAAGAGGGGAGAGGGAGGAAGAAGAGATCGAGAGGAAGAGGATGAGGTTGAGAGGAGAGAGAGGAAGGAGGAGGAAGAAGAGAAAGGGCAAGATATAAGAACGAAATGAAAGTGGGTCTTCACCATACCTTACCATACCCTTACAGTATACGTATGTGTATGTATATGTATGTACCGCCGTGTATCTGCCTTACGTACAGCCGAGGCCCACTGCGTCCTTTCGTTCTGTCCCGTCACGTCTTGTCCGTCCTGTCATTACGCTCTTTTACCATACGCCCGAATTTTTCCCGCCAAGACTTTTTCTTCTCTCTTTCTTTCTTGTTTTTGGCTTGGAGAGAGAAAGGAGAAGAGGATAGGAGAGACATAGGATAGGATAGGATAGGATAAGAGACAGATACAGGAGAGAGAGAGATACAGGAGAGATACAGGAGAGACGGGTAGGACGGACTGGAGAAGACTTCCGCTCACGTCCATCTCCATCGGCCGATATCGACCTCTACGTCATCTACGCCTCTCTCTATCAGCCTCCAGCTCGACATACTACTTCCTTTACAGAGTACTGCACCATAGTATGTATATCGGCACGACGGCTCTGAAACCGACACCGACACCGACACTGACCCGGGCTCCCTTCCGAGCCAATCACCATATACTCAGCGTCCGTCTGACACCCTCACGTCTGGCGGTCGGGTCGGTGGAGAGAGAGACGCTGAAATTTTCTTTCCTCTCCACATACTCAGGAACTGGCTCGGCTCCATTCATACTTGCGGTCTGCCTTCCTCGTCTCGCCCCAGGAACGCACAGTGGCTGCTGGGTGAAAAGCTTGACGGTGGGTGTACTTGCGCGGATGTCCTTTCTTGTATCTTCTTATCTTGTGTTTGAAGTATATAGAGGTTGTAGTAGTTCGTGATATGCCGTATCCCCATGGGGCATCTTCCTCTCCGCCGCTGCATGGCTGGCATGGCTGGCATGGCATCGGGCATGGCATGTAACACCTCCCCCTTGGCGTCCTCCAGTCCATATCCATGTCGCAGATCGAGCAACCTCCGCCCAGAACGACGCGTTGGAGGTTGACGATGTTGATGGGTTGACGAGTTGCGCACTATGTAATGCCAAGGGAGGATTCCATCTCCCTTCCTGACTGGGCATCTGGGCGGTTTGGGCGAAGGAAAGGCCAAGGGATTCACTCGTACGGAGTGCGATTCCAAGACTGATGTGCGATGCATACCCATAGTACGGACGATGCCCTTGGCGTCTACCAGTCTGCCTATATCGCAATCTCTTCAGTCTGCCTGTATCGCTATCTGCCTATCCTCTGCCGTATCTTACTCTTCTTGTCGATACTGTACTTGTCTGACATAACATACTTCTGACACCGTGTAAGACTGGTAACAATAACGAGTGAATTTCTTTTCTCACTGCTGCACCGATCAATTGCTTATCTTGCTTATCTTGCTTGTCTTGACGGCATTTTCCCATCCTCCATCCACATCGCATCGCCGTATCTGCCGTGGACGTGGACGTGGGCGTTGGCAAGAAAAGAAATTTCAGGTCACTCGCCTTGCCTTGGCTGACTAACGAGGTAACTTTTCCTCCATTTGTCCCAGGGTTGACTTCGGCAAGTTCGGCAAACTCGTCAGGCTTCGGAGGCTAAAAGGTCGAGGGTTAAAAGGAAAAAAAAAAAAAAAAAAAAAAAAGACTCTTCCACCCCACGCCTATCGCCGTTTTTCCCACCCAAGGCGACTCCGAGCGCGAGGGCGTTGGCTGCATGGCAGATGGCAGATGGGATGGTTGCTTTTTGGGCATTTGGCATATATTTACACTTCAGCAAGGGCCCGAGATGGCGTCGTCGTGGACGGGAGTTTACGACGGGAAGAATAGGGCCCAGCGTTAACATGCCGAAGCGATCAGGTGACGGGCGATGACGGTGACGGCCTTCAATAGCAGGGGCGTCATTGGTCAATGGCTTCGTTTTTCTTTGCCCTCTTTTGCTCCGTATATATATAGACGTTTATTATACCGGGCGGGTAAACGAGGAATGGGGGGACGATAGCGGGGGTTGATCAGATCAATCCGGAGAAAGCAGCCAGCAGCTAGAGCACGGCATGGGCAGAGGAAAAACGAACGGGAGGAGGGAAAAGCGTAAAAATAGCTGGTCTCGCGATGTGATTGATGGGGAGAGTCGGGGACTTTTTGCGCGGGCAAGGCATGGACTGTGCAGAGGAGGGACACCGCATAACAGCTCACACGACTGCCTGCTCAACTTAATCGAGCGGCATTTCCATTTCTATATTTACCTGCCTGTGCGTCGGCCGGCACGCATCGTGTCAGCCATGCCGCCGTGCCGCCATCGCCATGCTGTATGCTGCCATGTTATGCTGCCATGCCGTATGCACATCTGTCGGTATCTGTCAAGTCACCAGACGTCTTCCCAACGGTCTCCCGCTTTGACCGGCTCTGTCTCCGGCTGGCGCGGATGCTGCGAGGAATGCCTAATATCCCGCAGTCCTAATCTGGCGATACTCTGCATAGTCCGTGTCCTAAGTCGCTAGTCCTGGCGTAGTTTCTGCGTAGTCCTGGCCTAGACAGCGCGTCAGAAGAGCATGGAATCGCCAAGCCGGGTAGACGAGCAAGACCAGTCCATCTAAGCCCTACTGAAAGCCCTAACCACGACGATGTTGCTGGGAAGGGTCGACGGGTCGCCTGGATGGATGGATGGATGGACGGGGCGGGTCAGGAAGGATTTCCGCGGGCGACGCCGAATCAGAAATAATCACGAATCACGAAAATGCCTCATCCAGCACGAAGCGATCAAAGTTTTCACCCAAGCTTCCTCGCCTGTCTCTTCTGCGCGGCTTCTAGAAAAGCTTGCCTCTTATTCACGCATCCATCTCACCCATATCCGTATCTCCATCTCCATCTCCATATCTCCATAGCTCATATCACCAATGCCTTGACCGCCGCAACGATGTCACCGTCACTGTCACAGTCACCAGGTTACCGTCTGTAGTCCGTAGCTATAGTAACGTATTCCCTGCTAAAGTGACTATGGGTGGTCCATGCCCGTGTCGATGCATGCAAATCATCGCAGCTGCTAGTGTGCCTTGGGGACCAGCGCCGGCCTCTGATTGACTGCCCCTTTCCCTGTCCTCTCCCTGTCCTCTCGCAGCTTTTCTGGGGAGCAGGCGCCATTTCCGACAGTACAAGTGCACGTACCGATGGCGTATCCTATATCCTGTATCCTGTATCCTGTATCTGTATATCCCTGGTCGCATCCCGGCGTAATCTATTCTTGGGCGTCCTCCTAGCGGTAACAAAAGCAGTATGCCTCGTATCTGTATGTATAGAAGGTGTATGCATGTATCTGCGGGACGGGACTAGCTCGGTAGACAGACAAGGTAGAGCAAGTAAGAGAAGCCAGCGAGATGCCTGGGTAGCTTGGAGCTATCTCGACCCTCGTCCTGGCCCGGCTCGACAGAAAAACTCGTCGCAGCTCGTCGTCCAGCTCGGCCAGCTCGCCATTGACCCCTTATCGACCCAATTGATGCGCCATAAACCCCCTATATCGCTGATCCTGCTCGGCGCAACCGCCAGAGGGCGTCATCGAGGAGCTCAAGCTGCCCGTCATGTGTGGGCGTGGGCGACGGACGTGGGTGGTGTGGAGACCTGGGTGGAAATGAATGAAACCGCGACCATCGCCTTTTGTCGTCCCATTATTGGCTCACTTGCGCTGGCTTGCAGCTTGCTTTGGCAGGGGGTTGAGGAGCTACGCTGTCCGAGATCAGCAAAACAATAACATAAACAAAACAAGCTACCAGCCTTTTTTTTTCGCCTTTTTGTAGACGAGATGGATGAGCTACCAGCCTTTCTTTTTCGCTTTCTTTTAGCCTGAGACGAGGGCCGGCGCGTGGGAAAAGCAACGGACTTGCACTCACTATGGTACCGAGTAGAGATGGACATACTCCGGGCCTTGTACGACAGACAGGCAGTGAACAAGCAATTCGTGAAGCGTGGCGATGTCCACTTTTGACCCCATGACGTCGCGTAGGCAACTCGCTGCCATCTTAGCTTCTGCCGATTGCTTCTTGTTGATTGCGCTTCGGTTTGCTTCTTCGCTGTCGTTTGATGTTACGAGATGGAAACACGTGATGTTACGCTTATTCAGCCAGCAGATAGACAGACTACGTGATGGATATAGAAGATGGATATAGTAGAAGATGGACTACGTGATGGAGATAGACGTGATAGGATGTAACGCTCGTGATATAGAACTGCAAGGTACTGTACAAATTGAATTCGAGGTATAACACAGACGATTATAAGGTGATAACCATGCCAGAAAGAAAGGCAACGATGGAACAACAGAGAGATCAAGAACAAGTACATAGAAAGGTCCAGGAAGACAGAATACAGAATACCGACGCCAAATTGGTAATGAGAATGAGAAACCAGTGTGAAGAAAGGGGTATTGATTATGTAGCATGGTGTGTCTCGAGCTGGGTTCACGGTAGAACATGCCCTGCTCGTGGTGTTTTTTTTTTTCCTTTGCCGAAATGACTCTTCAAACGCCGTAGATGTGGATGGGCAGGCCGGGGTCAAGGTTCACTCACTGACCCTGGGTGGGCGGTTGTGATGGGGCTCCGGAGGTGGATGGCTGAGTTCCAGGGAGTATAAATCCGGGCGGGAACATTGGCATGCCTGGGAAGGAGAATCCGAAGCCTGGAACGGCCGGAGGGACACCGATGGCGTTGGCATTCACGCCAGATGCGGCGTCACGGTCGTGGTCGCCGCTTCCGCTGTTATGGCCGTCATCACCACCACGGTCGTTGCGGCGGAAACGATCATGGCCGTAGCGGCTGGACTGGGGCCCACGCTTGCCTCCTTGGTCAGTGGCCATGCGACGGCTTATGGCTGTTCATAATGTTAGTTAAGCTAGAATTAATCCAGGGTAGTGTTGCCAAGGACATACCTTTGGAGGAAACACCGGCACCGATCTCGATATCAGGCTCTTCGACGACCATTCCATTCTCGATGGCTTTGCCGCCGGTACCACCGTACTCGGCTGTGAGCATCCATTTGCGATCGGCCTCGGTCAACCGATCAACTGGGATGATACTGACGCCCGTATGGTAGTCGCTGCAGTCACGGGGTCCAAACCCGACTCCCCAACGTGTCTATATTCAGGGTTAGTAAACACAAGTCTAGTATAACAATGTGAAACAAACGGAATGCTTACCCTAAGCTGCATGTCGCCGGATTTGTACTGCTCCATTCCCTCGCGAGCAGTCACGGCATCGCGCCGATTGACCATCTTGACGAACGCATGTCGTTTGTCAGTGTTGACAATACATGTTTGAACAGTACCGTAACGAGAAAAGAGCGAACGGAGGTGAGACTCGGAAGATCTATCCATAACAGTTAGTTAACCGTGATCGGTTTGGTTGATGTAAGAGGTTACTTACGTGACACCGCCAACAAACAATGTTCGGCTCAGCACTATATTACTGTGTTAGCTAACGTTTGATATAAAAAAGTACGGAGACAGGGGTAGCGAACAAACCTTTAATGTTTCCATCGCCAATCGAGTAATCGTAGTCGATGAACTTTGGTCCCGGAGGAGGTAAGATGTTATCCTTGCGAGGCGGAGTTGGGCTTCGACGGCGCCTGCCAGCTGGGCTACGCTGGCGGTAGTCGTTCCCACGACGACCTCCCCTTCCATGCTCACCGCGGCTACGGCCAGGCGAGTCACCGTGGTATTCACCATACACAGGGCTATCGCGGCGACGGGGAGGAGACCCTTCACGGCGTCTATCCCATCCAGGAGACCTCGAACGACGACGATACTGTCCAGGAGGAGAGCGCGTATAGTCCTGGTCCCGGTCTCTGTCACGTGATGAGGTATCCTGTGCAGTTGACCCCCATGCATTTTGATTCGCTGCGGGCATTTGACCAAAGGCTGCCAATGCAGCTGGATTCATATTACCCATGCCACCAGCATTAGCTGCGTTGGAAAGACTTAATATTTGAAGGGCAGTCCCCCACTGTTCCTGTGGAATACCCTGCGCGGCGAGGAGTTGGAGCAGATTTAGTTGCTGGAGGGCATCAGGAGTAGCAGCGGGAGCGACCGGCTGCTGTTGCTGCTGCATCAAATGTGCAAGCGGATTCTGAGCGGGAAACCCAGCTGTACCAGCGGCTGGTCCTTGGGGTTGACTTTGGAACATATTCTGGGTGGCTGCATTGGTCAAACCAGGGAATTGGGCGGCAAGGTTTCCAGCATAGGGATTTACGGAGTGCCCGTTAGATTGTAGCGCAGTCTGATCTACAGACGGGGCATTTGTTTGAGGGATTGCAGCCTGTGCGTTTAATACATTACTGGAACTAGTCTGTGCTGGAATGGCCGGGGCAGCTGGAGCAGCTGTGTTTTGCTTCGCCATTTCCGCGAGAGCCTTCAAGATACTGGACGTATCAGGCACTGCGGCAGCAGCTGGGGCGCCTGGTTGTTGTTGTTGCTGCTGCTGTTGACCACCACCTAATGTAAACGCATTTGGTGCCGGTGATCCCTCTGGAGTTGTAGATTCAACATCTAAAAAAGGACGAAAATACATTAGAAAATCTGGGTTCCTATACCCTATACAGCCTTTCGAGTTTCCCTGGAGTTGTTTGGGTTTGCCAGATGTCTCTTCTAAACCAGAGAGGGCGGATTCGAAGACTTCTTCAAGGGGGTTTCTTACTTTGAGATACTGGAGCATTTAGCTTTTCTTTGAAAGATTGTAGCATAGGAGCAGGAAATGTGTATCCACGCTCCCAGATGTCCACCAACTTTTTGATTTTGTCCTAAATTAAGAAAAGGGATATACGTAAGTGGGAATTATTCAGCCACGGCATAAGCGAGAGAACCTATGGTTAAGGGTAGAGGATATAAAGTCGAGTGTTGTAAAAGGGGGAAAGGAAGGGTGATACGGTGGTTTAGGTGTCTATGGCAACATCACACTGGCAAGATGCCTAGTACTATGATATGTTGCACTGTAGGGCTCTTCTTCCGTTTCGTAAAAGATATTGAGTTTGCTTCATGTCTAAGAGTACGCGTACCTTTTGGTCTTCAGGAGCATTGTTTATGATATCAGTCATGAGGACTGGGAGAAGCTCGGTCACTCGGTTAACGCCCGCAGCAAAAGTTCCATCTGGAGAGCTGCCGCCAACTTGCTGGCCGGCTTTGCGTGCTAAGTCTACCCATTGTCGAGTTACAGAGTCTACGACATAGAGTACGCCCAACTTGTGTGTTCCCGGTGCTCGTTTAAAGTGGGTATAGATTTTCTGCATCAAAACTGATTCGGACTAGAGGTAGTAGAGAATAAACACGTCAGTAACGGGGTTCGATATATGAAAAGGGCACCGAGTTCCTCAAGACTAACCTGAATATTGGCAGTGCATAGCGACGTGATGCCATTAATTTTGGATCCTGATACACCTGGCGGCTTCAAGGAAAGCATGGAATGGAGATAGCCATCTAGCTCTGCTACTGCAGACGACATGGCTGATAGTGTAGGCTGCTACCGATTATGCGTATAAGAAGTGAAAGCTAATACTTGCAACGATGGCGGCTGTGTTGGTATCTGCTGGTTTTGGAGCGGAAGAATCCACACTATGCTGTATCTTGTATCTACTGAGAGTTGGAAAAGCTATCCGTGATCCAGTAGATGATGTCTCTATTTGATGATTGATGGGTGATCTCGTCACTACAGTCCCGGCTAAGCGACAGGCGCAGAGGATGGGCCTACGGCCGTTCCACTAACAGTCCCAAGGAAAGCGATGAATAAAGTCCAAGCAGACCAGATACAAGTGATGAGACAGCCTCTCTGCTAACGTTAGACGATGAAAAGTGATGAAAAAAAGGACGACGACAGGATGAAGTTCGAGGGTTGTAAGTAGGTGAGAGAAAGGTTTGACAAGTTCAAGGAGAAGGCAAAGAAAATTAAACACGCTAGCCCAGATAGGAAGTAATATTCACGTGATGGGACTTTCCTCGAAGCCTTCGGTCCGGCTAAACTGTAGTTCCGGCACCTCGATATGGAAGTAACAAAGACATAGTAGATCATAAGTATATAGAAGAGGTATGTTGTTAAGATAAGGACTTGCCGGCAGCTCTATATATATCTCGATCAGGCTATAAATAGCCAAAGAACAGGCTAAATAACCGGCAAATAAGTCAATAGGAAGGCATATGAGGATGAAGGTGACAGATAGCGCCTGCGGCTACTACCACAGAGACCAGATGATTGTTAGAGGTTGCTATAGTAATATGGAAACCAAGCATAAAAGGGTAATTTATTCCAGCTACGGGATAGTCGACCCGAGTTATATATTTTCGTCTCGTTACGAAGGAGGGTGGATTTACCTATAGAGTGTGATCTATGTCGTGTGTGTATGTGGGCTTATGTGGATATATACATCCCAATAGGTAATGAGCTAGACATTCGCCATAGTTCTATTGTACAAGTCTTCTACATGGAGGTGGCTAGACACCTGATATACAATACTGCAAATACTACTATCAAGGCTTATGTGCAGGCAAGAACCCAGGCATGCAGGTCACTGCTTCGTTTTTACCTGGTTATGGCCCTGTGACTTGATACGCCGCATCCATCAACCATTTTATTTATTCCATAGCAGACAAAACGCACATATATTTACAACAGTCGAAAAGAGGCGGATAATACCTCAGCGTACACATTGAGCCTTTCTTTGATACTCTCTATATGTCTGCCTACAAAGTGCAGTTTTGATCATTAGGGCAGTATATCCACGCCAGTGAAGAAAGGCTGGAAACCCGGCCCGGCTTCTGAGATCGAGCCAGGACTGTTTGTTGCCGATGTGCTGAATACCTACGAGGAGAGCTTTCTCAAGGACAACCATATTTATGGGGTTGTCTCGCTTGTTGGGAACCCTTGCGCCCTATGGCAATGGGGGAGGTTCAAACGACATGTCGACCACCACCTCTACATCCGATGTGACGACTCTTTGACACAGGATCTACTTAAGCAAATGAACTTCTTTTGCGATTTTCTTGATGAAGTGTATGCGGCCCCTCGAAAGTCAACGAGGAGGCCGGTGGATATTGACTACAAGGGCAACTTTGCTTCATCATGGCTGCCGCAGTTTGCCTCAAAAGGCGACCACACTACCGATGTGAACCTTCAGCTCCTGAATCGCAAATTTGAAAGAGATCTACCCGATGACAACAGTCAGGCCTCTACTTCAGACAACCCCAGCACCAATGTGATCCTTGTGCACTGTGATCGAGGAATCTCCCGAGGTTCTACGATGACAATCGCCTACCTCATGCGCAAGTACGGAAAAAGCCGTGATGTCGTGCTGGCAGACGTTAAAGCCAGACGAAAGATCAGGCCGAACAGCAACTTTATGGACCAGTTGGAGGTTTGGGAGCAAGTTGGATATCAGCCATGGGAGGACGAAGCGAAGATGATACCCAAGGCCCCCTACAAGGCGTATCTTGAGAGGAGAGCAGTGCGATTGAAGGAGAAAGGTCTAACAGGGGATGAGCCACCGGGTATACAGACATTAGATTTTTGAGGCCAAGATTATATACTGGGATAGTTTTATATCAACTTAACACTGAGATAAATAGAAAGCCGTCTTAATCCTCATTTTCACAAGTCACACGGTCGTCAAATGTACAGATGTGTTTACGTCACAGATAGATCCGATCTAAGACACTCGGGGATGACGATGAATATATCGATGCTGCTATATCTCCATAGATGCATCTACTAGGAACTCTATCTTTGAGCCTCGGCACAGCGGTGTTGCCGAACTATGCGCTGCATCTGAGCTGTCGTCGGGCTGTCTATGAAGCAGCCATCGTGCCGTGGCCTGGGGAGCGGGCGAGAGCATCTGTCCGCCGTTGAGCTGCTCCTGATCCCACGGCTCCTTGTTTCGTTGGTGCAAGAGAGCGCGAGGAAAAAAGGGAGATAAAACCACCGCCGGCCCAACAAATACCGGAGCCAGGCGTGGTTACCATACGTGACGCGATCAAAGTGCCAGATCTGCCGTGGTAAATAACATCTGATCACGTTTTCTGGTCCCGACAATACCCTCACGAGCAAAATATCTTTCGAAACTTCTTCCTCTCCCTTTCAGCTTCATCTCTTCCACCTCTGCCCATCCATCCGCTCTTCTTCTCTTCTTCCTGCCGTGTACTTTTATACCTGTACACTATTTTTTCATCAGTCGCTGCCATGGCCTCTTCACTCAGACTAGGGAGCGCTGCTCTCCGAACCTCCTCCCTTGCCTCCAAGCCGGCTGTCCAGGCCGCTGGTTACAACGCTCTCCGCCAGTACTCCAGCGCTAAAGCACCAGTACGTACTCAATGCCCGGGATAGAGATGGAGACATGTGCTAATTAGGTATCTCTCAACTGTAGTCTCTCAAAGAAACCTTCGCCGCGCAGATTCCAGAGAAAATAGAGCAGATCAAGAAGCTCCGAAAGTACGTCGTTTGGTTGCGTAATGAGAGGAATTGATGGCCCAGAGCGAGTTGAACTGACCGGTGAATTTGTACAATTTGCAGAGATCATGGAGACTTCCCTCTCGGCACCGTTACGCTAGACCAGGTCTACGGTGGTGCTCGTGGAATCAAGTCCCTTGTCTGGGAGGTAAGCATGTGCTTGGTCAGGTTTATACTGCGAATTTGAATCTAATAATGCTCTGTTAGGGATCTATCCTCGACTCTGAGGAGGGTATCCGCTTCCGTGGAAAGACCGTAAGTTCTTACAAGTGGACAGACCTTCACGATCTCTCTTAGCTAATGCATAAAAATTTAGATCCCTGAGTGCCAGAAGCTCCTCCCCAAGGCCCCCGGTGGCTCGGAGCCACTCCCAGAAGGTGCATACAGTCAAACCGTGAACACATGTCTGAAAAAGTACTTGAGCTAACAAGTTACCAGGTCTCTTCTGGCTCTTGCTTACCGGCGAGGTCCCAACCGAACAACAAGTCCGCGAGCTCTCCGCCGAATGGGCTGCCCGTTCCGATGTCCCCAAGTTCATTGAGGAGCTCATCGACCGCTGCCCACCTGACCTCCACCCAATGGCCCAGTTCTCCCTCGCTGTCACTGCCCTTGAGCACGAGTCCGCCTTTGCCAAGGCCTATGCTAAGGGTATCAACAAGAAGGACTACTGGCAGTACACCTTCGAGGACTCGATGGACCTGATCGCCAAGTTGCCCACCATCGCTGCCCGTATCTACCGCAACGTCTTCAAGGACGGCAAGGTTGCTCCCGTCCAGAAGGACAAGGATTACGGTTTCAACTTGGCCAACCAGCTCGGATACGGTGACAACGCCGACTTCGTTGAGCTGATGCGTCTCTACCTTACCATCCACTCTGACCACGAGGGTGGTAATGTCAGTGCTCACACGACCCACTTGGTTGGTTCCGCCCTGAGCTCTCCTATGCTCTCTCTCTCCGCCGGTCTCAACGGTCTCGCAGGCCCACTCCACGGATTGTAAGTTCTACCCGCTACCCCCTAGCTTAGCCGTTGTCGTAGCCCAACGCTAACACTGTTTATAGGGCCAACCAGGAAGTCCTGAACTGGCTTCAGAAGATGCAGAAGGTCATTGGTAACGACTTGAGCGACAAGGCCATCAAGGACTACCTCTGGTCCACCCTCAACGCTGGCCAGGTCGTTCCCGGATACGGCCATGCCGTTCTCCGCAAGACCGATCCCCGTTACGTGTCTCAGCGTGAATTCGCCCTCCGTCACCTCCCCGACGACCCTCTCTTCAAGCTCGTCAGCCAGGTCTACAAGATCGCTCCTGGCGTCCTTACCGAGCACGGCAAGACCAAGAACCCTTACCCCAACGTCGATGCTGTAAGTTATACTACTCCTGTCATTCAATCAGAGCCAACAGCTAACATGTTATTCCACAGCACTCTGGTGTCCTCCTCCAGTACTACGGCCTGACCGAGGCCAGCTACTACACCGTCCTCTTCGGTGTCTCCCGCGCTCTCGGTGTCCTCCCCCAGCTGATCATCGACCGTGCCGTCGGCGCCCCCATCGAGAGACCAAAGAGTTTCAGCACCGAGGCCTACGCTAAGCTCGCCGGAGCCAAGTTGTAAATTTGAGCCTGCAAGCGCAAAGCGAACAAAAAGCTATATAGACCGTCGCGCGATCTCCAGGGCTGTCTAGAATAACGCTGACAAGACCACCACCCCCTGTTTCCTTTTGTTGATTCACCTGTGTAACTACCTATAGGAGCAGCATCCTAGTTGTATTTTATATCTAATGTATTCTTTTGTCCACTCCCTTTTATCGGCGGTTGAGGATGAAATGCTCCGTATATCGCGGCTCCCTCAGGATTTGTTGAGCTGCTAGGGACGCGTTTTAACGCCCTGCCAGCACTAAACCTCCCAACATGGCCCGCTAAACTGCCACACTCACCCCTTATGTAAGCCCATCACAGGCAGGCCGCGGCCTCAAGGCCCAAAAAAGAAAAAGGGACCCGAATATCAGCTTCAGTTTTCCTCCGACTCTTCTCATCTCTCTTTTCACTCTTTGCAATTTGACACTGTCGCTCAGCTATACACTCGCGAAGAAGAAGAAACAGCCAGGTAAGCTTTAGACTCCGTTTCCTCTAACCGGGCCTCTTCGTTCCTTGTCCGATGTTCGGTGCCTGTCGCGATCCACTGGCCCCTGTCCGCAACGGAGCATATCCCACCGCTGAAAGGCATCATGTTGCTTGTGATGAGTTGGAGCTGTCCCGACTAATGCGCTGCTGTGAATAGTTAGAACGATTGAAATTGCCGTATAGCCTCAAAAGCCGAGTCCGGAGTCGAGAAACACTCATTGCCCTGAATATCTCAATTGAAAGCGAAGCAAGAAGCTTCCTCGGCCCAAACGCTATACTTCGCTCCATCTGCAGTATATACACATCAAGGTCCGACGGGTGTGTTCCGTCAGCTCCTACCAGCCGCGTCCGATACATAAATAAGGACTCCTCCCACCCCGTACTTCTCTTCCCTTGGTCAGGGCCCCTTTCAGCGTCCCAGCATCCAAGATGTCCTCCAACCAAACGATCGAGAAGAAGCCGGTCAAGTTTAGCAATTTGCTACGTATGTTTCCTCCATGCTGGCTTATACGATGAGTGATGGCGATTTGCTGTGTGACTGCGATTGATGCTGATGATTTTTTTTTTCTAGTTGGCGCGGGTCTGAACCTGTTCGAGTACGTTTCTGAATTAATTCCTGCTCAATGCGTGCGCAATTGCTGACGAGATCTGCTTGGAATAGAGTTACCTCCCTCGGACAGCCGCTGGAAGTGATCAAGACAACCATGGCTGCTAACCGGTCGGATACCTTCGCTGGAGCCATGGGTCGGATCTGGGGTCGTGGTGGCATGCTTGGGTGTAAGCAGCGACACCTCATATTTTTTCCTCCCTTTTCCTACAACAGTGTAGTAAATCTGACATTTCTTGCTTGAAATAGACTACCAGGGTCTTATTCCATGGGCTTGGATTGAGGCATCCACCAAGGGCGCTGTTCTCCTCTTCGTCGCGTCAGAAGCCGAGTACGTTGCCAAAACCTTCGGCGCCAATGACTTCGTCGGCGGAATCAGCGGTGGTATGGCCGGTGGTGTTGCCCAGGCCTACGCTACCATGGGTTTCTGTACCTGCATGAAGACCGTCGAAATCACCAAGTCCAAGATGGCTGCTTCAGGCGTCAAGCCACCAAGCACCTTCGCCACCTTCATGGACATCTACCGCCGCGAGGGAATCCGTGGAATCAACAAGGGTGTCAATGCCGTCGCCATTCGACAGACGACCAACTGGGGTTCGCGATTCGGTCTATCCCGACTTGCCGAGACCGGTATCCGCAGCGTCACTGGAAAGGAAGACGGACAGAAACTCAGCAGCCTGGAGAAGATCGCTGCCAGCACTATCGGTGGTGGTTTGTCGGCTTGGAACCAGCCTATCGAAGTCATCCGTGTCGAGATGCAGAGCAAGACAGTGGACCCCAACCGTCCCAAGAACTTGACCGTCGGCAAGACCTTTAGTTATATTTATAGCCAGAACGGTATCAAGGGTCTGTACAGAGGTGTGGCTCCTCGTATCGGCCTTGGTATCTGGCAGACCGTCTGCATGGTTGCTCTCGGAGATATGTACGTTCATCCTCATTTTACCTGTGTCTTGTAGTCATTTTAACATACTAACCCATCTTCATTTAACAGGGCCAAGGAAGCCGTCGAGAAGCTAACAGGCGACAAGGTCACCGCTAAACACTAAGCTTCTTCAACCCATGACCAAAAACACATTCTTCTTCTTTTCTTCCTTCCTTTCGTTTCCCCATGTCTTTCAGCATGTTCTATTAGTTTTATAGAAATAATGTATTTTTTCTTTTCTCCGTTACCATCTTCCTCTCATGTCACCACTTTTTATCAAAATACTACATGCCCCACGAAGATACTGTATTCTTACATCCATGTTTGCTACTATTCTGTGGGTAGAAAAACTGTTTCCCCTTCTTCATTATGTATCTTCTATCTCTATTTTTAATCATTTTATGTACTGGGTTCAAACATAATCTAAAGACGAAATGACTGAGACCAAATGAACCCTTGTAGAACACATTGTTGGTCTAATTAGAAAAATTGTAAAAAAAAACCAAGTGACTGAAGATACAGTGAGGATGAAAAAAAATATGTATGAAAAACACTTGGATTCTTCTTTATATAAGTACATTTACTAGATAGAACAAACAAAAGAGAGCAAAAATGGAGAGTGACGGAGAGATAAAGGGCAGGGAAGAGAGCAGAAAAGCCACCTATCTAATCCCTCTTTCTTTCTCTTCAACTATTTCAACTAGTAAGGTAACATCAAAAAGGCGCGCTGAGTCTATGGTGTGTGTTTTTTGGGTTCAGCGATTGTGGTTGGGATTCCTGTTCCTGTGGGTATATTTACACGGTAAGACCGAGGTCGGAGGCATATGGGAGCGTGAAGAGCTCGCCGACGGTGGAGACGGAAGCCTTGCTGCTTAGGAGGGATTTGGCAGCCTAGTAGCGTGTTAGTGATCGTTTTATCAATGAAATGTGATGATATCAACTTACAGCCTTGACCTGAGCTTCTGTGACCTTCTCGAGACCCTGGGCGTTGGCAGCAATGCTGAATGGCTTGCCACCGTGGATGAGGGCAGAGCCGGTAGCTTCGCTTCCAGTGATCAAGCTGGATCCGGCGTCGAGGACACGGAATCTAGCGTGGGCAATGGCCTTCTTGACATCCTCGGCGGCAACGTTGCCGGCAGCGACCTTGTTCAGGGCCTCGACGGCAGCCTTGGTGGCCTGGGTGACACGTTCGGCAGTTGGGCCGGACAGGGTGACGTAGAACAATCCAGCGTCAGAGTAAGAGGCCTGGTTGGTAGAGACCTGGACTTCTGGGAATGCCTCGGTGGCCTTGGCAAGGATGGAAGATCCAGTTGACCACTTTATGCTGGACTCTCCGCCCAAGAGCGCGGCGAGAACGTCGAACTCGGGCTTGTATCCAGAAGTACCGTAGGCACTGGAGCCGGGGAAGGCAATGACAACGGCATTTCCGGCCTGGCTGGAGATTCGCTGCTCTCCTCCGTAGTACTTGGTCTGTTGGGTAGCGGCGGGGGCGAACTTGCCGGCAGCGGTAGAAGAGGGAAGCTCGCTGAAGAATTGGCCAACCCACTTGGATAGTTCGGCAGAGTTGGAACCGCTGGAGACAACGGCGATGGATGGCTTAGTGTAGACACCCTCGGCGAAGGCGGCGATACCCTCAGCGTTGACGTACTTCTTCAATGGGGCAGAGGCTGGGATAGTGAGGGCGTTTCCAAGTCCCTGGTGGAAAGCAAGGCTGTGTGCGGAGTCCAAAGCCTGAGCGGTTGGGGTTGCGGCAATGGTGTTCTGGGAGAATTTAACGAGGTTGAGGATAAGCTCGTCGAGCTCATGGCCTTGATATCAACAAAAAAAACATCTTTAGTATCATTCTGAAACTGGGAAGCAGGAGTAATTGGGGGCCCTTACGGCAATATTTGGACTGTGAAACGACTTCTCCCAAAAGCTCGGTGTAGTATGGGAGGTCGTTGTTCAGGAATCGGGCAGAGAGAACGAGGTTCTCTCTTGATCGGAAGCAGGAAAGTTGTCCTCCGAGCAGCTCGTTTTCACGGGTGATTCGTAGAGCAGAGCGTTTGAGGGTAGACTGCAATTGAGATCCAAAATCATCAGCCAATGCCTCCATCGTCTTCGTTATACGCCGTGATCCATCGAATTGATAGAACAATCGGCCATCCGGCGGCTCACCTTGAACGCAAATTTCTCCAAGACTTCGGAGTAGCCAGGGAATGGCTCGTATCTGGAACCAGCCTTAGCAACGACGGTGAGGGTGGTAGTTGGTCCTGACACCTCCCGGCTGGCAATCTTCACGCCAGCGGTCTCGCTCGCCTCGTACTCGAGGCCAGCGTGCGATGCCATGCCTCGTTGGGCGACGGTCTGCTTGTAGGAGCCATTGCGCCAGACGCGCGCGGCATTCCGGCCAAAGGAAGCTCGCGGAAGCAACATTGCCTTCTGTGTCGACGGGAAATACAACCGAGAGAGGTGTGTGGGCTGGAGCCGGGGGGTTGCAGGGCGAGAGTTGGTATGGAGGAGGATGAGTTCGCTGGTCTGAGGTTCGACTTTCTGATGCCAAAAAGCTTCCGGTCGGTCACGAAATGGGCCAAATGCGGACACTCTGATTGGTCAGCTTGACGACCGCCTTCTAAGTCACGTGGTGGCCTCTTTTCGTGTCACGTGAAGGTCGTCCCGCTTATTCTTTTGAAGCTCGAAAAAAGACGAAGAAGAGAATTATCGGACGGAACAGGAAGAAGAGAAGAAGAAGAAGAAGAGGATCTGATACTACGCTGGTAGGAGGCCCATGAATATATACTCGTGACCTCTGCACACTTCTAGAGAAGCTGGCATCTCTCTAGAAGTTATAAAAGATGTCGCAGGTAAGAGCTCCTCTGACTAACTAGCCGGACGCCGCTGACCAGGAGGATAGTATGCCGCGGAACTCTGCAGACTCCTGATCACAGACAATTTCGGGGAGTTATACTCGGTATGCCTTGCTTCTGGTTCTTTTGTTGGGGTTTGTTGGGTTGTTCGAAGAGGGTTAACGGCGCATAGTTGATATTCTCGTACCTCCTCCATCATGGGCGCCAACCCCTCCCAAGGATAGTCCATAACACGCACCTATCGCCTCGACAGGTGAAGCACGGCCTGGCCGTCCTCATCCAGCAGCAG
This sequence comes from Arthroderma uncinatum, assembly GCF_011692745.1. NCBI lineage: Eukaryota > Fungi > Ascomycota > Eurotiomycetes > Onygenales > Arthrodermataceae > Arthroderma > Arthroderma uncinatum. The sequence continues at coordinate 1,408,976 of NW_022983867.1, forward strand.
CTTATCTTTCATTTCACCGGCTTCGATGACGGAGTCTCATACTACCAGGCGAATTGGCGGGCGGCATATCTGCTGGTGCGGTCAGGAAGCATCTTGCAATTGACGAGGGAACGGCTGGGAGAGTACACCGCAAAAGTTGTGTCTACGATACTCTCCCTTGGACATGTCAAAATTAGCCACCTGGAGACCCTCCCCGAGCTTCAGCCTGCCCCTCCTTCGCGCAACGGCGTCCACAACACTGATGGCATGAATGGAGACCATCCGCTGGAGAATGGAGATGAGAGTCTCATGGAGAACGGACTGGAGGACGGCGTGAATGGAACTGCTGGACACCACAAAAACGAGAACGGATATGGCGCTTCCAGGCTCAACTCTGCCCTTCGAGAACTTGCTGCATACCGCTACATTATGCGCGTGAAAGATGTCCATTTCCAATCGCCGTCGGATCTCCGTGAAGCAGCGAGGAGAGCGGTCAAGGCAAGCGGCGAAACCGAGGCGTTGAAAGGGAAAAAATTGGAGGAGAAAATTGAAGAGAAGGCGGGCATCATGCTAGAGGAATGGTCTAACGGGGTCATTGCCTATGGCCTGATTCCTCGAAATATTACCAAACGAATAAAACGGCGGGCAGCGAACGGGGATTCGGAGGGTCCACGAAAACGAGCGAGGCTCGATGATAGTTTCCAAGGTGGTCAGGTTGGAGTAAATGGCGACGTCTTGTCGGATAATGATGAGGATGAGGACGAGGATGACGATGTAACATTGGATGTGAGTATACCATCTGCTCCTGATTTGAATTACTGAAAGTCTAGAGCTAACCGCCGAGAAATAGAGTAATATGGTTATCCGCATCAATTACGAAAAATTCGATGTTGCGCTCCGGAGTCAAAGGCTCATCAAGATGGCAGATCAGGTAACATCGCCTGTGACTTCACAAGTCTACGAAACACTCCTCTCGCGCATCGAGCTTAAAACTCAAAGATGTCGCCAGCAAGATGAACCTGTTCTGGAAGGGGAAGAAGGGCAACATTACTCTGCTCCCATCCCCTTGCACACCATAGTCAACGATCTTGATCCTAGCTTGGACCTTGTTGGGAGCATTGCCGGACTGGCTCCTGTGGGACCAAAGCCGAATAACCTTGAAAACGGCCATGACCAGAACGAGGAAGATGAAGATGACTTTGACGACGAAGACGGCGAAGGCGATCCTCAGGCCAAAGCTCAAAGTCGCGTTTTTCAAGTTGCACAACATCTTACCCTACTCGCCTCAGAGCCCTACCACTTCTCTACGCGGAGGTTGGACTCGGGGATTATCACATGGGCCGTTGAATTCAGACATCTTGCCCGACAACTACGCCATCTTGAGATCGAACGTCTTGTCGAATCGCGCTATGGCTCCGTTGCAGTGCGTGTTCTGCGTGTCCTCGCAGCCAAGGGGAGGTTGGACGAGAAACGCCTCCAAGAAATAAGTCTTATGCCATCAAAGGATCTAAGACAGATATTAGCACGCCTTCAATCTGGCGGGTTTATAGATCTGCAAGAAGTTCCCCGCGATGCCCAACGCCAGCCTTCTCGAACAATATATCTCTGGTTCTATGACGCTGACCGGGTTGTTATGATGCTTGTCGAGGATACGTATAAGAGCATGGCACGATGCCTCCAGCGCCTTGCGTATGAACGGGGCAAACTAAAAATGCTGATTGAAAAAGCAGAACGCTCTGATGTGAAGCGTAATATGGAACGCTACCTCTCTGCCTCTGATATGGCTGCTTTACAGGAATGGGAAGCCAAGGAGACACTGCTCCTAGGTGAAGTGGCAAGGCTGGATGACCTTGTTGCTGTGTTAAGAGATTATTAGAAGACCCCAGCCCTGAATCTCTATGTATTACTGTACCTTTTGATGAGTGAAGGAATGCCCTTCAGGGAGAGTCCCCCAGAGAGTTTATTTTGAACTGTGAAGGCAGCATTGGATTGTGATGCCGTTACTCTTATACGATATAATGATGGATACATATCACACTTGTTATACTATTCTATCTCATTTGGAATGCATGTACGCTATGCTACTTCTTACAACTACAAATTCTAAGTCACAGATTCTTTGGTAGATGTAAATGTTAATTAGAAGCTCCGCCACAACAAATCAACCATAGGCTCTACTCTATACACTCTCAGTATTGGTCTTTACATTGTTGGCTTTATACGCTTGGTCTATATCTTGTTGTAGTTCGTGATTGGACCCACTATGGTTTGGGCGTTTTTGGAGCTCTATTTACATCATGAACACAAGCAACAGAACTCCAGGCAGCGGCTACTTTCCAAGCAACGATTATTTCACGACTGCACACGCTCCTGAACGAGAACGCGACCACGACCACGAAGACGTATTGGATAATGGATCAATGAATTCGTCCGCAAATGGATATGGCCGGCCGCGCGAGGGGCGCACAGGGGGATACGGAGGGACCTATCTCGAGTCTCCCTCGCCTGGCGACTCGATGGAACAGTTGTCTCCCCAGGTATCCGCGCGGTCGCGAGGTCGGGATATAGACGATGGCCCTTCATGGGGCGTTCCTCGAGACGAAAGCCGGTTTAGAAGCACCGAGAGACAGAGGCGGGATGAGAATACCAGGCAGCGGAGTGCCAGTCGTGGTGGACGAGGCCGGGAGATAAAGGGGGCTGAGGAGATCGATGGTATGTGTCCATGAACCACCTGGGAGTTATATCTTACTGATTATAATTCTGATGCTTCAACTAGATGTCGTTCAAGGTATCGAAGATGAGTGGGATTTCATGGCGAACGACGAATGCGTTCCCGTCCAGGTTGGCCTGCAGTTGATGGATACAAGCACACTCGGACGCGCAGATAGAGAACCAGAGTTTATACGAACACACAATCAGATCCAGCAGGCGTTGCGATCAGTGGTGAACGGTGGGTGATATTCTTCATCTGAGCGGTCTTGGAGGCAGCTATACTGAACATTCTCACAGAGCACCATCACGGCTTTAACAGTCTACTCGGGACGTACCATAACATTCAACTGAACCTACAAAGCTCCCAACACCAAATTCGATCCCTGAAAACGGCTCTCTTGGAGGCAAAGGCTGGATTGCTCACTATGAAGCCGGAATTGAAGGATCAGGCGGTGGCATCACAATCATACGACGACATCTTACAGCTTTTTGAACTGATTGAACACGCCCAATCCCTCCCCGAAAAGCTTGAGGCACGGATGTCGGACAAGAAATTTATTGCTGCGGTAGACATACTTAATGAGGGGACCGTTCTACTTCGTCGTCCGGAGCTTGCGAATATAGGTTCGCTAGGCGACCTTCGAACATATTTCAGCAACCAGGAAACTTCGTTGACGGACATCCTTGTTGAGGAGCTACACGATCATCTGTACTTGAAATCACCATACTGTTGTGACAGGTGGAAACCCTCGTCTGATAAAGATGGAACGTCAACTGGCGGAGTTGGTGGAACTGCTCCTTGGGAGAAACCGCTTTATCAATACCTATCGACTCTAGATGCAGTCACACCCTTTGTGGAAGATTTATCACGCAACCCAGAGTCCGACACTTTCTATTATATCCATCTTGTTTTGGAAGCTCTGCACAAGATGGGCAGCTTGGAGCTTGTGGTTGACCGAATTGAACAACGGCTCCCTGTCGAATTGTACAGTGTTGTTGACAAGACAGGTGCTGAGGTTAACAACAGGCACCCAAACATTCAAAAGGACGCTCGGGCTCCCGGTACGGTTCCAGATTCCACCTCGGAACGAGGGCATCTTCTCTCTGAATTCTTATGGAACTTGTACGCCAAATTCGAGACGATTGCTGAGGGACACCGCGTCATATATGAAGTTATCAATGGCATCGTAAAACGAGACAGCCTCCCGAACGAGGTCCACCTGACAAGCAGCTTCCAGGAATTATGGAAGCTTTATCAAAGCGAGGTATTTATATATCTTGTCAAGTTGGCGATAATGATGCTAATTAGAGTGTATAGATGCGGTCATTACTACATGACTATCTTTCTACGGACGGGACTGAATCTTTCAGAACTACCACTAGAGTAGCTGATGACGGATACGCCCAGTCTTCCATCAAACGTGATAAAACGAAGGTAAGCTTCATAGCACCTCTACTCTTTGCCAGACACGAGTCTAACAAATGAAAACATAGAAACTTTTCAAAATGTCCGAAGTAGACCAAACCGCTTCCGATTTGAAAGCCGAGCAGGATGATCTGGCAGAAATATTGAGAGCCTCTGTTCCTGGGCTTGTGCCAAAATCACGTCAGATGTTTTCGGCTGGCGACACCAGCAACTCAAACCAGCAAAGTTCGGGAACTGGGCATAAACTGCTGATTGAGCCAAGCGTGTTTAATATCAGCTTGCTTCTACCTCCAGCGCTCTCCTTTATCCACCGACTTAAGGAAATAGTTCCTCCCAATTCGGATATTGTGACCAGCACACTCACGCCGTTCCTGGATGAATTTTTGATAAACGTTTTCCAGCCACAGCTTGATGAAGCTGTTAGTGAACTTTGTGCCATTAATTTCATATCGGTGGACTCATACACCGAGGATCCTCAGTGGGCTTTGCACTCTACAAGGCCAATATTCAGGGTATGTATTATCATTCGCCTTGAAGATTATTGACAAGTCTAGTGTCTAACCAAGTTGACAACTTATAGGGAACCATAAACTTCATGAATTTAATAAAAACCTTTAGCAGAATGCTAGATAGCATACCTCATGATCAAGCTTTCACCCAACTCATCATTGATCAAATCGTAACATACTACGATAAATGTTCTGGGTGGTATAAGGGTAAGCACAGACTTCTATGCTGTTCTGTCAAGCGATCATTCTAACGAGGCCGATGCAGCTCTTATGACTCGAATATCTCCAAACCACCCCGGTGGTGTAGCCCTGAAGACTTCAGCAGCATTTGCCGAATCACGCGAATTCCGTGACGTTGGACAAAAAATATGGGAAAGCTCTGCCAGCGAGAAACAGGCATTAATTAACAAGGTGCGTGTTATCTCAATAAAGTGTCGTATGAAGAGATACAGACTAATGCTATATATAGGAAATCGAACTTCTCATCAATGCAACCAATGAAATCTCATTGAAAGGGTACGATATGATATCTGATCCAAAGATAGTCGGCTCGTTGTCGTTACTTTATAATAGCATGGTGAGAATTTCCGTATCACTCTACAGTTTTAGCTGTATCTAACTCTTTACCTCAGAACTGGCTGTCAAGTAATCTCTCCAAATTGCGTCACATTACTCCTCACCAAACAGACTCAAGCCACACCCAATCGAGGCAGGTAGCACCCACTCGACGCTGGACACTAGAGACGTCGATGAGACCAAGACTTGGTGACTTGGAGCGGCCCCTCCGTCTTCCAATGACAAAAGAATCTGTAGTTGGTTTCGATAACGCTATCAAGTCGATTCAGAGCCTTGCTTTTACATCCCTCTTTACTCTCCACCTTGATATCCGCTGTGGGTCGATTTACATGATTTCACGGGCCTTAAAGGGCAAAAAGGATAGCCGGCAATCAGATGCAGATAGAAACCCGTCAACAGAGCATAACTGGGCCTACATTCTAACGGTTGAACCAACGTCCGCCTCGCCCTGTGTGCTAGAGTTGAACAACGACCTTATCTCCTTTGGCGCTAGAATGTCGACATATCTTGGGCCAAATGAATGCCGGTATATCACTTCATGCCTTTCAAGGCTGATAGACCGTGCATTGGTGTCCAGTACCCGTTTCATCGGGGCAATGAATAACAATGGTGCACTAAGACTTCAGCTTGATGTTCTTGTCCTTCAACAGAACCTCAAGAACATCATAGTCGTGTCTCCATCTCCGGCCTCATCCAGGAGCAATTTGTCGTTAGACAAGGAGCTTTCTGCCTCTATGCCCGAAGTTGTGGCACTTCCTCAAAGCGCTAAATTCCTAGATTGGTTCCTCGAAGGCTCTGGAAAAACACTGCGACATGCAAAGCAAGAGAGAGACAGGTTTAAGGAAATGGGTAGCCAGGCATTGAAAGAAGGCAATGGAGAGCCATTCACCTACGATGAGCTGAAGGTTCTGATTGAACTGTGCTTCTCTGCAGCACTCAAGGGTCCTCAAGGGCCTGAGTCAAGAGAGGAATTCATGGCCGCTAAACGGGGTAGCGATGATGCATTACTGAGGCTAAGTGAGGTAATGTGGGACTCTTAGGTTATTCTTCTACTCATTCACCCAATTTTTAACTTTTTTGTATATATATACTTGTTAGATTTAATTTTGGTAAAGGGCTGGATTGATATCATTAGGTATTGGTCGGGCTATTTATCGTACACAGAGCTTCTGCTATGTTCATGTCGTTTACTCAGTTCCACTGAGCTATATCATTCACGCCATTCAGTCATTTGGAAAGGGAGAGGTGCGGTAATCCCCTCACAGTGTATCGTTGCCTATACAGCGACCGGGTTCTTCAGCCATCGATAGAGCCCCATCCCCTGGGTAAGCATAGAGAGCCCGCTGGTGCCCTGAGCCATTACTACAGGCCCCATACGAGCAGCAAACCATGCCCGTTCTGCATAATCTTGCGAGGCTGCCACACCAGTCACGCCAGCCCAGATGAATATCCTTGGTGTAACCCTAGACCATGTCATGATGTCTATTTTCTCCAAAGCCGTCTTGAGTTCTCGAACGTCTATAGGTAGCATGCCTGCTACCGTGGAGAAAAATTTATTGTTGACAAGGTTCCAGTGTAGCAGGGCAACTAGACGACAGCATTCACTAAGGTGAATGTCCGTGGAAGGCGTGCTAGTGTCCGGCTCAACAGTATAATCCTTGCTTAGAGATGAAAATTCTTCTTGCAAATAGATGAATTTTTGGAAAAATGAAGAAGTTTCTCCTTGTCCTTCGACGGGGTAGCTGATTAGAGTATCAATAGATAGCATTGAGTGCTGGACTAGTCCAAGAATGGTAGCTGGGCTTTGGCCAAGGAGTATTGAACCACGAGAAGACGTCTCCCAAGAAATAATATTTGATAGTAGTGCCATCGGGGGAGGCGCAGGGGAAGAGGCACATGGAAACACCTGCTCCGTATCAGAGAGAAGAGATTCCATAATGTCACCACTATGAACAAATGGAGGTAATTAGGACTCAGGTTTCGAGCGCGTAGGTGACCCCTTAGTAAAACACTCACACGAAAATCAACTCGGCAAGCAAGCCATCCATTCCCAGATTTTCAAGGCCACCCTTTATCTTCACCATTTTTTGTAGTCCAGCAGTATGTGCATTGGAAACACAAGTATTACCGGAAAGGCTCTAGGTAGTATATTAGTACATTTTCTAACTGCAACGAGGTCTATATGGCCAGTGAGGGACATACCTCTGTCTGCGCTAGAGTCATTGTCACTGCGATTAAGGCATCTGTAATTTCTAGGTCAGAGGAAGCAAGTCGGTTGGTGAGAAGCCGAAGGGCTTCTGTCTGGTGATAGAGGGTGATAACGTTGTCACTATTCCCTTGAAGTAGGTCTATATATGTAGATGTAGCATATAATGTGACGTGAAACATGCAGGCGTCTCCTAAGGCGGTTGTCATCCATATATTTCGCAATCTATCAAGTTGTGGGAATGAATCTCTTTTTTGTGATTCTATGGCGATGGATCCGCTATCTATGCATAATGAGACAAATATTCTGTAGTTTCGCCATGTTTATACGTAGGTCTGAAGGGGACAATATTAGACTTACAGAATCGTAGCAGCTCCGGTATATACCATTGCGACTCAACGGGGTATATCTGGGGAGGCTCGATCTCCCGGAATGTTGAGGCATTGATCAGAGTTGCAGCAACCTGCATGTCATCCTGTACCCAGGCACCGCTCTCCTGAGTTGCCATAGCATTTTCTAGAATCCGTAACCGTTCACGAAGAGTCCGAAGCTGCGACTTTCGGCCTACTTTGGAATATGCGCATCGAAAGAGGTATCTGTTGTCACTCTTGGGTCAGCGTATATATATGACATACCGCGTTACCCCTGGAGAGATGAGAACTTCGGATAAAAGGAAGCGTACTTCTGGCACGAACCGCACGCTGGTGATTGTCTATCGCACTTCTTCTTCCTTCGTCTGCAAGGCTCACACGCATTCAAAGCTCGAGTTGGCTGGTCGGAGTCGCTGGAGTCCATCTGGACGCTGTCGGGTATCTTACTTGACTCCATATCCAATCAAAACTGTCAAGACGAGGCTATCGATAAATCAAAACACAAAACCGAGGTTCCTCGCTCTATATATATGTTTGTCCCGCTATGCAAAGTTATTAACTTGGTGACGATGCATCTGCGGGGCCATCGTAAGTTCCGTTGAAAGAGTCGCAGCTATATTATTTCATCCGTAACTCGGACAAAACTGGGCCATGCAGACGAACTGTTTGAGGGCGGGATATTAGAGTGATGCATAGATCCTCCAATTGGCCCCTGATGCGATATTGCAGCCTCGAAGAACGGCCAACAGTACAGCTGAAAGACGCCCGGCCGCCAGAGATCTCCCAGCCTAACGACGCCATATGGGAGTCCCCAGGCTAGTTAAGCATACAGCTAAAGCTAGGGGGGCCTTAGCTGGGGTCTTTAGGGGATGCTTAATTGTCCTTAAGACCCGCGCAGGGCTGAATGGATTTTTTGGAATCATTTGAGTTGAAGCTCGCTCAGCCCGTCAGTGACAAATATGTCCGCTATAGTTAGCCGTGACAAATAAACGGTCATGACAAATGGTCAATATAGACGCTTCCTCTCGTTTGAAGGATAGGGGATATCCGAATACCAAGAGGAAACACGATGAACACCCCACAAGGCTGAAAACCCTTGCGCTAAGAGGTGATTCGTTTTCTTATTTTTCTGATACCGAGGATTGGTGCCGTGCACACCGCAACTAGCATGGTCCAAAGGGCTAGAATCAAGCGACAGGGATGTATTGAGAGGACAAAAATTATTAAAAATATATCGTTACTATATAGCTATCAGGTCTGCTGTTGCAATATATACTTGGTCAACGGCCTCCTAGTAGTGGTGAGACCCAAAATCAGGGGCGCATTCATAGCTCTCTGCCGCGTTCTTGTCACCATTCCCCTTATAGCGAGCGACCAGAGGATAACGGCAGATGTTTCGAGTGAAGGTGACAGCGCCAGTGTTCTCGTCAGTTGCCACTCCAGGAATCGTCTCTGGCGCTTCGCCCTGTTCAACCCACTTCTCCAGCACGCCCAGCGGGTTGACGGGAACCGCGCCGTCGTTCGTTCCAAGAGCGCCGCAGTGGTTTACACCTGGAGCCAAAAAGAGACGGTAGAACTCGTCTACCTTGGATCCGCCTCCCAATCGACGCTCGACCTCCTTGCGATATTTAATCGTACCCTGATGATGGATGAGTTGATCTGCCAAACCGTGCCAGGTGAGCAGCTTAGTCTTGCTCTTTTGGAGAGCAGAGAGATCGGTGTTGCCTGACTGGGTGATCCCTTCAAACTCATCGACACCTTGTTTAAGCAGCTTGGGAATATCGGCGTACGTGAGGGTGGAAAGGTCAAAGTTCGGATCCTTCTTCAAGAAATACTTGATCCAGGAGCTAGAAACGAGAAATGGGGCAATATGGGGAGCTCCGTTCACAAGAGTGTGGTTGGCAGTGCCGTTATAGAAGGCTCCCACTGGCACTACATCCCACAGTTTCCGCTTGGATGTGGTCTTGGGGCCGTCGTGGATTTTCTTAACGACCCAGGCTTCAGCAAGAGTAATGGTGGTCGATTTCCCACCACATTCCACCTTCTTACCGGCCAGAGCGAGGGGGTTGAAATCGCAGTCGTCGATATTTGAGATCACCCCGCCCTCCACTCCATCCAATTTATCACAGGCGGCGATACCGGCCTTTCTAAAGGCCTCAAACACACATTCAGATGGGAACGTTTTCTCAGATTGCATAACGACTTGTGGCCATTCGTCTGCAGCGAGAAGTTGTGGCCAGTAAACGGCTGGTGCATTTGCTAAAATGCCGTCAAAGTCGTCTGGATATTTCTGAGCCTCCACCATCCCCTGTCGACCACCGTTGGAGCAACCGTTGAAGTAGGAATAATTGGCCGGCTTCTTATAATAGCTCTTCGTTACAGCTTTCCCGACGATGGCCATGTCGTGTATCGATCGGGTGGAGAAATTCTCCAACAAGCCATAGTTGACTTTGCCATCTTTATCCAGAGCCCATTTACTGACGTCCCAGGGGTCCACCGTGACACCGGCGTCGGTTGAAGCACTGGAATATCCTTCAGCGACGGCAGGACCAAGATAGAGGTCAAAGAAGCCGGCGCCAAATCCACCTCCTCCCGTGGCCTGGAAGCGTCCATTCCACTTCTCGGGAGTAGGCAGCCAGACTGTGACTAGAACTTTATCATTGACTCCTTTATGCGTGAGGGCGACATCGACATTGCAAATGCTGAGGGTTATGTTGGAGTGCAGTGGTGCGCTGCCAGGCACCTGGACCATTCGATCATAGCCTTTTACTGACAAGACTTTGGCTCCTGGGACATGGGGGGCCGGTATAGAAGCACAACTAGAGGTTGTACCACCGCCATTTTGAATGGACGGTGCCGCAGAGCCGAGAACTGCGGCAAGGGGAAACATGCATAGCGAGAGAGGAAAGGTGAGCATGGTGAGTGAGTTGGATGTGAGTGCTGTTTGTTTGATGCTATTACAGAATCTTAATGAAGGCGGGCGGATGCTGTGTCTTTCTTATATCTTTGACCATCTGGATGTATGGGAAGCTGCAGCGGAGGATCACCCTGCTTCCCGGTTGCGGGCTCATTTTTCCGCTCCCTGCAAGTGACACGACAAAATATCCTTGGACCTCGAATTGTAGATGGAGTGAACAACCTCTCGAACGCTGCATAGCCGTGACTTTGATCCTTCAGATGGGCGGGATCTTGTTCTGGATAGAAGATGCATCCTTGACCCATGCCAGCCTTACTAGAGGCCCCGTTGCAATAAGATCGACCCCTAGCTAACTATTTAGCTACTCGGAACAACAATTCCCGACAGCCATTCACGAGTTTTTCCTCTCTAGATGTTCGTCTTTAGGAGCTGGTTTGGAGTTCTGCAGATATCCGATCTGGTGCGATGCTCCGCCGCTCCGCCACCGACAAGCCCCCGTATGTTGCGTGAGTAGATGAGGCGAGGATGCTAAGAATGAGTAATAATAATAATAATAGCCTCGATGATCGTCAAAGGCTTCTAAACATGGGTATCCGCTCGAGTATTTTCTGGGACCAACGATGTAACAATGCATCGCCGCTTGTAAATTTGGTGTGAAAGCTGATCGTAAGCTGAAGGGGAACCAGCCGTGGAATGAGCAACAGTCTCCCGAGCCACATCCGCATCCGGAGCGTTCCGAGAACGGTGAAACGTCTCTCTGGCCGGGCTTCCATTATCTTATATCTCTTTCGTTCTTGATCTTAGGCCCAGTTGATGTTTTGCAGCTTTGATGTCGCTGCGAGACCTCGCTGGGTGCAGATAAACAAGACGTTTTTGACTTCGGCATCAACGTCATTATGTACCCCACGTCGAGCGTTTTGGCGACGGCCGCAAAGTCGCTCGTTACAACGAACTACGAAGCCCAGTTAGCATCGATCATAGTGTGAAGAAAGGGATATAGTGACAATGGCTCCCAAATTATCCATCGCAGACGTTCTCACTCTTCCCAAGTCCACGGTAAAGATACCTCGCCTTGGATTCGGTGTCTATAAATCCCCCACCAACCAGTGCGAAGAATCTTGTATAAACGCCATTCGAGCTGGATACCGTCATATAGACACTGCACAGCTCTACGGCAATGAAGCAGAGGTTGGCCATGCAGTACGAAAGTGCGGCATTGATCGAAAGGAGCTCTTCCTGACGACCAAGATCTTGACTCCGGGTGATACTCCAGAAGAGACGTACAAGAAGGCGCTGGAGAGCGTGAGGAAGATTGATGGTGAAGAGGGATATGTTGACCTGTTTCTAGTACACAGTACTGGTTCAGGCGCTGAAGGGAGGAAGGATATGTGGCTTGCGCTGGAACGGTTGTTCGCAGAAGGGAAGACGAGAGCGATAGGCGTGAGCAACTATGGCGTTAAGCATATGGAAGAGATGAAAGCATATGCGAAAACATGGCCACCACATGTTAATCAGATAGAGGTGAGATATACGGTCAACTACGGGCTACAAAAATGCGAGTGGCTAACATGATAACCAGCTCCATCCATGGTGTCAACAAAAGACAGCTGCCGCATACTGCAAGGAACATGGGATAATCCTCGAAGCCTTCTGTCCGCTTGTCAGAAACAAGAAAGCCAGCAACACCGTTTTAGTCAACCTGGCGAATAAATACGGCAAAACTACATGCCAGATATTGATTCGCTACTCGCTTCAGAAGGACTGGGTGCCGTTGCCCAAGAGCGACAATCCAGACCGTATCAAGGCCAATGCGGAGGTTTTTGATTTTGATATTACGGACGACGATATGGCTGTTCTTGATGGGCTGGATGAGGAGGCAGGTGGTGCCATTGTGAAGTTTGTGGGGAACGAGTAGTAAAGGGTACGTTTTGATATATACTTGAGCCTGGGAAAGAAGCAGGTTTGAACATATGGAGGTCAACTATTTTGACAATGAAGAAACTTCATGATGCACAACAAAGAGGCATGTATATATTTTGACTATCAATTAAAAATAAGCAGCTCTGCTTGAGAAATCACCGTGTATGTCAACAAAAATGGGAGTAAAGTATCCGGTCATCAATGATAGAGCGAATCGAAGGTAAATCGGATATTGAACGAGATTCGCCCATGTCATCCTTTGTCTCTCTCGTCGATTTATCGGTGGTTCAAGAAGGATCTGGCCCTATCTCTAGGGTGATATTTGTAGACATTCGACGGGGATGGTGCAAATAGCCAAAGATAGTTGTAGTTAAATATCCTAATTAGGCTTAGTGGGTGTATACGACAAAGGGTGCAACTTCTTCACTTTTATTCCAGTGAAGGTAGACATATAGTCACTACGGAATACCTTAGGTATTAATACCCTGCTGCTACATCGCAGCTAATCCTTTCACGCACCTCAGACCTCTCAGAGGCTCATCGAGTCCACCAAGTGCCACTTTACTCATCTGTTCCGTACGGGAGCTTCTCTCGCGAGGATGCAGATGTCGGCTGCCCATTCGAACCGCATCGATTGATCGAGAGTTGAGGCTACGGCCAGCAGCCAGCTATATTTCATTCAGATAGATCGATAGTCCGTTCGGCGGCGACCGTATACCTCGAGCAAGCGGAGTCGTTCATCAAGCAACTGGCGCTATGTATTCTGCTTGTGGCTGGCATGCCCTTCAGGGGCACAGAGCTAGTATCCATCGAGCCGTCGAATATCTTTTCCTGTGAACAGACATGTTCCCTGGATTCCGCCCTTAAAACCGGGAGCAGATAATATTAGCAATAATATTGGGCTTCATTCGAGATTGCGCCGGTAGCGGAAAGACAAGGAGAGATGACCTAGTTAGGCATCTCCTATAAGCTCGACTCTTTGACTCCCCGCTCCGAAGTATAGGCTTATATTATTTAAAGCCTACGGAATATCTTGCTACTATCCTTGCTAAGGCTTGTAAGAGCCTCAAGGAAACGGAGGATAAGATATCATCAGCCTTAAAAGGTATGTAGAGACTAGTGATCTTTTCTCAAGCCTCTTCGCTAACTAGTTGATATTTCTAGCCAAGTCATTAAGGATGGGAATTGTTGTTGCTTAACTTCCTGCGGAGCAGGTCATTAAGGACGTGCAGGTTACCAAGGACAGAAAAGGTTCTTTTAGGAGATGAAAAGCCTTGGGCATAAAGTACGGTTGAATACTCTGCCTGTGACAACCCATCGGAGATATTCCGTTGCGTCGGGCGAGTGCTGTACGGCGGACTAGGATTCATGAGGACGGAATTCGGTTTGGCGTTGTACTGTCAGCGTCACTTTCCAAATATATTATATATATAGATGGCAAGCTCTATATAGTGGCTGAGACTACGCTTTATACCGGCTTGATATCGGATATCAAACTAAGTCTGACAGTTGTATAGAAATGCATAGACCTATGAAATCCCTTCCAACCCACGATTGTAAAAGATGCTGCTAAATTCATTATAAGCCTGTATTTCTAGTTGCATATATAGACAAACAATACATGTCCTCTGTGCTTTGCCATCTAGAATCGCTATTCAGTGTGACTATCAGCTCCACTAGGTAATGTATGTCTACCAAACCTCGTATGATCTTTCCAAACCATGTTCTCCTTTATACATACGCCAATTTCGTAAGGAGCCGCACTCTGATCAGCAATGAATACAAAAAGATCGCCAACTAAACTATCAGCAGCAACATTAAAATAGCCACGGAATCCTTGCTCCTCTATATCCGCATCTTCTACGTTAAGCGGCTGGGGGGTCTCAGTACTCCAATCGATAGCAACAACGTAAGGAATCAATTTGCCAGCTCGGTCATAGGGAACAGTCCACGGCAAGGGAGATTTTAAAACAGATGTAACAACATCGGGAGTAACTGCAAGGAACATCGTGTGATCAAAACCGTTAGGGTGTTGGGTCGAACGATAGTGGCTAAGAGGTTATTAATTTAATGGTAATATAATATAGAGTATCGGGGGATTTACCTTGCGAGCTGAGCGGGAGAAGCATTATTAAACAGGGCCGGGTCCTCTACCCATCGAAGGGCAAATAGTTTCTTTGCTTCTTCAATTCTGAATGTACCTTTCGCCTCGATGAAATAACGACCGATAATCTTTTCAAATCGACGTTTAAACAGCGTCCAATCGTCATCATCTGAGTATGTGGTTCGATAAATCACATATCCCCATTCTTCCCATGGAGTGGTATCTCGAGGCCCTACAGCACCACCAAAGAGGCGGTTCAAAGACATTGCTAGATTTGTTTCAGAACCAGATGTATCAGATACAGGCTCATCCTCCAGTATGGAAGCCTCAATTCTAGCTTGATCACGCCGATCTGATTCCGCTTCAAAATCTTTCCATCCTTCAGGGCCGAGCGATTCTTCGAGCCCCGCAAACATACTATAGATCTGGTCTTCGGGCAATTCGGCATATATCATGTCTTGTGAAGCATCAAGTAGACGTTCCTTGTCCTAGCCCGAAGGCCAGAAGGTGTCAGACGCCATTTCAAGGGCGATTATTTGTAAAACTGGAGAAGGTAGACAGGCACGAAGCCCCCTGTAGGAATATTCGGGTTGTGTGCTGTTGCCAGGGCTCCCTGCATAGTCTTTGATACTAGGCAGCTAGTTAACTAACTAGTTAGTTACCGGGAATATATTGTTCCACAAATAACTAGGTGTTAGTTTTATAGGGCAGTGATACGGCCACACCTTTCCGGTCGGCTATCTATATACCTATCTAGTTAACGTTAACACCTCTTGAAATTATTTTAAAGGTAGCCCCTAAGAGCATACACATCAGTCAAGCTAGCCCTTAGGGATGCCTAAGAGCAGGCCTAAAGTAAGCCTAGAGCGTATACCTCAGGAGTAAAACTGGCTTATGGCGACTGAAATAGTGAAATGACCATTTCTAGGTGTTGGCGGCCACATTTTGCCTTGATAATGCGAGACCATTGTTTTGACAGGCAAAGGACTCATATAGTGGGGAAATATAGGGCCTGTAAATTGGACTCTAAATCTCCATATTCGTTATTAGGGAGGCTTCGTTCTGTAGATGCTCGCAGCGCCCTCTCAGCCAGTGTTGTCCATAAGGTATGAGTTAACCGATTGAAGTGTCGATCTTGACGGGTTAGCATCCTCCTTAGACATGACGATCCATGCTAAGCGCTGGCGGATAAATTGCTTGTTTATCTCATTCTTGTTTCGAGGTCCGCAATATTCCCCTATACATGTAAGTCGTTATTTGATAAAGTAGCAGGGATAGGTCATACCTTCATTGTCAAAAAAGGAACAAAGGATCATCAAAGCTGTCCCAACGGATATGTCTTTTCCATCCTCACACATGACGATCACAGACTGCGATGGATCAGTGGCTAAATGACGAGATAGAAACCCCTGGACACTTCCTAACACTTTCCTCAACTGCCTACTACCTAGTTTCCCAGACGGGCAGCCAAGGTTCAACCATTTGGGGGGTTTACCTGAATCCACGTCCCCAGTACATTCGATAACCAGATCGAAAGACGAGAGCGCATCACTGATGCCGCTCTTTTTCCCAATATATAAAATTTTCGTCGGTTTTACCAAACATCCTTCATCCACGGATGGTAAATGACCCTCTTTCTCAATCAACTCTTCAATGAGGCTGGGAAGGGCCGGCTCCCCAGCCGCCATCAGTTCTGTCTTATATTTCCAAAATAACGGGGCTGTGAGACCATGGGCCCATCCTTCGCTATCATCACCGGCACCCTGGATGTATCCGCCTTCAGACATCTCAGCGCCATGGACACATTTAGATGCAGAGCACAGAACGAGTAAATGGGAATAAACATGCCCTTCATCATCTGCAAAGCAGTCCCTGGCAGCCCAAACGAGGCGGATCGGTTTATCCAACCTATTCCTTATACTTTTAATATCCAAATTTAATGTCTGGCGAGGAGAAAGTCAGCGTGTTGGATGTGTTATCCGGGGAGTATCGGCTTACTTTAAATGATTCTACAAAACCGTCTATTCTGTTTTCAATTTGAGATTCCTCGGACTCTCCAAGATAGGCGGGTGGAAATTGGACCGCGTGGTAGGCGGGTTTGTCAGGAAACAGAGCCCTGTTCATAACCGCGCACCAGATCGGGACTGTTTTGGCCAGGGCATCCGGCATGGCTGAAGAAGTAGACCTGTTAATGAAAAGTCGCAAAACATACACAACTCTAGTTTAAGACTGAAGCCATACTTTTACCCCTTCTCGTTGAATCGACAATTATGCATCTAAAGGTCATCAGCCTAGATCCTAAGACGAGCCACCTCCCTGTACTCACCCTCCATGCAGCTTCAAAACGTCCAAAACCTGCATATTCAGTCTTCTCAGACTAAAATCCCACTGACCCATGTGGCCATCTGTGCTTTTAAAATAGGAGCTGCCGACTTTTCTATCTGGCGGGATATACCAGCTCCCACACCTCTCGTTGGCAACAAGTGGCAGACCATAGTATTCTGATATCTGCTGAACAAAGAGCGAGTCCGCCTCGATGGATTTCAGCCTGTTTGTGATCGACAGGGCAGATCTTCGGAGGTCTGAAAGGAGGTGGGAGAGGCTCTGGGATGCAGACGGAAAATGGATATCTGATAGAGCGATCGGCTGGAAAGAGCCGGACTCCATGTTATATATACGCTACTAAACAACAACTCGGTAACAAGTTTCTCAATTCATGATGGCCGTGGTTATCTATGAAATCGAATGTCTGATCGCACCAAAAAGTAGAGATTTGGTCATGGATCACGTGATGGCTATAAAAAAACGACCTCTTGGACGTTCTTCACTGCAACTTTGAGACAACTTTGAGGATGAACGAAGAGTTACAACATAAGACAGCTGGGATAGAAGTTCAAGTCTTTCTCAGATGACTAGATGTACTTACATGACTTGACGAGCATCGTCATCTTGTATAAGATCATGTCTTGCTTTAGACAGGCTGTCGACCCCAACCATTGATCCATCTTTACAGTCAACCGTTACTCCATCGTATGGACGAATCGCTAGGAGAGACCGAATAGTTGGACGGTAGCTATCACTGCAGAAACAGGAACAGATACGAGGATGCTCCTACGAAGATGCTCCGTACGCCCAGGGAACACTGCAGCGAGGTTGTACGTGTGTAACGAACCCCTGAAGTCCGTCTCCAAGTCTTCTCAGTTTACCATGGTTAAGCTTGGAGGTTACCGATATCAGGCAGGCCAGAATACGGAGTCCTTCTCCCGGCCATATACTTGTGTCAACGCCTGGCCGTGTATAAGACACTGCTGTGACCGGTGATGCTCGCCGTAGATGCAGTCTGCTGCTCTATATAAAACACAGCCGCCGTGTCCGCTGTATCGACGGCCACCAAGCCCAGTACAAGGGCAAAGTACAAGGGCAAAGTACAAGGGCAAAGGACTTACCAGGGGCATCATGACTGAGTTTCGGGAGCGCCAGGAAGCCTCTTTAGCCTTTTGGTGCCCGAGGTCTTGTTCCGATGCGTATCATTGTGAAGCATTGACTTGAAGATGGTGGTATATCATCTATCTTGACTGTGAGATAGGTAAGTAAAGACAGGACAAGTGACAAGTATACAAGTTACAAGATAGCAAGTATACAGTATACAAGTATAAGAGTATACAAGTAGACTTGTGACATCCTTGGACCCTCTGACCCTGCCTTTTTCTCTTATCCCACTTCCACTTGCCCCACTGCAGATAGGACATCAGGACAGGAACGTGCTCTTCTCTTCACTACTTCTACTTCTTCTCTTCTCTTCACCTCTCTCTCTTCTCTTCTCTTCACCTCTCTCCTCTCTCTCTACAACTTCTCACTCTTCATCTCTCTACAACATTCACGATATCTATCCACTAGATACACGCCACCATGCCAAAGGTAGTATATACCACTGTTCTACGACCCAGCTAACAGCAGTAGATCACCCACATCCTCTTCGACTGTGACAACACCCTCGTCCTGTCCGAGGAGCTCGCCTTCGAGGCCTGCGCAGACATCGCCAACGAGATCCTCGAGAAAAATGGCATCGAGCAGCGCTACACCGGCGAGCAGCTCATCGGCGACTTCGTTGGCCAGAACTTCCGCGGCATGATGGTCTCCATCCAGGCCAAGTTCAACATCACCCTCACCCCGGAAGAGCTCGAGGCCTACGTCAAGGAGGAGGAGAACCGCGTTATCGCCAAACTCGAAGCCAAAGCCCAGCCCTGCGTCGGCGTCACCGAAGTCCTCGTCAGGCTGTTCGCCGAGGGCAAGTACGGCATGGCTGTTGTCTCGTCCTCCGCTCTCCGACGCGTCAAGGCTTCGATCAAGAAAGTCGACCAGGACAAGTTCTTCCCTGAAGACCACATCTTCTCCGCTGCCACCTCGCTCGACAAGCCTACCACCAAGCCCGACCCGGCCATCTACCTCCACTCGCTCAAGGTTATCGGAAAGGAGGCGTCCGAGTGCGTTGCCATCGAGGATAGCAAGAGCGGTGCCTTGAGTGCTGTTCGCGCCGGCATCCCTGTCATCGCGTATGTTGGTAGCTACCCCACCACCGAGAAGCAAGATGAGATGGCCAAGACGCTGCTCGATCTCGGAGCAAAGGTCGTCATGAAGAACTGGTCCGAGTGGGACGACTGCATTGCTCAGATCGAGAAGATGGATAGCTCCCTCTAGTCCTGTTATCCCATCTCTCTACTAGATGGCTGATAGAGGCTGATAGCTGATGAGCAATGACCCCTCATGTCCCACTTTGTACCGGATGTTTTCTTTTTCCTGTTTCCAATATTACCCGAAGACGGGGCGTTACAAGCCACGCGCATAATGTATGCCAGGCGACCGAGATAGACCCCAGATAAAATCCAGACAGTTTCTACTCAATCTCTTCCTCGACCTCTTCTTCTTCTCACAGGTAACCTCGCTTTCCAGCGTCGCAACTGAACTTCCCAGTCAAATCACGTGATATAACGTTGCACTTTTCCCTACCCTCAGTAAGAACTTAACAAATTCCATGGATTCAGTCCTCGTCATAGGCCCGACATAATCATTCCTGGTTCCGATATCTCTGCCACCAACGCACTCGGACATTTCTGCAATCATGTCCGAACAGTCCTCAAGCTCAAAAAAACAAGTTCTCTTATCTACCGAACCGTTGGTATGCCACCGCAAATTCCAAGTGACTGAGCCATGGCGATAGGACGCCAGTTCCATGGCCATATTATCTGCTCTTTTCGTGTCTTTTCATGGGCATTGGCCGAGTTTCCACCTTAATGGACGTCATATCGGCAGGATTGCTAACGTGTCTACATCCAGGACCCGTCAGAAGCACGCTGGATCAAGCTGCTAAAGCTGACATATAGAGATCCGAATGGCGTGACGAGGGTATGGGAATCGGCGACCAGACAGGTTGGTGATACGAATTCCGCTTCTTCAACTTCATCGTCTTTTCCTTAGAAGCCGTTATCAAGTCTAGCAGCTCCCGCCTTTCTCCGATGCAAGATATAGTCTATGACGACTTTCCTGGCGCAAGGTTGCTTCAATGTTGCATGATTCGTGTCACCTTTCCCCTCGTTTCCCTCCCGTCCGGGAAAATGTCAATGACACGACACGACCCATGTCAATACCAATACCAATACGTAATCGATTCTAATAATCCAACCTCTAGACTCGGCTGGATGGTGCCATAGATGGTGTAGGCGTTGTAGCTATCCTCTCCAAGCCTTCGGGACCGGAACTTCTGCTGCAAAAACAGTATCGGCCACCCATCGACATGGTCACCATCGAGATTCCGGCTGGCTTACTTGACGCTGGAGAAACGGCGGAGGACTGTGCGGTCCGAGAACTGAAGGAAGAAACTGGCTATGTTGGGGTTGTTGAACAGAAAGGTCCTATCTTATATAACGGTATGTCTATTTTTCTCCTTGTTGCTGCAGCCGGTTCTTCCTCGTTGTACCTCCGTCTTTTCTTTTCTTTTTCAAAAAGGGTACGAAATGGAAACAAGGAAGGAAGCGTGTCAGGATGAGATATGCATACTATATCACCCGACGCGGCTGAAAAGACAAGGATCCGAACCTGGCGTTAAAACGGAGAGGGATCGATTTGCGGGTGCAAATCCAGCCATCTGACCCGTCATGAGAAATGAGACAACACACGGAGAAAACCACGCAGCGAGAGCAGGAGGCCCAAAAGGGGCTACTCGTTCGATCTCCCTGTTTTCGTGTTTTGGCAAAATGTTACGTGGAAATAGAAACGGTTACTAAAAGTCACTAGATCCAGGATTCTGCAACACCAATTTAAATATGGTCCATGTACGTGTCGATATGTCGTTGCCCGAAAATCAGAACCCTAAACCAGCGCTCGAGGACGACGAGTTTATTGAATGTTTCAGCATACCGCTTGCGAAGCTGTTTGAAAAGACAAAGCGGCTAGAAGAAGAAGGATATGCTATTGACGCCCGTGTGGGGACCCTGGCAGAGGGAATAGAGATTGCACGGAGATATGGCCTAAGTGGATGAAGAAGTAGATGCATGTGAGATATGCTATCTAAGAAACGATGATGGGAAACCAATAAAGCTCCCTTGAGATATTACTTTAGGCGTGCTATTACCATGGGATATGCTTCCCATGAGTAGGAATATCCTAGTAGGGTAATTCACTATTGGATAGGAACTCAGCGGCTCTGGCTATCCATTTCTTGCTGTTCCACTTTGTGTTACAGAATATTGGGTATCTTTGCCGATGCAGATTTGCTGGCAGGTGCACAGCACTGCAGAAGATCTCTCTGTGGCCAATCCTAGGAATGGAAACGTCCAGATTAAAATCACCTGTCAAA
The DNA here is from genome assembly GCF_011692745.1 of Arthroderma uncinatum. NCBI lineage: Eukaryota > Fungi > Ascomycota > Eurotiomycetes > Onygenales > Arthrodermataceae > Arthroderma > Arthroderma uncinatum. The sequence goes on from NW_022983867.1 coordinate 1,430,549, forward strand.
GCCCGCAACATCCATTCCGCTAGTAAAATCTTATTAAATGGCTGTATCGTTGCTTAGGTAGTTGCAGGGCCGCTCCTAGCCAGTCAGTGACACTTGACCGTTGGTAAGTCTCACAGGTATTTATTCCTCCGTAGTCCCGTGTATAACGCCCATGCAGACAGTGCCTTTGCATCTCGACACGCTTCCAACCACAATTGATCCAAAGGCACCAGCTTAAGCGTGATCATCTCGCCTTCTTTCCTTAGTCCGGTCAACTTGCCTTGCATCTGCTGTATATCTGCTCTAGGCATTCGTTTCTCGCACAGAAAAAGAGGGATAAACTCATCACACCCGCCAGGAGAAGGGTAAACGGCATTCTGTAAGGATTCCTTCTCCTCGCTTTCCTCCTTGTTTCTATTTTTGTGAGGACCAAGTATAGCCAGTGAGCTCATATCGATCAGTTCTTCCTGCTTAATCGAAAGGCTGGTTTCTTCTTGTATTTCGTTGGCTGCTGCGCCAGCGAAAGAACCTTGCTCATCAATCATGCCGGCTGGTAATTCAACAAAAGTTAGGGAGCCTGCTGGAATGCGTGGTTGGACAGTAAGAACGGCATATTTTCCATCGCCGGACGATGGGTTGGATGATTCTGGGAGGTCGTCCGGCTGGAGAATGAGCTTTGTAGATGGATGAAGAGTCAGTAAACTCCATCAGGTTTGCTCACGTGTGTGAAGGAAAGAAAAAAAAGTAAAAAAAGAGTAAGACGCTGTGCTGTCCCCTGGTAACAAGTAAAAGAGGCTTACCAACATCCCAACGCTGCCGCCTCTTAAGAAGACGCTACCCGGTAACTTGTCCCCATTGTCGGTAGAAACGTCTGCCTTGAATTTGACAAATCCTAGCCTGGCTCCGAAATGGTCGACAGCCTGGACAGCTATGTTTCGCAAGACGTACGGCTTTGCATGGAACTCGTGAGATGGGTCCCGTTGCCGAGCAAGGGAGTGGCGTAGCGTCGACAACCAGATTTTGAACGCTGGAAAAGAAAGCAGCTGGGACTCCGAGAGGTCTGACGTTAACTGGACAGGTACGGGTGGCTCAGAGCCCGAGCCTGGAAGGGTAAAAGTGGCCATATTTACGGCGTGGAGGATGGATGACGGCCGCCGCTGTCGCTGTGGGAGACGCCGGGCAGCCTGTGCAAGCCTGGGAAGCATCAAGGGTGATGTGATTTGATGGGAGGCGGGTCAACTCAAAGGAAAGGCACAGCGCACATATAGACCATTCTTAAAATAGTATCCATTAGCGAACGAGAATATAAGGTGCCTGGTTCATGGTTTGAGATCTAGAATTGACCTGGGGTCGGTCGGTGCCAGATGGAGAAGAGGCTGCACCTCGGGATTCCTCACGTTTGGTGTTGCCATCCATAAAGCAAACAGGCCTGCGGCAGGCGTTATTTATTTGGCTGATGTCGTATGTTCGCCCACCGTTAGCGATTGGCTGCCGCAAGCCTAGTAGATCTTTCCTGGGTCTCAGAATGTTGCATGATATCAGACAGTGGCAAGCCAGGCTCAGGCGGAAGATACGGATGACGGACAGGCTGCTGGCCCGTCCGGTAAGGTAGAGGTACGGCTCTTCCAGCTAGAACTTGGTCTTGTCCGCCATCCGTTTTGTGATCTGTTCCCCTATGTTCTCGACGGCCTTCGATGTTTTCTTGCGGGCGGCGTTTGGATGCGCCAGCCGCCTCCTAGCAAATCGGATCCTGACTGCTGCACGACCGATGCAACAGTCTCGTCAACCTGCGTCAACATGCGTCAGCCAGGATTCGGGTCATTCAAAGACGAGGACGAGAGGGAGTTCCAAGAGATCCAACGCAGCAACTGACATAATGATATTATTAATTCAAGGATAGACGGTCGTATTCTGTTGGCGGGAGGACTAGGGCCCGTCGCCATCTGCGTCCCCCGCCCTTTGCCTGCGTTAACCCGTCGAGGCTCTTGTCCTTCGCTTGCTCTCGTCTTCTCGACGTCCTTGGAACCGTCCTTGACTTCGCTTTGGCGCAGGTTTCGACGTCAGATGGCGCTGTTCGGGGCTCTCGTCATGTGGGAACCTTGTCTAGACGTCCATAACTCCGACTCTTCCTCTTCTTCTTTCTCTTCTTCTTCTTCTTCCTCTTCTTCTTCTTCTTCTTCTTCCTCTTCTTCCTCTTCCTCCTCTTGTTGTTGTTGTTGTTGTTGTTGTTCTCGTCCTTGCTAGTGATGTCGTCGGCCTGTTGTGCTATACTCAAGGAAGCAAAGGAAGCATCAGTTGAGATATCCTGAGATAGGCGTGAAATCCAATATCCGCCGTCTGTCCGTATTTGTACTTCTCTCATAGACTACTATTCCTTGGGCGAAACGGGAATAATCTAGCCATTCCATCTCTCCGTCTCCTGTCTTCCACCTCTCCTAGTCATATTAAGTGATGGTGCCAGCGTCCGTTGCTGAACAGTATAAAACACAAAGACCGGTTGGTGGCCATATTTTCTACCGGAATATATCGAATCAGGCCTGCGTCTTTCGTGTCGAGGCGGAATCCAGGGGGAGAGACTGATTGACCGACCAGCTGCTAAGCGTATGAATTTGAATAGATCCCACCATCTCGAGTCTGATACGCAGAAAGGTCCCCTGGACAGAGTTAGCAAATGTGCGCATCTAGGATCCTCGTTACCCGTCATGCCATGTCTAAACAGACAGCCTGGCCATCCTACCTGCTGCGTTCATAAGATCTCGCCGGGATCCCACCTACGATTCACGCCTCCTTGCCGTCGAGTCTCGCGCATATCTCAGACGACGGGCTCTGAAAACAGATGTCAGTGGTGCAAGGCCCTGGAATCAAGTGGTGATATAAGAGATTTGCTGGGCTCTACCGGTCAGTTCTTCCAGCTACTCTGCTGTGCTCCTTCCCGCCCTATATATGTGATGCCAGATATCCAGACCTTCACATCACTTTGTTCGCTTTCTCTTGGTGCAAAGGAGCCCTAAAAGGAGGCATATCCCTGATATCATTTGGTGTTCTGCTTGGATTCACTCCCTCTCTGCGTCTGAGGACCTCAACTCCCGGAGTTGATATATGTCCTATAAATCCTGACCCTTATCAACACTTCAGCTTCTACTCAACCTCTACTCTGCATTTCAACTTTACATGCACAAAGACAGCCTATCTGCACCACAAGTTGTGCACTTTTGGCTTCAGGACTGTTCTGTTTGCATATTGTTTATATCTAGGCCTGCCCTGGCTGTGTTTTGTTTACTGCCTCCCCTTCTACTAGGGAATAGTAGCAATGTCAAATAATCGCAATGATGATCAGTCACTGAACTGGCCTATACCTATAGTTACTCCCCTGGACCCAGCAGCCTTACGGGAAGCTCATCGCCTCCATCGAATCTATCATCTCACCGGAGAACGGCCAGTCCCCTCCTTGACCAGTATGGCATCAAGCCTGAGCCCGCAGCTGATGGACCTCCCTCCTCCAGCGAGCATCCAGACGACCAGACAACAGCCACGAGAACCTTTTACATTGAATTTCCAAGAGAGCTTGCCTCCGGATCAAATGGCTGCTACCCCAGGTATCTGGGGCCGCAGTTTGAACGGACAAGGCTCTCATCAAACAAGTATGGATATACATATATATCTTCAAGCAAAATAGGTGCTAACATTCATGCTAGGAGGCTATACTCTGCCTTTCTCTCGAAACCAGGATAATGTTAACGAATTTAATACTTCGAACCAACAGCAAGCAGGTAACCAAAACGATACCATCACCCTATCTCAGCCATACTTTAGCTCATATCCCATACCTCCTTTTACTCCGTCGGTGCTTCATACCCGTCCTAATCAGAATCCTTATGGTGCAGTCCAACCTGGTAATCAGGAATCAGCAAGATCTGAGTTTCCATCATTGTTTATGCAACAGGAGCTAGATCGTGAGGTTGAAGCTGAACGCTCAGAAGCCAACACCACAGCCCGAGTTCCCTCAACCCATTTGCAAGGCCGGGAATTTCCACGGTATATCATGCCAAATTCGTCACCATGGGCCCAAATCGGCCATACCGGGAATAATCCGAACAATCTATCTTCAGCGGCAGCAATCCAGGAGAGCGATAATCTGTTTTTACAGCCCGGCGCCCCCCAGGGAAACAATCCATCTGCACCATCAGCTGGAACGCCTCCAGCAACATCCCAGCGTCGCCGTAGCGCTCAAGCAATGGGCCCAGAACACTCAGACCATCACCATCATGATACTCGAGTAGGTAGCGATGGAATTACCCGCCGCCGGGTCCGCATGAGACCGCTTCGTGTTTCCCCAGCATCCTCCAGTCGACCTGAGCCAACCCCGAGCGCTACCATCTCCTCTACGCCTCCCCCCCTTGCCAATTCCTCATATAGTGGACACTTCTTCACCACACCTCCTCTACCAGGCGACTCATACATGGATGCCATGGGTCGCACCCTAGATGTAGCAACAGCAGAACAAAGTCGGCTCCTTCTGATACGCGAGCAACGACAAGCACAAAGACGATTCGCTGAACATCTAGCACAGGGGAAGGAACTCCAGGTCGGACTCGATGTTGAAAAGGATGGAAGACCGGAACCGATGGATTCAGAAAAGCTGACAATCAACATGGAATGCAAGGTGTGCATGAGTCAGCTTGTTGATACGGTGTTAATTCCATGCGGACATGCCGTTCTCTGTCGATGGTGTGCGGACCAGCATATGCAAAACATCAAGCCGGGTATTTCGCGGCGAAGCAACCCAACCTGCCCAATGTGCCGAAAACCAGTTCGACAGAAGGTATATCATGTTATTCCCCCTCTCCATAAATAAGCAGCTGTTAACATTATCTTCTAGCTTCGAATATTCATCTCATAGAAAATCATTTCAAATCACCTAGCCCAGCCTCACAGTTGTCCTTAATACCAACCCATCCCATTCAGGTCAGCCTGGATTTGACCTATTCCTCTTGGAGCAGACGGCTAGCACATACAATACTTGCGATTCCCAGAAAACCAGCGAATGATTCCCTTTGGGCGGCTTTCTTCCTTTTCTTCCCTTTCTGTCATTGCATGTCTCCTTACGCTTTCGGGTTGTTATCCCCGTTCCCTGGAGTTCTAGTACTGAGGTTAGTTACGAATAGAAATAAGGATATAATGCACTGAAAACCATACTATAAGCCGGCCTCGTTTAACTTTGATATCTAACCAGGCCTCCATGCCCATGCTCTTCCTCGGCTTTGTCAAGTCACGTTCTATTCGACCCTCAATCATTTCTTGTCATCACCATTTCGTTCATGAGTTAGCCTTGTTTGATGCTCTAGATGTATTGCCGCATAGGCGAGGGGTTTGCTCGCGTTGGGACTGGTCTTTTTGCCTCCTGTGGGATTTCTTAAATGTTCGTGTAGATTATAGTGAAATCAAACTACAGTTCAAGTATTGCAACTTGAAAAAGGCATTGGTATAGGGGAACGAGATACGGTTTATCCTATCTTCACCATATATACTCAATATGGTGATTTGGAGGTGTTATCATAGGTGACTATCATAAAAATTCACAGTAAAGCATTGGTATTGTTGCCATATTTCTACCTCATACATAACAACTCATATACACGGCTAAACGCCCATCAACCAAACATAATATATCATATATCATTATACGGATGAACCGAAACTCCCGCCACGATCGCACTGGTACATTTCATCAACGAAGAAAAGGAGAAACAGGAGCTAGAGACATCAGAGCTAATAATCGCTATGCTAAGAAAAGTGGAAGGGGCGTATTTATAGGCGAAGGGATTCAGGAAGCGTAGCCTAACAATGGCTGGTGGTATATAGGTGATGGGTAAGCTCATTTACCTATATTACCGCCCGGGCCCCCTTCTGCGCCTTCGTATAGTTCGCGGAACTTATCGAGCTCCTGCTGCAGCTGTGATAGGTCGGCTAGGATACCATTTGCGTTAGAGGGAGCTGAGGTGCCGGCTTCAGCTATATTGCTGCCTCTACTACTCTTGCGTAGTGGTGGTGGGGGCGGTGGCAGGGGGTGATCGTCCGCCTCTGTTGATATTGATGGCGGCCGTCGAGTGAGATTTATATCTGTGGAATGGGCGGTATTGCTAGGACCGATGGTGCGGCGTGGAGGAGGCGGTAACGGTTTAGAGGAGGTTGAGGATGCGGATGTTGACGCCGGAGTGTAGTTATGGTTATAGATATTGTTGGTAGAGTGGGAGTGACGCTGTGAATGATCATCCGTCTCATCCTTATTGTGCTGCATGGATAACATCGGAGTATCAAGTGACGAGGTGTCTGGTGTAGAAGATGTGACGGATCCGTGGTCCACGCTCGTTCCTGTTCCAGCCCTTCTTGATGGCGGCGGCGGTGGTGTCTTTGGGTTACTAGCACTATTCAAAGACGCGGACCTATTCAACGGTTTCGTAGCACTGAGTGGAAGGGATAATTTCGTCGAGTCAATGCGAGATATACTCGCATTACCCCGTTTCATCTGGCTGTGTCGGCGTGTTAGAGGGGGTGTAGGTGGTCTCTTATGCTGCATACTCGAAGGAGAAGGCTCAGATTGCACTGCTGTACGCCGGGAAATGGGAGAAGCAGGTGGAACTCCATGTATGGAAGACGCAGGAGATTTGGTATAACTTGTTGTATGCGTTGATGTTTGAGGGGAGACAGGAGCTCCAGCAGGCCGCATGGTAGAGTCTGTAGGCTCAGCGCTGCGGGCAATGACCTTCCCACGTCGAGTCTTTGGAGGAGGTGGAGGGAGCTTTGGCGGTCGTTTATCTGACCTTTGCTGGCTGGAAATGCTACTTGCTGCACTCCGAGGCTGATCTCCGTGGTTTTCCTGCATCGTCACGGCTGTCCCTATATTTAACGGGTGCTGGTTTGACGGCGAGCGTATATCTAAATCTCTGCTGGCATTGGTATCCTCTGTCCCCGTATCTCCCGTAAGTAATAACCGCTTAAACGTGTCAACATCCATCGTCGCTCTCTTCCTTTTGGCTGCCTCCATCTGGTCATGTTCTCGGCCCTGTCGAAGGCCTTCTTGATACGACACCCTCCGTAGAGCAGGCAAGTCTGCAGCTGGACCGAGTCCCAGACCCAGCCCTTCCTGACTCCGCGTGGTCAGACGTCCAGTGCCGTCCACATCGCTTGTACTATCATCCTCCTCGTCGTCATCGTCGGAGCTACCGGAGCTACCGATGGCAGCATTGAACGGGTCCTCTACCGCGTTCAAACCCAGCGTCGAGACACGATGTGTCGATGTATGTTGAACTGTCGAGTTCGTTGCCATATACTCAAACGCAGTAGCATCAGGGATCCCCTCTCTACCGTCATTGTCTTCGTCTGAATAAGGAATCTGCTTTGCGGGCGGAGAAGCGATGCGGACCGTCTTCGAATTGGCAGTGGGACGGGACGGATATTCGTCCACCATCATCGCTATTAAGGCGTTAGCTATTATATACGGCAAGCTACATCTCCCGGATACACATATATATACATGTAGCCACGCATAGCTTCAGTGGGACGTATATAGATAGGGATGCGTAGGTAGACATACCCCTCTCGAACAGCTGCCGGCCGCCATCCTCCCTCTGGTCCTCCCTCTGCGTCACTGCAGCTGTATCTATGCCCCGTAGCCATTCCTCAGCTGTCGCTGGCCGTCTATCCTCGCTGTCCCAGGCCTGAGGCTCCGGACGGTGACGACGGCTGCCTGGTTCTAGTGTGGGGAACGACGAGTCTCCGGCAGCAACGGTCCCAACGGTAGAGGCAGCTTTCTTATGGCGGAAAGGATTTAGTCCAGACATCGTACATGAGAGCGCTGGCTGGTGTACGCATGGGCGCGTTGAGATGTCGACGTATGTATGGGGAGAAGACGAATGCGCGGGGAGGAAGAAACTATTTAACATCCGCCCTGACGTAGCAAGGAGCTATCACCCACCACCACCTCAACTTCAAACAATAGGATAGTAGTAGAGACGATACAGACAATAGGATAGTAAGTATATACAAATTAATGAGTGTGATTGTGGTAATTGATCAAGTATTGCATTTCCTAACCTAAATTGCATGCAGTATCAATATCAGTAGCTAAATAAACCGAACCCTGGTAAAAACTCCTCGTCCATAGCCGTCATCCATCCGTCCAAGCCGCCGGTACATAATAAGTTGGTATAAGGAATCCCTCCCTCCTTGAATGCTCCTCTTAAGGTTGAGCCTAGTCATACAATTTCCTCCCTCTGCAGGCGTCCTAACAGCTCCCCGTATACACCCTCCAGTCGCTATCGCCGTAAAACGTCTTCATCAACGCACACCCGCTCTCTGTCGGCTGGCTGAAGGCTACCTGTGTGCGAGCCATCTCCATCCCGTAGAAATAGTTGCTCACCACGCAGTCGAGGAGGTCGAGTGCTATTCCCTTCCGGCGAGAGGATCGCGAGGTCCAGATGCGTGATATCCCAACAAGAGCCGGGTACGTTTCCTTCGTAAGCGTTAGGGAGCTGCTGATGCTCGTCGGCGAGGAGGTGATGCGCTTGGAGGGACTCGTCGTGATGCCGTGGGCTTCCCAGATGCGCTCTGCCAAAGCGAGGCCCACGCATTTACTGTCCTTCATATGTAGGAAGAACTTGAAGCGATCTGCCTCTTCCCCACCATCCTTGCCCTCGACTTTGCCCCATAGAATGCTGTCCTCGATATCTGCTGCACCCAGGTCGGTGTTGGCCACCTCCAGCACACGACGGGCCTGGTTCTTCGAGCCAGCCGAACTCTTTCTGTCCACGATAACGACGTATCCCTCGTCGAAGCGCGAGGCCTCGTATACCCATCGGGAAGCGTTTGCGCGGACAAAGGACTTGCCGAAATCAACGCCTGATGCATGCTGGGAGTGCTGGTCGTGATATTTGCGGTGTAGGGCGCTGTCTTCGGCCGACGAGGGAGTGTACTGCATGCTGCAGGACGGACATGTCTTGCGGGATGTGCTGGGCCCTACACCTAGGTCGAGCTGTGTCTGTTTGAGGACGGGGCGGGGGGTAGCCGTCGACGTTGCCGGCGTAGAGGTAGATGTAGACGATTGCGAAGGGTGAGATATCTGTCTCTTCTTGGCCGGCGGGTCCATGGATCTCATGCTGGCACTCCCGCCGTTAACTTCTAGCTCCGTCAACGGCGTATCGTGCGCAGACCTCTTGCGTTTCAGAAATCCGAACGTAGGCTTCCTGCTACTCGTGGGCGGTGGAGTCAATGCCAATTTCAGCTTTACCCTCTCGGACTCGTGTTCACGCGGCGGCGGCGAGCTGGGAGGTGTCGACAGGTCGTCGTCCAGCTCTGGAATATCTTCCGAATACACGGTGGCTGCGGTGGACGTGTGACGCGACGGGCTGGATAGAATGGCGGCCGAAGACTCACGTATCGCGCAGACCAGGTTGTTCTCACTCCCAACGTCTCCCAGTACCTCTATACGAGGCGGCTGTATGTGATTATCATGGCTATTGTCGTTGTTATCGCTCGGAGTGCTCGTTATGCGGCGTTTCTTCAGGGCCGGGTCAGGACGCGATTCAGGATAGAGCACGCGCCGTAGCGGCCGCGCATAGGTTTTCATGAGCAAACCCCTACGTAAAACATGTTAATCGCGTGTATAGGCAGGGTAGAAGGTGGAAAAGGCGTACCTCTTGAACGAGTTGGTCACGGTGTATGGCGTGTCCCGCGCGGAAACCATGGGGCCTGCTAGCAGCGAGTAGCGACGGTGAGCATGTACCGTGGCTCGCTATAAGGTACGCAGATATAGAGGAGAAAAGAGCGTAGAAGCTGAGCGAGTTGCGAGTATCCAGCAAGCGTGGTCGTGGTGGTCGAGGTTGTGGGTGAAGGTGCGGATGTTTGTTTTGGCGTTGTGGTCGCACCTTAAAAAGCAGTTGATATAGGCTGGTCCTTGGCCGTTGATCCTCCACAACAACGTAACGAAGAGTCTCCTGCTGTTGCTGCTGCTGCCTGTTGGATATAAATATTGACGGCTGGCTAGGTTTTTCAGTCGGAAAGGGGCTGTTCTTTTATGCAAGGGTGCCTGTTATCGACGGAGCTTTCGTCCTGCTTTGATATATAATACGATGGAACACGGCGGACGGATGGATTCATTTAAACCATTTGAACAGCGAAGAAGATATCCTCTTCTCCCTACAACTAGCTCTCTGGCTCCGTCTCCGTCTCCGCCTGCCGCTTGTCATACAGGTCGACTACCGTCATCTTGCTTCTTCCTGCTCCCCAATTGTGGCGCCCTATCATCCGTGTGTGAGGCCGAAATTAACGTCCAACCGTCAGCCAGCCAATAGGCAGGATAATGCGTGGCTTCCATAGGCCCTATCCACGCTAGCAGGTCAACTAATGGCAAGGATCTTTCCTGCTCTCACTGCCCGACCTGCGTCATGCGATGTTTAACCTTGAATACGGCCGATGGGTGATGGGCGATGGGCGACGGCGACGGACGTTTACACGTAAATACGCAGTCCGGATGCCCCTGACGGATCCTGGTTTCCTGCTGCTTTCCTGTTCTCCTGGTGTCCTCCTAGCTTTTCCTATGTTCTCCTATGTTCTCTTGTTCGTAACTGGTCAAGGAGACAGCTGGAGGTTTCTGGAACGCAGTCGAAGTGGACGATGACAGTGGCTGCCATGGACTGATGTCTGCGACGCCAACGGCTTCGTCTATCCTGCGGCTGATAGTTGGCCAGTCAATCCTTAGATGGATGCCAGTCAACCCTTAGCTGGAGGCTGAGGTGAATCAATCGCTAAAGACGGGCTTAGTACGTGACCATGTCTAGAGTTCACCATGATACAGACTTACCTAGACAACTTCTCTTCCTCCTGCTACTCCTCTAACTTCTTCTCTCTTCGCTTGCTCTGTATCTATTATCTATCTCTTGCTGCGTAGTCTGCTCTTCTCACAACCTCATCGATTACGTAACATCCGAGTACCCAGATCCGGTAATTTTCTACCTTAAGTCTGACACACAATGCAATTAATTCAGTCAAGTCAAGTACTCCCTAAATCACCGTCTTATTGCATAACCAGGCTTAGACCTGTTATTCTACATCTCACGCTCGCCGCTACCCGGATCATGGCCTTTTCTGGTAACCTTGCGGCCCGAGCCAGCGCCAGGTCCAACGGTGTCAACCTTATCCACGGTTTCGACGGCAAAAGTGCCAACGTCCCAATTTCTTGCCATCGCCGTGCATCCCAAGCATGACCAGGCGCCAGAGGGAAATATATGCAGGATGCATGATGCCGCGTTGCATCGAAGCACTGTCAGCCAACCAGCACTCTACAGCTCTCTGCGTACAGGTTCCGCGAGGATCCTGGTCCAAGGCTGCATAAGAAATGGCTGCTAAGCGCCGACTCTAACAGTATTAATGTCTCGCCCCCGCTCTGGCTTGAGTATGATGTGCAATTGCTTCTGGATACTCCAAAGCTTTCCCATGTGTTCTTGTTTGTACGATGTCATTCTTCAAAAAGGTCCTCAAATCCAAGAAAAAACCACAGAAAGAACTACCCGAAGGATACTCATCTGGCGAAAACTGGCCTGGTGAAAAGCGGCCCGATAAAAAGAAACCGGATGAAGAGAAGCACGAGGGAGAGGGACCTAGCGAAATAGGCCCAACCGCCGCCAAATATGCGATACCAAAGGGCGACAGGGGCCTTAATTGTGTCTATCGGCTAGAGGAACCGAGCAAAGCAGTCGTTGATATCGTTTTTGTGCATGGTTTGACTGGAAGTTCTGAGAATACATGGACTCACCCCGACTCTAATCTCCACTGGCCAAGGCAGCTGTTAAAGGAAGATATTCCAAATGCACGTATCTTCACATTTGGCTACGATGCCGATGTTGCTTCCTTCTGGGGCGGTGCGTCTCAAAATCGACTTACCAACCATGCGGAAAACATGATCAAGGACTTAGTTGATGAAAGATCTGACACAAAGACGGTGGGAACCCAAGTTTGAAATATGATTTGCAAATAAGACAGTCCCGGCTCACATTCGATCTGCTAGGATGATCGTGAACTTTTGTTTGTCGCCCACAGCCTCGGCGGCCTAGTCGTCGAGCGAGCTCTCCAGCTATCCAGCTGCCCTAAAGAGCAACACCTTGGCCAAATCGAGAAATGCACCCACGGAATTGTCTTTCTTGGGACACCGCACTCTGGTTCAGATTTTGCTCCATTTGCCAAAGCATTGGCCCAAACACTTAGGGCATGTGGTAAACGAGTGAATACCAATATATTGGAAACCCTAAAAAGAGATTCAGAAACACTACTGGACGTGGAAGACTGGTTCGCCACTTGGCTACGGACTCGATCAAAGGCACAAAACCCGGTTAATATAACCTGCTTTTTTGAGGAGCTTGAGCTCCCCGTTGTGGGCAAAGTGGTGCCGGAGGGATCGGCAAGGATCCCAGGCTATCCGCTGTATGGAATACATGCAGACCATAGGGTGAGTCTACTACTCCACCCTACCCATGGAAGCTTTTTAACTTATGATGATGCTCTAGAATATGACAAAAGTAGTCGGACGGGAAGATCTCGGGTACAAGAGTATACGGGGTGTCTTGCGGATTTGGGTTAATGGGCTCAGTGAGGAGCATAGGAAAAAGGAGGATCATATCACCCAGTCCGTTAATACTCAATGTCATTAATGTATGTGACGCACAGACTAATACTAATGTGAATTTAGAAATGAGATTAACATTCTTAATCGTTTATCAATTGCCTCAGAAGCGGCGTTTGACTCTATAGCACACGAACATGATCCGTTCTGCCTAGAGAACACACGCGAGAGTGTACTGGAAGAAATATATACCTGGGCTAACGGAGACAGCGACCAGTGCATCTTCTGGCTATGTGGCATGGCTGGTACTGGAAAATCTACCATTTCTCGCACCACCGCCCGCGAATTCTCTCAAATAGGAAACCTTGGAGCAAGCTTCTTTTTCTCAAGGGGTGGCAAAGACGTCAGAAACGCCGAAAAGTTCATACCGACAATTGCAAAACAGTTTGCGACCAGGTTTCCAGCTGTGCGAGGCTTTATTTGTGGTGTAATCGAGAAGCAACCAGATATCTTTGAAAAAACTCGCCGAGATCAATGGAAAAACCTCGTCATAGGACCTCTGTCTAAATATACCGGCCCAACAGTGCCTCTTGTTGTTGTCCTCGATGCACTAGATGAATTTGAAGGAGACAAAGATATCCAATTGATCCTCCAGCTTCTGACCGAGGCTGCTGACCTCAAGACTATTCGGTTGCGGATTCTTCTTACTAGCAGGCCGGAAACGCCGATCCGTCTTGGGTTTCGAAAAATGAAGGGAGGATTACACTACGATTTTGTTCTACATGAAATGCCACTGGCGATTGTTGATAGCGATATGAAGCTCTATTTTCGGGATCAATTTTCAAAAATTAGAGACGAATCTGAACGCCTTGATGAAGACTGGCCTGGAGATGACGCCATAGACGATCTCACTCGAAAGGCTGGTGGTCTTTTCATTTATGCGGCGACTGTGTGCGGCTTTATCAATACCTATGTGGGGCGCTGGTCAGCCCAGGTTTTACTTGAAGGGTTTCTTCCAAATAGGGAGCTAAAAGATGGGCAAAACGAGACATATAAAATGCCTTCCGGCCCACCAACTTTCGAGCTGGACTCACTTTACCTACGAGTTTTGAAACATTCGATGAGAGGAGTAAATGACGAGGACAAGCTGGAACTTACTGAAGGATTTAAAAATATAATTGGCTCAATTGTCATTCTATTTGAACCTTTTACACCTACCTCGCTTGAGAATCTTTTGGCCGTTCCCGAGGGGACTGTGTACCAAAATTTATATGATCTTCATTCTGTTTTGAGAGTGCCTGATAAAGACAGTCAAACAATTCGTTTGTTACATGCTTCCTTCCGAGACTTCCTCCTTGACGATGCCAGATGTCGCGATAAGGACTTCTGGATAGATGGGAGGAAAATACACAAGGAACTAGCTCTCAAGTGTATCTCACTACTGGAGGTCTCGTTCAAGCGAGACATTTGCAGCATACGTGCACCAGGAACACTCCTCTCTGATATCAGCCAGGGTCAGATCGACAGATGTCTTCCCCCAGAAGTTAAATATGCGTGTCTCCACTGGATCCGCCATCTTGAGGAAGGTGGAGACCTTGTCCCTGATAACGGGAATGTTCATACCTTTTTAAAGAAACACTTTCTTCACTGGCTCGAATCCCTGGTCCTCCTACAAAAGACTGCCGATGGGGTACTTGCGATATCAGCATTAGAGGTTTTAGTCGAGCGCCAGAAACAAGAGCACGCCGAGGAAGCAAGTTTTAGCAACGCTGAATTATATTTGTTCACTCACGATGCTAGAAGGTTCACCTCCTTTAGCCAGCCTGTTGTTAAAAACGCTCCTCTTCAAGTATACTGCTCTGCCCTCATATTCGCGCCAGAAATGAGTATTATTAAAAAAACGTTCAAGGGCCAAATTCCGCTTTGGCTAGATTACTTACCACGCATGGATACGCACTGGAGCGCACAGCAGCATATTCTTGAGGGTCATTCCAATGGAATCTGGGGCATAGCCTTCTCGCCTGACGGCAGTACGGCTGCATCAGGATCTGGAGACTGTACAGTTCGAGTCTGGGATGTGGCCACTGGGAAGCTGCAGCAGGTTCTAAGAGGTCATGGTACCTCGGTTTCGAAGGTAGCTTTTTTGTCTCATGGTAACATTATATCCGGAAGTCACGAGGGTGTCGTTAATACTTGGGATGTGGCTACTGGGAAGATACTGAAGACTCTCCGAGGTGATCGCGTCGATTTCGCCTGGGTTAATAGTATAGCCTTCTCCGGAAATGGAAAAGCTGCCCTTGGTTTGGACAATGGCATCATTCAGGTAATGCATATAGCCACAGGCGAATTGAAATGGAATCTTAAAGGTCATTCTCAAAACGTGAACGCTGTGGCCTTTTCCTATGATGGCGGCATTCTTATATCAGGCTCCAAGGATAGGACCGCTCGAATATGGGATATAGCCACAGGAGAAACTCGCCAGATTCTAAACCACTCTGACCCAATTGATGAGTTGACCCTCTCACCTAATGGTGACAAAGTTGCACTTCGCGCTTGCAGAAAGATATTTTGGGTATGGGATATAGCCACGGGGAAGGTACAGGAGTTTGAAGGCCACTCTAACTTTGTATTTGGGATGGACTTCTCTCCTGATAGTCATAAGATTGCATCGTCGTCTTCTGATCGAACTGTTCGAATATGGGAGGTTGCCACAAGAAAATCACTACAAATTCTTAACCACTCGGGAACTATTTTGAATGTGGCATTCTCACCAAATGGGAGCAAGGTTGCATCAGCGTGCGACGATCATACCGTTCGAATATGGGAAGTAGCGACAAATAAAGAAGAGGAGCACTCTAACTATTCTTCCTGGGTCAACAGTGTTGTGGCCTTTTCGCCCAATGGTAGCAAGGTTGCATCAAGCTCCCATGATGCTACGATCAATATATGGGAGGTCGCTACCGGGGAATTGCAACAAACCCTCAGTCGCAATACTCCTAATGCTCTGGTTTTCTCGCCTGATAATAGTACAATAATGTCAGCTTCCAACAGCTGCAAAGTTTCGGTATGGGATGTGGCCACTGGAAATCTGCAAAAGATTTTTAAAACCCATTATGCCAGTGTTAGGAGCTTAGCCTTCTCACCAGATGGAAATAAGATTATATCAGGATCTGATGACCGTGCAGTTCATATATTGGAAATGGCTACAGAAAAGGTTCGGAGGCTGGAAGGCCATTCTAGAAGTATTTGCAGCGTGGCCTTTTCGCCAGACGGTAGCAGAGTGGCATCAGGATCCGAGGATTGCACGGTTCGTATATGGGACGAGGCTACAGGGGAGCTACAGGTCTCGATAGCTACTGGGAAGCTAGCGGAAAATATCATGGGCTTCTCTGCGCTTGTTTCTAGCATAGCCTTCTTATCCAAAAACACGAGGGTTATGCTAGGATTTGATGATCATACAGTCCAGATACGAGATACCGATGCAGGGGGTTTGCTGCAGGCGTTTGACGGCTACTCGCCACTGATCTCGAGCATACCATTCTTACCCACAAGTGGCCGGGTTATGTTGGGGTTTGACCCTCACACAGCGAATGTATGGGATGTGGCCACAGAGACTATTAACTCTGCCTCAGTTCGAGATGTGGTTGGCCAGCCGACCTACTCCATGGATAAATCGAGTCAATGGATAACCATGGACAACTTGAAGATCCTATATATTCCAGTTGACTTTAGGCCAGGTGCAGCCGCTATCCGGAATAGGTCACTCGCCCTGGGCACCGGTGCGGGCCGAACGACAATTCTCACATTTCTACCCGTCATTGACCCTATTATACTCTAGATGTCTACTCAAGATACCTTTGAACAGAATTCGAATCTGGAAGGAAGCTCTGGTTTATGTTTTAAAGACCATCACTCAGATTACAGCCACAGATGAGATGAAGTTTTGAACGCTCGAGTTATCAAGCTGAGCAGTGCTCTCTCCTCAGGCTTCGAGTGACTCAAGATCAAAGTGACGAGAGAAGGCACTGTTCTTCAATTGGCTGGCTTTTACCAGAACCAGTAGGAGGATTGCTATAGCTGCAATCTAAAAGGAGGGCTTAAACTGAATTCAGGCTCGTTCGATACTGGCAATAAACATATTGTATGGTGATATAATCCCACGCAATAATCCCTAGCTAGAGAGCAGTGACAATGTATTTAGAAACCTAAGTAGCGTTATATATATGTATTGTGTAGACTATTGATATCGTTATTTTTCTCTTAACTACGGAGTACACTGGCCTAACAAAAAACACCGAGGTTATTCCAAAACACACCCGAAGCTCCACATCACCAACTGACTAAGGCCATCTTCAAGCCGAATCCCGGGACCACAATTCTCAACATAGCGCGCTCTCCGGTCTGCTGCCGTGGCCTGCTCCGGCCCGAAGATGCATTCTTTATGACTGTTGCTTGTACGTCTCTTATTAGTTGAATTCGCCATCTGCGTTTACAGCCACCATTGCCAGCTGGTTTGCCATAACCAAGTTACTCTGTGGTGCACGAAATGACTTTCTCGACGTTAAGGAATACCCCCCGTGCGGTGCTAGGGGCTACTCACAAGGCGTCAATAACTGCCAATCGACGCTATGCGCACTCTGCATCGAGCTTCAAGTGGCAGGATCCGCTCGATGCGGAGAATCTATACACAGCCGATGAGCTTGCTATCCAAGATACCGCCAGGCGGTATTGCCAGGAGCGATTGCTGCCTCGGGTCCTTGGTAAGATGACCTACACACAGTCATGTATACGAGACATTCAACGGCACTCTAGCTGACAAGTAATTCTCTATATGTAGACGCATATCGGAATGAGAACTACGATCCAACAATACTCCGTGAAATGGGTTCTCTCGGCCTTCTCGGCGCCACGATAGACGGGTATGGTTGTGCGGGCGTCTCAACCGTTGCGTCTGGCCTGATAACAAAGGAAGTCGAACGGGTTGACTCTGGTTTCCGTAGTGGGATGTCCGTACAATCTAGCTTGATAATGACGGGAATCCACGAGTTCGGCTCCGAAGAGCTCAAGGAGAAATTCCTACCACAGCTCGCAGAGGGAAAGATACTAGGATGTTTTGGACTCACGGAACCCAACCACGGATCGGATCCTGGTAGCATGGAGACAACTGCTAAACCACACCCAACCAAGAAGGGCTACTATAGTCTATCCGGAACGAAGACATGGATTACAAACTCGCCTATCTCAGATGCCTTCTTGGTCTGGGCCAAACTAGACGGTAAAATAAGAGGATTCGTGATTGAGCGTGACCAGTGCTCGCCTGGAACACTTGAGACGCCTGCAATCAAGAACAAGACCGCTCTACGTGCATCGATAACAGGCATGATTCAGCTTGACAACTGTCCGGTTCCAGAAGCGAATATGTTTCCCGATGTGACTGGGCTTGCCGGACCTTTCACTTGCCTAAACAGCGCGAGACTAGGGATTGCGTTTGGGACTATGGGTGCGTTGGAAGACTGTATCTCACGAGCGAGGGAGTATGCTTTGGAACGAAAGCAATTCAAGGGCAACCCACTAGCAAAGTATCAGCTTGTGCAGAAGAAGCTGGCCGACGCAGCAACTGATGCGGCTTATGGAACTCTAGCTGCCGTCCAGGTTGCTCGGCTGAAGGACGAAGGGAAAGCAGTGCCCGAAATGATATCGATGATCAAGAGACAGAACTGCGATAGAGCGCTAGCAGGTTCCAGGACGCTGCAGGAGATTTTTGGCGGAAATGCGGCCAGTGATGAGTATCATATTGGAAGACATGTTGCAAACTTGTTTGTCACTCAGACATACGAAGGGCAGAGTGACATCCACAGTGAGTCCCTTCTCTCCATACTCTTGTCTTGATCTCAGATATAACTAACATTCGTACTAGGCTTAATCCTCGGTCGTGCCATTACCGGCGTGCAAGCATTTGTGTAGATACAGAGGGTGGCCTGCTCTTTTGCTTCCCTTTCCTTGTGTTCGCGGTCAAGACGCTGTCGTTCAGCGGGCGAGGGTTCCGTCTCCGTATCTGGGTTAGACGACGACATTATGCCTTCTATCTCGAGATGTTCACAATCTCAGGAGTATCTTTTTCTTGTCCCGCGGGGAGCTTTGGATAGCTCTTGGTGGGGGTGATGTTACTTCTTTACACACTTCTAGTTTATTTGGGATAATAGAACGTTGCATTCAACTTCCTAACTTGGCCTATATCTCATGGCTATCTTCATAGCCGAGCCGTATATAAGTGCTCCAGGCCGTCTCATCCATCTACCCAAAAGCCTTTATCAACAGGTCATAAAGAATATCCTACAAACGCCCATCTCTCCACCCCAGCGGCAACCTGGAAATCACATTAGCAACTCATAAGCAAACTCAGTAAACTAAAGCATTTGATAGGATAGGATAATGGACCAATATAGACCTGCCGTAAGCCACTCACGCATGTCCTCGCCCGCCCGTAAAACCAATAAAGAGCTGCACCCTGTAACCGCCTGAAATGCAACCTTTGGGCGCCAGGATCAAACTAAAGTAACGGCTAGGAGTATTATTTGAGAGAACAAGCCTTCCTGGCCACTGAGATGCATGGGGCCGCGCTGAGTCAGCAAGTTCTTCCTTTCTGCGGGTTTCTCGGCCTTCACTTCCCTCCCATCTCTGCCTCCTCCATCACCATCGCCACACATCAACTCCCCCCGGCTGTGAGTATATCTGCTCTCCTGTCCTCTCTGTTCTGGCGACTGTTTCTCTCTTTCTTGGGCTGCCTTGCTCTCGCCGTGGCTGTGAAGGAATACGCTCTCGCTCAGTATCAGCTAATAACCCCGCCATAGGACGAAAATCTCGATCAGAAACGCACACGACCACGATATTATCCTCTCTCTCACACATCTCACCTCTACATAATCCACATGGCTCTCAAGCGAATCAACAAGGAACTCGTGGACTTGGGACGGTCAGTTAACCCTCCTCTTCGCTATCTCCAAGTTTGGTCGGGCTCTGGTCAGGCTGAGCCTATGACGGTGCGGCGGCTCAGACCGCCAACTGCGAGATTTTGATATATAACAGAGACGTGCAATAAGTGTAGATCGAAACTGACGATATCTGATATAGTGACCCCCCCTCGTCTTGCTCTGCTGGTCCTCTTGGAGATGATTTGGTACTTGACTCCGCCCCGCCATCGATACCCCTCTATAGTTGAATAGATCGATATCTATATTAGCCGTATCGTGTTCCCAGTCTTCAGCTCTACTAGTAGACAAGGAGAACTCTTCCTCTCGTTTAACTCGTTATACTAACATCTTACTGGCAGTTCCACTGGCAAGCCACGATCATGGGCCCTGAAAAGAGCCCCTTTGCTGGCGGCGTATTCTTCCTAGCCATACACTTCCCAACAGACTATCCCTTCAAACCACCAAAGGTCAACTTCACCACTCCCGTCTACCACCCCAACATCAACTCCAACGGCAGTATCTGCTTGGATATCTTGAGAGACCAGTGGAGCCCTGCTTTGACTATATCGAAAGGTCAGTTTGCTTCCTACTTACCCCAGAACATCTATACCTTATTGTTATACTGCGTAGCTACGAATACATGCTGATATCTATGGCAGTGCTTCTCTCAATCTGCTCGATGCTCACAGACCCCAACCCAGATGACCCGCTGGTGCCTGAGATAGCGAACTTGTACAAGAAAGATAAGGAGGAGTACGAGGGGGTTGCCAGAAAGTGGACTGCTAAATACGCTATGGAGAACTGATCTATTCCCTACGATGCTGTCATTAGGGACCCTTTTTCTATTGAATCGGTCACCTACTTCTACGGATACCATTTCCTTCACGGCCGACACTTTTGTACTTCCTGTATCTACGCCTGAATCAAAGGCATAGTCAACGTGGATTTACCCTTCAAATCCTACGACTTAAGACGGTACAGCGATGGGGGCGGATTATCATTTGGGTATTGGTTTGGTTGTTTGGTGGAAGCGGAATCGAGGGTTAAGTGGACGCAATTCCTCTTCCGTTACTTTCGTTTCCTCCAAATCAAAACACCCACATACTCAGCGTTTCCATCATGTATCAGCCCCAGAAAACATACACACTCTACCTTATTTACCTTGAGCACTCATGGGCGTCACATTCCCCCCTATCAATGCAATCATGCTATGTTATGTTATGTTATGCCTGCCCATGCCACACCTATAAATATTAACGCTTGCAATGTCATCCCTTTTCTCATCTCCTGTCCTTTCTCTTTAGGTTCTAAGAATCCTGGTCTACTCCGCTCCCTTTCCGTGCCCATGCCTAAGTCATTACACGACAAGCCAAGGTATACATAAGTGTCGAAGCGAGGCAAAGTAAAGTAGGCTCAGTCCATTTCATGTTTGATTCTAGTTCCGCTGCATTTCCTTCGCATATGCATTGTTCAGCTTCTCCGGTTTTCCTTTCCTAATTTCCTTCCCTCACCGCCCGTTTTCTCTTTTGGTCAAACGCCCACTCTCTCATCCAACAGTTTCCACACCGCCCCCCACGCTCCTTATCTATTGCATTTACATTGACTATTGTGTATTTATGGTTCGTGCTTTCGATCGTGGAGTAATTGAGCATCAGATCAGTTTAATACGTTGAGTTAGAGCTTTTCTTATGACTTTACGGGCGCAATATTCCAGGAACCTTAGCAGCTATATTCAAGGACTCGAAATTAGGCAATCACAATACAAACATGTAGTAAACAATCTAATTAGTATGTATGAGGAAAAATGGGGGAAACTATATATGTAAAGAGACAGGAGATAGATAAATAGGATAACCGGTTGGATCAAACAAACATAATTGTAAATGCAAGACATGAAGAAACACTCCCTTGAAACACCAGTATCGCCTTCCCTGCCCAACCAAACCACAACATCAAAATGGACAAATGATCAAGGTAATGAAAGAGAATATATCATGTCCCATCCACATAGTCTACCATCTATCGCCTGCTTCTGCTGCTCTTCTTCGACACACAGCTCCCAATCTGACTGACGCTGTCACTTGGTAGGACAGGGTCGTCGAACTTGCTACTTCCACCACTCGTAAGGCCGCTGGCCTGGCTCGACCTGCTGCTTGACTTGGAGCGTTTATGTTTCGACTTCTTCGACGAAACTGAGGCTCTGGATGCACGCTCGGACTCAAACAGTGGGCGTGGAGTGACGTGAGAGTCTACGTCAATGCCGTCATTAAGGAAGATGGTGCTGGCGCCGGCGACGCTAGGTGGGAGCGGGATTTGGTGCGCAGATCGGTGACTGGAAGTGGATGAGCGGCGGGACGAGGAAGGGTCATGATGAGAGTGAGAAGAGTGTTTGCTGTGGCTGGTGTGGTGGGAGTGTTTTGAACGAATAGACAATTTCGAGGAGGACGAGACGGCTGTTCCGGCTGGTAGAGGGATGTTGCGTGCAGAATGGGTAGAGGAATGCACGCTGCCGCTAGGCATGTCGAAGTCATACCCGTAATCCTCGTCGATGGTGCGCATTCCTCTTTCGTTAGTTGCGGAGGCAGACGAGCGTTTTGAGTGATGGCTCGAATGACTTGAATACTGCGATTTCGCTTTGTTAGATTTCGGCTTAATAGTCGATGCCTGACTGGAGGCAACGCTCTTAGCGTAGTAGTTGTTGCTTTCCATGTGTTGACCCTGGCTGGATCTGCGCTGTGAGCAGCAGCTTCCGGAGCTGCAAGCACTGCCGGAATCGCCACGGTCACGATCACGACGTTCCGGTTGATCGTGGAAGCTACTTATGAACGTGCTAGGGTTGTAAGGGTATGTGCGTGAGTAGACGGATCGGTTGTCTTCGCCAGATGGGATACCCTCGATTGCGCGGATGGGCATTTCCATCTCTCCTGATGCGCTGTAGGTGCTGCCGCTGGAGGGACGGCGTTCTAAACCGGCGGCAGAGCCAGCAGCGGGTAGGAATCCAGCAGCGCTACCGGTAAAGCTCTTGGCCTGTTCAAGTATTCGGCTGGTCTGTTCTAGCCCATCAAACACCGTGCTAGCCCATGGATTCTTGGATGCGGCGCTCCTGGCGTACCCATCTTCAATCTGCCCCTGTTGCTGGCCAGACTCAAGGCCGCGGTAGGCACCTCCACCCGAGATGGAGGGACTGGACTGAGGAGCCTCGACGTATCTGGTGGTGGTGACGGGAGTAATAGTTTCCTGCTGGGACTGCGAGTCTCCTTTAACCATAGCATATGCAAGGGCGGCTCCGGCGGCAGCCCCAAGTAAAGTGCCCACCACTGCCTTCGCGCCGGACAGATTATCACCACTCTTCTCCTTGGTGACGATATAGTGGACATTGGTCTCTTGTCGTGGTTCCTGTCGTGGCTGCTGTTGTGGTTGCTGTTGTAGTTGCTGTTGTTGCGGAGCCATGACTGATTTCGACGATCTCCTCACCGTCATAGTAGATCCAGCTTCCGACTTTGCAGCAACAGTCATAGCTCTCGATTTAGCCGTTGAATGTCTTGATACAACAGACCCATTCTCGACGACAGAGAGTACTTTCTCGTTCACAACGCTTCCTCTCCGACTAGGAGCGACGCTTGGAGCATCATTCCTATGGACGGCCTCGATGCTGTTTCCGTCAAAGTCAATTACTGCAGCGCTAAAGTAATTCCGCTCTGAGTCTCGCACGCATGGCTCGCCGTGGATTTTGCCCCCTGCTTTCAACGCCGCGATGAAGAAAGCGCTGACTGCATCCCGGGATGGAGCGGGGAAAGCGATGTGTGCTGCTCCAGCTGGGACACTATGAACGGTTAGTATTGATTAGGACTATCGATGGTGTATGGGGTATGGTATACCCTGGCCTCTCTTCTGCAATCCAAAAATCCGCAGGCTTCCCTGGCTCTGTGCCGAATCCAACGTTGTTTTCATGGCGGCCCATAAAACAGTATCCCAATGGCTGGAGGCATGAAAGGAAGAAGGACGTTGAGGCAGGGAGGTTCGAGACCGTGAGGGTAAGATGGGAGACAGGCATCGCTATTTCACTGTAATTTGGTGAAATTGGTGATGTTCTTGGAGTCGATGCACAGAAATGACAATTATAGAATCCGATGCAAGGGCGGCTGTTGGTAGGACAAGGAGTGTCGGGTACGGGTGGCCGTATATCAAACAGACGGGGGATGTATATTAATTAACGAAATATAAACAAGCCGACAAACAGAAAAGAGGAAGCTGTTCTGCTCTGCGAGGGCTGTATATATACGTATATACTCTGTAGTACTCCGTATATGTGAGGATATATTTATAGAAAAGGAAAAGAGAAAAGAACTCATATATCGAGGCGGAATTATTGATATATGACTCCACCGCCCACATCACCGCATCTCACTCCGAGGGAGCTAGGTGGGAAAAAACTAAAAGAGCATAAGAACAGCCAGCAAGCGGAGATAATCCCGCCAATCAATGGATGGCCATAGCTAGATGAAAGATCGTAGCTCGCAGCCAGGGCGAGGGGGCCTTCTGGATCCACGCATCGATGTCGTCAGGGACAAAAAAAAGGGCGTGAGTACCCAGCAAGCGGTATGAGACCAGGGTGGGCAGCATTGGCAGCATTGCGGGATGGCCATCCAGCATATTACCATCGTCCAGCATTGACAAGGCATAAAGTCCAGGGGCCCGTGGACCAATCCAGCCTCTCCCTGGCGCAAATAACACGTAGGAGTAACTCTGCTAGGAGGAGATACCTGCCCATCAGACGCTCATGCATGGCGGGATGGCCAAAAGAACCAGAATCGAAGGCCTCTCACACTTCACCTGTAACTCTAGCCGTGGCTCTCGGCAGCGTAGAGACGACGGATCTCCACGATTCGCGTGAGCAGGTCTCCATCTTGCGGCAGCTAGCCAGCCTAGTGCAGCCCCATGGATGAATGCCCGACGTTTCTTTCTGGGCCAGCCAGTCAGTCCTCTCCGCGGTCTCGAGACCCGATAGTAGTCGGTCGTCCGTCGTCGGTCTGTGGGTAGATTTATGCCTGCTTGTAGGCCCTGTAGTTGGCCCTGGGAGGTGGTAAGGTGGCCGTACATGCGTCGATGGCATAGTTTCCTGTGGCGATCACGGGCAGAGGGCGAGTCAGGACTCTGTCTGCTGGTGCAGGACGGTGTTTCAGCGACGAACGGATGGAGTGGTGGGATGGATGTCGTTGGATGGAGTTGAGGACAAGGCGACCTCGCGGTTGTTCCCCCATTGGCCCAGGACATCGCACAGATGAGGCGGTGACCTGCATCCACGCCTAACTTGGCCGGGATAACATGTCACTCGCCATAGACAGAATGCGGATAGCACGTCAAGGGCCTCCTCGGCCACTGGCTCGCGAAGAAGCGGTATTCTGCTCCACGGCCAGGCAATCCCTGTGTGACGGCAATTTGATACAGAGCTGTCCGCGGGCTTTTTCTCGGCCGTCCTGGAGAGGACGAGGAGGCTGGTCCACTCGAATTATAGTACAATAGATAATACTTTATACTTTCTCTTGACCGCTGGCAAGCGGTGTATACTCGTCTCATTCTACGTAGTGGTGAGCCCACATCAAAGGCAACGTATACAGAGTACGATGGAGCATTACAAACGAAATAGATTCATTCCTGCATCCGTGAACGCACCAGACATGAGCATGTGCAGAATACAAGATGGCCCAGCGATGCCGTGAGATAATAAGACAGAAAAACGAAGATAAACATCCCCAACGCCGTTATGCCGTTATGTGTTGCTGATGATCTAAGGCTGTTGAATCGCCCGTGTTCGTGTTTTGGTTGTAAAAACAGAACGAGACCCAGCAACATGGTTCCACGCCAGAAGATAAGGAAAAGATACATCCCAATGATGCCGTGTAGACGCCAGGGTAGTAAGCAGTAGATGATGGTGATGGTGATGGCAGCGGGTATTATCCCTTTTTAATCATAAACCAGCCAAAAGAGAAGGGAAGAAAAGGACGATCAAGGCGAGGGAGAGAAGAAAAAAAGGAAGTCCGGTCCGGAGACAGAGGAGGAAGATGGAGACAACTCTCACCACCAGATATTCCCAGGCCAAATAGAGTACATGAATATTCAAAATTTGAAGCCGTTGATGTTGGTATCATTGGCTCGAGCCTCGCCAGTTTGGTGGACGATCTGGCCTGGGAACACTGGGGGTGGAGAATTGCCCCTACCTTTGTCCTTGTCTGGTTGTATGTGGTATCTGCCAAATTGCGTTTTTTTTGTGTACAGTGTGTGCTGCTCCTTTCTGTCTGTCGCTGGGAGCGAGCTTGGTGTTGAAACAAGCATATATGATATGTCGAAGTGGTGGGAAGATTAGGTTGAGCAGACACCTGTTGCTGTGTACGCGTGAGAGATATCGCTTGCTAGAATTAGCATCTCAGTCAATGGCGGATATGATATCTAGGCAGTTAGTAAATCAATTAAATAGCAAAAGGAACAAACGAGACATTAGCATAACTAGACAGCAGGTTAGCACGCCATTATCAAATGGTAGATATAACAGACAATCAAATCGTAGATATACAGACATACATCCAAGTTTTAACGCAGATTAGACAATATTCCAAGCATCCTCTGCGGCGTGGCAGAACTTGCTGCACGCAACACTGGCGCTGAGACTGAAGTTGCTGATGGAGATGGTATCGTCCTTGAAGGCGTCTGCAAAGTCATCTCTGCCCTTGGCCATGGCACCGACGAAGACGCAGATACTCTCCTTGGCTCCAAGGGTCTTGACGTAGTCGTTGACGCGAACGATGGGCGCGTCAAAACTGAGCGTCACCTTGCGGCAGTTTGGAGGCAGGTGGTCGGTGATGGGGTTCTTGATGACCTTGAGCAGCTTCTCCTCCGAGTTGGTGGAGCGGATGGACAGGCGATGAAGAAGCTGAACCATCAGACCGGCGAAACGCTTGAAGGTACGAGGGATGCGGACGGTGGGCGAGACCTCGATCAAGACACCCTTGGCGGTGTGGATGTATATCTGGAGCTTGCCGGCCTTGTTGACGGGCGAGTCGAGGAGGGTGAGAAGACACTGTACGGTGTAAGTTACCTCTTGTCCGTGACCGTCTATCCTTCAAAAAGCATTGACTATGGAGAAGGGTCAAACCTGATGGGTGATGTCCGGTCTGGCCTCGCTGATGTCACGGTTCATCTTGCGCATGATACCGATGTGTTCGTCAGAGTTGAGAAGGGAATATTTCTCCTCACGACCATTGGCAGGCCGTCCGGCACCGCCATGAGACGAACGATATGTCTCCAGGCTGGCGTTGGACAGGACAACGATGAGGCGCTTCGTGTCCTTGTCCTGCGCGGAGACGGGGACATGCTGCTCTGCCACGAGCTGGGGAAGCTCTGGAGGCGGGCAGGATTGGGTTCCTATCACCGGCAGGTTTAGCTGTGCCATCATGGTTGGGCGTGTGCGATGATAATGATGTATTGGTTTATGGACGATGGTGATGGTGAGGGAAAGGAAAATTTCTTCAACCACCGAACGCTCGACTCGGCAAGGAAAACGAGCAAGAGAGTGAAACCTCGCGCAGTCCAGACAACGAAGGGGAGGAAACCAAAGCAATCGGGCTCAATCGGCGACGGGAAGAAGTGTCTTACTCGGTCTCTTGCGCTTTGCGAGCTCGGTGCTGTTGGCCATCTCACCCATTTTCTATGCAGTGAGGCCTGATGAGCGACTGGTGGGGTCGACGAAGGATGGATAGGCTGGAATAAAGAATACGGAAGAATAGACGAGGTGCAACACAGGCCAATTGCAGAGAATAAACCGACAGGGAGGAGGACGAGGAGGAGGAAGACGAGGAAGAAGAAGATAGCTGGGAAGAAGAGGAAGATGAAAAATGTTGGTGGTTAAAGTGTGAGCCCGCGATATCTTTTAGTGTCCGAACTCACGATAAGCGACGCTCGTTTTATCTTTTTTTACTCGGGTTCCGATATTTATCTCTCTTCGCTTCTCTGCTCTTCTACGCCCTTGGACGCGCCCATCCTTCACGGGGCGTCCAGTTCAGCCAGCCATGGGCCGGTCACAAGGCTGGGAGCATGCTGCCTCGGAGTCTGTTAGATACCCATGTCAGCGGTACAGACATATGCGAGGGCAGGCCGTTGCGTATAGATGCGACTTTTATACCGATCAACGCTGAGATAAAGGCGACGTTGTACGGCGAGTCGGCGACTCTATCAGCTTGTCCTCGAAAGTGTCGACCTTGAAAGAATGAGGGTACAGCGATCATGCTATGTCACTATGCAGTGTCAGTACAACTGCTATCACTCACTACAATTACTACAACTACTACAGATAACTACAGTCACTACGGAGTGAGATATAAAGCCATGAGTTCTCGCGTCAGATGAATTGATACCACCCTACAGACAGGCAATCAAACATCAGACGAGCAAACTCCAAGCCGGAATCAGCCAGCAGCCAGCAAACGCCAACATGTTCATCCACAAGATCACGGCCATGTTTTTCCTCTCTGCCATCGCCCTGGCAGCTCCCGCACCAGCACCAGCACCAGCAGCGGCTCTAGAAGCCAACGAGGCATCAGATCTCAGTCCTCGCACCGGAGACTCCGAGGACCTCTTCAAGAGACAGTTTCGAACATGCTTCCCCCGCGGCACCAAGTGCACAGAGTCCAAACAGTGCTGCGGCAAGACCATCTGTACAGCCCATCCGAGCGCGAATGGCCGAGTGTGCGAATCCATCATCTGGGCAGCGGCCAACTGATGCGACAGGAAGCGATATACTGACTGCATCAATCCATCTCATCTCACTTTCTAACTCTTCTCGTCTTCTCATCTCACTTTCTAACTCTTCTCATCTTCTCACCCTCTCACTATTTCTAACATCTATTCATCTTATTATCTACTTCTAACATCTATATCTATATCTCTTTCTCTCTTCTCTCGGTATCTTACGTAATATATTATTAATCCACACGTAAGCCGCGCTAGTCCGTTTATGGTAAATTGCATCGCGTAGAAAGCGCGTTAACCGCGTTCGGCTTCTTCTTTCCACCTTCAAGCACAGTTGATACACGAAATACACCTGAAGAAACACTCGATCGAGGCAAGATGGGTATAAAGAGTAGGTCAATCCCCGTCTAACCGTCTGTGCCGTGTTGACTCTGCGCAGATCTGTACCAGATAATATCAGAAAATGCCCCGGATGCGGTCAAGTCGGGCGAGATCAAGAACCAGTTCGGGCGCAAGGTGGCCATCGTAAGTTGTGTTTCCCCCGTTTACCACGGACAGTGAGCACAGCTAACAGGTGTAGGATGCGTATGTCAACTCTACCCAGAACACGGAATAGAACTCTAATGAAGCTCCAGGTCAATGAGCATTTACAGCTTTCTTATCGCCGTGCGCTCCGATGGCCAACAGCTCACCAACGAGTCCGGCGAGACGACCTCGCACCTGATGGGAATGTTCTACCGTACCCTCCGCATGGTGGACAATGGGATAAAGCCGCTCTATGTCTTTGACGGGGCCCCTCCGAAGCTGAAATCCGGTGAACTGGCGAAACGTACGATGCGCAAGGCGGAAGCTCAGGAGGCTGCCGAGGAGGCCAAGGAGACAGGCACGGCGGAGGAAGTGGAAAAGTTCTCTCGTCGGACGGTGAGGGTTACAAAGGAGCATAATGCGGAGTGCAAGCGGTTACTGGGGTTGATGGGGATCCCGCATATCGATGCGCCCACGGAAGCAGAGGCGCAGTGTGCGGTACTTGCAAAGGGCGGGAAAGTGTTTGGTGCTGCCTCGGAGGATATGGATACGCTGTGCTTTGCAGCACCGGTGTTGCTGAGACATCTTACCTTTAGCGAGCAGCGGAAGGAGCCAATTCTGGAGATCCATCTGGACAAGGTGCTGGAAGGGCTAGGGATGGAGATGCCCCAGGTTAGCTTGACTTTACCTCATTGCCCTTGGAGAGGACATCTTTTTGCTGACGTGAACAGTTCGTCGACCTGTGCATATTACTCGGATGTGACTATCTAGATCCCATTCCCAAAGTCGGCCCCAACACCGCCCTGAAGCTGATCCGCGACCACGGCACGCTCGAGAAAGTGGTAGAGGCCATCACCAACGACCCGAAGAAGAAATACGTCATCCCCGACGACTGGCCGTACCTCCAGGCCCGCGACCTCTTCTTTAACCCGGACGTCAGACCCGCCGACGCGCCCGAGTGCGACGTCAAGTGGTCTGCGCCCGACATCGAGGGACTGGTTCGTTTCCTGGTCGAGGAAAAGGGGTTCAGTGAAGACCGGGTGCGCAGTGGTGCTGCTCGGCTGGTGAAGAACCTGAAGAGCGCCCAGCAGTCGCGGCTGGAGGGTTTCTTCAAGCCGGTGGCCAAGACGGACGAGCAGAAGGCCAGCGCGAAGAGAAAGGCAGAGGAGAAGGTGGAGATGGCCAAGAAGAAAAAAAAGGAGGACGCAAAGGCGAAGAGGGCGATGGGAGCGAAGCCCAGGGGAGCAGCATAGCTCTCTAGCATATCTACGGTGTCTCTTGTACGGTGTTACGGCGTTCGCGGTGCATTCTCTTTATCTACCTTCCTACATCTACCATCTCTTCCATCTCTTCTATCTCTTCTACCTCTACCATCTCTACCATCACTATCATCTCTATCGTTGACATCTGTCCTCCTAACATCGTATGTTGTGGTGGTGATCCTTGGGTACCAGGTACACGCGAGAACAACGCCTGATTCGGGCTCTCCCCATGCATCTATCGGCCTGTAAAGTAGATAGCCATGAAGAGCGACGACCGCTCTTCCCATCTACCATCTTACACCCTCATAGCTGTCCTGTGGCCACCAAGATCAAGCGTTGTTCCGTCCACCGTCGATGTTCCTCTTGTATACAACCTATGTAGGCGCCAAGCCATCCACTCCGCAGCTAAAAAAACAACCAAACGAACTATACAAGACGAAGATGAAGCTGGAGAGAGAGGATGAAGACGAGAAGAGAGTGATCCCGCACAGTAAAGGCAAGAAGAAGACAGGAGGCGAGTTTTCCTTCTTCTACAGGGCAAGATGTCTCCTGGCTGCGGTGGAAGTACATGACCGCTGTCTGGTCGTGATCCCAATACATGAAAGCTGCGGGCTACGGGCTGTATAGATCTAGATAGGACGGAAGAGCAAGACACGGCCACACCAGGAGGGATAAAGCTGGCCTGGATGCGGTTTTTGCATAGCTACGGTCGCCGGTCTAGGGAGACAGCCATGGATACGGTGTTTTCAGCAGGATGGCCGCCAGATGCGCTCATCGCGGTGATGCGACGACGGCGACGGCGAGGACGATGATGGCGATGATGGAGATGAAGACGAGGATAGATGGACTACGGTGGCATATCATCGTCCTCGCTGGTATACATGGGAGCAGGTTAGATACTGTCTATAAGCATGCCGGTCAAGGCGATCGCACGACCGAATGAATATATGAATAGGATAGGATGGATGTGATGTGATGGGAGGAGAACTCGTAGACATAGACCAGACAACGACATGCGACAGACATAAGACAAGATGAGACAACAGAACATAGACAGAACAGAGAACAGAACAGAGAATAGTAGTAAGAGAGAAGAGGAGGAAGAGGTGATGCGGCAGATCAACTCGCCCGCCCCGGGGCGCCCTTATAAGAAGTCGCCCATGCCCCGCTGGCCTGCCCGTCCTCCCTGCGCCCGTTCAACTCTTCCCACCACAACAACAACATCCAACCGCCACCAACGCGTCTCTCAGCTTGTTCTCTCGCATCTCCAGCTTCTCTCGTCGATCCAGTATCCAGCTACCTCCATCTCGTCGCCATGCCTCCAAAGAAAGCTGCCGCTGCTGCCTCTGGCAAGGCCGCTGCCGCCACCCACGCCTCGTACAAAGGTAAGCCCTACTCCTCTCCCAGAGACGGCCGTGATCCAGCACCCAGCCGCGTCGCTGGCTCACGATACCGGTCTCGCTGGAATCGCGTTCGTTTGCTGACTCGAGTCGTGTAGATATGATCAAGGATGCCATTGTCGCCGTGAGTAGATCAGCCCCGAGTCGCGGTGGTTGCGTGGCGATTCCATCTCCACAGCACCACCATCAACATCAACATTCCACCATCATCGCGAGTAGATGATGAGAGATACCCTTGCGTCGTCGCGTGTTGAAGATTTTTTCTAACGTGTTCATCGTCCATCCAGCTCAAAGAACGCAATGGAAGCAGGTACGTTGTCTGCTTCGTCAATGTTCTCTCTCCATGGTCCCGTGCTAATCCGTGTCTGCAGCCGTCAAGCGCTCAAGAAATACGTCCAGAACAACAACACAGTCAACATCACCTCCCAGGCTGCCTTTGACGCGCAGTTCAACCGTGCTCTCAAGGCTGCCGTCGAGAAGGGCGACTTCACCCAGCCAAAGGGTACGGCCGGCTCTGTTCCATCACATTTATTGATCCTCTATTGACGCGTCTTAGGTCCTTCTGGCCCCGTGAAGCTCGCGAAGAAGGAAGTCAGCAAGCCCGCCGCTAAGCCTGCCGTCAAGGTGCGTCCATCGCTCTACTGTTATCCTTTACCGTTATCGTAGAGCTCTCTTTCTAACTCCGTATAGAAGGCCGCCGCCGCAACCAAGCCCGCTGCTAAGCCAGCTGCTAAACAAGCTGCTAAACCAGCTACCAAGAAGGCCACCACTACCACCAAGAAGCCAGCAGCCAAGGCAGAGAAGCCAAAGAAGGCCGCTGCTACCACCACCACCACCACCAAGAAGGCTGCTGCCACCAAGACAAAGACCAAGGCCAACACCACCAAGCAACGCAAGGCTTCCACCTCCGTACGTATCCCTTCTCTGCCTAATTCTGCTACTCTATTAACAGCATATCAGGCACCCGCCGTCGTTGACGTGCCCAAGGTCCTCGGTAAGACCAAGTCAGGCAGAGTAACCAAGTCGTCTGCCAAACCAGCCGCCGCTCCCAAGAAGGCCGCCCCAAAGAAGAAGAGAACCAGCACCGCCAAGGGAACACCCAAGAAAGCCTCCGCTTGAGCCAACAGGACCACCAAAAAACCATGAACATGATATAATATACGTGCCCTGTTGAGCCTGACTGGTCTTTTTCTTATTTTTTGTCTTCATTCTTGTTATGCCTTCCCGGCTGCGCTCGTGGACTGGATGGTTAGCTGGTTGGTACGGGCTGATATGATATCTCTCCCTTCTACACACATTCTCTCTCCCCTCTCCGTGGATCCGACATGGACCGAATACCCTCTTTCACCTCATCTCTCCTTCCTCGACTCTCGCTCGCCCATCCCAACTCATCGCCCACGACCATACCACACCACACTATACCAAACCATACCATACCAATATATAACACCACCAGCACCAGCAGGGAAGCAAACAAACGAACCGGCGTCTCGAGGTGGGGGATAGGGATGGATGGACTTTGCATTACCTTTCTTTTCCTTTTTTTCATCGTCCCTTTTTTTCTTCTGTTCTTCGTGTTAATGTTTATGGCTATGTGTTTATCTCTCTCTTTGCGCTCTTTATTGTTTCGCCGCAACTTTTTTGTGTATGGATATGAAATCTATGGTTTCGTTCATTTATTCATCTTCCCTTGCGTAGGATATAGAGCGTAGGGATAGATAGGCGTAAACTTGGTTCGCAGCTCATGCAACGACAAAGAAAAGAATTATTGGGCTGTTGTAGCGAACTATGTAGCAAGGTTCGCGCTACTTTAGCTAGTAATGGCTTATTTAATTGCTTTTTTCGTACCATGGCGTGTCAATATCGTGGCTATGATCGTGGTTCGTATTTATTTCCCCGTTCCTTCAGACGTTTGGATGGGATGCCATCTCCCCTGAACTGGGCATTCAGCCGCTGGCGAGTTTCACTCGAGTCAATCCCTTTCACGACGGAATAAAATATTTGCAGACACCAACATACTTCCTTACATCTGATGTTATCACCCCTACAACACGGTAGTATTGCACTTCATGAAGCTATACTGCTAACATACGCAATGTGGTGATATAGAGGTTTTTCGCTACGGGTAAACTCCGTCCGTTCCGAAGGACTGAAGGTACTGGCTTCGCTGTGACTTCTAACGCTGACGTGGCAACCTCCTTATTCGCGTCGGTTACCCGGGATTCCAATATTGAGACCCAGCAGGTAGTCAGCGGCCGCCAGTTTGGTCGCAATGTCAGCTTTTCGTCGTGGCTGTGACAGCTACCGATAGTCCTGTGAAGCCCGACGAATAATAGGTAGCCAGACACGAAGCTGAGGACAGGATGCTTGTATTACCCTTGTCCTTGCACAAAGGTATAACTAACAGAGCTATCCAGCGCTACGGAGTATGTTTTCCCTTCAGTTATGACAACGTAATACTTTGACATCAGCATCAGCATCAGCCCGGAGAATGCCCGGAATCGCTCGTTCCAGCTGAAGGCCAAGTGGCAGCCCGTACATGTGGCCCTATTTATGCCAGCACGGGAAACACGGATCCAAACTAGCCAGTAGTGGGGGATTCCGTCCTAGGCCGACCTCCTAAGGTTTCTCCTCGGGCAGAAGATCGTCCAATGGATCAGTAGTGGTGTTTCCTGTTTCCTGTTTCTTGTTTGGTGGCCTAGGCTTTGTGACGATTTGGTCCTATTCAATATTAAGTTGCTGATCTGAGTATCGGAACACCTCTCCAGTGGAAGTTGACAGCCTTGCCCAAGACGACTCGACTCGACTTGGTTCTAGGAGCTTCAGCGATGAGAAAAAGCTGTACGGATGTTAACAAGCTGAATGCTAGGCGATATTGCCCTTGGACTAGGCACGGGACGATGGATGGCTGTTATGAACCCAAGTCCAGCACTCCTGCATTGGTATCGCTCACCTATAGAACTCCGTCGAAAACTTCGTCGTTCCCATCTCGTTCTAACGCCTCCGCTCAATCCAAGTACGAGTCTCCTTATCCATGGGTGAGGTATATAACCCAAGTACGCATTCAGAGGAAAATACGAGAAAAGATGTGTAATTCTCTCTGCAGTGGTTACGATTCAACTCTCCAACGCCCATCACAACATCTTCGCCTCCAAGAAATCTAGTCAATGGTAGGTCCTCATAGTTAGGATATATTTCATTCCATTATTGCCTCAGGATGGGTAGACGTTTCCTTCATGGTCCGATTAGCAATAGTGACGAGCGATCGGGCCATTGTAGAGAAAGGCGGTTTGCTGAAGTCCTCTGAGATAGGTGATAAATAACTTGATCGTGCCACTGTCGTATGCATTTAGCCATTAAAAAGGACAAGGTCGGTAAATTGGTATACATGGTGGGTGACTTCCTGACAAAGCTCCCGTAGGATCTGGCTGGGAGATATTCTAATGTAAGTATGGAGGATGCATGAGCAGTGGACAAAGGGAGCGAGGAAACTACGGGATATGGTCATGTGATATCCAAGATTTACATAAGCAAAAGACTAAATTAACGTTAGAGTTAAGGTTCGAAGTGGGACTTCTTGGCGTAGTGGTTTATTTACCTACTTCCATAAAGGGACACAAGAAGACTACAAAAATGAAGATTAGAGAACAAAAGAAATCAGTTTGCGTGCATAACTAGTTGGACTAGTTAGTTACCAAGTTGGTCGGTGTTTTCCCAAGGGCTCTCAACCTATGGTCCTCCACTCTTCTTCGAAGGTCCATCAAGCTCTTCCAGTCAGTGATCCATCCCCATTCCATTCATCCTTCTTATCCACTCCTGCTATCAAGTTTATTTACATGAGCAAGATTTCTTGCAGGAGGACGCACATCCGATAGAGGTCGCACTGGCAAAACTGGCCGCTGCGATGCTCGGCTGACCATTATTCCCGCTGGATAATGATATTAGCTTCTCGATCCAGCTAGTTTGGGGGGGTTGGGGGTTTGATCTTACCCTAGATAACACTTCTTGGTCCTAGCTTGGTAGTCTACACTATGGCATGGCTGTTCATTGTTCTCATGTTAGGTACGCGATGTATCTGGCTTAGGAGTTATACTTACCACAATCTTTGCGCACATATCCATACAGTCATCGAAGGTTTCGGCTGGCTGGGTCCAGAGGACCTTCATTCCGTGTCTCTTGCTGCAACTCATTTTGAAACGTTCGCCATGGTCGCTCTCATAGATCATACCGTCGCTGAAGGGGCAGACCGTCTCGCAGAGGGTGTATGGGAATGGGTCCGTTTCTGGTTGTGCGGGTGGAGGGACGGTGTATCTAGGGGAAATAGACCATCAGTATCATAAGTGAAAAGTGTGTTCAAGTATTTAGTATAAACTAACGCAAACCAATGTTCGCAGGTGGTAGTTCCTGGGCCTTCGCCGTCGGATAGAATACATTCGTTGGCGGTATAGCCTGGTGCCGGTGGGTTGTTCATGTATTGAATTGAGAGGCAGCCGTTCTACACAGCAGTTAGATCAATACGTTGACTTTTGGCTGGGGGGGATCAACCGTTTCACTGCATTTCTTCATACACTCAGTAAAGCTGGGGACACCATCGTGCTTTGCGAGTTGGTTTCCAGCTGCGTGGAAGCCGCATTGAATCTTATAATGGGTCCCTTTCGAGCGGTAAGCCAAATATCACAAATACTAAAAATGGCAAACTTGGAAGTCATTCTCACCATCATCGGCTACCCATCCTTTTCCAGCATCAGTCCCACATTTGGGGTTGCTGACAATCTCAAGGCTTTCTTGAGCAGGTGGTGGGGTAAAAGGTGGAGGAGAAGATGGCGGTGGGGAGGTTGCTGGAGCAGAGGTTTCTGCTGGTGGTGTCGAGCCAGAAGACCCTGATGGGGGAGGGGGTGAAGATGATCCAGATGGTGATGGCGGGGTGCCCGCAACCTCACGGTATGCGTGGTGGGTTCCGGGGGCTGCTAGAGTACCTTTCTGTTAATTGTATTAATAGTGCCATTCTAATATCTTTGTACGGAAAAATTATCACACCTACCACCGAACCTCCATATTGAATGCAGTTTCTGTCGGTAGGGTTGTAGTCGACAGAGTTGCAGCCGGCAGTGTACGAACATAAATTTATACAACTTGCTAGACTAGGTCTTGGAGTTCGTGACAACTCCGTGGCCCCTATCCTGTAGTTGCATACAATTTTGTACGTTTGGCCTATATCAGTGTTAGCGAAAGCTAAGGGCCATATGCCAAATCCTCAACCCACTCTTTGTGTCCGTGAAATATTTGCCATCGTCCTGGTCGCAAGTTCCTGCTACAGTCTGGGCAAGGGAGCCTGTATAGGTGAGAGCGAGCACAGCAAACGCGAGAAACATTTTGACAGAAGGCATTTTGGTTTGGAGAATAACGGGTTGAGTGGAAAAAAAGGGGGGTTCTTGTTGCTCGCTAAGAAGGTAGAAGGGTGGCCAAGTTCTACTTTAAGTAGACGCTTTTGCTTGCCAGCGAATGCCTCATCCAGAGTGTCAGAACTAGGTCTTTCGCTTGGTATCATTTCCTGGCGGGAGGGGAAAGAGACGGGCCGCGGAAAAGTCCAGGCTATCATACGGGATGCAATGGGTCAATCCATATTCCTTATTTGGGTTCATGCATTGAATGACAATCTGATAATTGCGATTTTGATAGTCATTCTAACAGGGGGCATGGCAGGCATACGTCAGACAGACAGCTTTCACTATCTCAAAAGGGCGCCGCATGATTTATTCAAATCGTTTCCCCCTGGTTTTCTTTCTTTGTTTCAGCTAGCCGCAAAATAACTCGGTCGGTAGACGGAATGAGGCCGGCCAACTGCCCTTGTCCTTGCTGCACCTATGCCGCTTAGCCTGGTCGATTCGAACCTCGCCCACATTTGCATTCTGTAGTGTCGGAATTTCGACAACAAATTTTTGAAAGTGCTTGGATAATGCGTGAGACTGCATATTTAAGAGTCATTGCCCTTAAGTTCTCCAGGAGGTGGAATTGTATATATGGGGTGATTGGCTATGCGTAAGGTTTACTGCGGTACTATCCGAGGTGCATATTTCAAACGCGACCAGCGCTCCTGCCAGTGGGAACCATCGTGATCGAACAGGGAGGATGTCACCCCTAGACTTCCCCTCACGGGATCGGGGAAAAGGCCAATTATCCAGTAGAGATTGCAGTGCTTCCCGAACATGGTATAGAAATACCCAAAATTCAGTTAAGACACTATGCATGTCTGGCCAGGATATAAATGAAGGTTCATGAGATAGGCCTGAGAGCACATATAATCGGTGTTGTTTTAGACACGGGCATGATGTGGCATCAGATTAGGCAGATGCTACTGTTCCGGGTTATTGATGCATAGATGCCCGTGATTCCATAGCTAATGGTACGTCATGGTAGGGAGTAGATAGCAATCTAGAGAGCCTATGCACAGGGGATTAAATGGCCCTTATTTGAGTTAAATAGGCTCCCCGAAGGGTAGGAGGCTTTATAAGAATAGTAGCACCTTGCAAAAAATATTCTGGTTGATATCTCACCCGTCGCCTTTACGTTCAACCACATAGCTGCAATCAAATTGCGTATCCGCGGTATACGTACCTAATCATGTTGCCTTTCAAACTCTTGCTCATTGCTATCTTCGCGATTTCAAATGCCAGTGCCTTCCCTCTGGCTAATGGATGTCACTTTTGGCTCTTGTTTGTGACATGCAAAGGTCCAGCACCGCCTGCAGCACCAGCAACTCCTCCACCGCCACCACCTTCAGTTTGTCAGTTTCCCCTCAACTTCCCACACCTTGTGCTTTCAATATACTCAAAGGAGTAATATTTTGACTGACAATTATTCGCCTTCTCCTTAACTGTTATAGCATGCGCGTCATGTACAGGATCGCGTAAGTTGTCCACCATAGGGAGAAAGAATTTTGGAGGGGATATGAAGCCAATACTGACTGGGAATCTTCCTCGGCATAGTGTGTCCTGCTTCATGTAGCGGTATCCCTCCAGCCCAAAGCTCATTAGGCGCCACCTCATGTAAGGACAACGACGTCCAACCTTCCGTGTGTGCACATAATGAAGATATCTAACACATTATAGGTCCCGGGCCAAGCAAATGGCCACTGTATAATGCTGCTGCCACTTTCGTCTGCTGCGGGCCACTTCACGACCCCCCAACGTTGGGCGGCTGTGCTCCGGGAGCTGTGCCTGCGTGCTAATCCAGCAGGTCTCCCAAGTTGGTACAGAAATAAAGGTCCTTAGCAAGCGTTCAGGGTATATGGCTGGACCGAAATAAGTTTCTTTCTGTTCAACTACAAACAGTCTATTTTCGCTTCCTCTTTGCCCTCGCTTCGAGAAACAGGCGAAAAGGGGCTGGAAACGAATGAGATGAGAGGGGAAGGTGGAAGAGAAAAGA
Source organism: Arthroderma uncinatum (assembly GCF_011692745.1). Lineage (NCBI taxonomy): Eukaryota > Fungi > Ascomycota > Eurotiomycetes > Onygenales > Arthrodermataceae > Arthroderma > Arthroderma uncinatum. The sequence continues at coordinate 1,469,466 of NW_022983867.1, forward strand.
AAAGGGTACAATCGTCATGGCTCCAAATTAGAAATGGTAGTTGCCAGTATATTTATATCAACTGTCATCTCTTCCCTATATTTGTAGTCCTTCCCTATATCTGTGGTCCTTTTAGTGTAGTCGTTGCTGAAATTTCCGGTTCCACCAATGAGCGGCGGAGGGCGCTAGTTTCGAACCTTAGTTATAGTATTACGAAGTCTTATTGGCTTACTGTTCTGTCAGTCGCCTGTCCATTTCTCGCGCTCTGATTAGTTTGAGCGCTTATCGGCCCGGCGCCGGCAGCCGCCTCGTACCCGCCGCCGTCCGCCAATCTCTTAACGTCTTCCACGCTGTCTTCAACCGGCGTCATCTTCAACGAGAGACGGCTCGTATTTCAGCACGCTGACAACCATCTCGCAGTTGCCTGCCCGTTTTTTCAAACCATCCGGTCAGCCTAAACTTCTTCCGAAGGCCATTTCTGCGTTATTGACAGTCAAACGGATATATTATCACATGGTTTCCCCCTATGAGGCGTCAGGCGTTTTGGGGTGGCCAAGCGACGCTTGGGGACCACCGAGGAGATATGCCAGACATCGGAGCTAACTAGTATCTAGTTATCCTAAAATGTTTTTCTACCAGTCATAAAGGAACCGTTGGTTAGGCTTTGTTAGTTAACTATTAAGTGTTACTTCACAGCTGGCTCAAACATGCAAGGGGGTGTTATTTTGCCACTTTAGGAGAGACTGAGCACGGGAGCGTGATTCCAAAACGGGCGATTCTGATATCCTCTAACTCTCGGATCTTTATAAATCTAGAACGAGATAACAATGCATTGATATTGGCTTGAGCGGCGGTCGGGCCTCGTTTAAGCAAAAAATTGATCTGGGGCACCGCCCGTCCGCCGCCGTGGCACAGGCACAGACAGGCCCAATCGTGGGTCGTCTAAGGGCGTGGCAAGATTCAAAAAACGGTTGGATAGTATTATAGTTGATACTAGTGGGAAGCGGCAGGCGAGAGAATATGGTGGGCGTAGCCAACAGGTGAGTTTAAGCGACGGGTGGGTGTCAGCGACACGGGAGCAATCAATAATCATGCAGATCCCCCAGGCGTCCCGTCCAGTTGGAGCCTGTTTATAACCATCCATTGGCTTTCGGATTATATCTTCATATTCATCGGACATATTAACCTTAGCATTCTTTCCCGCCTGGTGGTGTGCCAAGGTCCAGTTATGGCGGTAGGTATACCCCAAATGAGGTATCGAATACTTCACACAGGCGAACAAAGCAGAAGCTTTCGTTATTCTAGAAGGCAAATATGTTGCCCCCCTTCACATATAGAACAGAAAAACCTATACATATAATGTCTGGTTTCGCCCTTGAACCAGTTCATTGACCGAATAGCGGTTAGATCCTCCTCTGTGAGACTGCCTCCTACTTGCTGCATACCTGGCCATCAAGTCTACAAAAAATGCATTTGCTACCGATATTCACCTTGATATCAACGATATCCATCACACTGGCATCCCCAGTTGCCGTCTCGCGGTTGACTCCAAGAGACCTGGCTCCAAGGGAAGAACCAGCTGCTCCTCAGTGTGCTGTATGAACCCATAATTGCCTCTTCTTATAGATATGTCTAACGGGTGGTTAGGTCGATTGTCAACGTCAAGTGCTTACTGACCTTCCTACGCAATGTTCGAGAAATGACACAATCTGCCTCTGTTCGGATAAGTCATTTCAAGCGGAGGCTGCTAAATGTATAATAGCCCACTGCACTTCAAGTGAGGCGCTGAGTATGTCACCCCGTCATCTCATGTTGGACTGTTCTAATACGCCAAGTTTAGCCGCAAAATACCTTGGATCTCGCGCATGCAATATTCCTATCGAGCCGCTATACCCCGTACTCGACGCTGGAACACTTGTTCCTTTTATAGCCGCTACTATCTTTGTCACAATCAGGATAATTTCCAAGGTACTGCATCTGGGTGGTGGCTGGGGGGCTGATGACTTCACTATAATAACGGCATATGTAAGACCAACCCTTTCTATGATCAACTTGGCCATTCCGCTTATTCGACTTATAGGTACTCGCCATCGCTGTTTATTCATTACACGCATCAAGTAAGATTAAGGCTCCTTGGACGATAGACGAGGCCCCTCTAACTATTTTTAGTGATATACCATGGATTTGGAAAGAATATATGGGATATTATCCCGCAGGAGCATATCACAACAGCTTTCAAGGTTTGTTTATCTTACATCCCTAAAGAAAATAAAGCATAGCCAGGCTAACTGGGGGCGTCCGCTTAGCTCTTTTTTGCATACGCCCTATCATACAAAGCACTTATATCCCTTGCTAAAATATCCGTCGGTTTATTCATGCTACGAATTTTCCAATCAAAAATATTCCGCTACTTTATGAACACTATTATAGTGATCAATGGTGCTATTGCGGTTACATGGATACTGGTTGATAGCTTTCGCTGTACCCCTGTCCGTCTCGCCTGGACTGGGTGGAAAATGGATGAGCCTGGAAAATGCATTGATTTCATGACTTCGACTTATGTCAATGGATTCGTTAACATTACAGTGGATACTGTTATGGTATCCTTGCCCGTGTACGAAGTGTTAAAGCTGAAATTATCATGGCGAAAAAAAATAGGGGTTGCGGTGATGTTTGCAATGGGGCTCTTGTAAGTTGATAGGCCTGGTTGAGCATTCCATTTTTCATTACTGACTGAATTTTGTTGCTCTTAGTGTGACGGCTATCGCAACTATACGAGTGATAGTTTTGTTTAAGCATGATCCTACCAAAAATCCTACCTGTGAGTACCTCTATACCTTTCTAGATACTGGATCTTGATATTAAGATCTCCTATCTCCGTATACTTACGTTCATGGACTAACCGTTGACTATCCGCTCCATAGACGAAATGGAACCGCTCATCTACTGGTCTATGATTGAATGCCAGGTGGCCATTATCTGTGCCTGTTTACCCGCTACTCGAGTATTGCTCATTCGTTTCGCACCAGGCATACTTGGTCAACCCACAGACAATGGATCTAGGAAAAGCCCGGGTTCTTCTTCGAATTCTCGGCCAAGGGAACAGCCCACCAGCGACTCTGCTACGCTGGTTGAACGAGACGACTACATATCTAAAACGGTGACTTATTCCGTGAATACTACAGACAAGCAAGCGGGTGCTTCGGACCCTTGCATACATATGGTTGAAATCGATACCAGAAAGGAATAATGTTTTGTTCACTTACATTTGCACTAGATTATTTCATAACTACGAAGATTGAAGTATAAGTGACCTGCACACTTAAGATTGAGACTAAAAGAACACTAGGCCAGCTAGAATTAAAAAGTAACTGGATACCTAAAAATAAATAAAGAGCCACTCAAGACTTCAGGTTAGACCTGTTGAGATAGCTATATGGGAAGTTCATGCATGAACCCGACAACGTAACCGTTCTACGCATTAACTATGTCTCCTATTCTGACCGGGAGAGCATCAGTCTAAGTTCGAACCCTTAGAGGTGAAAGGCTAACGTTGTATAGGTAGTCGTCAACCTGTGGCGAAGGTCAAAGAAGCCTGCGATCGACACAAGGCCCGAGGCCTATTTGGAGAATCCCCAGACATGCCGAAATCTAGCCATGTATTCGAAAGGAACTAAGCAAGCTGATAGGTGCGGGAAGATCATATAAAGCCTGGCTAACTGTGTATATCAGATACGTCCACACTCTAGCTGGACCGTTAGGGTTAAGGAGTTTATGTTCAGGAGGGGTCACAATTAACCGATTGAGGGGCATCTAGGGCAGACTATATCGTCAGTGGTTCGATATGCTCTTAAAGTTGATTGCGGAAGCACAGAGTGATGTATCTACTGTAGGCTTGACTGAGCTTAAACTCCAGGGCCCTGCTCGCCCATCTTGGAAATGGAGAGCTAGAGTATCTTGAGAAGGGCGGCATTGAACCCAGAATCCAGGGTAAGAGGCTGGTATACATACTTATTTCGATCCTACTCCAGGAGAGAAGTCATTGTTTGGATATATCATATTCTTATGACTACAATGGTGTAGCTACCATGCAGCTCATTGGAGGGGTTTCCCTGAACATTAGTTAAGGTGTGCATGTTGAGTAGGTTCGATTGGAAATTCACTAGAGTCAAGGGAAACTGCAGTCACCGTGGCAAGGTTCCTTTCCGGGTCCTTTCCAACCGGGCGGTTGCTTCTCTCAGGAGTCAAGTCCTTCCGCTTGAGAAGTTGAAAGTTGAGACTTTCGCTCGTCGACCCTACAGCAACTTTTGCTCTTCGACACTGTTCAGGACGCTTTTATGACAGACATTATCCATGAAATGCGGAGAGACTGCCGTGAACCTGGGATCATGTTAATAAACTGTGCTGTTGGTAGTTTTGGCCACAGCTATTCCAGCCATCAGCCAAAGCAAGGGAAAGCTACGTTCCAAGGTCTCACCCTGCCTATCGGTATAGGGTGTACGATAGACCCTCGGCTGTATCTTCGACTCCATCGGCCAATGCTGGCTGTATAAAGGTCTCAATAATGCTAGCGATAATATTGTGGTGGGAGGATCGTGGATTAAGACGCCACGGAGGTGTTTCGACTATAGCCAGAGACTGCATATCTCTCTTGAAACTATTCCGTAGCCAGTCCGAGTCTTGTCAAGATGCAGTCTTTAGACCTATCGTGATCTCCAATTCACCGACTGACCCGTATGCGACGTCACTGGAGGTAAAAGGGGCATCGATGCCAGTAGCGAAATTACTCCATGTATTGATATCCTGCATGTCTCTGTTGACTGTGGCAGTGCAGCCATCAAGCATCGTTTCTATGGAGCTGTCACGCTAAATCCTTCCACGCGCCATTGACTTTTGACAGCTTCCGTGTAAATACGAGTAATATCGTCGGGAGAAACGAGTCTTTCGACAAGTATTTGCCAGGGGGTGCTGGTGGGCCTGCCGCTATCCCTGCCTGCTAACGTGTCTGATAATGCTCTTTCAGCTGGAGTTGGCCCGGAGACTCGGTAATTGCGTGAACTATCCTTACACAGTCACAGCATCGTCACCGTCACGGCCACTGTCTTCGCTATCGACAGTGTACGGCCTTCACTTGTAGCTGCTCAGGGGTAGGAATATCAAGCGAACGTCCTGTCGTCCTGTCGTCCAGTGGTGCCAAGTGGAACGAAAGGCTGTACAGCGTAGCCGCAGTCGACAAGTGGTTTATTCTTAGCCTCGTATTGATCCCGGCCGTCCAGCGGAAGAACGCTGCTGTACTCCGTAGAGTTGGAGATTTTTGTGGCTTGACAGCGAAGGAGGAACGACTGTTTTGGGCTTGGCAAGGCGAAGGAAACATCGTCGACGTCGAGGTTGAGGATAGCAGACATCGCGAGCATCAACCTCCCCAGACGAACGAGACAGACCGAGTCGGTTGGCTGCTCGCTTAAACCGTTACCTTGTCCTCCGTCTGGCTCGAGCCGGTGGTTTCTGGCGCTGAACCCAGGGAAACGGCGTGTATCGCACAGTGACATCGTCATCGAGCGTCGTCAACCAACCTTCAACCTCCTCCTACGTCGCCCATCGTCGCCCGTCAGACACCAGACTCTCCCTCGTCTCGTCCTGTCATGGGCAAAGGCTCTATTCACTCGATTCCTGCCTGCTCGCTGTAGGCAGGCCTGCTTTCTACGACCTCTTTCTCAGTTTCTCAGCTCGCACGGAGTACACCGCACCAAAGGCTACCGTGCCTTACGGGCCAATTCAGGGCAAACCAGGTCGAGAGACAGCCTCTATATCTCCCTTCTCGCGCCTCTCCTACGCCATCTACTTATGTTAACCTTCACGGGCGGGGAAGACAAGGCTGAAGGAAACTGGAGAGTCGACTATCTGGTCATCGAACAGCCTCCTCCTCCAGCCCAGAGACAAAGATCCCCCCCAGCCATGCCGGCTCTCTCCTCCCCGGACACGGCAGTCCGTCAGCACCAGCAGGCCGGCTCGAAGACGACAGCTGCCACGGTCACGGCCACGGCCACGACCTCCTCGTCCTTGTTCGGTCACTCGCCGTCAAAATCACACGATAAACCAACAGCTCATAACACGTTTCTGTGGAACCCAGACTTCAACAACGGAGATGCCGGAAATGGAGTCACCGCTTCGGCGAATTTCTTTGTTGACAACCGCTCGTCCAAGGGCCCAAATTCGAAGGCTGGTGCCACGGTATCTGTCCCTTCGTCCAGAGACCGCGCTGAGAGCACCGACTCGTCGGCGAGGAATGGACATACCGTGCCATCCAGCTCAATGCCGATAGGAATGGCGTTTAGCCACGACGAAGCTAGGACAAATGGCGGAACGAACTATGAAGCATTCACGGATGACCGCTGGTCGAATGGAGCAAGAAATAGTATGGATCACAGCCAGTGCCAGACTGCGAATGGCGATGGTATGAAAACCCAGTCGATGGTCAATGGGCTGCCATATAGGCCTCGGTCAGGACTCACGAACTACTCCTCCTCTCAGCTTCACAACTACACCGGATACCCGTCTACTGCCGAACTTACACCGCCAAGCTCTTCATCGCAAAATGACAGTGTAGGACCGGCTCCAACCAGACCTCCTCCGCCTATACCGACTGCTATACCAACTACTCCCGCGCCTAAGCCCATAAACCTTGATACCATCAACCTCGACACCACCAGCCTCTCTCCAGAACCTTCCAATATCTACCGCCATTCCTCTCCACCACTCCCAGGATCTACAAACTCGCCGTCCGATGTACCGACCTCCCCATCCAGCCTCCAGAGCACCCGCCTAGCTCACCGACACACCCTCCAGGTCCCACGACATTCCTCCTCGAGAGCTAGTCGCGACCTTTCTACTCCCAACGCCGTTGACGACACGCTCTTGCCCATCGACCGTGTCACTTCTCCGGCTTCCGTTCTGCGTCGCGCCTCTTTCAACATCCCTCGCCTCACACCCAGATCTAACCCGTCTGAGACGTATCTCGACGAAGCCCTGCAGGATGAAGGTGCTGCGCGATGGACAGAAGCATTCAAACAGCGCCGTGCTAGCAAACGGAAACGACGGGAGGAAGAAGACGAAGACCGCGTTATTGTTGGGACGAAAGTCGACATGCATCACGTAAATTGGGTGACAGCATATAATATGTTGACGGGAATTCGGTTCACAGTATCAAGAACGAACGCGAAGCTGGATCGTGAACTTACGGATGCCGATTTTGATGCGAAACACAAGTTCTCTTTTGATATGTATGCCTGCCCCTTCTAACTACTTGGATAATGTTTAGCTGAAACTAACGATTGATTGATAGCACCGGGAACGAATTAACCCCTTCAGCAAAATATGACTTCAAATTCAAAGACTACGCTCCCTGGGTCTTTCGACGGCTGCGTTCAAAGTTCCAACTCGATCCAGCCGACTATCTCATGTCTCTCACAAGCAAATATATCCTCTCCGAACTAGGCTCGCCAGGTAAAAGTGGCAGCTTTTTCTACTTTTCCCGTGACTACAAGTACATCATCAAAACCATCCACCACGCCGAACATAAACTCCTCCGCAAGATACTTCGTGAATACTACGAACACATCGAGAATAACCCCAACACCCTCATCTCTCAGTTCTACGGCTTACATCGCGTTAAGATGGCATACGGTCGAAAAATTCACTTTGTCGTTATGAACAACCTGTTCCCACCACACCGAGATATTCATCAAATGTATGACTTAAAGGGTTCAACGATTGGACGGGACTTTAGAGAAGAAGATCTCGAAGCCAACCCGCGAGCTACTCTCAAAGACCTTAACTGGCTACGGCGAGACCGTCATCTAAACTGCGGTCGAGCTAAACGAGAAGTATTCCTCGCCCAGCTCCGTCGAGACGTCACCCTGCTCCAACGGCTCAAGATCATGGACTATTCCCTTTTAATCGGGATCCACGATGTTGAAAAAGGCAACGAAGAGAAGCTACGAGATCGAACGCTCCAGATCTTCCAACCCGGAGGTGACTTGGCAGACGAACAGCAGCCAAACTTACTCATGCGAACACCGTCAAGGCTTGAAAATGCACGCAAGGCAAGAGAGTTGAGAGAGATGATCAAACGTGAGAAACCGGTTCCCATGGAGCGTACCGCTGCCAAGATGCCGGATGAGGTCTTGGACGAGCGAAAGAATCTAGTTTTCTATTCGGATGATGGGGGATTGAGGGCGACCCATGAGAATGGGGAGCCAGGTGATGAGATATATTATCTCGGTGTCATCGATTGTTTGACTCACGTAAGTCTAAACACAACCAATATCTTAAGACACGAGAATACTAACATCATTACTATAGTACGGCATGGTTAAGAAGGCGGAACATTTTTGGAAAGGTCTCTCCCATAACAGCTCGCAGATCTCACCCATACCACCGGAAGCCTATGGTGAACGGTTCTTAGAATTTATCACGAGCATTACCAAGTCCAAGGAGGAAGTGGAACGTGAGAAACAAAATGCAGAAACTACCCAAGCACAAACAGACGGACCTGTTTCTTCTGAAAGGAAATCAGGTGATGTCCAGAAACCATTGCCTGCGCACCCGGAGCCATCTCGAACACTGAAAACGGTCAATGCTCCATCGGACTTCAATGGCGGTGGCGGATCCGCAACACTCCCTGTTGTCGAAGAAGTAGGCGAGAACAGCAGCACGGGAGGCAAGAGTGGGCGAAGCAATGAGAGCAGGGGAGGGGACGAAGCCGCTGGGAATGAGGAAGGACAGGTGGGCGGCTGGGCGAGCATAGAGACTAGGCGATACAGTTTCCGCACTGCGAGGGCGCCGGCTGGCCCACCACCAGTATCTGCGCCTCCACCACCTCCACCACCGAAGATAGATGGCGACAGCGCCGGCTCACACACGCTTCTAAACAATTGGACCGACGACAACAGGAGTAACGATGCTGTGAGGAACAGTACCGAGAGGGATAAGGAGCTGCCCCCTACACCCGGCCTAGCTGGCGATAGACCGCCTATGCCTCAACGGCCACCGCCTACGCCACCGACATAGAACATCTCTCGTCTGGCTTTTGTTTGTCTTACTGTACTTTTACCATACCATACCGCGCGAAGGATTAGAAGCACCCTTTCCTAATCGACTCATTTCATTCTTTCCTTCTTGTATTCTGCCTTCGTTATTATTATCTTGTTAGCAGCCTTTTAAGCAAGCATGTCATTCCTTCCACGGCTGCACACGCCAATATTTCCTCTGTCTCTTTCCATATTCTATTTTTTTTCCCCACCCGATTTATACCTTCCTGTATATCCTCTTTCTCTTTCCTATTACTACACCCACTACTCGGCTGCTTCCGCCTATCACGACATTGCATCCTCGAGTGGTTTGAAAAGACTGCCTTCCTTTGTTATTCCTTCTTCCAGTCCAGCGTTCACAGTTACGGAGTAACCAGCTAGCCAGCTCACCACGTTTACTCTTCTCAAAATGTGTTTTACCCTACTACCCTTACTCCCTAGATATATGGCGGTGACTACAATCTCAGCTCAACCCAGCCAGCCAACCCTCTGATATGTCGTTATATTTTCCTCCTTTTTCCTCTTATTGCTCTTACCCGGCACAAGGTCTCTCGCCTTGTTAGTATTAGATTTTATCCGTTCTTGTTTCCCTTTGTGTCCTTTCCTTTTATTATTATGAAAGAAGAACCTTCCGATTATAAATAAAAGATATACATTCTTTTGATACTGGGTTGCCCCTATTCTCTGGCTGTGTGATAACTTTGAGAATCGTGGATTTAAGCCTCGGACTAAGCCACAATTATGACTAAGCAGGTGAAATCCGGACCCACTTCTCCGGAACTTTGGTTAAAGTCTCTTGGCATTTCTTGGTTTATTAATAATAAGGTTAATGAAGTTTTCATAAATCGGGGATAAATTATACATATCTTCGTTCTACTGATATACAACAACCATCATCTTTTAGGTAATAAGGTCTTTGAATGTCACTTTAATAGAGAATGCAAAAGCTATGTACCATACTTAAAGCACTGATGTTAGATTCTCAATGCACTTATGACCGTTTTTAAAGTATCCAAAGTTCTACTAGCTAAACATTTGTGTCTCACTCCATTACTCTCAAGATAAAATAGCCATAGGAGCAGCGCGAGATTGAGTATGGAGAGCAAGTAGTTACTTCCAATTATCCTCGTCTCATCTACCATGAACTGAATACTAAGCTTGCGGTAAGCCAACATAAGTTGAGTCGCCGAGTTGCTTTGGAATGAGAACCAGCCCAACTCCACGCCACTCAACCAATAAACGAATATCTATAGATAGACGGGGAGGAATAGGGCTGTATTGTTTAATATATCGCATCGAATACAAAGCTTATCCACCGCTACCCCCCGAAGGAGGAAACGATGAATTTCAAGGCATTGAATTCTCGCCTTGTGCTCCACCCTGCGTCGCGAATTTGGATTATAGGGGATAAGTCCCCCAACTGGATGAACTAAGAAATAGTCGTGGCTATGGCAATGACGGGATATATTTAAGGAGCACCTGGTTTATATTTGAAATTCTATCAGAAGGTAGAAACTTGAGTTGGTCAGCATTAGACTCATTGAACAGCATGGCACGAAATGGTATCAAAACAGGTAACTGGGAGTTAGTCGGAGGTGGGAGTAAGGTATCATGAAAATAGACCGCTGCCTTGCATGCTTCGGTTGAATGACAGTTCGCTGCCGCCCGCCATGCCAGCCAAGACTCGACCCATGCCTGTCAGGTCTAATTCTCCTCGCTGAAGCATGGTTTGGTCATCTTGAATCATGGGGGTGTCACCTTGTGACTGGGATGTTTGCTCAGTTTCCACTGACTCCAAAGGGTTTTCCGCAAGGATGATGAGCCTATGTTCTGCAGTGATGAGAATAGTTGGTTTAGAGATAGTGCCGCGCTCGTCATTAGGTAGAGGTAGAGAAATGAATTGTATTCCCTTTTGCACCTCGCCGAGTAGATGGATGTTTTCAATAAGGACTGGTCGCGGGCTGGTCGGGTTGTTGTTAAATAACCCATGTTTCCCATTACTCCGTCGGAGACCGAGGAGGCTTGGGATATATGTGTTTCGCGTGCCATGCCAGACGAGCACTGACTCATCAGCAGGTTGATCCCAGGTTTGGTTTGACGGAACGATACAGATCCCGCCCCTGGTAGCATGCTGGCCTGTGGTGTTTGGTGTCCCTTTGAACAATGCTTCCTCCCGAATGCGACGGGTGGATGGCGTTAAGGGGGCGAATTGCGGTGCTTGAGAACCCGACGGGTCAGCATGGCTTTGTGATCTGGGAGTGCGTTCAGATGGTGCAACACGCCCGGTTATCGCAAAGGAGCTAAGGGAGCTAGTTGATTTACTCTGGTGAGTAGGCTCGCCCTGAGTAGCTTCGATATCCCAGACTCCCCATTCACCATTAGACAACAACGCGATAACACCTTTGCCACCAAGAGCCCACTTTGCGTCGACTATCGATTTGCGGCGAGGGACTGCCCCAGGTAATTGATCGAATTCAGTGTAGATAGAGATAAGCCACCTTCCAGCCGTGTCGTTGGATTCCGTACTCGTTCCCGAACGGTTTCTATCAAGAGTGTGCGACCGTGGTTCGGATAAACAAGAATAAATCTTCACGGAGCCGTCTGTGAACGACAACAGTAGCTGTGAATGACGAGCCGATGGATATTGGCACGGAGAAAAGGAAATGCTGCTTGCTGGGGATTTAAGATATTGCTGTCGGATCGGTAATTGTGGTTCGGTGGAGATGCTGTATAAATTTCCTTGCGCTCTCTGTCTGTTGAAAGGGATACGATATATGGAGAGCTTCCCAGCCGCGTCTGACGTGTGGATGGCTACCAGGAGTTCCCATGTATCGTTAGAGGTGGAAGCTTCTTGGCTGGCACGTCCACGGCTCTGGGGTCGGCGATTGCTGTCTTCGATGTTCAGTGTCTGACAGGTAAAGGTGAGAGCGGAGGTAGCCGGGACACCTTGAACAGAGCCTTCTCCTAGACTGATAATTTGAGGTTTCCAGTATTCAGCATCCGCATGGCCTGGAGGAGGTGGTGTGAGCGGGACAGAAACGACGCGCACCGAGGAGTCACCACAAACAGCAGTCACCACTATCATATTTGATAGAATGGGTGAGATCGAGCCGAGAAAACGCGCCGCGCCTGGAAGAATGCTCGGTACTGAAATACCCAAGACTTTCATATTCAGTTTAATATCGGTGTGTTGGATGATATTCTCGAATGGTCTCGATGGGTCAAGCTCTTCCTCATCCTCCTCAAACTCTGGAAGTGTGATTTCTGGCTGTTGTGCCGCAGCTGGTTCCTCGTCGTCGGAGTCGATTATCATGATAGAATCGTTCTCAACGCCATTGACAAGGTTATTCCCTCCTGCTTCCGCTTTCTGGGCATTTTGTCTCTTGAAGTTCTTGCCGCTTCGCCATAGTATCCGTATGCCAAAGTCATGGCCATATATTATGACCGTGGAGCCGTTGGGGCTCTGTATCGGGTAGACCTTGGAATCGTACACGCGATGAGGGAATTGGTAACTAGAGCCCGATTGTCAGATAGATAGCTCATAAAGGTAACATACAAGACATCCCAATACCTTAGTTGAAGGCCATCTGGCCGAGGGCGCACTATAGGATCAAACTTGCCCATCGACACCGCGGAGTGAAGGTCCATCTTGTGAGTGAAAACGTAGCCAGTTACAGCAAGAGACGAGCCTCAAAGCATCTCACGGGAAATCGTGATAACAAGGAAGAAGAGATATTGTAGCCCTTGTCTCTCGTAACCCCAAAGGCAGTTTTCGCGAGGGAGGATGCGGGTTGTCAAGTCGCAACGTTGGAGGTTTGCCGCAAAATCTGGAAGCTCGCGTCTAGCTCGACCGCGCTTGTTGATTGAAGCTTGGCCCCGAACAACAACCGCACCTCACTCCCCTCCATAAACACGAGTCTGCTGTTTTCCGGAGTACGCTCCTACATCGACGCAACGTCTCGGTATACGGGTATGACTATCGGATCAGGAGTGGCTGTCAAGCCATTTTCTTGAGATCAATTGAAGAAGCATGGCCGCGATCACGTCGCTTGGCCTGCACAAGCCATTAGCCCTCCGATACCTAGTCGCAGAGTCAATACTGCCTGCAGATGCACCTGAGGATAGCTATACATGGCGATGCTACAATTCTGAGAGCGATATTGGCGGGATAATTGAAGAAGAGCTCATCTATACGGACAAGTGCGTCGTGTGGTCGCGTGGTGGGATCGTGAAGAGGTCTTTCAATTTCAATATCGAAGGGGAGAGCATTGTGGAAGCGCTTTTCACTCATTTTCCGGCGGGCAAGTCGAAGTCTGGGAACGGAACCGGCTCAGCAGATGGCCAAATAGCCCGGAGAAATCCCCAGGGCCATCCCGCAGCATCGATCAAAAGCAAGCATCAAGGCCGCTTGAATGGGAAGATACGCAAGAGAGTTGTTATACAGGACCAGAAGGATTCCTGTGGCATCCCCGGACTTGCTATAGATGAAAATCATGACGAAACCGAATCTTCCAGAGCGCTAGTTGTGGTGTTGAAATCTCAAATCCATGTCTACTTTATCTCTGGTGATAGCCATGTCGTCCCGTTGCCCTTTGAGCTTGATTCAATATGGCCAACCCCAAATGGGCTATTGTTTCAACGGAAGTCGTCCGAGAAACACGATGTGCCAGTGCCATCTGTTCCTCCAAATTCTTTTGTTTCTTCGCAGCCTATGCATCCAACCTCCAGACATTCTGCTTCGTTTAAACTCTCCAGCGGAACAGGAAACCGGCCAGCATTAACTGTCTCTCCATCCCAACCTTCAAAATTTCTCCTCAAACCCGAAAAAGACGATTCAGCCCCGCGAGTATTTTCTCTTCTTGATCCCCACTCGGAGATGGGATTGGTGGCTGTATCCTCCTCGCCACATGATGACAATGCCCATAGACTTGCCGATATTTTAAACCCTGCAGAGGAGCTCCTTTATGTATCGCCTACTAGTGAAATCCCTTCAGGAGTCATATCCACGAAAAGTGACACGCCATTAATACTACTGGTTACTCTGAACTCGAAGACTGGAATGCATAATATCTGGGTTGCTCGATACAGACTCAAGGAAGGACCTATAGCTTCACAGAGTCATCGGAGAAAGTCGTCAAGCACGCAGTCTAAACGACGGAGCTCTCATTTTGATATAACTACAGGGACAACAACACCTGTTGGCCCGGGGCCATCGAGCTTTAGGGAAAGCTTTGGAGGACCAAGTCAAGGACGGAGTACATCACAGCCATTCAATCATAACCATGCATCCCTCGAGGGTAAACCGGGGGGAGCTGACCTTGCTACACAACTTGGACAAGAGTTTGTGGACGTGGGTGTGACATCTAAGGCTTCGAGGAGAGTGAGCTCGTTACTTGCTCGTAGCGACCTAATGGCGACCAATGATAGAGCAACATTCTCCGACCTTGCAGGAAGCCAGCTCAAGTCATCCTTCCACGGTGGATCACGGAGGGGAGAGTTCTTTGGGGGGAGTGGCCTTCGCCTCAGCCAGAGTTTCAACCGAAGAGGCTCCCTCCCCCCTGGGAATGCGTCCGTGTATAGCAATGGTAGCAGCTTTCTCGATGCTCCCGTCGATAAGCTTCTGGAAAGCTTAAATAGCGGCGGTGATTTCGATGGGTTTGAAAATATGGGTATTAGAGAAACGGTGTCTAACCTACCACGGGAGGTTATTCTTTCGAAAGTAGGGAGTGTTCCCTCTGGGGCTGCAACCTATGACTTTTCAGTCAACCAAAAAGCCCATATGTTTGAAGTCTTTACCTTGTCTTCATCCGATGAGTCAACATTGAAGGACCCTGAATCAATACCATTAGCTGTTTGCATTCTTAACCGGAATTCAAAGGATCTAACTGTCGTAACGCTTAGTGCTCAAATTCTGGGGCCCGATCAAACACAGGCCCGTCAAAATGAAAGGAGGGGCAATGACTTCACAGGATGGCCTCAATATAAAGTGCGCGCACTAAATGTCCGCCATGGCTCGAATGTCCTGGACTGTTGCAAATTGGTGGATAGAGGCGTTTCCCGAATGCTAGTGCTTTCTTCTACGAGTGACGGACAAGGAGAACTCACTATTCAAGCACCATGGAGTACGCTTGTACGAGTAGAACTACCGGATAGTATGGTACTGCACGAGCCATCCAGCATATCCCTTGAAACAACTCCCTCCAACCTCCGTGAAGAAGGCCTCCGGCGAGTTTTATGCAAGACCCCCCTGAGGATGCAGGGACTTACCCATTCGACTGCCGACGGTAAGGTAGATATTGTTGACAATCAGGAAAGGAGACACAGAATACAGGTTCAGCTACAGCCTTACAATTCTCTTGTGAAACGGGTACTCTCGCTCTGTCGATATGTTCTGCGGCACTCAGAGAGAGCCGGAGATGGGGTCCATATAGGGTGGTGGCAAACTCTCAAATGGCTTCGTGCGAGGGACGTGAGAGACGAGAATTTAGAGTGGACTGCTTTGGTAGTCACGCTTTTCTCGATGGCCGTATACTTTATCGATGACAGCTCTACCGATGTGAAAGTTCCGAGGAGAAAGAAAAGGGGTAGCCTCATGAGATCCAGCACGGGGAGTTCCATTGACCTGTCAGACTGGCACGGTATGGTGGACCAGGAATCAGGCTCGGCGGGCATTTCTGCACCATGGATGACAACCGCAGCTTGGGACTGGATACGAGAAGAAAATATCAAATATGTTGCGGACACTTCTCGATTTGATCGGCCAAATGACGACTCCAAAGCAGAGGGCCAACCAAATGAAAAAAATGCGTATATTACTCGATGTTCACAGCTTGCTCGAGATTTCCTATCCTCTCCACAAGGCGAGGCGGCAACTGGCGGGGAAGGCTATCTTCCTATTGCCATTTCACGAGATCAAGGCACACGAAGAACGGCCCTCGGTACAATCCTAGTAGGCCTCCATCTCCTTCGCGAGGAGCTAAAGTTATCAATTGTTAATACCGATAACTCCCGCTCTGAAAGAGGGCTCCTACTCCCCATCCTTGCTCAGATCGGAGGATGGCTGGGTTGGGATTCTTGGACCTGGAAAGAAGGCAGTTACTATGGTACGGAAACTGTTGGTATTGATGGCTGGGTTTTCGAAGATACCCGGATTACTGGACTCGACATGCCCCCCTCGCCTTTCCCCCCTCCATCCATTTTCAGCTTTGTTGAGAATACGCTACATCGTATCCCTTCCTCCTTTTTAACGTTAATGGACGTTGTGTCTAGCTCTACGATCAAGCCTGGAGGTGGTAGAATTTGGGACCAAGCAGTCAACCTAACTCCCAGAACGTTAGCTCTGACCGGGTTCCTGTCAGAGGTTGGGAATAAGCAAACTGCCTCTGAAAGAGTTGCCTTGTTGCTTCGCTGGGGCATCACCGCATCTCTAATTGATACAATTCCTGACGGTATTAGCGCTCCATTGCATGAGGCTATTTTTAGCTGTCAGAGCGACCCTCCGCTCTCTTGGGGTTCATCACTACTTGAACTCGTAGATAGGGAGGACTTGTTCCTCTCGACGTCTAGTGAGGCCCTTCATCTACCAGCTTCTCGGTCTCAGTTTATTCAACCTCACGATGCCCTTCGAGATGTTCGGAACATTGGAAGTTCAATAACTGATAATAATTTGACCAATTCGTTCGAAATCTCCGCAGAGGCTGACCGTCACTCAATAACTAAATTGATATTTCGCGAAGACAGGAGGTATTTTGAGGCCGCCAGGATTCTCAACCAAATGAAAGCCCCAACGGCGGAATGTTTACCTGAGCCAGACTGGTCTGAGTCTGACCTTCTAGAAGCACAAAAAGAACTTGTCCAGCTAGTAACATTGCGAACGCTGTCAATTCCTACAGGACGTGCGATGGTTGGTTTTGACGGCCGTGTTCCTCTTCTTACCGAAAAGCTACCGATACCCTCTTTCTCACTACAATGCGTCATGAAGCCTTCGAATGTTACAATCAGCGCTGACAGAGCAGCATTCGTGGAGGAAAAGGCATGCTGGGCATTCTTTCATAACGGGGTGTCAACCGGATTAGCAATATCAAAATCCGCCAAAGGAATTGACACGTCGTGGATATTGTACAACAAACCCAGCGAACTCACAAATCGACATGCTGGATTTTTACTTGCCTTAGGGCTAAACGGGCATTTGAAGACGCTTGCAAAATGGGTGGCTTTCAAGTATTTAACCCCAAAACACACTATGACTTCCATCGGTCTGCTTCTAGGATTATCTGTATCCTACCTTGGGACTACGGATCCTCTGATCACTCGGCTACTTTCCGTTCATGTGACGAGAATGCTTCCACCAGGCGCGGCAGAGCTAAATTTGTCCCCCTTGACACAGACAACAGGTATAATGGGAATAGGGTTACTTTACTGCAATTCCCAGCATCGTCGTATGAGTGAAGTGATGCTCTCCGAAATCGAGCACATGGAGGGAGAGGAGACCTCAATTTCTCAGGAGCCTTTACGATATGAAGGATACCGACTTGCTGCTGGGTTCGCGCTGGGGTTCATTAATCTAGGGAAAGGAAACGATCTCCGAGGCCTTCAAGATATGCGCGTTGTTGAGAGGTTACTTGCATTAGCTGTTGGCACGAAAGAGGTGGATTTGGTCCATATTCTCGACAAAGCAGCAGCAGGTGCGACGATTGCAATCGCAATAATATTCATGAAATCAAACGATAGCGCTCTAGCCCAAAAGGTGGATATCCCGGATACAGAGGTCCAATTCGACTATGTCCGCCCTGATATTTTTCTACTTCGAACGTTAGCAAGACATCTTATTATGTGGGGCTCCATTAAAGCCAGCCAAAAATGGATACAAAAGAGCCTCCCATCATTTTACAGACGGAGGTATCGTTTATCGGCAATCCGACGACTCAGCACTGACGATATGCCCTATTTCAACATAGTCGCTGGACTCTGCTTTGCGCTTGGCCTTCGATTTGCCGGGTCAGGATCCAAGGCAGCGCGAGACCTTCTTGTAGCACACCTAGATCAATTCATACGGATTTGCCGAATTCCGGCTCTTAACTACGACGCGAAACTAACGCAGAACTCTGTGCGGAACTGTCAAGATATCATTGCACTCTCGGCTGCCGCTGTGATGGCAGGGACAGGCGACCTTGTGACATTCCGGCGTATACGCTCTCTGCATGGCCGTGTTGACGCCGACACTCACTATGGAAGCCATATGGCGACTCACATGGCCGTCGGTATGCTTTTCCTGGGTGGAGGCACTTACACCCTGGGCACGTCTAATATAGCAGTTGCCTCCCTGCTCTGCTCTCTATATCCTGTTTTCCCAACAACCGTCCTTGATAACAATTGCCACCTCCAGGCATTCCGCCACCTCTGGGTTTTGGCTGCTGAACCTCGATGCCTGGTACCTCGAGACCTTGACACGCGTCGCCCAGTTACAATACCGGTGTCACTCACACTAAGTACAGGGGAGGTGAAAACCGTGACTGCCCCTTGTCTGCTACCCGATCTGGACGATGTATCTTCAATCAAGATCGCGAGCGCCGGCCACTGGAATGTCACGTTGGACTTCGCCAGTAACGAAAGCTTACGCAGCAAATTTCGAGATGGAGACCAGTCTATCTACTTGAGAAGACGGGCCAATCACAGCGACTCGGAATGTTCGGTTTTCTCTACTACCCTTGCTGCATTAAGCGACGCTCAAGATATACCTCCGCCTGCGTCCATCCCTGGGAATGCAAGGCCATTCTATGCTATACGTCCGACTAGCCTCCACGCCTCGCTGCAGCCATATGACAAGGGATCCGGTCAGGCTCGCATGCCGCCTCGCCACATATGGGATTTCATCTTCGATCTCCCAGCGTTCTCGTCACTGGACATGTCAGAACGGATGGTCGTGCTGCCGCAGATTCCGTTCCACGAGTCTTTGAAACTTCTCACCAATGGCAAGAGGCGGAGCAAGGTTAGCTCTCCGTCCTGGCTCCGTCCAACGTCTGTCGATACGAGGCTTGTGCTCGACAGTACCATGCGAAACCTGGTATCTGCAGCAGCTAGGCGCGGCGTGGGCGACGAGGTGATTCGAGATCGACTGTGGCAGTTACGTCTGCTCTTCGCATGGGCGGACAGCGCTGGTAACGATAGCAAAGCTAACAGAGACAGCCACGAGGGCGACAGTGTTGGTGCGTCCGAGAACAGATGGCTACGGCAAGAAGTGATTGAGACTGCCCGATGGCAGATCTGGAGGATCCAATCCGGGGACATGGGCGTCTCCGAGGGTGTAGAATAGGTACAAGCACGGTATAGATACATGCATAGGCAGAAGCAATTTTAGAGTAATACATCTACACCGTACATACATCCCGTCTGACGGACGCTCGACATGCATCCGCCTTGATCAGATGCAAGTACGCCATTTCACTCGCCAATCTTACCAGCTTGCCAGTCTCTAACCAGCTTTGCAGTCAACTTTCGCCAGTCAACTGTCATATCATTGCCATCTCTATTCATGTTAAGTGCCTTCAGGTCGACTTGATTTATATGCGCTGACTAAGCAGTGTACGAAAGAAGAAGAAACAACTTTCTCGAACTCGCTGCAAAAGAAAACTATCTCCAGTTCACATTTCTTGGGAGAGCAGGCTTTGTTATTTTCATGGCTGGAATGCAAGCAACGTCCCTTTTGCCCGACCGACCGCGTGCGACGTCTCAATGACCCGGCCACAGCGCAAGCAGCCCGAGAGTCGACGTAGGACGGGTTGCTGGACGTGCAAGGGTATTTACAAACCCCCCTCCTCCTCCTCCTGCATCTCGATGCAGCCTCTTATGCCGCTGGGAGGATTCCCTGCATCGCCTCTGTGTCTCGTACCGTGATTCTGACAGTCTGGACCTTTCTCTTTCCCGCAGAAAAACATGTGCAATGCACGGAAGAAAGACCGCGATGTAGCCGATGCGCACGGCTGAACCTCAACTGCGTTCGCGGGCTGAAACTGCTCTGGAAAGAGGACGCCGTGCAGAGGGGGATTCGCTTCGGCCGTGAAGGTGATACAACAAGCTGCTTCCCAGTCTCCTTTCCCTGGGGGTTCTCTGGGGTTTCTCCGAAGTTTCAATTTACTGAACTTCGCCACTCTATACAACAAATCCAGGGACATGGCATCAGGCGCTAAAACGACTACTACAGGGACCAAATCGCAGGCCGACCTGGACATCGAGCGGAATTTCCAGGGAGTGCCCATCGCCCAGTATGCCGACCGTTGGCTGTTCCTTAACACCACCTACTGGGATT
The DNA here is from genome assembly GCF_011692745.1 of Arthroderma uncinatum. Taxonomy (NCBI): domain Eukaryota; kingdom Fungi; phylum Ascomycota; class Eurotiomycetes; order Onygenales; family Arthrodermataceae; genus Arthroderma; species Arthroderma uncinatum. The sequence goes on from NW_022983867.1 coordinate 1,489,839, forward strand.
TCGGTAGCGGAGAGCACGATAGACCTCTGGAAGAAGCCGAAAGCTTAACTCAATTATACGGGGAGGACCGACGGCCGTGCCCCTTTACCCCGAGCCTGCGAGCAGCGCCGGGCCACCCACTGTCTTCGTTTACGCCGACCGAGCGCTATCTGCTGGACTACTTCATCCAGGGAATCGGGCCAAACTGCTCCCTAAGCACGCACTACAATCCATATCTATCTCTCGTCACGCCGCTCGCCCTCGCCCATGTGCCGCTGCGCAATACGCTGCTCGCAATCGCCGCGAACCAGTTCTACCGTCTAGGCAATGACAGGTTCGAGAAGGAGGCGTATATATACAAGCAGCGTGCGCTTGCCGGCTTACAGAATGAGATCAATGAGCGAAAACCCAGCTTCGGTGCTGTTGCTACCGTCCTGATGCTCTGCTTTCACGATGTATGCTCCCTTCATTCCAATCTTGCTTTCTCCTTTCCTTCTTCTTCTTCTGTTCTCGCAAATTAGATGACCACACTTCCTGCGTGCATGTTCTTAATCGCGGTTTTTTCTCTCCGTCTCTCAATTAGATCTCGGATGGATGCACCCCGTCATGGAAGACGCATCTTCGCGGTGGCTTGCAGCTTCTGAACCTGCTCCCCCTGAAAACGACGGAAAGCCATATGCTTAGGCAGTTTTTTGTCATGTACTTTGTTGCACATGAAATAATGGGCCGGACCGCCGTGGAAGACAGCTCTGAAGCAGAAGCAACCGACTGTACATGGCTAGCGGATGATGATTTGGAAGAGGTACGAGCCATTTTCTGCATCTGAGCCCATATATACGAGCCGTCGCTAACTCGTTCTGGGAAGATCGATATGCTTATGGGCTGCTCTCGCGGCCTGATGACCTTGATCAACAAGATCTCGAGCCTCTCTACCGAGAAATCCAAGGTGAGTATTCGCTTCCCCCCCCAAAAAAAAAATTTGAAAAATTCAATTTGAGTCCGTCTGTTTCAACCCCCTGACCAGTGCACGTGCATATATAAAAAGCTATCAAAAACTCGATCACTCTCGATCTTGGAGCTCTCGTATTTCAACAACGCTCGTAACGAACTAGAGCGAGCCCTTCAAGCCGTCCGGCAGACTCTCCCATCCTACGCCGTGGGCAGGGAAGACTTGCTACGCGTCGCTGAAGTCAAGAGATTGACAGCGCTCCTTTACCTACGGCAACGCCTAGGGACCCCACATAATACATCAATCCTTAGCCCTGTAAGTGTGGGTCTATTCGCTCGATACCCCATAACATATAATACGAGCATTAGCAGAGCCAGCCCCGGCCTGCAGCCGCTGGTGATGGGCGAATCCTCGTCTATGGCCTGGAAAGAGCGATTGGTAGCGGATATCATTGCGATAATATCTACCCTGCCCGATACGGCCACCCTCCTTTGGCCCCTGTTTGTCATTGGGAATGTCGATATCGAGAATGAGGACCATCGCCGGTTCATCCTTGAACGCCTGCAAAATATCCAGAATTCGCGGAATCTGGGTAACATCCGCCGTGCAAGACTGGCTGTGGAATCCGCATATCGCGCCAAAGATCTAGATCATCCCCGGGGGAAGACCTGGGGGCAGGAAGGACGTGGAATCAGCTTGGCATGAGGGGAACGAAGATGGGTTTTTTTAAAAAATTTCTGTTTCACTTTACATGGGGGTTTTTTCTACGATAATAGACGGAGTCTCTTGTTCTGTGTGTATGTTCGTCGCCCTGTTTGATACTCGCTTAATTATGTATTTGTTTGATTCTTGTTTTTTACGCAATTATGGAGTACACGGTTCTCCATCTCTTTCCCACCAATTTTTGACGGACATGTGCCCAAGGCGACAGATTGTGAACGAGGCTGCGTGTGCAGTGGTGTCTAGCAAATGTGTAGGTTCGTCAGTTCTCCATCCCTGGGTGTGCTGGCGGCCCGCAAGCGCGTTCCCGTTTGCTAGGACCCGTTGATTAACAAGGATACCCAGGCTTCAATTCTGTTGTCCAGGCTTAGCTAAGCGTGCATTTGATGTCGCTGCAGCCGACGGCCTGCGATCAACATGCAAGTCTGCTCATGCATATGTACCACATACATAGCAAGGACCCCCCCGATGTACGGGGTCCCTCCCGGCGGGATATCAATGCCGTGAGGCCACTGCCATGTACGAAACTTTGGACTACTTTCTGTAAGCCCGCTCGGGTTGGCAGAATGGCGGTAATTCTTTTGTTTTTCTACGATATATATGGGCTCATATATATTTATTATGTGCCCTGATTTGAGGCAGTCCTATAGAGTTTTCTTTGGTGAAAAGTGCTCGCGTGGGCTCATATTCACTCCCGTTGCTGTTGCATGTGAAATTTCAAAATCATATTCTCGCATAAATTAAATCCAAAGCCCACTCTACCCAAAATAGTACGCGGGCAGGACTACTACAGCGAGAAGAAGGATAAAAAGAATTTGATGCAACCCAGAATAAGCCCCTCTGGCGCGTCTCCTGCGTGGAGAGACGATATGGTGGACCAGGCAGCCGTTTACCTGGCGAAGACTGTCGAATACCCTCCATTGACTCCTCAGGCTGAGAGAGCCCTCGTTAGAAAGATGGACTGGATTCTTCTTCCTATGGTCCGTACCACCACTTTTTATCCTGGATTTTATTCAGTACTTTCATCCACCAGATCACCGCCGAATATGTTCCTAACAAGCTTAGTTGCCTCTATAGCTTCTTCTTACAGCCACCCTTGGAGCCGTCGATAAAGTTGCGTTGGGGACTTCAGCTCTCTATGGGTTGAGGGAGGATCTGGGTTTGAAAGGCCAAGCGTATGCTTGGGCAGGGTCTATTCTCCCTATTGGTGTAAGTTGGCACCTTCGTCTATTTTCATATGCAGTGTTGCTAACGAACTTTATGTTTAAAGGCCATTGTTGGCATATGGCCATCCTCATATTTAGTCCATCGTTTTCCGTCAGCCAAATATCTTTGTGCCTGTTCCATTGGGTGGTCGGCTGTCACCCTACTTCTTCCGACTTGTACTGGAGGGCGAAGTTTGCTGGCATTAAGATTCACTATGGGTTCGACTCCATTTCATTCAAGCAAATAAATAATCAATGGTAGCCCTATACTAACTTTATGATGTTTGGGATAGGGTTTTTGGAAGCTATCATCGTCCCTGGGATATCACTGTTGATTGCAGGCTTCTACAAGAAGAGAGAGCAGCCCCCAAGGAACGCAATTGTGTTTTCTGCATTTAGTTCTGTCATTAATGGCTTCCTTTCATATACTGTTGGCCGCATTCCTTCCTCTGCGCCATTGAGGTTATGGCAGTATTTGTTTATCATTGTCGGTAAGTGGAGAACGTCAATTTGCCAAACTCATTATATGGTGTCACCGATGCGAGGATATGATTATTGTTAGGATCTGTATCAATGGCCTGGTCAATATTTGCCTTCATCTTTCTCCCTGACTCCCCCATGAATGCACGTTTCTTGACCGACGAAGAAAAATATCACGCCGTCAAACGCCTCGCCGAAAACAAAACTGGTATCGTCAACAAGAGCTGGAAATGGAACCAGGCAATGGAAGCCATTCTCGACCCAAAGACATGGATTATCTTTCTCTTTAATGTTGCAATTAACATTCCTAACGGAGGTATGTTCTAGTTTCCCCCCTTATGAGACGAACCAATCTAATATCTACACAGGTTTAATCACATTCGGCGGTATCCTTATCAAAGATTTAGGCTTCTCGCCTATCCAGGCATCCCTCTTAAACATGCCCACTGGCGTAATGTCAACCCTTTCGGCGCTTATGTTCTCTAGCCTTGCGGCGAGGTGGGTAAATCGCCGCTGCCTCGTTACCATGCTCGCGTCCGCGGTCCCAATTATCGGGTCTATTATTGTGTATTCTTTGAAAAGTACCAATATACCAGGGCAGATTGTTGGGCTATATTTTGTGAGAGAGTGTCCCATCGGCTTTTCCATACTCGAGACAAATTAACGTATTTTAATAGTTATATACATATTTCGGCCCTTACGTCGTTGGTATGAATCGTCGGTACCCTTGTTTGCATATACTCCTTGCTAACATTTCTCAGGCATCTCTATTGCCCAGGCAAATACAGCCGGTCACACGAAAAAGAACGTCCAATACTCAATCCTATACATAGGCTATGCAGTTGGTATGTCTTGGGCTTTCGCCAGTATAGAAACTAGAGCCCTACTAATCTCTCACTACAGGTAATCTTATCGGACCGCAGACCTTCCGCGAGAGCCAAGCACCCGAATACACAGGCGGATTCATTGCAATGCTCATTTGCTATTGTGCCTGTATATTGCTCATGACGCTATATTGGGCCGTAGCAGCTTGGATGAACAAGAAGGCTGATAGAGCTCGTATCTCCTCTGCGATTTCAAGTGTATACCAGGAAGAGGATCCGGTTGACCAGTTCTTGGATAAGTCGGATTTCAAACAGGCGAATTTCAGATATACTACATAATATCTACATAGGCTGAGCTTTTATTATACTGCTACCAGTGCGTTTGAAACGCCAGGTGACTCCTATTTAAACACACCGGAGCCAGCAAAAAGACCACAATAGACATGAATTATTAAATTTAAATATCCTATCGCTACTATTCGCACACAAGTACACGCAAGGCACTAGATCACGCCGTTGCCCCTGTAAACGAAGAATATAGCGAGGGAAGAGACTGACGAAGACACTGAAACGTTTAACGGTGAATAGTAAAATGCTATACATGGCCAGAGGCGGAAACCAGACTAAGACCGAACATGAAACATGAAACAGAACTGAGTGCCCAGCTAGGACGGGTATGAAGTACGAGAAAAGGTATGCGACGAGGTATGTATTTGCAAAGCCGAATCACCATTTCCATGCTGTTCCATTCCTGATAACAAAAGCCAAAGCCAGGCTTGAGCTCCATCCTTTTCAACGCCGAATAGAAGATGAAGGATGAGGGAAAAATGAAAAAAAAAGAAGGATACATCAAATAAGCTGCACACAGAATATAGAAAACTAATAGAGCATCTTTTAAAGAACGCATAAACTTGTCAGTGAGCATACGCCTTACTTCGCAGCTGTCTTCCCAGAAAGGCCAATTGCCAACTTCTCTCTCTCAACTTTTTCTTTCTCCATCTGTAGTCGGTCAGCCTTGGTAATGCGTGGTTTCCTGGCGCCTCCGCGTCCAGTTCCTGATTTACCGGCAGTGGCTCCATCGCCGTTTGGATGATGCGTAGTGGCGCTGCTGCCCGCGTGTCCGCCACGGCCGCGGGAGGATGTGCCTGAGTTTCCATGAGTTGTGCCGCTTGCTCCACCACGGCGTCCACGGCCGCGTTTAGTGGTTCCATCAGCTCTATAAACGGAGGATAATTAGCACGGTTATATAAATATAGCTTGGGGTAGGAGTGGGTGTAAAGGGGGGCGAATTGCGTACTTCTCAACAGAAACCTTGTCACCTTCCTGAACCAAAAGTCCTGAGTAAACGAAAAATCCATCCTTGCATGCCGCAGCCTGTTCTTCCCAAATCAATTCGCTGTCGTCAACGAATGGGTCGTCGCGATCGTATTCTTCGATCTTGCGCCGACGAGTCTTTTTGCCGTCTGCGTTGACGTTGGGAGCAGCGGGAGGAGCACCAGCGGCAGCGGTTTCGTCAGTTGCTGTGCCGTTCATAGTTGGTGTGTTGGTACCCATGCCAGACATGTTGATGTCACCGTCGCCATCGCTATCGCGATCTGCGTCTAGTGAGAGATCGTCTTCAGCACCGCTTTCTCCTCGGCCAGCACGCTCAGATTTCTCCAGAACGGCGCTGGCAGCGGCTAGTCGTGCACGACGTTCTTTTTGTGCGGCTATACGTGGATGTAGAGCATCAAAACCATACTGTTCCTCAGCCAGTCGGGCGAAGTTTATGACCAAATTCGATTGGCCCTTTAGCGGGATATGTAAGATGATGTTCGGGAGGGATTTGGTGTCTGACGATGAGCTGGTATCAACTCCAAAAAGGGCGTTGGAAAGTAATCCGGAACCGGTGGAAGGGAGGGGGCGGGGAGGCTCTTTGTTGCGGGCGGCTGTGGGTTTGGGAGATTGAGTGCCGGAGGAAGGGTTACCGGCAGACGAAGCGGTGGCCTTCTTGGGGCCGGGTTTCGAGCTGGTTGGTTTGGAATCAACGTCCATTGCGTTTGAGTCTTGGGATCTAGACTGAGTTAAGGGGTGAGCGGTTGGTTTGGAAGAATCTGTGGCGCCATTTGCAGAGAGGTGGGTAGGCGAAGGAGTGGGTTTGTTGTCTGAGGTAGCGGCTACGGGGTGCGGGATGACGACAGTGGGCGTACTATGGACCACGGGAGGATCGATGATGCTGGATATAGCTGGCGAAGCACTGGCACGAAACGGAGTAGCAGCAGTCGGTCGAGGTGGTGGTGTGACAGTATTCGGTGGTGGACTGAAGGACGTGTGAGCTGGTGCCGGTTTCATAGCAGTCATTGCAGGAGTAGAGACAGAGGAGCTGCTCTCAATGGCCGAGCGGATGGGGTCGTAGTTCTGTCCGCTGGAGCGTGGAAGGGAGGCAGGCCGGGCCTGAGGAGGGGCCACCTGCGGAGGGGGCCCATGATGGCTGTTGCTGTTGGAGTTGCTGTTGGGTGGCTGATAGGTGTAAGGGGAGGTGATGGGTGCGCCAGCTTCGTAGGAACCATTTCGCGATGGATAGGACGCCGGAAGAAGGGTTGATGGTGGCGGAGAAAGCTGCGAGACACTTTGCGACGGGAAGGCCTGTGGTGATGGCTGCTGCGCAGAGGATGTCTGCGGGGCATGCTGGCTGAACTGGTGCTGCTGGAGCTGCTGCTGCTGTGGGTGCGCAGTCGGAGTTGAGTTCATGGGGACCATGTCTGTGATCTTTGCCTGTCGCGGCGTTGCAGAAGGTGTTGATGCTGTCGTCGTTGTAGATTCATCAGCTTTATGCTCCAGCTTCGCCTTCTTTCGCGATGCGGCTGTGACGGTGGCATCAGAGCTCTCTGCGGCCTTGACATTGCTGTTGCGCTGTCGCCTGGGCTTCGACTCGCCGTCTTTCCCTCCCGCGGCCTTGTCGCCGGTCGAGTTCTTCTCTTTCTTCGTCTTCGCCTTGTCGTCGTCGTCTTTCCGCTTTCGGACACGCTTCGGCTTGGGAGCTGTGGCGTCTGGCTGACTAAGCATATGGCTGGTGTCTGTATTTGTGGCTGGAGCTTTGCTGTTTCGCCTGTTCTCCTTGCCACTCTTCTTGCCGGCAACGGGCTCGTCAGGCACGGCGGGCTTCTTCTCGTCCATCGTGCTGATGCGTGGGTTCGCGATGGCGGGTGTTCGGGGTCGGGTTCGTTTGAATTGGGCCTGGAGTTGGAATGTCGGGCTCTCGCAGAGAGAAGTCAGAGAGCGACGTCAGAGAGAGAAGTCAGGGAATGAAGTCAGAGAGGAATGGCGAAAACCATTCATCCGGACATCATCGAGCAAGTCTCACGGCGAAGGAGTCAGCTGGATTAATTTATTTATTTTAATCTGGTTGACTCGTTGGCTGGCGGGTACCGAGATAGCCGTCAGATGGACGCGGACGAGAAAGGCGTGACGTGTTGTTGTAGCGAGGATGCCTGGGAAAACAGCTGCGTGTTGTGTGTTTTCGTTGTTCGTTGTTTATCGAGAGCAAAATAAAAAACTGATAGAGGAAGGGGAGATTAGTTTAGGGTGATGGTAGTGGCGTTGGTGCGGGATCGTAGAAAGTGCAGAATGGCGATGAAAAAGAGACTGTGTTGGCGGATGCACAGGAGTTGACGTGGATCAGGATACGGAAAGTTGAGATGGGGATGGTGAAACAAGTACGTTGGTTTTGAAGAAAATTCGAGCTTCAAGTTTGGCGTGGCGTGGCGGATCGATAGCTGCTGATAGCTAGAGGGTAAGGGAAGGGGGACTATAACCTCCGAACCGGGGACGGGAACAAAAAGAGCAGCGAGCAGCAGCAACAGGAGAGAGAGAGAGGGAGAGAGAAGAGGAGGAAGGAAAGGAAGAAGGAGAGAAGAAGGAAAAAGGGAGCAGGAGAGAGAGATTAAAAGAAAGCAGAAGCAGGCGACGGGCAGGCAAGGCTTACGCGAATGATCAATGGATGGAGAAAGGCAAAGCAAAGAATGAACGTGAATGGGGGGACGGGCTAATCGCTAATTACACATCCTCTCCTCAGTCCATCCAGTTCCAGTCCAGGCCAGTTTCAATATTTAACAGTTATCGTATCCAGGCGTATACATCGTACGGAGCAGGCCCCCGGGTAGCGGGCTTACTTACGGAGCCACGGCTGCTGCGTACGGTATCAGCAGGGGCAGCAGCTGACGGACGGCCTTCTCCAGATAGGCGGACGGCCAACAGCAAGTTACATAACTCCGTACACTGGACATGGCAGCAAAGGGGAGCTTGGCGGCCGCAGGAGCAGGAAGTTCGAGCAGGGAGATCGAGAAGCCGAAGACTTGATATGCGTGGAGCAGCGAGGAACTAGTGGCTAGCGCATAACAGGCGCATCCCTGATGACTAAGGAGGCGCCCGTCACCCTTAATATCTAGAGCGTCAAGCCGTTTTATATCGAACGACCAGCATAGTCCTGACATGCTGATAGGCTGACAGACTGGACATCTGGATATCTGGGCATGCTGCTCACTGTGTCGACGTATCCTCTAGTCCACGGTCTATCGGTCCTCTGTCAAAGTATATCCAGTATCCAGTATCCAGTACCCAGTATCCAGTACTTGCGGCAGAGGATCGGTGGATGACGAGTTGATGCATCATATTCACCATCTAGTAACTGTTAGCTTAGGTCATCCTGCTGCCAGCAGCTTCTCCCGCCGAAGCTCGTATATCTTCACTTCCTCTCGCTCACTCCTTCACTTCCTTGACTGCGCTCTAGCTAGGCAGGTCACGAGAACGCAGGTAAGCTCCACCACCACGCGCCTGACTCACCTTGCTGCTCTCGCCCTCACGACTGCCTCGTCGGTCTCCCCGTCGTCCGTGTCTCCTTACATCCTCCAGCCGGGCGTCAGTGTCGATGTCGAGATTCTGATGTCGTTGAATGTTTGTCGTTCGAAGAATAAGGGCCCCCATGTCCCGATTGGGCTTAGCGGCCCGCCTCGTGCATATCCTGCGCTAGTCCCTGTTTAGGCTTAGCGTCTGCAGGTCCGTCCATTCCACGCTAGACCGGATTAGGACTTAGAGTTTTAAGCCTCAGGTCCCGTGCTCGGCCCAGACTGGCGGGACAAACACAATCTTCTCATCATCACAACATCTACATACCACATACACGTCTACATACAGCGTTTACATATACATCTACATACAGCGTCTGCATATACATCTACACACAGCGTCTACATATAGACAATACAGGCGCTGACGGTTGTGGCTGACCGTAGCCTACGTTCGCTTGACCATGGCCTTCCGCGGTGAGAGATTTCACCTTGACCTTTCCGACGATGACGAGCCCGACAATGTAGCAACTACAACTACAGCTACCGCCATGCCATCCCTTGGAAGCTTCGTGAACGATATCCAAGAACGGACGCCCTCGGCACCCACTCCTCCCACGGCGCCGACACCGAAATCGACACCTACCACCACCGGCTTCCCAGCGCACCGAAAACGCACCAAAGTGTCCGCGTTCAGGCGACAGCGTGAGAACGCAGGTGTCGACACTGATGATGACAAGCCTGCGGCAAAGGACAATGTTTCTACTGAAGTAGACGAGAAGAGGGCCATTGACGAAGAAAATAGGAGAAGGCTGGAGGCCATGTCGAAGGCAGAGATCGAAGCTGAACGCGCTGAGCTGAGGGCTGCTTTGCCGACATCTTTGATCGAAAGGCTGCTGAGGAGAGCAAACATCGAGGAAGATCAGCAGGTATCGCAGGGAGCCAAACAGGACGATGTTAAGGAGTTGGAATCGAGTCCCACCGCCTCTCTCAAGGAACCACCGAAGAAATCGGTTTCGTTTGATATCCCAACAAAGCAAGCTACCCTTGAAGAAGTCAAAGACGACGATAAAGAACAAACATACATCCAACCAGACGACCTTCCACCCGCAAACCCACCGTCCGGCCTACATCCTGCCTCCCAACCACCGCCGCCCATCCACTTCCCCCGTCCGCCACCTCGCTCTACACCCATGCCAAACCTCGACCCATCCTCGCCTTCATTCCTCGCCGACCTCCAAACCCACTACTTCCCCGACACCCCTCACTCGTCATCAAGTCTCTCATGGCTACGCCCTTCAGACTCCGACTCTGACCCATCGTCCGCCTACCACCCTTCCAGCACCGCAACGTCCATCGCGCCAGCCTCCATCCGCTTCTCACTTACCGGAACTATCCTTCCACCTCGCACGGCACTCTCCCTACCCCCATCAATGGGCCTACATCATCATGCCGCTGACCCGGAAGCTGCAGGGTATACGGTGCCGGAACTCGCGATTTTATCACGCTCTACCGTACCGGCTCAACGGTGTCTAGCATGGCAGGTGTTGGGCCGTGTGCTCTACCGCCTGGGTAAAGGGGAATGGGGGGATCAAGATAGCCAGTTGGTGAGTGGGTTGTGGAGTGTAGTTGAGAGGGAATCGGTAGTTGCGGGTATGATAGACGAGGCCGGAGGTGATGCCGATATTGATGGCAAGAAAGAGACTTCGGATGATGATAAGCTTACTCCAACCCCGGCCAAGGCTGGAGGTATTGGTCGGCACGCCAGTGCTAGAGCGTGGGCTACGGAAGCAGTTTGGCTTTGGCGGCGAGGAGGGGACGGGACAAGAGGGCTGAGGAGGGAGGCCGGAGCCGTTTAGTGCAGTAATATCTGTACTTCTAAAAATTGCATTTACGACTAACGATATAACGTCCCTCTATAGAAAATAAAAACTGCATGGCGTGGCATGGCGTAATTCTTGCACAATTTTGATATAAAACTATTCCTGCCCTAGGCACATTTATTGAGCAGTATGGAGTCCAGCGGCCGTCCACAGAAATATCAGTTATCGATTAACATAGTTATCCATAGCGTAACAATCCATCGTTTGTTCTCCTAGAGATGAACAACTCGATAGGTATCAAATTTATAAAAAGAGCTGCTAAAAATATATAAAAAAATTCTGTATCCAGCAAATAGGATACTATCTCGTCTCAGTAAATCTTACCAATTTGCTCCCGTTTTCTTGGAAATTTCTCCCATCGTCCTGTAATCGCAGCTCGGCACAATTTTCCAACCCTGCCAAGGTGATACATCATAACGCTGATTGCTCTCTTGGGCCTGCCGGAAGATTTCCTCACACGGATCATGTAGTACAATGCGACGGTCGCAAATACATTGAAGACAATATATGCCCATCCAATGCCGAAGTTTCGCCATCGGTCATTCCAGTAGATTTCGGAACCAGCTAGGAATTGATCGCCGTTGGATAATGGGCAGTACTCGCATTGCGTAGTGCTTGTCGGATTGTAGAGTCTGCCTAGAGCGCCGGCTTGCAAAAATTTCTGAAGATATTGGCCACATGTAGCTCCGCTTGGAGGGTCGAAGATTGCCAACTCATTCTGGGCACACTTGACTTCCCGGTTATGTAGCGTTGTTGCTGCCAATCCGCCCACTGTATACGTGATGGGAGACACCCGCCACATGAACCTCCAGAATCCCGGTAGGGCGTTAGGTTTTTGAAGAACACCGTTGAATGTAACCATTAGACCGAACATGGTAGTTGCGATTCCTCCGGCAGTCTCAGCATCGGGTAAGCCCGCGATTATCATCTGTGCGAACGTGGAAGCGAATATGAAGAACTGGATACAGTATAGTAGAATTATGCCTTGTTGTTCAGAGGATAGATGGGCGCCGAATGTGGGATAGAAGAGAGAGGCCCAGGCGATTATTCCCAAGAGAATCTGATATGGTATCTCCACGATTATGTTTGCAAGCAAGAATACTTTCCAGCTGTATGCACGCGAGGGTCGCTCACGCACTTCAAAGAGATCTCGCTGCGTGACAAACCGTGGCATAATCTACAACCTCTCGTCAGTATCAGAATTATAGAGGCTGCGAAGTGGCTGCCTAGCTTACCTGTTGGACAAGGGAACTAAAAATTGTTGTCAACATGAATATCGAGAACAGGCAGTTTTGAAGGCCTGCCATGGAGCTATTCTGTAGGAAGAAAGAAAAGCCACTATATAAAGTAAGTAAGTTTCAGTGCATTAATTCGATAGAGAGTTACCGGTGGACTTACATGAATAAGGCCGAGGCGAGTCCTAGAAGCAGTTTTCCCCAGACATATGAAGGCGTTCTCCAGTATTGCTGGAACACCCTTGTGGTAACGCAGTAGAGCTGCGAGGTAAATGGCATGGCAAACTCGCCGGGTTCCTTTTCAGACGAGTGCTCAGTACCTTCGTTCCTCTTACCTGTTTCTAATTGTATTCGGTCAAGCTCTCCTTGAACATGGCGACTTTCATCACTCTCTTTCCATACCGTCGGCCAGTCAATCTTTGACTTCCCGCTTGGCCCAGCGCCGACTATATTAAGCATGTACTCTGCCGGATTTTCACTGGGACCACATCGTTCTGCCCCGTGGGCTGCGAAGTAATTCAACAAGGTCTCTGAGTTTTCACCAATATCTCCAAAATAGACCGTCCTTCCTCCTTTAGCTAGGAAGAGCAAACGATCAAACTGTTGGAAAAGGATACCTGAAGGTTGATGGATAGTTGAGAGGACTGCTTGTCCATTATCAGCAAGTTTCCGAAGGAACGTAACAATGGACCAAGAACTCTGCGAATCTAAGCCAGATGTAGGCTCATCCAGGAACAAAAGAAGCTGTGGCTTCGCTGCAAGCTCAACGCCAATCGTTAAAAGTTTGCGTTGTTCAACATTAAGCCCTTCACCCGGATTTCCAACCACGGCTTCACTGAAGTCTTCCATGCTGAGCATCTTAATTACATCCTCGACGTAATCATATTTTTCTTTTCTCGAAATTGATTTGGGTTGGCGTAGGTCTGCCGAAAACCGGAGCGCTTCACGGACGGTTGTTGTCTCTAAGTGGAGATCTTGCTGCTGGACGTATCCTGTCTTTCGTTGGAAGGAGGAGTCGAGAGGCTTCCCATTCACAAACATGTCTCCTGTTATGACGCCGGTAGTAGTTCGTTGTGCTAATGCGTCGAGTAGAGTAGTCTTTCCTGCGCCAGAAACTCCCATCAATGCTGTGAGTGTGCCGGGACGGACCCATCCTGAGATATTGTCAAGAAGTCGGCGAGGTTCTCCTTTGATAGTAATATCATAGGTGACGTTCCTCCAGGTAAAGATATCTTTCTGTGGCGGAATAACTGCTACAGCGCTACCCCCTGGAGCTGTTTCTCCGACTGCGCCATTGTTATTGGGAGGTGTCTGAGCGGGATCGTTGGAGTGAATAATACCACCAGCAGCGGCCTCCTCATCTTTTGTATCCTGGAAATTCTTGGGACGATGTCCCCGACGGAAAACCAGGAATTCAGCAGAGGAGGTACTCGATAGATTCATTTCGGAAACCACCATGTAGACGAAATAAAAAAATAGCAAGAAGCCCAATAGAATCCCTAGGTTGCGCCAAATGTGTGCGTAGCTGTAATCGTAGCTGGATTGTACCCATGCGTCGCCTGAAACTGACATTTCCCCAGGAACAGCGCCAGCAACAGGGCATGCAAAGTTCTTTCCGGTCCCATAAGGGGGGACAGGCGATGCGCATTTGTAGCTGTTACCGTGCACTTCGTTCACAAGCAATGCTTCGTAGGCATATGCAATGGGGTTAATATAAAGGATCCACTTGAACCAAGGATGCCTATAACCGTCGTTAGTTCAATATGTTCAAGTACATTATAGGGAAGATGAGGGGGTGGTTGGATCTAACATGTAAGCAGGCTGGAGCGTAAATCCGGTGTATATAACAAGGGCGAGGATCATAACTCCGGCCAGGGCAAGAGCTTGGGGTACGGTCTTTGTCGCTGCAGCCAGAGTGCGGAATATGGCAGACATCACGAGGACGGTAATAAACGTGAACAGGAAGAAGATGAAGAACTTCGCAGCGGACTTCTGGAGCCCTCCCAGGAAGTATATAATGATATTAAACACTAGGGCGAGGAGGAACTTGATGGGGATATCTGCCACAATGCCGGCTAATGCTTCTGAATATGCATGATAAAATGCAAAATTAACATGTTTGACGACAATTGGGCGTTGAGCATCTATAAAACGTATATTAGCGGGGGTAGCTAGAATTGTAATGTGATATATTCTTACATAGCCTGTTGTTAAAGATTTATTAGCTTCTATAGGCCTGTATTTTGGAGGTGTTTGAACATACCCATTAATTTCAGTAATAGACATTAAAGCGTTGAGGAGGATAGCGAAGAAGATGACGGAGCCCTTTGCAAAGAAACCGTCGGTAGTCTGGGGCGTGTTGAAGAAAATGGAACCGATAATCAAAGCCATCATGATTTGACTAAGATTTTTCGCGATTGTAGATGATTTGTCTCCCCACAGACGCTGGTATGCGCGGACTGTACATAACTTCACTTGCATAGGGACGCTGATTCTGTATGGGGATTTCGACGGCGTGTGCTTCGCTTGTGCTTCACTGTGTGCCTCACGCAGGTCATCAAGATGGCCTTCTTTAGGGGGGTATTCAGCTTCAAATTGATCCATGCCCGCTAGCAATGCTTTGTTATTCGTTGATTGTTTCCAGTATTGTTCAAATTCGGCAGCGGTCCGCGGGACTCTGTTCTCAAACCCTGCTTTGGCTATTCTCTCATTGGGGTTGGTGACAGAGGTCAAGAAATCTCCGGTCGTCTGTCGAGACGGGCAGTGCCATCCCATGTCTTCAAAGTATTGCTTCGCAGCTTTAGTTGGGCCAAAATAAATCTGCCTTCCTTCGTAAAGCACGATCACCTTATCGAAGATATCGTAAATGGCCTGACTGGCTTGGTAGATAGCGAGGCACTGAGTAATGCCACCGACTTGGGAGCCGATCTTTAGAGCCTTTGTAAATTCAAGGGCAGTTGCCGAGTCGAGACCTCTAGTCGAATTGTCCCAGCAGCAAATTGGTGCACCTGATAGTGCAATTTCAGCAACACTAACTCGCTTTCTCTCCCCACCGCTCACGCCACGGACGTAGTCGTCGCCGACTTTTGTATTTTTTGTATGGCTCAAGCCGAACACTGACATCATAACCTGTGCTAGATGTGACGAAAAGTCCTTTCGACTCACACCGAGAACTCTTCTGGAAGGTGTGCGGGCGGCAGCGGCGAATTCGAGGGTTTGTCCAACAGTAAGGTGAGGAAAGTGATGTTCATCTTCTGCGCTATACACAGCTTCGCCGCGAAGCTCCTTTTTGAAAGTGCGCTGGGACACTCCGTTGTAATGAATGACGGACTCCTTTTTCTTCTGAAGCCCATGCAATTCACCACAGATGGCCTTTAAAAAGGTAGAGCAACCACTGCCAGGTCGGCCTAGGACCATTAGAAGCTCTCCTTCACGTATGGCTCCATTGAAGTCGTTGAGTATAACTTTCTCGGGATTCTTGTCCTTCCCGAAGAGCTCTCCAGGGCGAAAGGGAGCAAGGAATGGCGAGATAAATGTATTCTGATATTGCACCGCAGAGCCAGAGCCCGAGACTGTAAGGTTCCGAAACATTACACCAGCCCTGCTATGCTTGATCCCTTCCTTCTCGACGATGTGAAAGAACATGCGGGCCCATTTGTAGAAATCGAATTCGGGTTTTTTAGGATCGAGGATGGGGTCGCCAATCTGGACGCCTGCCAAAGTGTCTCTCCTACTGAGCCGGCCTCCATCCTCTGTTGCAGACGGGGCGTCAGGATGAGAGTCTATCCTAGAGAAGGCAGAGGCAATTCGAACCAATTCCGGACGGGTTTGTGGTGACCACGTCCTAACGGCTTCGTACAAGGCATCCGGCTCATCACCTCCATTGTCCAATTCATACCTATTGTCTTCGCCACCGTTGGCAGGATTGCTGTCGTTACTGCTATGTACATCGACTGAACCACGTTTTATCTCGGTGACAATCTCGCTTTCATATTTCTCAGACAGTCCAATTGGGGGGCCAGAAGGAGGGGGAGGGGGTTGGGAAGCCATCTCAGCTCATTGAACGAATGGAAGGAGGGGCGTAAAAGTGGCCAGTCCCAGAGCTGCTATGATGGCAACTATATACTTGATAGACCAGATACCACAACAATGCTTCAAGGCACGCCGCTAACGTGTAGCTGTTTATTTGAGCCTCGGATCTGGTAAGCCCTTTTCCGGGGCTTCCGATGAATATATATATGCAGGACATGGCAGCCGGGCGATCGAGCAGAGCTCGCCGAGCACACTGGATGTATAACTCATCTAGGCCCAATCCAGGAATCAAGGTTCTCGGATTTTTCTGGCCCGGCCTTGGTCGACGGAGAGTTCGAGCCTGGAAGATCTACGCCCAGAGCTGTCCACATATCGGCGGTGGTGAAGTGCATCCGGCTTGCATTCACGCCCGTCGATTGGCCGGATAGACACCTTCGACATGGGCTGCTCGGCCGGGCCCTGTCGCGCCGACTCTATGGAGCAAGATGACGTTAAGGTGCAGAGATTTGAGCCGGCATGAATCCAGGGCGACCTTTAGGCCCATCGGAGCAAATAGCGTCCGAATTTCCTTCTGCTGTGCACTTGGCAGGCTGTCTGGAGCTGCTGTTCGTCCGAGGCTCGATGCTCCATATATTCAGCAGTTTCAGCTCAGAAGCTCATGTGAAGGACGTAAGGACGTCGCTGTCGGAGTAACGGATAAGAGGACTGCTTTGGAGGAGGAACAATGTCATTCATCATCCTTGTGCAGAAGAGCACTGCCTGGTTGGTCCTTGACGCGGTTAGCAAGCCGTCATCGTATAAAAGGACACAGCCTTACAACTAGTGAGTGAAAGAGTCTATGACGGTCGACCACTTCGACGTCAAGTTCTAAGCCACGATTGTAACTTGTTGGGTTCTCCTTTTCTGTTTCGCCCTGAAGACAAGCTTCATCGCGGTGGAGCTAGGTTGCTCGCACTCGCGTCTATCTATGCGTGGCCAATAGAAGGCTGAGATAGGCCGTTCGTTAGTCTGCATCATTCTATTTATTCCATCAACCAGCTCGTATTCAGCGACCTTTGACTGGCATCAGGTCGATGGCCTGCCACGCTGAGCCCGTCGTGGGTGTCTGCCTGCAACATGATAGAGATATAAATATCTGCTCGAGGTCAAGAGGTTGATCGGGCTCCCATCTTTTCTTTCAATCCAAGATACCAGTGCCATTCCTAAAAACCGACATATTCCTACATCTACCTTTTTACATCCTTATATCATGGCTCCCCTTTCTGAAATATGCGTCATCGGAGGTGGGATGAGTGGTCTCGCTACGGCTCTGGCAATGGCGAAATATCTATCGAGTCGAGATGAGCCTGTCAACGTCACCGTTTATGAACTTCGAGATGAGCCAACAACTCCAGGAGGAGCTGTCAATCTGATGCCTAATGCACTGCGGAATCTCGATAAACTCGGGGTGTACAGCCACCTCAAACAAAACAAGTGCGGTGTTGAGATAGACAGGATCGAGCTGTTCTCCAACTACTCCGGCCCAGACCAGCTTGCTTCTATGGACTTTGTCGACAAGGATGGCAACCCGCTCGGGAGCTTTAGGGGCCTTAGGGTGATGAGGTCTGATCTCATGGAAGCCATGCTTAACGCCATCAGCGCCTCGACCTATGCGAATGTCACTTTGAATATACTCTATGGCAAAAAGCTGGTGAGGATAGAAGAGCCTGCTTCGAACCCGAAAGAAGGAGACAAAGGGGTGAAAGTGTCGTTTGAAGACGGAACGACAATCGAGGCAGACCTAGTTCTAGGCTGTGACGGGATACACTCGAAGACACGGATGAACCACGTCGAGCCCGAACGTGTACCAGTTTACACCGGCATCTCCACTGCCCAGGGATACGTGGATCGCAAAGCAGTCCCGTCAGACCTACATTTTAAGGGAACTTGCTTGAATATGTCGCGAAGGGGATCCTTGCTGGCCACTTTCTACGAGCCAACCCACGAGAGTATCTACATGGCATCAGTGATGGAGGCTAAGGAAACTCTCTCTCGTGATGGATGGAAAACCAAAGGCGCAGATCAAGATGCTGTCAGGGAAGATATCCTGGATAGATTTGGCGACTCTGCCTTCCCCTGCGTAAGGGAAATGATCTCAGCGTCAAATAGCTGGTTCTTATTCCCGGTTTACAAGCTACCTCCTGGCGGAAAGTGGTGCACGGAAAGAGTCATGTTACTGGGGGATGCAGCCCACGCAGTAGGTTCTCACCCCCTCATATACAGGTCTTCCCTATATTCTAACAGAGAAGTATAGATGCCCCCACAAGGCGAGAGTATTGGTATCGCGATCGAAGATGCCATCCTGTTTACTCGCACGCTCGCAAAATATCGATCGTTTCCACTATCAAAGGCGTTCAAGGTCTATAAGGAACTGCGCCGTGATCGCATACATGAACAGTACCAAGAGGCATCGAGGCGGTGGGAGACCGTTCGAGACTGTGGGTATCTTGTGAATAAGTTAAAAGAGGCCATAATGCCTTGGTGGATTTGGTGGTCAAACGAATCTCGCGTGAAGACCTTCATGTCGGATGCCGAATCAGTTATAATCCCTTGAATATAATGTAGTATATAATGCAGTGTTATGACAGTTAATGACCAATCTTGCCATTTGAGCGAGGAAATATGAATATCAACAGGTAGAATTAGTCCTTGAGACGGATATAAGGAGGACCCACACGTGAACTAGTATTTACAAGAGCTACATACATGTATATCTTGACGGGTATATATTTTAAATCTCAGGATTAAATATAGGTAGAAAATAATTGCTTGCTCATACTCTGAAGCTTAAATAACCAATAACCGCCAATCGTATAGAATCCATACGCTGCGCCATTACTCCGCCCAACCATCTTCTCTGTAGCATAGGCCCACACCGTATGTATGACATCGGGGAAATGGTGGACTATGGTTTCCTCCCTATAACAATATGCACTTTTAGATATAGATGCAAGGAGCGATCTTGGAGTTCCGCCCGAACTTTGGTACATAAGTCATTGACCTCTTCTCGAGTCCAGCCTAAAACACGTGTATAGAGAGCAGGTGTATATGAACCAACGGCCTGTAAAACCTGCACTTGTTGGAATTTCCCTATTTCTTTCAGTTTGGGGTCCTTTGGCCAGGTGCCTATTGGGAGCTATAAGATGTTGATTAGAAATATCCTGTGATATAAATGGAGGAGAGGAATGATTTACAGTAAAAATCTGAACCTGAACATCTTTAAATCCAGCCTTTACCATACGGCTAGGCCAGCTGCCCACTTCAGTCATAGGTTTTCCAAACATGGCGCTAGCTTTATGCAAATTTTCGAGGTAGGATGGTAGAACCTTCGCTCTCTCCATCCCTCCATCGATGGAGAAAACGTTTAGGTCAGTTGTTTGCATCTCGATCCACCCTCCTGGATTTAGGTTCGCAAATGCTTGAGCGAGGAAGTGGTCGTGATCCGAGATGAAGCCCATTAGCTCACGACTATGTATCAGGTCGAAGCCAGCCGAGTACGACCATTCGGTTTCGTAGTCGTCGATTTCAAACGTCACGTTTGGCGGTACCCTGGTTAAAATTTTAGCTTGGGATTCTTTTCGCCAAAGGGCCAGGTTGTAGAAGGCTTATATGTACCATGGTGACTGGATGGCGCTTAGGTCCGTTCCTGAGGCAGAGTGTCAGCGATATTTATTACCAACCCGCAACGAATGTGACGAAGTACCAAAAACCTCGGCCGTAGGATGTTCACTAACAAACCATTAGTAAGTATAACTAGAAATAAATATTACAGAGTGATGCTCACTCTGCAAAATCAGTTACCCATAGACCTAATATCGATAACAAGTTAGCTAGATACCACTAAGCCACGAGGAATATAAGTACCAGTTCCTGTCCCTAGATCTAAGACCCTTCCCGGATCCTCTATCGGAGCGATGTAAAGTGAACCATCTAGAAGCAGCAGATAAATATGGTGAATGAAATCCATCCGGTCTTGCTCCTCTTTATCGTTGGGCTATGAGTTATATAAATCAGAGCTGCCCTAGTTAAGAGATATAGAGCAAGGATATTCCGTCATACAAGTGTATATATCCCTTCGCGGAAAGCATGGTACCGTCGGCCATTCTATATTTGTTAGTGGTGTTTATGCGAGAAGGAAGCATAATATCTATAGCGGGAGCTGCCAACCTCATATCTATGAAGTAACATCAGCTATTGGGCACAAGCAATACCCTGCCGCCAACGGGTGACTTACTTGTAATTGACAACGCTAGAGGTGAGTGAACTTAGATAGCTTTGATCTTCGGGGCTATAAACAAGCATTAGCTGCATGGAACGGGTATATAAGAAAAATAGAGGAATCCGTGCACTTACAATTCGCTGTAGGAAGGGTCGTCTTCAAGCTCGGCCTGATAACACCCCCGAAATCAATATCAAAAAACTGGTCAAGGAGTCATGCAATACTAGGAGTAGTAGTTGGATCTCAGCATACATCGACCTCGAGCCTTGGCTCTGCAACAGCAACCATGGCTGTTCAACGCAAAATTCAAAGAAGCATCCGGTGTGCTTTGTCTTCAGCCGGTCAAGGAATATATACGAATATTGGAAGGAGACGAATATTGTAAGCAGAGAAGAAGTAGTATTGTGCAGGCTCGAGGCAACCGACTAGGGCCTCAATGGATATATTCGTGAACAGACTCTCACAAAAGTAGAATCGATGCCTATGTCGCCTTTAAGTATATCCAGGAGCCAGGTAAGAACTGTCTATCTTGCCACTACTTGAAGCTTCGAGTGGACAAACGAACCATTGACCAAACGATCGGATCAACCCGAGATGGAGGAACGGAGTGAGAAAGAGGAAAAGAGGAGATGAAGTTGAAGAATGGAGCAGCAGATGTGGGTGAAGCAGCGGCTGGCTTGGTCTTCGGCACTCCACCCCGGCGCATTTTTTAGCGTTGGGGAGAAACTGAGGATGGATCCCCCGTTTCCGCAGCCTGTTCAGTTCCTTACTTCTGAATTTGGGTTTGAAGACAGGGATTAAGTGGGATTGTGGCTTGCAAGAGGTTGTAGTGGACAGACAGACTTCATGGCGAGCAACGACGGCTTGCCGATTCCTAGCCGCCCCGAAGATGATAGGTTCAGAGCGAGGACAAAGAATTCGATAATGTTATATGGACGGCACATGAAAAGAGAGTTCAAGCCCAGCCTTGCATGTCTGCAGATGCTAATAATAATCCCAGCTCTTATCCGTTATCTGGAGGAGTTCGGAGGGCGCCTCCACCGTTGTCTGCATCATCTGCCGCTGGGCCCTGGGCCAGGCAGTGAACCTGGCCGTGGTTTAATCGCATCTTGCCACGAGAGAGGCAGTATGACAACAAAGAAAGCTGCCATGAACCTTGGTTAGCTTGGAGTCTTCTCTGGTCAAAACTCTCCCCGGAAACTAGTTTGAAGCCAGTCAGTTTGCTAACCCTTATGACTAAGCAGGGATATGATATGTTGTATCAGATGGTGGTGCTTTAGATGACTCGATAGACCGCCGCCTCTCAATAGGCTTTGGCGTATCAAACATGGCATGGGAGGTGCTCGAGGCCTGATACACTGCCATAGCAGCTGATAGACCAGGATCACCACCGTCTGACATGTCAAGTCGTTCACCCCTAACTCAGTCATCGATCGTCAGCTATCGTCTATCATCAGTATCAGTATCCATAGTTAGTATCAGTGTCCAGAGTCAGAGTAGTATCAGTCTCTAGAGTCAGTATTAGTCTCCAGAGTGCTTCCTGGTTGTTGTTCTGTCAAACCCCTTTTCGTCAAGATGACTAAGCCTTTCATCACAGTGACTGACTAATCCATGACTAAGTATATATCACGTGCTATCCCGATACAGAAGCCGACCAAGTATCACCTGACTCGACTAATCAGCCAATCATAGACAAGTATAATTCCCTTACTAAGCAGGGTTACTGTGGACTTCACCGCCTTTCCATCTTACATAATCTGCACCCCATATCACGTTGGCAGTTCGCGCGCCGCAACTTGAACCACGAACCTCCTCCTGTCCTTGTCCTGCCTTAGCCCTGCTGCACCAGCGCCCAAGACGAACCAGACGCCCTCCTTTCTCCTCCATCGCGGACCCCGTATGCCCTCCGTCTACCTTATGGAATCCATACCTTCACGCCTCTCCCGCCTGCACAGACCTTATCCGGATTCCGTGGCTTTAGGGTAACGCTCATCCTGTCTATCTATATCCGCCTTATCTGTTATATCAAGCCGGAGCAAGCAACCAAAAAACAAACCATCGCGAAGACCCACACAACTTATCTGATAAGGAGCTGTCTGCCCCTCCCCCGCAAATATATCTTCACAGCCCACGAAGGGGTTGGTAAACCGTCGAGCTATCTAATCTTCAACTTACGTCGGAGTATCGCCACCATGCGAGACCTTCGACGACGTGCTCTCGAGAGCAACAAGACCGTCTCCCGGAAGGCTCAGAGCCGTGGAGTGTCGAATCCCAGCTCGAGGACGCCGTCTGCTCACAGTTCTCGCCAGTCTTCGAGAAACGTTAGTCGACACCCTTCAGACGACGAGGATGATGACGATGATACTCGTAGCGAAGGCACCGCTTGGAGGTATGGCCGCCGTTCTAATTTGTCTGCTTGTTTTTCCTGCAGTTTGACTGATAAATTTGATAGCAATGTATCCGAGGAGCTCGGTGCCCCGGAAGGAGAGCAAGATGCGGAAGGAAGCCGAGCACCTTTGCATGATGTGATCGACGAGCTTATCGACCGGAAACGCAGCTCCGTTCAGGGACGAGAGGACTACCTTAACTCCTTCGTCCGGCAGTTAACTGCCCATTACCAGGAGGAAGAACTCGGGGAGAAGATGGACGAGCTACTCAAAGTATTCGCCAAAAGCATCAGATCCGAACCGAGCGAGAAGGAGGCGATTCTAGCCCTCAGAGCAACATCATTAATGGCGGTGACCATGATGGACGACACAATCTACCCAGCCATGAACTCAGTTCTCAAGCGAGCCATCATGGACTCTTCTTCTTTTGCCGTCAAGGCCGCGGCTATCCGAGCCCTGAGTGCATGTGCCGTCTTTGGCGGGGCCGGTGACGATAGCATCCTCGAGCAGATGACTTTCTTCCTGGAAATAGCCGGGTCTGACGGTGCCTACGTCGAAGCCGCCGATGATTCCGATACCGTTACCGCAGCTCTGGAGGAATGGGGATTCCTGGCCTCCCACATCGAAGATCTCGAAGTCGAGAGCGAGGAGGCCATTGAGGCCTTTTCAGACCAGTTAGATAGCAGTGAAACCAGCGTCCAGGTCGCAGCTGGTGAAAACATTGCACTCCTCTACGAGAAGAGCTACACGCCAAAGGAGGAAGATGAATCAGATGAAGAAGACAACTACAACAACGTTACCGATGACGAGCACTCATCCTCCCCGTCAGACGACGAAGACGATAATGGCGCCAAATTAATCAAACGCTACACTGCATACCATAACACGCACCGTATCATCAGGCAAGTGGAGTCGCTTGCCCATATTTCCGGTCGCCATATCAACAAGAAGGACAAACGATCCCTTCACACCAACTTCACATCCATCCTCAACACGGTCATTAACCCTCGTCGTGGTCCACAGTACAGCAACGCCATTGACGCTGAGACCAACCACAACTACGGAAGTCGAAAGACCGTCAAGTTCCATCGTAACAGCTACATGCGCGTGGATAGATGGTGGAAGTGGATTCGTCTCGCGGCGATGCGAAGAATTTTAGGAGGCGGGTTCGTGGACCACTATTTCGAAGGAAATCGAGCTATCCTGGAGACTTTGCCGGTTACCCTAGGTGTCGGAAATTCCGGGCCTGCATTCAGCAGTGGAAAGTCCAAGTCCGGAAAGAGAGGCGGTGGAAGAGTCAAGGGAGCCGATGTTCTCTCGTCGTCGCATTGATTGATTCCAATTTAATTCCTGTTGGTTGACACTGCCTGTTGACGATCCATACTTTTTTTATTCTTTTATCTTTTCTCTTCATTCATTATACCGCACAGTTACTTGATATTTCTTTCACGAGGCATGTTCATACGAGGTTATTTCTCCTTCTGTTCGGCACACATACAGGTGAATAAAGAAATATATAAAAAGGGGCAGGCTGGTTAGTCGAGCCGGATGGGAGGTTAATTGCATATTCGGATATTATTTTTATTATTTTTGTTATCAATTTCTCTTTAATAGTCTGTTTATTGGTGACATTGGATCAGAATTTTTTTTCATTCAATTCTATATCAAGGAACAATGTACTCGTTGACTAGATGTATAGAGCGAAGAACCCATTCACAGCCCCAACAATGAGAATGAATGCCGTTCAAATTTTCACCATTACCCCTCTCTCTACCTCTTCTATTCATCGCCCAGCTTCCACGGGACCTTCCGTCAGAATATTTTTACCCAGCCCCCTTTTTTCTCCCAGCATCTTTTCTGTCAAGGATGGTGGGGAAAGGGAGAGGCGAAATTCAACATCCCAGCCACCGGATAAATATCATGTATTGTATTTTATGTAAACAAAGCATCCGAACTATGTACATTCCTAATATGAGTTTCTGATTGCCAAGTACCATTGCATGCATGCTAGAGAGGTCATTATTATGATAACTACACGGGTGGTGCTGTATGTATGGGGGGGTATGAAACTTGAGAGTAGAGTGACAAACAACAGTAACAATGATAGTGACAATAACTAAAGACACGAGCGTAATCAAAGTAGTGTAATAAAAAAGATCAAGGAAGGGAATGAAAGGCAATGATGTAGTTAAAAACACGGACGAAAGCAAAGTAGCAAGTGAAAATGACAACAAAATGAAATAGCGCCGTGAGTAATGTAGATGATGAGATGCTTAATATTGGTTTGTAATAGGGGGGAAGGGGAGTTGTTCATATCCTGTTATGTTGCTGGTTTCGCCAGCTGTCAGATGTAGGGGGTATTGGGAGGGGACCCTTTGGTGGAGGACCGGTCATATGTGGGAGACCAGCAGACTGGGAGCCATTTCTGGTAGAAAGATAGCCTGGCGAAGGGGCTGGGCGAGGGACGGCGAAGGGCCCCTGTGAGGTAGACGTAGCGGAGTGTGGATAGGGAGAGCGCGAGCCCCGTGGAACTTGTCCACTGCCATGATTCTGGGAGTGAGAGGATGAGTAGTTCTGGCCCTGGTGCTGAGTGTTGATTGAGAGTTTCTCAAAGCCCATTGACGGAGAGCTTTCTGCGGCCCCATAGGGACCTTGTTGGCGTGAGCGGGGAGTGATATCTCCGGCGATGTTTAGGGGGATTTCCCCTGAGGTCTGGGAGGCGAAGATCTGTTGGCGAGGTGTGTCTTCCTGGTTGCGAGACCGGGAGGGTGCCTCCCCTGATCCGCCGTCGCGGGTGATGGCCTTGGGGGCAGGAGGTGCAAGATACGATTTCCTGTTGTGCTGTTCCATCATGCTGATTGCCCACTCCCGGAGGTTGACAGGGGTTCGTTTAGCCGCTAGGATGAACGCATCGTGATCCTATTGGTAGACGATTAGAAAATGGATGTATATCAGGGGGAACGAGAGAGGGACTTACGTATAACTGTCGTGGAGTTGGTCTTTCTTCAGGCTTCTTCAACAAACACTTTGCAATGAAGTCGTCTAATATCTTCGGGAAGGCATCGCTCTTAGGTAGCTTTGGTGCTGGCTCGTGGACGATTTGTTGAAGTAGATCCAAAATACCCATGGGTCCTGCACTCGCCCTGTCTCCCGCCGACGTATCAGAGGCATCGAACGGGAACCTTCCAACGGCCAATTCCATGACTGTCAGACCAGCACTCCAAACATCAGATCGTACGGAATATGCGCCGCCCTGAATACGTTCCGGCGCCATGTAGGTAGACGTTCCGACGAAAGTATCCGCTATCGAGTTCACTGTTTCGGTTGCCACGCCGAAGTCGCAGAGCTTGATGCTGCCCCTTGAATTCACCAAGACGTTGGATGGTTTGATATCTCTGTGCATGATCCGGTGGGCTTCGTAGAGGTAGACCAGTCCGGCGAAGATTGACTCGGTGATTTTGCCCAGCACGTCAACTCTGACCGGGCCAAAGTTCTTCGAGATGTGATCTAGAGACCTATGTAAAAAGTGAGTAACTCATTGTAATCACAGATAAAGCGGGTGTGCCCTTACCCGCAGTCCATGTATTCCATGCAAAGTACGATATCTCTGGCTTCGTTCTGGAATGCACCGTAGAATGTGACGATCTGTGCCGAATTGCAGTCGTGTCCCACCTGGAGCTCCCTGAGAATCTGCTTCCGTACGTTCTCCTTCGCATCGACTCTGATAATCTATTCCAGACCAGAAAACATTAGAACCTTTGGCCGAGAGAGAGATTCTATAGAGACGGCCTTACCTTTCTGGCCATGACGACCTTCGTCGAGGCATGCATCACTTTACTGACGGTCCCTCCATTTCCAGCACCGAGCTCCTTTAGCACCACCAGGTCTTCACTCCGCAAGTCAAGTTTAAACTCCAGACCAATCTCCAGCGTATCCGTCCTGTTGGCGTCTGTATTTCCGATAGCTCCTGGGATCTGTGAATCGCCTTCAGAGGGCTTGAGGCCGGTCTTGGAGCTGGCCGAGTTGAGAGCAAGACCCTTGACGTTCTTTCGTTTCAGCGAGCGGGCCTTGAAAGCGTCCGCCATGGTGGTTGTGATTGTGTGGAGACGGGCTCCAGGGACAAAAACGACGTGGGTGGACGAAGTTCTGCAGAAGATCTGCAAGAATAGGGCGTTTTGCTCTTTCTTATATGTTGTGGTCGAGATAGCGATCGAGGGTCAAACAGAACGTTTGGGTGGCACCGCAAAGCGAGAGGAGGTTCCACCAACCAGTACGGCAGCGAAATCGCAGTCTGGCGTCGTATAGTTCTGTAGACGTTGAACGAGGGAAATCTGTCTGTGTACGAAGGATGGAGAGGGAGAGATGTTGAGAAAGTCCTGGATGAGGAGCAAAAAAAAAGAACAGCGAATCAGCCATACATGTCCATATCCGTAGCAGTATAAAAGACAAAAAAAGGGCGCCAGTGAGAAGCCCTCCGCAGCGCCAGTGATTGGGGACAGTACCTTGCTCTTCTCCCTTGTTGGCTTATCCGCCGTTTGTTAGATGCGGTGCGAGTTACAGAGAGGTATTGGACGGCGGGATAAGATGAAGACGGGGACGTATGCAGCCAATGGACGCCGACGACGGTAGAGCGAGACCTCTCACGCAAGGCCGTACTGCAGATGTTTACGTTAGACGTAGACAAGGGGGCCCTGAGAAAATAAAGAAGAAGAAGAAGGGCGCCGGAGATGCTTTTCTACAGGGTGTTACGTCCTAACTCTTCAAGATAAAACTACTAGTACTCCGCATCGAAGGGCGACAGGGAGATCCCCATCCGATCTCGACGGCGAACCCTGCCCTGCCGGCTCCTCACACCGTGACTGCGTCGAGGGGAGGCGGTTAGCGAGCTCCTCTTGGGGGCCGTCCGTCTGTTTCAGATCTCTCTTTCGTCGTCTCCTGGTCGATAGATACACATATACATATATATATATAAAAGTGATGCCCAACTCCGACTTGCTCCTATTGATAGCGTGTTTCGGCTTGCTTAGGTAAGAAGTAACGTGATAGTCGCTTGTAGCTTAGTTTAGACGCCTGGCGCGCGTTTACCTTTTAGGACTAGCGTGGGACTGCAGCTGGGAAGAAGCATCCTCAAAAGGGCAACTCTCGTTCTTTTGCCAAAGGGAGTTTTTGCTCGCGCCCACGACAGTTTCTCCTGTGCAAAGCCTCGCTCTCGATATCCTTGACCGGTCGGCCGCTGTTACGCCCGGCGACCACTGAGCAGCCTGCACCTCGACGTTCCCTGCTGTCTAGGCCCTCCGCCAGAAGCCCTCACGATGAGCACCCATGATCTAGTGCAGACCGAAGCTGTGCTGGACGACGAGGAGGATGAGTCGTTCGGCGAAGAGGGTGGTGAGCAGGGCAAGGGACCGGAAGAAAACGGCCATTACGATGACTCGAGCGAAGAAGAGCTGGACGATGAAGACGAGGACGCGGTTCGCGCTGTACGTGTTATAGCCATTGCCCCCCGCAAGAATAACGGTTCTAACGGTAATTGTTCCAGGTCCGAGAAGGCTTTATCGTCGATGAAGATGAAGAGGACGAAGAACGCACACGCAGAAGACGAGAGAAGAAGAAACGTCCAAGGCAGGAGCGCGTGGAGGAGGACGAGCTGCTGGATGAAGATGATCTCTATCTGATCAGGGAGAACAACCCGGACTTTGACCTGCCCATGCCCAATGAGGTATGACATGCCGATATCTGACATTTCGCTGCATGGGAAGCGACTTTATATAACTGACTCTACTTCTTACTCTCTATAGTCAAAATTCAAGCGCCTAAAGCGTGGCCACAAGGTCGGACGAGACCAGGTACAGGGAATCAACGACATCTTCAATTCCGATGAGGAGGACGAAGCAGAGACATACGGACGCGGCCGGGACCGGAGAAACATGCACGATGACCTTGACGACTTCATCGAGAAAGATGTCTTCTCGGACGAGGACGACCGGCAACAGGAAGACGAAGAGATTGCCCGCCCGGCAAGGAAAGGCCTTTCTGGATTCGCCGTAACCGAAGCGACCGGGCTTGATGAAGCTGCTCTCGAAGATATGCGCATGGCCTTTGGTGATGGAAACGACTACCTGTTCGCCCTCGAGATGGAAGACGAGGAAGAGGAGCAGGAGGAAGATGAAGAAAAACAGCTGGACCTAAAGGACGTCTTCGAGCCGTCGCAGCTTGCAGAGAAGATGATGACTGATGACGATAATTTGATACGGTCTACTGATGAGCCAGAACGTTACCAGCTTGCCAGAAAGCCATACCAGCATGTCGTCCTAACAGAAGAGCAGTTCCGCGAAGAGGCAGTTTGGATATCGAACCTGATGCTGTTAAAGAAGCGACTTGACGCCGACCTACACGATCCATTCCAGCGGGCTGTGGCGAAAGTCCTCGAGTTTATGGTCACGGACGACTGGGAGGTACCCTTCATCTTCCAGCACCGAAAGGACTACCTCATCCACGCCGTCAAGATACCAGTTCCAGATGGCGGAACAAACCCAGATGGAGGAAAATACATCGTCGAGGCCGAGAAGCTTCTAAGTATGATTGACCTGTGGGATATCTTCGAATACGACTTGAAGTTCCGCGCTCTTGTCGATAAGCGAAATACCCTCCAGACTACGTACGACAACCTACAGACGATATCTAACGTCAAGGATGAGATGTTCGAGGAAATGCTTCCGGCCGCTGTTACCATGGAAGAATTACAGGACGCCCAGGACTACCTCTACTTCCAGTACTCCACACAGCTTAAGGATATCTCCCTTTTCAACAGCAACGAGGGAGAAAACGGTGCCTCTATCCAACGCCGCAAAACTTCAACAAAGACATTCTTCGAGCGAGTACGCAACAGCCGAGCCTACGGGCTAGTTCGTGCTTTCGGTATCACGCCAGACGCCTTTGCACAGAACGCGATGAAGGCAGGGCGCAGGCAATATATCGACGACGCTAGTGAAAAGCCGGATGACATGGCTGATAACCTCCTCGACTCGAGCTTTACGAACGGTAACCATGCCATGAAGGCCGCTCGAACAATGTTTGCTGAGGAACTCACCATGAGCCCCAAGGTCCGGAAAGTCATGAGACAGGCCTTCTACATGAGCGGAGTCATCGAATGTTTCAGAACTGAAAAGGGATTGAAGAAGATTGATGAACATCACCCTTACTATGAGTTCAAATATCTACGAGACCAACAGCTTTCGGACATCGCACGACGCCCTGAGCTCTTCTTAAGAATGCTTAAGGCAGAAGACGAAGGCCTCGTTGATATCAAGGTCCGCTTTAAGAATTTCGACTCCTTCAAGCAGCGTCTATACCCCGACATTCAATCCGATAACTTCAGTGAAATCGCAGATGCCTGGAACAAGGAACGAAAGGATGTTCTAGACCTGGCACTTGCCAAACTGGAAAAGATCATGAGCAAGGGTGTTAAAGAGAACATCAGAACGGAATGTGAGAATCATGTTGGAAGGGAATGCAGAGAAGTTTTCTCGCAGCGACTGGATCAGGCCCCTTATAAACCCAAGGGAATGATTCTAGGTACTATCCCACGTGTCCTCTCTCTTACAAACGGATCTGGAATCGTCGGCAAAGACCCCATCTACTGGACCTGGGTTGAAGAGGATGGCCGAGTGTTAGAGCACGGCAAGTTTGTTGACCTTGCCCTTGGTGACTCAGATCGCATGATATCCGACGGGAAGGATGTAGAGGCCTTCGTTGAGCTTGTTGAGCGCCGCAAACCCGACGTTATTGGAGTTTCTGGACTTTCACCCGAAACCAGAAAACTATACAAACAGCTATCGGAGCTTGTCCAGTCGAAGGACCTTCGAGGTGCGTTTTACACCGATGATCGGGATGAGGAGGTTAGCGATATCCTGGAGGTCGTCATTGTCAACGACGAAGTTGCCAGGCTTTACCAGACGAGTCGCAGGGCCGAGTTGGATCACCCAGGTTTCAGCCCCAAGAGCCGTTATTGTGTCGCCCTGGCGAAATACCTCCAAAACCCAATGAAGGAATACGCCTCACTAGGCAGGGATATTGTATCCATCCAATTTAGGCCCGGCCAGCAGCTCATCCCTCAAGAGAAGCTACTGAAGCAATTGGAAACCGCTTTGGTTGACATGGTGAACCTTGTTGGTGTTGATATCAACGAGGCTGTTAGCGACGTGTCGACAGCGAACCTTCTTACATATGTTAGCGGTCTTGGTCCTCGAAAAGCTTCACAGCTGTTGAAGGTTATAAACATGAACGGCGGTGTGGTCAATAGCCGTATGGAACTCTTGGGTGTAAATGCTCAGTACCCGGCCATGGGTGTGAAAGTGTGGAACAATTGCGCCAGTTTCCTCTACATTGACTATGACAATGCAGACCCCGATACTGATTACCTAGACAATACTCGTGTGCACCCTGAGGATTACGATATTGGCAGGAAGATTGCTGCAGACGCTCTTGAGCTTGATGAGGAAGATATCAAAGCCGAGACCGATGAGAACGGACAAGGAGCAATTGTTCGAAAGCTTATCAAAGAAGACGCACAAGATAAAGTCAATGATCTTCTTTTAGAAGAATACGCCGAGCAGCTGGAGAATAATCTTAACCAGCGAAAGAGAGCTACGCTTGAGACAATTCGTGCAGAATTGCAGCAACCGTACGAAGAACTCCGCAAACAGTTTGTCTTCCTCGGTACTGATGCCATTTTCACCATGTTTACTGGTGAAACCACCGAATCACTAGCTCAAGGCATGATTGTACCAATTACTATCAAGAGGATTTCTGATGACCACATTGACGGCAAGCTTGATTGTGGCATTGACGCCCTTGTTCCAGAGATGGAGATGACTGATAGATACGACATTCCTGTACGAAGCTTATACGCACCTCACCAGACTGCTTTGGCAAAGATTCTCTATCTGAACCGAAAAGCCTTTGTTGCGAATGTCTCTCTCCGAGAAGACCAAGTAAGCAAGCCCTACCGCCGACAACTAGACCACATGCGCGACGAGTGGGATGAAGAACAAGAGCGTGCCGATCAAGAGGCCATGAAGGAAAAGACTCAGACGGATCAACGCACCTTGCGTGTAATTAAACATCCCCTCTTCCGGCCATTCAACGGCAAGCAGGCTGAAGAGTTCCTTGCACCACAAAGCCGTGGTGATGTTGTGATTCGTCCGTCATCCAAGGGCCACGACCATCTTGCTGTTACTTGGAAGGTTGCTGATGGGGTATACCAGCATGTCGATGTGCTGGAGCTGGATAAGGAGAATGAATTTACAGTTGGAAGGATTTTGAAGATTGGAGGCAAGTATTCGTATACCGATCTTGATGAGTTGATTGTCAACCATGTCAAGGCCATGGCGAAGAAGGTGGATGATATGATGGTCCATGAGAAGTATCAGAGCGGCACCAAAGAAGCAACAGGTACGTTTTCACAGCTATCCTTGTTTGCCAACATTGAATATATACCTATCCAACACGAGCTAACCCATATCTTTAACGATTTACAGAGGGCTGGTTGACAACCTACACGACTGCCAACCCCAAACGGTCTGCCTACGCGTTCTGTCTCGATACCAAACACCCTGGTTATTTCAACCTCTGCTTCAAGGCCGGGTTAAAGGCACCACTGAACAGCTGGCCTGTGAAGGTGATACCACAAGGCTACGAGCTTCAGCGAACTCCATATCCTGATATGAGAGCTTTGTGTAATGGATTCAAGCTCCTCCATGCGAATATGCTTGCCTCGCAGCAGCGACGTGGGAGGTAATAAAGACGGCGATTGGACTAGGCAAGTTGGTGTCAGCAGTTTTTTTACGTCATTTACTGCTGCTCATTCCATTTCGAAAAAAAACAAAATTTTCAATAATAATATAAGACCGGAACAAACTACATGGGAAAAAGCATCTATGGAACGTTATTCTCCTTAAGTCGACTCTACTTTTCATTTCGCTTTGCAGCTTGCATAACGTCGCTGGGCCGCTCTTCCTTTTTTGTCAAGCAAGCCATTATTCTATGTACTTTATTTCTTCATCCATGGCTTCCAGCTTTTCTACTACCCATTTCCTATTCCTTGAAACAATGTACTACACTTTAGCCACCTAGACAATCAACAAGCATGCGTGCTCGACCCTTCAAACGCCCCTCAACATGCCCCTTGTCAGACGAAACATTTTGATCGATGCCTGAGTCATAACAGTAGCTAAATATGTTCCTAGACCCTGTCACCTGCCTGTCATTTGATGTCGCCTTTGACTCCTTCACGACCTCTATTTCACGCCGGGACAGCGAGGCTGCTTGGAACGTGGATACGCCCTTTGTGGGCAGCGTCGTATTTACTAAACCCTGTTGCTCGTAGCTCATCGAGAAGTGATAACTATTTAATAGCCCATAGGTATCGCGATATAGGATCATTTCCTATCCAAATTTTCTTACCCGTCTCTCTTCTTTATCTGCGCAAAATCCTTCGATATGGCTGCCGAAAAACCTGACGAGGACGAGAATGTCAAATATCCTACAGGCGGAGCACCGCCACAGCCATTTCGAGTGGCCTTGCCATGTCATGAAAAGGAAATAGTTACTCCGCGAACGGTTCTCGTACCGATGAAGTACGAGTATGCTTCTGAGCTGGTCAGGGTTAATACTAAGTTAATAGAGGCCTGGCGGTATGGCATGCCAGACATATATCCTTCCTTTACCCCTATAGCATCTAATTCAGCGGCTATAGTGAGATTCCGGCACTGCAGCCCATGTTGAAATATTTGGTATATAACGCTCCAGATGTCCCTGCGATACATAAATGGATGGATAGCAAAAAGGTTCAAATGTCAGAAACCGAAGCCTTCAGGTTCCATTACGCCGTAATGATGCGAGAAGAGGAGCCGGGACAGGATCCAAAAGCTGGCAGATTCATCGGGTCCGTTGGTATGAACCAGTTTCTACCTATTCCCAACATAGGCTATTCTATCGACGCCGACCTCTGGGGCAAAGGGTATGGCACTGAAGCAGTCAGGGCCTTCCTGGACGCCTGGTGGGCTTTGCCTAGAGTCCCCTCTGAGGATGGTGATGGTGATAGCAAGGGGGAGAGGGTATTCGCAAATGTGAACAAGGCGAATTCACCAAGTATAAAGCTATTGGAGAAGTGTGGGTTTAACATCTATAAGGAGAAGACTATGGCGGATGGCTCGGTTATGTGCTTCCTACAGATAGTGAGATGAGGACTCGATCATAGAACACTCTGTTAAGAATTAAAAGAGAGAAGCAAGAAGACATGTTCAAAGAATATATTTATCAAGGATAGATGACAGAGTTTATCAGTAATGGTTTATCCGTTGTGGTGTTATGCATGCGGGAATCGGTGTATGTATCTGAACATATATATACAGGTTATGATATGCAAAAGTAACAGGTAAATTTTCGACGTGCGCCTGGAAATGTAAAGGAGAAGAAAGGAAAACGGAACAGAACTCTCCAGCAGACCGATGTATAAAAGAGCCGAGGGAGATATAGAATGGAAAGTAGCGAGAGGAGCAACTCAAAATTTTAAGGAAAAGTACAAGAACTAAAGGAGCGTCAGCATATTGAAAGCATCAAGCGACAAAAGGCACAGCAAACCAAGCATCACCATGCAAACAAGAAAATAAGCAAAAAAAACAAAAAACAAAAAGATCATCAAGATCGATTTCCATACAAAGACTCCATTTTTAGGTAAGATTTTCCGTTCCCGTCCTTTTTATCCTGACCAGCCGTTGACGCCTTTGTATTAGCACTCTTTTCACCCTCGCTGACTGCAGCTCCCTTGTTAGCGCCCCAAGATGCGCTACTTCGCTTATTACTTTCCTCTTCTTCCATAGAGAATACCAGGTCACCTTGCTCCTCGTCGATTCGGCCCGTGCTCACGGGTGAAGATACGTTGCGTTCAAGACGGGGGTTGCTTGTTGGCGCGCGTGCAGAGCTAGGGTGAAGTGATGTGCTGCCTAGCTGTTCGGAGATCATAGACATTGAAGATTGACGAGGACTAGCAACAAAGGGTGAGATGTCGCCAGATCCGGGCAAACTGCCGATGGGTCGGATGGTGCCTGCAGATGTGCGTGATCCGAGTACAGATTCGCGTAGCGGCGAGCCGACGTGTCCGTTTTGGGCGAGCGCAGCCTGGGCTTCTTCTTCCTTCCGCTGACGCTGTTTGGCAAATAGTGCACCAAACCGTGACGGGCTGGACGCTAGTGGGGAGCCCACCTTGGTAGATGCCCCGATTCCAATGCCTATGCCGAGCCCGGAGGGGTCCTTGCTGCTGCTTGATAAGTCTTGTTCTGTGCGAGAGAGCCGGCGCATGCGCTCTTGCGGAGTAAGTACATCGTCATGTAGGTTCGTCGGGAGATAGTCTTCCTCCATGGTGAAGTTGTCCTCCCAGTCGTCAAGAACGGTAGGGCGGGGAACACTTGCGGATAGGATGCGTTGGCGGGGCACACGCTGCGAGTGCATTACACGGAAACTGGAGCCTTCATCTGCACTGACAACAGGAGGAGAGGAACCGAGTCCAAGTGGTTTCCTATCCAAGCCAAAGGCCGTATCATGCAGACTGCGGAGGACGTCGGGGGCGGCATTAGGTCGGTGAGAATGAGAAGGCGAGGGAGAGAAGTCTAGACTGAATTTCGACGGCATCGAAGCTGCAACAGGACCATACCGCGCCATGTGAGATATGCCTTGGCTGTCGAAAGAGGCGGGCAAAGGGGCATCGAGAGCGGTGCGGCCGATGGGAGACATGGGGAGGCGGGCTTCTTCAGGAGGGGAGCCATATTTGGAGCCTGAATCAGATACTAGTCCGGCATCAATAACTGGGATCGAACCATCGTATTGGTGGTGTCCATATGGATGTTGCTGCTGCTGCTGCTGTTGTTGCTGCTGCTGAAGTTGCTGAGCGTGTGGGGGTAGAAGTTGCATTTCATCTTGGGAGGCGAAGGGGTATGAGTATCGCGCGGTGTGCCCGTTGACTTGTTGCTGTGAGAGAAGCGAGTTTGCTAGAGCTGAGTCTTGTGCGTGGTAAGGTGGCGGATGGACTCGCCCGCCGAGATTGAGGTTCCCTCCTAAGCCGACACTGGGCCGGTTCACCCGTCGTCCGTCGGGCAGGATGTGCGCGAGGGCACACTTTGCTCCAAATTTGCAGTTTCCCTACTCACACTGTTAGTTATGCTACCTATGCCCAACCCAATCCCCTGAACAGACGCGGATTATCACCTTTGTAAAGTATTTGCACGGCGCGGAATCGATAGTGTTGTCTGTGGAATGTAGGAACGGGCACGCCGGGCCGGCCTGACAAGTTCCCTGGCGGAAGAACTTGCAAGGAACATGCTTAGTATCTGCGCATTCATGTTAGCCACAGTATCACCATAGTCAGTGAGAAGATACACACTCTTGCCGGCGGGCGGGTTTGGCGGGCTGCGTGCCATATCAAACGGTGCTATGTTACGTCCATTCTCGTTCTGTGGGAATGGGCCATGACCTCCAGGAACAGGAAGCGGGGCTCTGTTGCGCGGATCGCCTCCAGCCATCCTAGCAGTAGCGGCGAGAGTGTCGTTGGGAGTCCTCGAGTCCAGCTGTTGCTGTTGCTGCTGTTGCTGTGCTATATGTTGTGGTGGGTGATGCCGTGGTTGCGTCGGCGGCTGTTTCTGCATCGTGAGGTTGGGAGGAGGTCGCAGGAGGAGAGCAGCCAACAGATTTTTCCCGCAGGTTTAGGGTTCGTGGATCGAAGGCTGTTGTGGTGCGGAGGGGGCAAAAGTCTCGGAGTTTAGCTTGTTAGCTGCTTTTTGCTGTCTCGCGCTTAGTGGATGGGGAGGAGAAAGCGCAGACGAGCAAAAGATCTGCCATGCAGCAATCACCAATCTCGAAGAGCCCGGAGGAGAGAAGAAATTTTGGAGGCATGCGAGGAGTTTCACTTAAATATTTAACAGTTAGTTATTCACTGCAGGGGAAAGCTTTGACCTTAGTCATCGATGAATGTCTTCGAGAGTGTGAGCATGAGCATTTATTGTCATCGAAACTGGAACTTAGAGGTACATACAACTCAAATTGAGAGGCTCATGACCTGCAAGCTACGGCGAGCTCGCGGCGACTGACCTCACTGCAGCTGACCTGGAGGGTAATACCCGACGCCATCGTGCCGTCACGCTCACTAGCTAAATCCTTGGTTGCTGCCGTATGTCCATCATCAGCGTTTCGTGACATGGCTAATTCCAGAGACCGAACCGTTTTACCGTTTAATCATCACTCTGTCCTCGCATTCCTTCCCCCAGATCTGCCCCCACGGCCAATTGCTCCCCGATTGGACGACGGCTCTACAGCTCTCCCTCCATCCCCAGCGTCTCCCAGAGCTCGTCTTTGCTCTTGACGTTCTCGGGTAACACCTCTGTGCATTTCAACCATGTTTCTCGACAGGCTTGCTTGCGTAGGAGAGCATGTCTCTTCCACGCTGCCCAGTCTCGATTGACACGGCTGCTTTCTTCCTCCGTCACTATCCTGCTCGTAGCCGTCTCCTTGCAAAGCCGGGCAAGCTGATCGCTAAGCGTAGTCTTTCTAATTTCTGACTGGCCGATCTGCGCGAGGAGCTCTGTGCTCGAGACACGGGAGCTTTGCACGGCAAGCTCCGTCCTGAGCTCTTTTTCTCGCCCTTTGGCTGTTTCAAGATTTTCTTTGAGAGACGTGATCTTGTCATCTAGGGCTGCGAGCTCTTCGGGAGTTGCCTCGTTAGCAGCCTCTTGCACAGCGTGGTAAACCATTTGTTTCCCTAGAACTGCATTTAGCATGAAGTCCTAGACGGGATACCCTATCACCTATACCTGAGACTCTGCATTCGAGCAGCTTTCGTTCATGCATGCTCTTCAATGCCTTGGCTGTGTATGCTTGACGGTCTATGTTAGAATATACCTGATATTTTCTTCAGTCTATGCTACATACCCTTGGTCACCTTGTTGTGCAGGTTGGCACTGATATCAATTGCCTATCTACGGTTAGCCAGCCTTCCCGGTCTGAACGAAGAAAAATCAAAAGGTTTCAACCTACTGAGTATGGTCGACTATCAAGTCAATAGGAATATCTGTAGATTAGCAGAGTCTCATCATATAGATGGAGGATGAAAGGCTGAGGGCCGGTGTTAACTGCGTACTTTTGCTGTTCTGTTCATCCAGGTCAGCATAACTGTTCTCGAGATGGGAATGATTTCTAGGACATGCTTACGAAGATACTTAAGAATCATAGTCGAGCCTGCGTCGTCAAATAGAAGTAGATAGCTGTTAGGACCGATAGTATTCCCGCGTTTGACGGGCTTGAAGCTGGAAATGAACACCCACCATCTTCGTTCGAAACGCTCTTCTCGCCTTTGTCCGCCTTCTCCTTTCTGGGTGCCATGGCGTTTCTTTATCCTGCAGATTGTATGTTTATTGTTATCCTCATCGTAATGTTGATGTTTGAAGCTGGATAAAATGTCGTCGAGAAGGACGTCGTGATAACTTCCCAATCTGGACATCCTGCGGCAGAATCGACTGACCGCGTCCGTTTTAGGATAAGAAGTGATATCTTGATATAAAGAGAGTACAGCTACGATGGAGTGGTTACTTCTACTCGTTACAGGCAACGAACCGGGCTACGGTCCAAGAGTTGAATGAAATATGGGAGTGGACTTCTATTCAACGCATCAGGTAGATCGTATCATATCGGCCACCGAGGGTTAGACGTTACTACCGCAAATATGAGTAATGGGGACAGGAAGCCGGCGGGTAGTCGATAGACACAGCACCAGATGCAAATACACTATGAAGACGTACCAACGTCAAAGCAAAAAAGAAAGAAATAATGGCAAACAAGGAGAAAAATAACAGTGCAAATCCCAAGAAGAAAATACTATCAAACTGCATCGCAATGAACCTCGAGAGTCTATGCGAAATGACAAGAAACGACCTGAAGCATGGAAGAAGGAAGAAGAACGGATAGAAGAACAAGTGCTATATAAATAATGCATACATAAGGTGGATTTCATAGAGGACATAACATCAAAAAGGGGGAAGCAAGAAGGAGGCAAGGAAGGAAACCAAAAGGGAAATATTTGAGACATTGCTCCGGATTAATCAATAAATTTACCAAAAGAACAAAACAATGTAGCAAATCGACTTTTCCAGCGAACGACCTGCGAATGGTTGCCCCTTTCCCGTCCCTAACCAGCACGGCAAGGAATCACATAACAACCTACTCAATTAGTTAGCCTCTTGATACTCAAAGCAATATCATATATCATATTTTAACCGGGTGGAGAAACTCACGCAATCATTCTCCGTCTTACCCTGCGGCACACCCATCTCTTCAAACGTCTTGGGTCCTTTACCTTTGCCAGGTTGCCCGGCAGAGGGTGGTTTTGCTGCTGGACTGGCAGCTGGTTTGGGCGGTTGACTTGCTGGTCCAGGTCCAGGTCCAGGACCCGGGCCGGGTCTTCCGCCTGGTGGTCCGCCAGGTGGCCCGCCGTGACCTCTTCCTCCTGGGGGAGAGGAAGGCATACGGTTTGGACCAGGCCCAGGACCAGGACCGGGCCCCGGAGCACCAGGGGGACGGTGTGGTTTCCTCCTCCTATCTGCGCCGGATAGGTCTGGAGGGGCAGAAAATCCAATATCTAGTTTTGGTGGCCCTGATCCCA
This sequence comes from Arthroderma uncinatum, assembly GCF_011692745.1. Lineage (NCBI taxonomy): Eukaryota > Fungi > Ascomycota > Eurotiomycetes > Onygenales > Arthrodermataceae > Arthroderma > Arthroderma uncinatum. The sequence continues at coordinate 1,529,319 of NW_022983867.1, forward strand.
TACCAGGCCCTCCAGGCCCTCCAGGTCCTCCAGGTCCAGGACCGGGACCAGGCCCAGGCCCCATTGGCGGACGGCCCTGCTGTGGGTATCCATGTGGCCCCATTGGCGGCCCAACCGACTGAGCGCGGAGATTGGGGTTGATACCGAACGCAGAAGAGTTGCGAGGCTCCCCGGGCCCGTAGGAGTGTGAGTTTGGACCAGGGCCTGGTCGAGGTGGTCCATAGCGTCCTGACGGGGGACCGTCTGGGTATGGTGCTGCTGACATTGGTCGAGTGGGGTCATGGAGACTCATACGGGATGGGTCGGGCATCTCAAGAGTATCTTGTACTGGCTGCCCCTGCTGGAGCTGGGTTTGCTGTGAAAAGCGCTGCTGGGTACGCTGTGTCTTGATACGCTGGATGGCTACCTTTTCGTGGTCTTTGCGTGATAGCGTCTTGGAGCGTGAGATACTTTCAATTCGCCCTGAGGCGTCCTTGTTTCCGTTCGCAGCAGCCTTAGCGTACCAGCTTCGAGCTTCCTTGATATCGACAGCAGTGTAGATACCAATCTCATAAAAGTATCCCAGGGCGAACTCAGCAGTTGACAGGCCAGATTGAGCTGCTCTCTTGGCGTAGGTGAATGCAAGCTCGTCGTTTTTCTCAAACACGCCTTCATGTCCACACAGGAACCATTTGCTAATCGCCATTTCGGCGTCTGGTTCACCCTGACGAGCAGCCAGAGCGTTGTAGTGAATCGATAAAGCCGGGTTAAAGTCACAGTCTAGCTGGCATAGTTCGTATGCGGAGCCCATTTTGACCTGTGCCTTTGCGAAGCCGTGGTAGGCTGCCTTCTCGATGTTGATGCGGGCAGCGCCAAGGTCGTGGGTGAGGTATTCGTCAGGGATCGAGACCTGGGGAAGTTCACGAGCTAGCAGCATTCCGTAGACCTATACCATTGTTAGTGGTGATGTAAAGGGCCACCGGTAATTGCGGATGGTGTGAGACATACGTATGCGCCCTGGGGGGCGTTCTCGTCGCATGTTTGCGCTGCGTAGCGTATATGGTCAAGTCCCACAGCGTAGTCCTGCCGTTGGCCATGCTGGCCCAGCAGTATCATCATCCCTAGGCGCTGTATATCGTTAGACCAGCCGTGACCCTTGCATTGGGGCTTGTAGGACTTACGTAGTATGAAGCCGAGTCCCCCAGCCTGACTCCGTTCTCGTAATGCTTGATAGCCTTTAGCGGTTCGTTTGAGCTCTCAAATTGCATTCCCATACGGTACTCTGCGCGCGCATAGCCACCTTCAGCGGCCCGCGAGTAGCATCGAAACGCCTCCTTTTTGTCGACCCGGAACCCAAACTTGCCAAACTCGAGCCACATGCCCTGGATGAACATGGCACGCGGATGTCGCTGCTCTGCCAGGAATGTGACAATGTTGATGGCATCAGCCTTGAGCTGGTGTTCCGTCTGCGGTGTCTGCGGCCGCGGGGGGTAGGCGACCTGGTTGCGCAGTTCGTTCTGCATGGCTACTTCGACGTAGGAGAGGGCATCCTGCGCCCAGGCAAGCTGCATCTCTGCATCGTTGGAGCCGAGCACGGCCACACGGCCCTGTTCGAGGTTGGCTTCGCGCTCTTCGTCACTGGGGGGTACGTTGGGGGGAGGGTTGATCAGAGGTGGAAAGGGAGAAAAGTTGGGGGCCTCGTAGCCGCTGCCACCGCCGCCATACTGTTGCTGCGGGGGATAGGACGGAGAGGTTGGAGCAGAGTAGCCTAATCCCCCTTGGTTATTCATCGAGGAGCCGCGACTTGGGAAATGCTGCTGCTGCTGCTGATGAGGGCGCAGGTTGGAGTTAGGGCCAGCGGCGTCGAGCTCGAAGTGCGCGAGGTTATCTTGCATGTTCTCTGGGACTTCGGGCATGACCCTGAAGGGCCACTGTTAGCGCAGTCTCCACGTTGTTAATGGTGTATGGGCGTACCTCTGAGGAGCAGGCGAGATGACTTCCGGCATCTGGTAGTCGTCGACGGCGCCTGGATAGAAAGTCGCTCCCAAGCGCGGCGGACGAGACGAGTCGTACGGCGCTGCCATGGGGTATTCGGCGGAGGGTCGTAAAAAAAGTACGAGGGGGGGAAAAAGGGCGCTACGCTATGCTGAGCGTGTCCGAGGGCGCCGCCGCCGCTGGTTCAGGCTGGGGACGATGCTGGGATGCTGGCCAGGGCCCTGGACGGTGGGCTTGGAGGATGAGTCCACCCGGCGCAGTGCATGAGAGTGTCTGGACAGACAGCGAGAAGACAGAGATGGTCGAGTTCTTTGCTGTATAACAAACTAGTAGTAGTTATGATAGTTAGTTGCTGCTGTTCTGCGTGACCAGGCGGGGTACACAGCAAGGATAGATGCGTACAAGTAGCTGATGATACAGCGAGGGATGGAGATGATAAGGAGGGTGAGTGTAGAGGCTGTATTCAAAGTGTAGAAGTGTAGAAGTTGAGGTTGTAAGAAGTCGTCGTAGAAGTTGTAGTTGTAGTAGAAGTTGTAGAAGTCGTCGTAGTTATAGTGATCGGAGGAGAAGCACTGCCTCAGGGTCTAGTTATTTTTAGCTGACCATCCATGACATTCAGCAAGTGACAGGATGAAGAGCAAGTGACAGATGAGAACAGGTCAGTCCGTAGACGCCGTTGAGATGGATATTCCCTGCCGTCGGAGGATATCACTAACCAGGACCAGGGCGAAGATCGCTGATACGAGATCCAGACGATATACCGAAGAGACAGAGGATAGACAGAGGATAGACACATATAGAGAGGATGGACAAGGACTTCCGCCATCCGTACACGCCGTACGATATCCAGACGCAGTTCATGGACGCGCTCTACGGCTGCATCGAGGACGGCGGCGTTGGCATCTTCGAGAGCCCGACAGGTAAGAGTGGCATGGAGACCAGATATTCATCTTACTGACGCTCGCAGGGACTGTATGTACGGCTATCTAGCTATGATATCAGGCAGCAGGCTGATCTGATGGATAGGGCAAATCTCTGAGTCTGATATGCGGCTCTCTCGCCTGGCTACGAGACCATAAACGCTCCGTCTTTCTGGAAAAGGCGGATGAAGGTATGGCTCTACGGTTCTACACGCGTCAAATGCATGCTGATACTATTAGACGGCGACGATGACGAGCCGGAGTGGATGGTCCAACATGCTCGACGCGAGAGGACACAGGAGCTCGTCGCCCGCAGAAAGGAGCTGGAAGACCGTCTTGCTCGAGTCCGCGAGGCAGAAGAGCGTCACAGGAAGAAGCTTGAGCTTGCCTCTCGCGCGTTCAAGAAGATGGTACTCTCCTACATATATATATATACCCTACGGTCGACGTGATGCTGATACCCCGGGTAGCGCGTGGATAACGAGAAATCTCAATCAGAAGTCAAGGAGGAAGACTTTGAGCTGGATGACTACGAGAGCGGTGATGAGACAGCCAGACGATCAAAGGACGATTCCAACCCCTTGTCGTCTGATACGTTGGCGTTGCTGGAAAAGCTGAAAGGCCCGTCTACCCAGCAGCCGGATGTAGATGACGATGAAGAGAGCGTCAAGATCATCTATTGCTCGAGAACACACTCCCAGCTCATCCAGTTTGCGCATGAGATGCGTCGTGTCGTGCCTGTATCCAGCATCCCTCCTGGTTTCGGTGATACGTCTATAGGCGAAGACGAGGACGAAGAATGGATCAAGCATACTCCCCTCGCCTCTCGCAAGACCCTCTGCATCAACCCGTCTGTCCAGTCTCTGTCTTCCCCCACGGCCATCAACGAACGATGTCTCGAGCTGCAGCGGCCCAACGTCGCTGCTGAACACAAATGCCCCTATCTCCCATCCAAGGACAACGAGCTAAAGACCTCCAAATTCCAGGACCACCTGCTCTCTCGGGTCAGCGATATCGAAGACCTACCCTCCCTCGGCACCAGAATAGGCGTGTGTCCATACTATGCATCTCGCACTGCCATGCGAGCTCCGGCCACAGAGGTAGTCACCCTTCCTTACCCTTTACTACTACAGCAGTCCGCCCGTGAAGCACTCAACCTCTCTGTCAAAAAGAGCGTCATCATCATCGACGAGGCACATAACCTCATGGATGCAATTGTGAACATCCACTCAGTCACCGTCTCGTTGGAGCAGTTACGAACTGCCCTGGCCCAGATAACCACGTATGCAAGACGGTTCAAGACTCGTCTCCGCGGTAGAAACCGCGTGTATATTGCCCAGCTCATCAGGCTTGTTGGATGCATGGTTGGATGTTTGGATGAAGTGTCAAAAACCGACAAGGCAGATGGAGAGCTGAAGATACAGGACGTCCTCGGGGGTAAACTTGGAAAGGGGGGTGCGGACATGATCAACCCGCATAAGCTGGGAGTGTATTTGAGAGAAAGTAAGTTGGCTAGGAAAGTGGATGGGTATATCGAGCATACCAATACTACCAAGCCTGGTGATGGTGACAGCCGGAAGGGATACGGTGGAATGCCAGTGATATTCCATGTCCAGAGTTTCTTGCTTCCGCTCATGGACCCGTCAGATGAAGGACGGCTGTTCTACGAGAAAGTCGGCGGCGACGTGCAGATGAAGTATCTTCTACTTGATCCCACCAGCCGATTTAAAGAGCTTGTAGAGGATTCGAGGGCGGTCATACTTGCTGGAGGGACCATGGAGCCGGTTTGCATATCCATTCACGTACATGTACATGGATAATTGCTAACTGCTGATTAGATGGACGACTACGTGGACCATTTACTCTCGTATATGCCACGAGACAAGATAAAGACGTTTACCTATGGACATGTCATACCCAAGGACAACCTGATAGCGATAGCCGTGGACAAGGGGGTGGACAACGTCGAGTTCAACTTCACCTTTGACCAACGACGGTCCGAGAAAATGGTATGCCATCCTTTAGTCCGAAATTTCCAGTAATTAATCCAACGATATATAGATCACCAGCCTCGGCCAGACGATAGCAAGATTCTGCTCTGCCATCCCTGACGGGGTCGTCGTCTTCTTCCCCAGCTACGACTACCTAGCCACCGTCCTAAAGGTGTGGGACCGCCCTTCCTCCGGCTCCGGGTCCAGCATCCTAGCCACCCTCTCCCGCCTCAAGCCTATCTTCCACGAGTCCCAATCCATCAACGGTAGCAACAACACCGCCGACTCACTCCTATCGCAGTACTCCGCCTCCATCGACGCAGGGAAAGGCGGCCTCCTGCTGTCCGTGATGGGCGGCAAGCTATCGGAGGGCATCAACTTCTCCGACGCCCTAGGCCGCGGCGTGATTGTCGTTGGCCTCCCGTTCCCAAACACCCGTAACGCCATCTGGCAGGCGAAGCTGCAGCATGTCGAGAAGAGAGCATACGAGGTTGCTGACGCGTCCTTGTCAGAAGGGGAACGAAAAGCCCGTGGTAAGGCGGCGAGCAGGGCGTTTTACGAAAACACATGTATGCGAACGGTGAACCAGTGCATTGGGCGTGCCATACGGCATAAGGAGGACTATGCGGCTATCCTGATGATAGATAGGAGGTACGGGGCTGAGCGCATTCAGGGGAAGCTGCCTGGCTGGATCAGGGGCAGTCTGCAGTCGGGGGCCGCAGACGGGCGCCTCGAGCAGTTCTTCAGCCGCAGACAGCGCAACATCTAACCTACTCCTCTTGTCTACTCTGTATTCTTCTTTCATCCTTCTATCTTCCTTCTGCCTTGGACGTTGGAAGTCACGATGTACGTAAGCAGAATGATTATATAATAATATGACTAAGAAGATGACTAAGCATGTCCTAATCCAGAGTTAGGGCTAACCCTAAGCGAACACACGGCCAAGAAGAGCAAGTTTTAGTTGGACATCGAGAGAAAGCGTGAACTTCACCATCTTCCATCGACCACATCACCGTCTTGTCGACCACCGCGCCTCCGACAAGATGCCTACCAGACTCACCAAGACGAGAAAGCAGTGAGTCCCTCCATCCAGTCGTGTCCCCGCGATGCGCCGCCTGGTGCGCTGAGAGTCCTCGTCGAGAGCGTCCGCTGATCAAATGTCTAGCCGTGGCCATGTCTCTGCTGGTTACGGTCGTGTAGGAAAGCACCGCAAGCATCCCGGAGGTCGTGGTATGGCTGGTGGTCAGCATCACCACCGAACCAATCTCGACAAATACCATCCCGGTTACTTCGGTAAGGTTGGTATGCGATACTTCCACAAGACGCAGAACCAGTTCTGGAGACCAGTGATCAACTTGGACAAGGTACGACCATTGAATTCTAGGGAGCGAGCAGTTTAGCGCACAGAAGCGTGCGAGCTGCTGAGAAAATACATTGGGAATCCCAAGTGCTAATTATCTGTCGGGCAGCTATGGTCTCTCGTTCCAGTTGAAACCCGCGACGCCTACACCAGCAACAAGAAGCCCGACACCGCTCCCGTCCTCGACCTCCTCCCACTCGGCTACTCCAAGGTCCTCGGAAAGGGCCGCCTGCCAGAGATCCCAATGGTTGTACGAGCACGATTCTTCAGCAAGGAGGCTGAGAGAAAGATCAAGGAGGCCGGTGGTGTTGTTGAGTTGGTTGCCTAAATGCCCTGTGGACGATCGATGTTCGCTGCCAACATCTGTACCTGTTGTTGGATGGAGGGAGGTGGCTAGTTGTGCCGTGCAATTCCGTGGCGCGAGGACTCACTGATCGATCGCACGTTGCGTGCTTTTTTTTCTTTTGCATCTCAAGCATGGGATTGGGGCAACGGAACGGCTTGATGCAGTGCAGTGAAATGATCTTACAAACCAAAAATTTTTAATGATGATTAGAAGATCGAAAACTGTGGCGGGTTGAACCTGGGTTTGATGGGCTATGGACATCCCCATCTCTCCCTGTTACGAAATCAGTCTATCCCATACAATACATAGGTGGAATAGAATCCTTTTTCCTATACTTCAAATCATGTTCTGGTCTTTTGTGTCGTAAAATTATCATGGATCGATCGTTTACATCTTGGATGTCCTAACCATAGCAGATCTCGATGAACTATCCTCCTGACCCACAGAAAGGCATTCTCCGATAAACCTGACGGCCTCCCCCCTCATAGCGGGCGTAACCTCGTGTCCCACTCCGTCAAAAATGATATCTTCCAGCGATATCCTTCCCTCCGCGTACCACCCATCTGGCCCAACAGCTTTCTTCAGCCATGTTAAAAACGGTTCACCACGCGCATACGGGACCAACCTGTCCGCGCCACCGGAGAGGATCATGATCTTCTTCCCTGCCAAACACTGCTTCATCAATGGCCGGAGAGAGGCCTTCTCGTCTTCTGTCGGTTCGCGTATAGAGCTGCCGCGCATTGGCTCCTTGAGCGAGGCATCGTTCATCTGGCTCAAGAAGAAACTCGCGGGGTCCCAATGCTTCAATCTCTCCATCAGAGGCTGTGGAAAGGACTCTGAGCCTAGAAACTGGGAGCCGGGTGGATTACTGTTAGTCCAAGTAGGCAGCTTTGAAAGCCGCGCCCGGTCAGTCATCAGATTGGTATAGTCTGGACAGCCGATGATGATGGTAGCGCTTGTAATACGTGGTTCATGAAGGATGCAGCCCCATGCTGCGTGGCCACCAAGAGAGACACCTAGGACGAGGTTGTTGGTGATTCTCCGCTCTAACTTAGGGAATAGGTAGCATTCCATGTAGTCGATCAGGATAGACACATCGCGTGTCGTCCCGTCTACTCTGTATTAGCGGCACTCATCACGGTTCTAATGCTCTTATTAAACCAAGGGAAATGTAATAGGCAGTCTCACTGAAGATGGCAAACATATCCTGAGCGTGGTTCGGGTTCCCCTTTCTCCACGCCTCATTACACCGCTTGTCGACCTCTCTCGAGCCATGGTTCCGCTGGTCGAAGCAGACGGCAACCAGTCCCTTGTCCTTCTCGCTCGGGGCAACCTGGTTAGCAGCCAGACGCTTGTTCCAGTCTGCCACGGCCGCGCAGGCGGTCCCTTCCATGGACGCCCGGGTATTAGAGCGTGGGTGCAGCAGGTAGAGGCATGATACCTCCTTTGCCTGGGAGGGTATCTCGTCGAGTCCGTAGACGGAGCAGATGATCCCTGAGACGGGTATCTCTTTCTTGGATATCTCGGGGAGCGACATCGAGTATGTTGATGCCATAGGGTCAGCCATAGATATCACTAAGGGAGATAGCCACTTCTTCACCTATCTCTCCTCTGTCTCTCTTCTCTACCTATCCTCTCTTATTCTTTATGTCCTTCTCTTGTCTTTCTCTATATCTTCTATATCTTCCCTGTCTTCTATATCTTGTTCTTCTCTATCTTGTTCTTCTATATGTTGTAGTTGTTGCTTGTTTTGCCGAGGTCGAGGTCTAGTCACGTGATGTGTCCCTGCTTACTCATCCTCCCCACGCTGCCTTGTCCTGATTGGGCCGATGCGGCACGGGGTTTGAGACGGCGGAAGAGCAAGGAGAAGAGCAAGAGAAGAACAACAAGGAGAACAAGGAGAAGAACAAGGAGGATAACAAGGAGCCAACGTCCGAGACGCAGAGAGTCTTTGGCTACAACACCAGCAAGGGGAGAAGAAACTCGACACAGGCCCTTGGGGATACCGCAGGCCTACCGATATGATACAGTGGTATAGTTGAACCCCCATCCAGCTTGTACGAATATACAGGCGGATTGCTTCCTATCAACACTGCATGCTGGGAACTGACAGACGAGGTGTTTATAGCTGCAAGGATTGAGCACCAGGACAGACTCCTGAAAGGCTCGCTAGGCGTCGAAGCAGCGATACGTCTGCCCCTTGTTGATATATTTCTATCCCGTTGTCATCTTGACAAAGACGCCAATTGCACGGAGATATGGACGAAAACAGCGGAACAAGAGGCCAGGAGGGGCAGGTAAACCCTGCGGACACAGCCCAAGTGCAAGGCGGCAGAAGCACTGATCCTTTGGCCAAGGGCGAGCATACTCTGACTGTCAGTGTTTCAGGACCAAGTAACCCTGCTTGCTGTCTCAACACCCTTATTATATTCAATTCCAGCTGCTGATTCTTCGCAATGGCATGGGCCAAATTCGGATATATCTATAGGCTCATAAAGATTACCCCCAGAGCGAGACCGGGCTACACTACGTAACCGGTACATCGACCCCTACAGCACGCAGAAGTGTACAGTTTGCCCGGCCAGAGGGCGAGAACGATGTGCCTGTACACTCCTACTCCCGAACACCTTCCGTACTCACAGCTGATGAGGATACCGCGCCGAAACGTGGGCACTTTCAATTCATGTCCAAGCTAAGGGCCTTCGCCGCAGCTCCTTCCAACTCTCGTTCAGCTGGCCCGGCTTCGCCAGTAGAGGGGCCGTCCCACGAGAGGACCATGTCCGATGGCGCGGGGCTGGCGTCTGACCTGGCAGACTTTCGATTTCCAAGGGTAGACGATGGAGGTGGTGGAAGCGACGCGGACGCGGATGTTGAATCTAGTTCAGAAGCAGGATTTGGGGTGCGAATGAAGAGGAAGAAGCGCAAGACAAAGAGACCGCCAATGGACCTCTCTCAAACTGCTCCGTCTACCCCGAAATCAACCTTGTCGGCTGCAAACTCGCTCAACCCCATCAATGACCCCCAATCTGCCAACACCGTCCCGCTGACCTCGCCAATTCATCATCTGCGAGAAGGTGTCTCTGAAGACGAGGGGAGAGATAGGTTGAACCGGGACAACATGTGGCGCAGAAGAAGCAATTGGTTACAGAGCACGCGCGGACGGAGCACCACTGGCCAACGGACCGATGGACACACGTCCCAAGATGAGAGACGTCCAACAAATCTACGGCGTCTCACAGGCTTCGGCGGCACCTCTGACCATGGAGATGGCATCAGCGGAGCCTGGCGACGCCATAAAGCTGAGCGTGGTTCGAGCCTTAGTGCGCAGAAATGGAGACAGATTAAAGCCGGCTTCAAGATGATCGGTCAGCGCAAGAGAGCTGAAACTAATACGGTTGACCACGTAAAGTCTGCCGAACTGCTCGCCGAACTGACTTCAGGTGTGCCCGCTGCCTTGTTATTAGCCAGTATGTTTCAAAGAGACGAACATGGAAGTAGGCGCATTCCTATCCTCCTTGAACAGCTCAAGGTCCATGTAACGGACAGCGAGTTTGATTCCCACTCGGGCGACCGTCACCTTGTTTTCCGCATTGAGCTTGAGTATGGCAACGGCGTGACCCGTATGAAATGGATAATTCATAGGACACTCAAAGACTTTGCCAACCTGCATTTAAAATATAAACTTCAGATTGGCACACAGAGATACATCCAGCTACGAAGTCATGACTCCGGGAACCAGTTACCGCATTTCCCAAAGAGTGCTTTTCCATATATGCGAGGTGTCCGTGGCCTTGAAAGCGACGTTGAAGATGAGGAGGACGAAGCCGCAGAAGATACCGCTGCCGACGCAACTAGTGGAAATGAACGATCAAGGAAGAAGAAACGCAGGTCATCAGTTGGCCTTATCAGGAGACGATCCAGTTTAGCCTCACGGCTCGAAGCCCCTGCCAATTCTGATAGAGCTGTAGACGGTTCGGCGCCCAATATGATCAAAAAGGATACTTACCCCGAAAGACAGCGGAAGAAGCTAGAATCGTATTTGCAAAAGATGATACGCTTCTTAATTTTCCGGCCAGATAGTAACCGTCTCTGCAAGTTCCTTGAACTCTCCGCCCTTGGCGTCCGTCTTGCGGCTGAAGGAAGCTATCACGGCAAGGAAGGGTACTTGGTAATCCAGTCCTCGAAAGGGTTGGATTTCAGGAAGGCCCTAAGCCCGTCCCTAGTGAAATCGCGCCATTCTCCCAAGTGGTTCTTGGTTCGACATAGCTACATAGTCTGTGTCGACTCGCCAGAGGAAATGCACATTTATGACGTCTTCCTAGTCGACTCCTATTTCCAGATTCAAGCTCAGAAGGTCCGACTGCGAGATCAGAATCCCAAGGAGTTAGCTAAATCTGCGAAAGAGTCTGCGAAGCACCCCCAACACCACACGCTAAAACTCCAGAATTCAGAACGCAGAATGCGGCTGCTTGCTAGGAATGAACGACAGCTTCGCCAATTTGAAGAATCTATTCGTTTAATGATAGACACAACCCCATGGGCTAAACCAAACCGATTTGATAGTTTTGCTCCAGTGCGGCCAAACTGTTTCGCACAATGGCTGGTAGACGGACGTGACTATATGTGGGTAGTTTCTCGAGCAATTAGCCAGGCAAAGGATGTTATATACATTCACGATTGGTGGCTAAGCCCTGAACTCTACATGCGGCGTCCTGCTGCTATCAGTCAGAAATGGCGTCTCGACCGTCTACTTCAACGCAAGGCGCAAGAGGGTGTCAAGGTATTCGTTATCATGTATCGAAACATCAACTCCGCCATCCCTATCGATTCTGAATATTCAAAATTCTCCCTTCTAGACCTACACCCCAACGTCTTCGTTCAACGGTCTCCAAATCAGTTCAGGCAGAACACATTCTTTTGGGCCCATCACGAGAAGCTTTGCATTGTTGATCATACGTTGGCGTTTGTTGGTGGGATTGATCTATGTTTTGGCCGATGGGATACACCGCAACATCTAATGACAGACGATAAGCTTACTGGGTTCGAGATGACAGACTCCCCCAAAGATGCGGATCATTGTCAGCTATGGCCAGGCAAAGATTATTCGAATCCGCGGGTTCAAGATTTCTATGACCTGGATAAGCCTTATGAAGAGATGTATGACCGTGAGGTTGTTCCACGCATGCCATGGCATGATATATCTATGCATGTAGTAGGACAACCAGCTCGAGATCTTACCCGCCACTTCGTCCAAAGATGGAACTACATTCTTCGTCAGCGCAAGCCTACGCGACCGACTCCGTTCCTTCTGCCGCCACCAGACTTTAATCCTGCTGACCTTGAAGCCCTGGGTCTAGATGGGACGTGCGAAATCCAAATTGTGCGATCAAGCAGCATGTGGTCTACGGGTACTCCCGATGTTGTCGAATGCAGCATAATGAATGCGTACGTCAAAATGATCGAGAAGTCTGATCATTTCGTTTACATCGAGAATCAATTTTTCATCAGCAGTTGCGAAATTGAAGGGAAGAAGATAGAAAACCATATAGGCGATGCACTGGTGGAGAGAATTATTCGTGCCGCTGATAATGATGAGGCATGGCGCGCAGTGATTTTGATACCACTTATGCCTGGTTTCCAGAACACGGTAGATACGGAGGGCGGTACTAGCGTGAGGTTGATCATGCAGTGCCAGTACAGAAGTATTTGTCGCGGTGAAACTTCCATTTTCGGTCGTCTACGTGCTCGTGGCATCGAGCCTGAGGATTATATTCAATTCTTCAGTCTGAGGTCATGGGGTAGAATCGGACCGAGAAAGAGCCTAGTCACAGAACAGCTATACATCCACGCGAAATGCATGGTTGTTGATGACCGGGTTGCCATTATCGGTTCAGCGAACATCAATGAACGCTCTATGCTTGGTTCAAGAGATTCAGAATGTGCTGCTGTTGTTCGAGATGCCGACCTGATTCAGTCCAGTATGAATGGAAAACCGTACCTCGTTGGGCGTTTCCCACATACACTTCGAATGCGGCTGATGAGAGAGCATCTAGGCTTCGATGTTGATGAAATTGTGGAAGAGGCGGCATTGGTGCCTGAGGAAGACAATATAGACAGCAACATCGCGCAGCGGCCTGACATTGCAGTGCGCAAGGAAGCAGGCACCGCTGACGGCGAAAATCAGCTTGACAAAGAAGACTTAGAGCGGAAGCAGAAACTTCAGGAGGAATTCCTGGCTAGGTCCGAAGACATGCATAGTTTCAATCACGATGTCGATTGGGAGCAGGCCGGGAATCCAAATCTTAAATCGAATAGAAAACTCACTGCGGACGCTAGGGTGACTAGAAATGAAGATCATCGCAAGGACTTGGAGGGTCTTGGAGTGGATCAGATGAAACGAAATGGAGAAGCCGCTGGCATTACCGGCCGTGATACGTTCATCGATAAGGACAGTGTTGAGGTCTTGGTCGGGGGTAAGGGCAAGAGCCATCCGACTTTATCTACAGTACCGTGCGATGATATATCCGAGGCCCAGGGCTCTGCTACCCATACCAGACAGCCAACTGCCCCGGGTACCCCAGAGACCCGCGCAAGGAGCGTTTCTATCGTCTCTAGCCCTCGAATGACAGGGCAGAATCGACCAGCTGTAACCAGCACTGCCGATGATCACATCCAGCATCTCTCCCTAGACGCCACACAGCCTAAGACCACCTCACACCCTCTATCGGACGAAGTGAAGCGACCCATTCTCGACAAAGATTGCATGAAAGACCCGTTGCTTGACTCCTTTTACCTGGACACCTGGCAGGCAATCGCAGAAAACAACACGAAACTTTTCAGGACCGTTTTTCGTTGCATGCCAGATAGTGAGGTCAAGTCATGGAAAGAATATAAGGAATATGACGGATATGCCGAACGATTTGCCGACATGCAAAACAACTGTCATCATCCCTCTGCACCATCTAATGCATGCCCTCGAAATGGCCCTCCAGGTGCAACTACTGCTGCTCCCACTGCTCCCACAGGCGGCAAGCTTGGTGCAGAGATTGGGAATGCGTTTGAGGACGTGAAGGAGAAAATTGCAAACAACTCAGAGAAAGACGCGCATGCAAACCTGCACCAGTGGGCTGTGGAAGCCAACAAAGCACAGCTTGAACGTCAACAGGAAGAATTAGCCAGCGTCGAGAAATTAACTTCAAATCCCGATACTCCCGCGCCTGTCGGCAATAATGTCGACACAAGATCCTCTAATTCTAGTCGTGTTGCAGATCCTTCCACAACTGCTACTGCCCCAGAAAAATATCTTGAGCTGCCACGGTCTGCTCAATCTGAAGCGCCCACCGCTGCCAGTATTGGCCTGTCACAGCGACGTAGGCGAAGAGCAACTACCCGCAGTTCCAGGAAAGAGTTCCATGCGGTGGACGATATCATTGAAATGCACGAAGCAGGTGAACTACTTAACTTGGTGCAGGGTCACTTGGTCCTCTGGCCGTATGAATGGTAAGTAGACGAATCCATATCAGTGTATGTTTGTCTAAAATGTTGGTTTACTAACCATTTGTCCGATTAATAGGTTGGAACGTGAAGAGCAGGGAGGTAATTGGTTGTATACGCTCGACCAAATCTCCCCTCTAGAAATATAGTAAGTTATCTCATCCTCCGCGATTTAAGTCATTGAGAGTCTAACAATGATATAGTAATTGAGTCAGCCCACTCTTGCGACAATTAATAGATCATATATATCCCCTAAATTCGTATCTTTTTCAGTCATGGCTGTGAATTTCACTAATACCCTAACTTCGCCATTTTATTTGTTATCATCACTCTTATTCCTCTACTCGGAGCATCAGGAGCCACGGTCTTTTGTTTATCTCATTCAATGTTTTTAATATTATTACCTCAAATTATTTATTGCCCATGCAATATTATTATGCGTTGTATCTAGCCGTCGCGTACTTTTGTTCACATTTCTCTATTTATGCCCGCCGGCTCAGTCTAATATTTCCTAGCCTTTTATGAATTTGACATAGATTCCAAATTTAGTTAATAATATAAGATGCACTGCCATCAGGCTCTACATATGCATATGCACCGCTAAAAAGAGGATTCACACATGTCGTGCATATATGACTTCGATCGTTATGCGAAGGTTCCACCACATGCATATAAGAACACGATATGCAGCATTAAGGACTCTGCGTATATATTATTAGATCAACTTTATGTATACGAAGCGAACTAGTAGCAACCACCCACACTCGTCCGTGAGAGCATGCTACGGCTGGATGGCTAAAGCGTGATATGTGGATGCTTATACGTCGTATTTATAGACCCGATAAGGCCATAGACTCGGAGTGGTAGAACATATAGTCTTCTTGATTGCTATAGAGGTAATCCAAATATAGAAGTAAGATGGCTATGTACAAAATGTGTCACGTACTTCAGTGGCTGAATGCAAATGTCCAGCAATATCGCATAATCGCAAAAAGTCTTCGCGATGAAGGTAAATTAATATACAACCTCCCTTTTTCAATGTGAATGGTATAGTAGCCCTGCCACACCCAAACTCCCGCTTAAACCAAAACGCCGCTCGTGTAGAAAATCAAGCAATTATATGTTGTGCCTCGATTGGTGCCTCGTCAACCACCCGTTCTCGGGTTGGTGACAGCCCAACCGTTTATTTCATCCACGCCCATATCCATTTCATGAACGCTTTGCCGTTTTCAGATGTGAAACCGTCATCTGGGAATTCCAGCCTCCCCTTTCGTGTTTTGCTCGTCACTTGCACGGTGTTTTGAAGATCGTTAGATCGTTCAGGACCCCATCTTGAGAAGTGGAACCCATGTTTCTTGAACTTGTAGCCGATGACTAGTAGGAAAAACACAGGTATTCCAATATAGGCAGCAAGAAAGTGCCTGGTGTTGAATGGTGTTTCGAGGAAGGCTCCAACTCCGTTAAATATGATAAGAATAATGCAGGAAACTAATCCATATGCAGCTTTTAACCACTGGCCGTGAGACTTGTATGGGTAGCGTGGGTGATCACGCTCATAGCAGCCAGACTGCGCTTGGGATGTATTTCCATAACTTTTAGCTTCGCCGAGACTATATTTATATCATACAGTTAGCATATGAATTGCACTGGCATTCAGTTTGAGTGGTAAGGCAAAAACGTACGTCCTGTAAAAACATAGATATGTCCCACAGATGGCAGTGTATACGATCAAACATGAAACTGTGCAATTAGTCGCAAGTTCGCCAAGTCTCTGTGGTAACGTCGTTGTATTAGCAAATATTCGCTAGCTCATGACGGGGACTTGTGTGCTAAGAACTACTCACCTGGCCAGGGCCACCAGTAGGTCCCATATAAGCGATCATCATCAAACCAGCTGTTGCAAAGACCGTCCTCAGAGGCACACCCAAGTGACATTCTTGGAGCCTTCGCGTAAGCCACCTTGGCCCGGTTTGCTCTCGCAGAGCTAGAGTATGTAGCACTCTTGATGCCACATACATCGAGTTTATCGCGCAAGTAAATGCCGAGAACACATACATGGCATTGAAAAAGTGCGCGACGCCAGGGAGACCAGCTTCAACAACAGCAATGAGGAAGACCGATGAGCTGCCAACCGACTGTGCCTTTCCGTTCAAGAATGGGTGGTTTCGTGGGACCAGGAAAGAAGAGGTAAGCATGGCAAGCGAATAAAGAGTGATGACACGTAGGTTAATCTTTCGGGCTGCCATCTTCATGCTCTCAGAATCAGCAAGAGATTTACTCTCAGCGGCTGTGGCGGCGACAATGTCCATCCCAACGTATGAGAATATCACGTTAATGATGGTAGTCCTATCCAGAAGTTAGCGAATCATCAGGCGCCGATGCCAGATCTCGAGACTAAACCTACCACATCCCCAGAAAGGAGCCCATGGTCCCTTTTATTTCCATCTGTACAGTGTTATCATCGCCTCGGACTTTATAATCACGACAAATGAACGAGAAAGGTTGGTCCCAGTCTAGATGATTATAGATTAGTTATTGGCCGTTCTCCTGACATACAACAAGTAACGGAATGATGGTACTCACATTTTGTACCAACTGGGTCTTTGTAGTATGCGTTTGATCGAGCTATGGCAAATCGTCAGCTAAACTGGTATATAGATATAGGCATATCTTAGACAGAGTTGACGAACGTTGCATGGTATCCAGTACGACCATCATTACTATGATCATTGTTATAAAGCTGAGCTTTATGCTTCCAAATACATACTCCAGCTCGCCATAATACTAGAAACCTGGTTAGCTATATATATAAAAAAAGGTATATAAAGGACGAGTTTTGTACAAACCTTCACTGGAAGCATATTTATCATTGTAACGAGGAATAAAAAGAGCGTTATCCACACGGCAGGGTGTACGTTTTCGCCGGTTGCCCAATGTAGGAAAGTTTTCCCGTCATCATAGCGGAATCTGACAGAGTTCGTCACTGCAACTAGTTGATCTGCTGCAAGTACGGCGTAGGCAAACCTGTAGATGGGCTGATATCAATAACTGACTGTGTTTCAGGGGCTCATCAGGGAAGACCAACCAGTATACCCAACCGACGGCAAAACCAACACCTCGATCAACGAAACGGCGAGGAAACTCCATCACTGGTGCATTAACAGGCATAAGGGCGGTCATCTCACCCAGACATGAGATGACAGAAGAGATGACGGTGGCCATCAGCACATAACAAAGCACAGCACCACCGGGTCCAGCGCCAGCCAGTGACCTTCCGCTCCCAAGAAAGAGACCTGAAAGTAGTGTTAGAACGAAATAATTACACAAATACTCAGTGGGACGGTGAAAGCTGACTTACCATTCCCAATTGTTCTGATTCAAGAAGAATTAAGGGTTAGTGAAAAGGGCCATTAGAGAATTTGGATGTACGATAACCATACCCAGAGAAAGCAATCATCTAGAAACAGAGTCCGTTAGCCAAATCCAATCAAGACATCACTCGTGGTAGTGATTTATACACAGAGCTGATGGCTGGAGGGGCGAGAAGAACTTACATTGATCTGTCGTTCGCCCAGTACTCTCCTACACAAAACAAACTTGATGTCAGCAACGTCTGATAACAACCACGACGACAACCACAACCACAACAATAACAACAACGACAGCAGCCATGCTTGATCAAAGACCAGGAGGGTGGAATCTCATGTACCAGACGCTAAATCCTTTACGCTCACGGTGCTCCGTGTCAAACGTCGGTTCCTCCACCATTGTTCGTTCGGTTGGTGGATAGTCTGAACTGAGCATCGTTGGTGCCGCTGGGAATTCATGATAGCTGGGAAGCGAGTTTGCAGGTTTCTCAATGGGTTCCATATCGTTCGATGTTGCCGGGTGCTGCGGAGCTGCTGTCCATATACGTTCCTCCACCAGCCCCCGATGACGACCCTGAGGGCGGGCAACAATCGCCTTAAGAGCTGAGAAAGCCGAAAAGAGCAGTCGAAGTTGAAGTCGAAGTTAACGTCCAAGCTGAAGTCGAAGTCGAAGTCGAGGTATCCAAGAACGAAATGAGGCGAGATTTAGGTGTTAGGGGGAGACCAGCCTGTGCGGGATATATGGTCAAGAAGAGAAAGGCTTTCCAGGCCCAGTTAGAGATTACGGATGCGGAGGCTTCGAGCAGCGGCTGATATCAACATCTCTTGCATCCCGTCAGTTGTCGCTTAACGCAGAAAATGAGCAGGTATTCCTATTGCAGTTTCAACCCCGCGGGTAGATCAACAGGCAACGGCTCGGTTTACCTAAAGTGCAAGGAGGAATCGGGGATCCAGAGGAATAAAAGCCACTGAATCAAGGAGCGGCCTGCAATTACTGATAGACTTCGGGTGAATGGCGGTAGTAGGCTGATCGCCGGCTTGCACGTCTCGTATCAAGACACACTAGGTGCTGCGGTACCATGACATGGGCGCTGCAGGGAATCCTATCCTGGCCGAAGGAAAAAGAAATGAGCCTACAAAGTACATCCAGAAGCAAAAGGGAAAGCGCAAACCCTGAAACGGGCCATGGTGGCGCGGTACTACTCGGGAAGTGGATGGTTTTGAATGCTGGTCCTGGTCCATCAAGCCTCTTCTGCTGCACTAAAACCCGCTAGCAGGGCACTACAGGAGTCAATCGACACATTAACAACTCATACCAGCGAAGTTTGTTCCCTCGCACTCGTGATGCGTCAGAGCGTATAAAATGTTTCGTGACTATGGAGAGCCATGGCGAGTATAACGGGGTCGGGGGGGGCCCGGGAGCATCGCCAGTATATTCACCGCGATGTCTATAAAGAACGCCATCGGCTGTGGATAGAGGGTTCTCGAGAAGTTCTGATAGACTCGAAGCTACTGCGTGCCTCTTACCCGGGCGAATAATAGGAGATGGAAATCATTTGTTTCTTGATGGCCCGCTTTCCCGCTCAGCCTCAGTCTTGGAATGTTTCTGTTGACCACGAACCCATTCCAGCGAGCAATGAACAAGAGGGATGGAGGTGATCTTCGCAGACTCAAAACGAGCCGTCCTGATAAAACGAACATTGGCATGAACTGCAGTCACTGCAAGAGGCAAATCAGCAAAAGAAAATCGTTTGTCGCCATGCGATTTGCTTCCAGAAGCGCCCAAAGCTCTTAGCAAGGATATCTATCATTTTTTCACCAAACGATGCTAACCAGCTCCGTGCTTACCTGGACCCCTAACTTATATCTCCACGTTTATCGTATAACGTGGGAAATCGCTGGCTGAAGGATTTTGAGAAAGCCACAATGCGGCGAATACAAGATTGCACAAGATTCAGAGTACAACTAACTACTCTACACTCCTACCAATTTGAACCCCCTCGGTATGTGCCTATTAAGTACAACACCCGCCATACCACGGAGCGTATCACTGTGCCAGCCAACCGCCAGTGAGCTCGTTCGCAAAAACGTACTACCGTCTATGTAGGGATTAGCGACTGAGTTAAAAAAGTATAACCTTCCAGGATCTACGTATATATACGAGAGCGCTCTCCACACCTCCTGGAAGTTCCTCGCATTCGGCGTGTTTCTCTAAAGGACACATCCTGCCACGGCGACGAGGTGGTGGGGAAGGCGAGACAGGCTGAGAAAACAATTGCGTGAGAGAAACACCAAGGCAGAGATAGAGCTGAGGTTTGACTCATATTCCATGCAACAAATTGGCAATCTCACACTCCCAAGGCGTTTGGGCATCAGCGCAAATGCCAAATTACCGCTGGAAGCCGATGCAGGCAGCAGAAGGGAAGGGGAAAGTCGCGAAGGCCCCCTGATCGCTGCCCATCCTCACAGCGACCAGGACAGTTGCAGTTGATCGGACGTCGAAAAGTGTATATATACTGAAGGATAAAGATGATGGCCTTGGCTCTTTATGTCTTGCCGCAATATTATCGCCCACGACGAATTTTGATTGATAATCCCACATCCTCGGCAGGCCTCTAGACCACCCGAAAAAGAAAAGAGACCGAGAGTCGCAGTCAAGTCAGACCGCAGGCGATGTTCATGTGGATTTTCAGTCCTTCTTCCGTACCCGCCCCCACTCGTGGCAGCCTTTTGCCCTCCCTCTCCCCAGACTGAGCGCTGATTGCAGAGATCAAAACCTAACCGGGAGGTCCCCCAGCCATTCCTGGGGAGGCGCGGACACACTTCTCGGTCTGGCCTCCACCGCGAAGCGTACCGAGTAACCATGAGAGGGAACTTCATGGAATACAGCCAAGCGGTTGGCATACGGAATATACATCCTGAATCTGGTTGTTTCGCTCGGGCAAGGGCATCGTTATCTACGGAGTCAGTAGCCTAGCGTGCCCTTATTCCTTTGTGAACATAGGTTAACTTCTCCAACTCAACCTCCTGTGACCCCAGCTGGACCAGCATTCTTATTCGTTAAGGGGCAGCTAGCTCATAGACCAAATCTTATCGTCGCTGGGCTGGCGTGTTGGGTTCCGCTTTTTAACCAGCAATCCTTCGCTTGTCGTGTCCTTGGTCTGATCCCAGCCACAAGGATCTGGGGAGGGACCCAGCAGGATACAAATTCGACCCTCCTGCTCAACGAACAGTCGAGATTGAAACATGCACGGAGTGTGTTTTTGCTTTTCTCTTGCGATCGAGGAGACCTGACAAATGAGCAGGCTGGTCTGCCGGGCACTTGCTTGCATCGTTGAAAAAGCCTCCAGAAGCCGCGAAGAAAGGGTGAGAGAAGCAAGGGAGGAGTGACAAAAGAACCCGAAATCTCAGCTCTCGTCCACTTGAGCGCGCCAGAGCAAACCCTGTGTCATAGTAACCGCATTAAGGGACATTCCCGGGCCCCTAGCATTAATATTGATTTCCCCATACTCAGCCTTTCCGCTTAACCACAGAGAAATTCAAAATACAAAAGAGAAAAGGGTTTTTGCGTATTTCCACTACCATTCATTGGGCGCCATCCCAAGAACGCATACATAGCCGCTGCTTCAATCTCTCGATAATATAACATCGGTCATAAACCATCGACCATGTATATATATGTATGGGTTCCTAGACAGCAATTACGGAGTACATAGTTATCACCGCCGGGGAGGGGGTATCGACACCTTACCCTATTCCCTCCGGAGTACAAGTAGCGAGATTCTAATCTCCCAGGCACCCGATTCCTCGGTGCCCGCGAAAAGCCACATGAGCATCTATTCATGTAACAACGGAGATGGATGACCTCCAAGAAAGAGAAACATAAGTCGCCGCAGAAACAGACGCACGTCAGCCAAAACGGACGGTTGAACTAGGGGGCCAGGGCTGAGCCGTACACCATATATATACAATACATACTTACAAAATATAAGCACGACAGTGCTTCTGGATCGTGGCTGGGCAGCCGCCTTAGTTAAAACTCTTGGATGTCCCACTTAATGAGATCGTTAATTCGTTGACCTGTTGGCATTCGATCCTTATATCGCTCGTCATTGCCGTCGCCGTCGCCGTCGCCGCCTCCAGCCAGTACCGCTGGAGTTGACATCGAATATCTACTCACATCGCCCCGTTTATCGCATTCCTGACGGTCGTTAAGCGCATTCCTAAGCTGTCTCGTATCCATCCCCTAACATCGCTGCCTAAAGCTTGCCGCTATGAAAAGCCTTGTATCCCGTCGTGGGAAAGGCATCACCAAGCTAACCCGCCGCTGAAGTCGATCACCAGTTTCATATCCAGCCCGAAATCCGTCCCCGAGATATCTCGCCCTAAAATTATACGCCGTTCCAGTGAGGACGAGAGTTTGGGGAAGTGCATAGTGCATTACGTGGAAGCGTTCAGAGCAAACATATAACAACCCACCTGGGGGATAGCTAAGCCAAGGAAGAAAAAGGAGAGAGGAGGAACAGCCTATACATTTTGAGAGTAGGGACTTCGAATACTGGAGCGATCAAGCCCGCAACGGGCGAACACTTGCCCCCCAGCCGGGCCGATGCCATGGCTGCTGCCACTCCGTCTACCCAGTTCCTTCATCTAGCGAACGTCTTGAGGCTCCTATGTCTTCGAAGCGATGCCGATGATATAATACTGGAGCTTCTGGGCAGGTTCGCGCTGGATAGGATATACGCCGACAGCGACCGCGAGAAATTCCAACAACTCGTCAGCACTTTACTCTCACAACTAAATGCCGTCATTTATATCCAACGTCTATCGCTGCCATCGGAGAGGGAGCAGATAGACGAGTATGTGGGGTTCCTGGCCAACTGGGAAACAATTTCGCGATCTATTGAATTCGTGTTACAGCTTGTTATCGATGGACACGAGACCCTATTCAATGTCCACCAGCAGTTGGATGTACAGCTGGCCGACCTCGTCTCAACGGCGCTGCGTGTCTTGTCGTTTCATCCCAAAGGTCTACCCGATATTCAAGACCAGAAACACCGATTTGCCCGTATCCATGGGCTCTTAGATAAGTTGCATGATCGCTTCCCAGGACCCCGGCCATGTCTCCTACTTATCTGTCGAGATATAGCGAACGCATTGCGTATGGATCCTAATTCACTCCCCCTTCCCATGAAAATGAGGAAAGAAATCCCCAATTTGGCGTTAGATTTGGTATGGATAGCTCCCCACGCTTCTGTCCCTAAATGATTATCCCTGGATATCCTCTGAAATCTTTGTTTACTGATTACTTAGCGAAGTACCCTCTGCCTGAATGCTTATCGGATCGATATGTCACCACCATTGTCGAGCAGGACGGCCCTTCCGTCAATTGGCTAACACAATTTTTGGCCCTGAGAGATATCACCCAGTTCGTAGTTGGCGCCTCCATTCAATATGCGGTAACCGACGAGACGGAAGACGTATATCTCCCAGCATCATGTGCCAAAACGCGAAATGCGATTCTAGCCTCGCTCGATAAAATACGCATACCCAGCAACTATCCAAAATTGGAGTTACTTTCCATGTTCAGCGAGGCCTTTCGAACCATTTTACCTGACACTCCGCCGATCACCGGGTTCCGAAATCACTCAGGGTTGCTAGGTGACGTTAACGGCGTAGAGGCTATCAAGTCCTTCTGCCTGTCTCTTACCAACAGACAGATTATCCATCGGTCGAGTGATGGACCGTTGATGCGTGCGATCGCAGAGGTCAACAGGCGTATCACGCTCCTTGACGACCCGAACGAAACTTCTGATGGCACCTTTCCCCGAGCTTATGCACTGAATTGCAAATCCTGTCATCTTGCGGGAGATACACAGCTAAGGGTTCTAGAGCATCTTGAATTTCCGGTGCGTCCTAAAACTCAGAATTATACACTTTCTCTTTTAAGTGCTATAAAATTTATACTATTTCGTACTAATGTTATAAGCAGAGCCCGACAGAAGGGTCTGAGATAGGATTGCCGCCGAATACCAAGTGTGTACAATGCGGGCAAATAGTCACACTTGCCCGAGAGATACCCCTTATAAGGGAGACGTGGGAGCTCTTAAACGATATCGACTATAATGCCGATCCTCCCAGCGAAGAACGACACTTCTGCCCACCATACCAACTATTCCCCTCTAAGGTGAGCAACCCCAGTATAGCTAACGTATCTACCAAGCCTCTAGAAATTGTACTGATCATGTAATCCACTAGATGCCTTCTGATCAATCTTCATCTCTTCAAGCACCGCAAAGCCCTAACATCATTCCTAGCCCAGTCACTCAAGGAAGGTCCCCCATCACCATCAATAACGTATCTCCCATTTCCCCTGAATCAAGGCATATCTTTGATGACCCTTTTGGTCAAGACCACACACTAGGGTCCATAACCGAAATTGTCAGCCCTGATGTGGACATTTCCAGGCCTCACTTTACTCACACGTCTGATCAATCATCCCAAAATGGCTCCGAAACGTATCGCAAGCCTCCCAGATCGGAAAAAATGTCCAATATTCATCGCACAACTAGTAACCATAGTGTTTCCCCGCCACGGCCTGGAACGTCGGGCCGGCCCTTCATTCCCGGAAAAAAGTTATCAAGATGGCTTGGTTCTAAGAGGGAACACCGCGCAACAGCATCGGGAGATGCTAGCTCTCATTCATCCGGGTCAATGGAGAATCAACGGCCAGAGGAGATATGTCTGAAGAGCTTGACGAGTGCGGCGAGGTCCCAAGGAAAAGGGAAGGGTTCGAAGTTGATGAATGTCAGTCTTTCGCAGAATAGTACCAACGCCCTCTTTTGGATGCCTTCCACTATTCAGGTATGGGATGTTGGTGTGTCACCTGCTGCCGTAACTAGAGTTATTCCCACCGAAGGCTCTTGTCTCGTTGCCGCCGTTACGAAAAGGTATTTGGCATACATGGTTGGAAGTAAAGACCAAAAACTGACGGTATGTACATGGTATCGATTTCACCCTGTTTTGAACACATAGCTCATGTACAATCTCTAGCTTCGAATCGTGAACCTTTCACTTCCAACAGCCGCACCCCTTGAATACCAGATGCCTTCGTCTCAGTGGTGCAAAAGCATCGCTATCTGCCCACGGGAAACATATGTTGCCGTCGGGTTCGAAAACGCCACTGTCCGCTTCTTCAAAGCAGGCATGTTCGAACCCCAACGAGAATTTCGCCTTCATAACCGCTACCACACCACCACTGAGTGCGAGAATTGTCCTCCAGTTGACACTCTATCTTTTTCCACCGATGGGGAGACACTCATAGCAAGCACAAGGAATTTGAAAGGGGTAATCCAGACGTTTATCCGCAGGGCTTCGACATTTACATTCCAGGAGCTTGTCAATTGCCATTACCCCATACCATTACACGAATCAGAGGATGGTGGTATCTCGTCTGTTATTTATAGGCCCGGCGTTGGCGGAGAAGATGACCTAGTGTGTATCACCACATGGACACAATCTGGTATCCCAATTTTACTCTCGCCCAAGACTGGCCATCGAGTTGAAATTAAAGCCGACAGCTCAAGTCACCAACGCCGCCTCGGCACAAGAGTGCAATGCGGCGCGTTTTCTTTATCGGGAAAGCAACTTGGCCTGGTTAATGACAAGGGTCACCTGTACCTTGTATCTAACCTCAACTCAAGTGTTATGGAGGCTCGGAAGTTAGCCACCACTAGAGAGCTTACCGCCCGGTCTAGCTTTTTCTCGATGTCGTTCATGATCCTGCAGGGAGATGAGTCGATCGTGCTTGCATGGGCCGACGTAAGTAAGAGTGTGGGTTATGTTAGAAGAATACCCATACCATTTACTGTACGTGTATACCTAAAACAATTTCTTCATTTTTAACATTACTAACATTTTGTCGTACAGCATGGCGAGACTATGATGGCGGAAGTACAAGCGCATGCCTCAGATCTAACAGAGTTACCCGGGGACCTAGGAGCCGGTGGGTACAATTCGTTCTCAGATCGCTCAGGCGATAGCCACCACAACAACGGTCGCATCGCATCCCGGCCCGCTGCTCGGTACAGAACTGTCTCAACTCGACCCGTCGAATTACCTGCCACAGATGGTCTCATATCATTATCCCTGAAAACTCCAATAGATTGAAATTTTCGACGAGGAAATGGAAAAGCAAAGATAATTGCTACTCGCCACCCGATAGTTACCCTCCCCTAATGGGTATAATTGGGTGCATAGGAATCCCCACTCAACCAATCCCCCGCCGAATATACGGGTTGGATTAGAGCTCACTTATCAGGTTGTCGATGGATCGATCGTCACATTGCTTGTGTCAGGAGCCAAGCGCGGAAGTAAGCTGGAATTACATCAGTGATGCTGAAAGAGGGAATAACGATGAGGCACTAGTGCTGCCTATGAAACGAGAGATGATGTGTACTAAAGCGAGGGAAATGATGGCGCCGCAATTTTGTAATAGAGAGGGTATTTTTGTTTATGAGCCCTTCTTTCAGCGTCTGGATGACTTTTTTTTTGGGAGTATATACTATTATTACCTTGGTGCATTCCACTAGGCAGGGACAGATATAAGAACTTGGGAGGGTTGCACCATGTTTTTCTATAGGACGGCCATGTTTTATCTGTCTACTTATTCTAATATGGTGCGATTAAGAATAGGTTGTTGGGTATAAGATGTTAAATCTAGATGTTATATCGAAATATAATTCATCATAACGGAATTATAGCAGAGAGCGCAGGCTTTAACTATGTATTGCCCAGCGTTTGAATCTAACAGTAGCACCGTTTCTTGTTACCAATCATGATATGCTACCGCAGTGGCATCTTGTATTACCAACCCGGGATAAAGTGAGGGGAAATGGCTGCTCACACTCCCATTCCTTACCTGCTAGTATAACTATTAATTATCGAAATGGATAATCACCGAGTCTACAACGATGTTCAAGAGCACTACGGCTTAGCCGCTAGATCCAGTGACGATAACGCCTACAGCCGAAAAGTCGCAGAGGCATTCGGATACAGCGAAGCAGAACTCGCAAATACTCCCAAGGATGCTAACCTCGGTCTAAGCTGCGGAAATCCGCTGGCATTGGCCAACTTGAAAGAGGTATGTCCGGCCTCTTAAAACTATTAACCAACATTATTAACTATATAATAGGGCGAATGTGTGGTTGATCTGGGATGTGGTGCAGGTTTCGATGTCTTTTTAGCAGCCAAAGCTGTCGGTGCTACAGGCAAGGTCATTGGAGTAGACATGAACAAGGCAAATAGAAGATCCTATCTATATGGAGTTTTCGGCTGCTGACTTGGACTAGGACATGCTCGAGCGAGCGAACAAAAACAAGGAGAATGCAAAAGTGGAAAATGTTTCCTTCGTGGATTCACAGATTACAGCTATCAACCTATCTAATTCGGTTGCCAACTGTATCATTAGCAACTGTGTGGTGAATCTTGTCCCGGAATCAGACAAGCAGCTTGTTTTCAACGAAATGTTTCGCCTCCTCAAGCCTGGCGGCCGTGTTGCTATCAGTGACATTCTGGCAAAGAAGCCGCTTCCAACAAACATCCGCGAGAGTGTGGCTCTCTATGTTGGCTGCATTGCCGGCGCCAGCCAGGTTGAGGACTATGATAAGTATCTTCGCGAGGCCGGATTTAACGGTACGTGGGTTGAGCTTGATATGTTATATTGGACGACTGGATTTAGAGAGTGCTCACAATAAGTGCAGAAATCCTTATTATAGACGCCAACTCCGACCTCAATGTCTATACAAGTGCCAAAACGGATGGCGAGAGCGGCGGATGTTGTAGCGCACAGAAAAAACCGGACTGTTGTAGCGGAGAAGGCAACCAGACATCGGACATCCAAAACGTGGATTTTAATGAATGGGCTGGTATGTAATAATATTTTCATTCCTGGAGTGCACGACCTATTTACAACAGTCATAGGTTCCTTCAAGATTTACGCCGTCAAATCCTGACCAGTTTCGTTGATTGTTGCGCCTTTGGGGCTGGGGGTAGGAAGGGATCATTGGGAGGTGCTCGCTAGCATAACGGGGGGCAGAACAGTTTTCGTAACGGGCATGTTGGAGGTAGTGGTGTTTTATTATCGGCTTTAAGCAAGTAGTATAAATAACCCGGGATGCATTTATGAAAGTTGAAATTTCCAGTCGCTCTATTTCGCCGTGGATGGATAAATAATAGAAGCGTAGCTGGTTACCGAATGGCAAGTCTAACGACAAAAGCCGTATCCGGGTCTGGGAGAATTATGACCAACGGATATTATATGGGTCTATACCCATTAGAATCTGATAATTTGGTGGGAATAACGTAGAGTCGTTTGATTATTGTTCCGCTTCGGTCGCGAAATTGGCCGGATGTCAACCAAATGAAGGTAGGATTGCTTGGCCTTGCAAATCCAACAAAACCTTCCGTTTCCACGGTTGTATATGGTATACCCTCGAGTCACTTGTTGTCTATTTTGACGGTGCTGAACCGCCATCACCTATCAAGCGCCTGGAAGATGCTCATGTTCCCTACCATGCAGCTCATGTTTGAGGAGCAGCCCAACTCAGCCCGCACAACTTCCTCGTCGCAGTTTCCCCGCATACTGGCAATTATTCTAGCAGCTTCTTCGCATGGGGTCATATTGTCGACCCAGGGTTCAGCTGAACCGCCTGGGGATATAGGATCTGGCAATTCACCAGGGCCATCGACTTGGGGACTGGCAGTGTCAGCCACGTCACCGGAGCAAGCTTGCTGTACGGGGTTATGAGCTCTATCGACATCCGGTGAGGGGACCTCTGGAGGTTTCTGGCTCGCTGAACAGCCGCCTGGGCGACATATCGGAACAGGAGGAGCTGTGACTGCGTGTGTGGTGGG
Source organism: Arthroderma uncinatum (assembly GCF_011692745.1). Lineage (NCBI taxonomy): Eukaryota > Fungi > Ascomycota > Eurotiomycetes > Onygenales > Arthrodermataceae > Arthroderma > Arthroderma uncinatum. The sequence goes on from NW_022983867.1 coordinate 1,557,686, forward strand.
CGTATGTGGCACCACGACCGGTCGCTTTTCTGGGACGGGGATGGCGGTGCTCCCCTCGGCGTGGAAGAGGTACTCGTCGATCTTGGAATCAGACAAGCCAAAGGAATTCAGAAGTGACCTTAGCATAGCGTTTTGTCTTGCTACCTTTCTGGCGGCAGCCTGCACTTCGATAGTGACGTCGACTCCGTGGCGTTCGTATCTCTGGAGACGAGTTTCAAGATCCTGGATGTATTCCTTTCGTCGCGCACGAGAGCGGCGTTGGTTCTCACGAACCCGAGAAGCTGCTGAGTCGGCAGCCATGATCTGTCGGCGTACTCTGTGTCGCGTACCCTGTATATGTGATACTCTGTATACCTGAATGCCTGCTGGCGACAAGGAAGGCGAAGAGTTTTCGAAGCGAGATTTAAGGTAAAATAACGTTTTAGGGTTGGACTTTTCTCCCGCCGCCGGGACAGCGCCACGGACCAATCAGAGCGCGGCAGTGACATGTCCAAGAATAAACAAGAGAAACAGAAAGGGATTTATGTCCATTTATAAATAACTGAGTTGCTTGAGTTACTTGAGTTGACGGCGTGCTATTCTCATTTTACCTGCGGCGAGCCTTCAATGACCCCCTTTCCCGGCGTTCGCTTCTCGTCGTGCATCCTTCGCAGGCTCCCGCTCAGTCGCCCGGTGTATCTCGGCGGAGCCAGAATGGTTCACCTAGCCAGCGAGACTGTGCCCCTTGCGCCGTCTTACAACCATGAAGGAGATGTTCTGGCTGAAAAAATAGAGACTCTGGGTGTATCAGATCAGAGTAACCCGTCTCTCTCGATTACGGACGCAGAAGACGACCCGGAGATCCGAAAGCTGTACCGTCCATTTATCCTACCAGAGTCCAGCAATGACTGGATACACGATCTAGAACTGGACACGGTCACTGATCTTTCAACGAAATCATTGCAGGCTACGGGGAAAAGACTAAAAGTACTCGTGCTCTATGGAAGTCTGAGGCGACGGTATGCACTCTTTTCATCAGGCCTCCACTGGGCCAGCTGACTGTTCTCTAGATCCTATTCGCGGTTTGTTGCCTACGAAGCCTCCCGTATATTGTTTCGATTGGGCTGTGATGTACGGGTGTTTGACCCTGAAGGGCTGCCGGTTAAAAATGACGTCGACCATCAGCACCCGAAGGTACAGGAGCTGAGGAAGATGAGTCTGTGGAGTGATGGCCAGATATGGGTCTCGCCGGAACAGCATGGGAATCTCGTAAGTATAACAAGCCCTCTCTTCCGTTATACTTGGTTACTGCACCTCCCACGACATGCTGGCTGACTCAACATTATCTCGATAGACGGCCGTGTTCAAAAATCAGATTGACTGGATACCACTTTCCACGGGAAGTGTACGGCCTACCCAGGGGCGCACCCTAGCCATTGCCCAGGTATCCGGCGGCTCGCAGTCCTTCAACTGTGTAAATTCGCTTCGAATCCTCGGCCGGTGGATGAGGATGTTTGTCATTCCGAACCAATCCTCGATTCCGAAAGCGTATACCCAATTTCCAGACGAGGGCCAGCCTGATGACCAAAGACTGAAGCCCAGCGATAACCGAGGCCGACTAGTCGACTGCATGGAGGAGTTTGTAAAGTATACCCTCCTGATGCGGCCACATCTAGATCTCTTCGCAGACCGTTTCAGTGAGAGGGTAGAGCGAAGAGCAAAAGAGGAAAAGGAGAGAAAAGCACAAGCTGGTTAGTGGAAGGGGGTAACTTCACGACGATAGATTTTCGTGTAATATCGACTTCCATATATTAATGGTATACTTTGCCTGAGCTTGCTGTAATTTGAGGGGAGAGATGTCGCTTCATGAAAACATGAAGTCAGTTCATCATAACGGATATCACCACCGCTTTATGCTTGTAACAAGCCACGTAGGAACAACATCAAAAGCGTCCAATCTATCAAAAACGGCAATAAAACGGTAGTGGCAGCATATAAATCATGAGAGCTGAAACCAATACTATCTGAGTGATGGATATGTGGCCACCGTGTTTCATCGTCCCGCGATATCACTGCAGGGACCTCCAGTCAATGCACTCACTTGACATAATGTTGGCCACCTTCTCGTATACTCCGTACTCATCAAGGCCACCCACAGGTTTTGAATAGACATGTCGACTGACGGACTGTACAGAGTAGATGAATTCGCTTGCGAAGTCACCTGACATCGCCAGTTAACCGATAGCTGAGGAACTATTGACTAGTTAGCGCCCATCTACACAATCAACCGAGTGATGACGAAGAGACGAGGGCGATGCAGTGTTTGTGTACCTCATGCGCCTTGGCTACTAAAGCCAGGGCGGCTACCTTCTCTCGGTCCCTAAAAATAGATGGGATGGAATACGATGTGATGGCTCGAGGAGACGGTGCAATGCCCCAGGGCAGGCTGGAGAAAGGCTCAACAGGGGCATCTTTGACGGGCGACAAGCGACTGGCTTAGAGACGCACTTGGCACGATCCTCTGAGGCTGACTCCGCCTCAAGGCCGGAGTGGATTCGACGCCGGCATCGAGCGCGTAGGGCCAATTGCTGCCCTTGCGATACGGCTGGAACAGACGATGTGGCAGGACAGACACCACGGATGTCGATTGACGACTCTATTGCTCCGAGACCCTGGTCTGGATGGAGAACTAACTTGAAGGGATGCTCGATTTACGCCCTCTAGATTGGATCGATGCCAGTTCCTTTGCTAATGAAGGGCGTATCCGCTGACGGGGGTTGATTTCACGAGGCGCCCGACTTCAGCCTCCGTGCATATTACAAGAAATAGGTTAACTATTTCGTCTCAAATATACTCTGTGCCTGAGGATGGAATCATAACCGAGCATTATGATACGCGTCCTCCTCTTTTCTTCTTTATCTGCTCTCTCGTCTTTCTAATGCTACGTTGAAGATACATCTATACAAAGGGTCTAGCATTTGGCTTCCTGCTTTATTTATCTTTTGTTTGGTATTTTTTTTAACGCCGTTTAATAGCGTTTGCTTTTTCCGCCTGTTTGTGTATACGTATTCCCTTTCGTTCGATATGGGGTGGCTGCATCATGGCCTCATAGCTTTAACAGCATTATCAACAATCCCACATGCAGCTGCTAGACCCTCGCCATGGCCTAGTATAACACTGTCGAAATCAACGGGACACCAGGAGCCCTGTGAATTAATTTCCCTCTCACAAGCCAAGCAGTTGAAGAGTTACCCGGATGGTATGTACCAGTGTTGTCCTACGTGATAGATATCTGATACTTGATTCTAACCGTTTACTTGTAGACAAAAACTTTTTTGTTTCCGCCGAGCTCGCTCACTCATGTTTGACATCAGTTCCATTCAAAAAGAAAGACGCCCTAAGATTGATTGATGGCCTCGATTCCTTCTTCTCGTGGCAAAGCACAATAGATTACCTCAAGAACCCCCCAAAGGGATATCTACTTCCCGGAATCGACCTTGTCAAAACTTTAAAGGAAATTAGAGACAAAGCAGCCGGCGACAAATATCCCAACGAATTTGAATTCCAGAGTGATATAGCTAGGCTGGCATCATCTGCACACGATGGCCATTTCAACATCAACCTTGATGCTATCAGTATCTTCTCCTTTCGACGGGATAGAATTGGCCCGCTAGTTTCGGTTTCATCAGATGGGAAGACATTTCCAGAAATATATGTCTATCGTATGTGGTCTAGTATATCCTTTCGCTCGTTTTGGCATGCAGCAACTAAGTAGATACTAGGGGATGTCAATGTTACCGCAACAGAGAAGGTGGACTGGAAACCATCTGCCATCAAGTCCATCGATGGCCAGGATGTCTTCGAATGGCTGCGGGACTGGTCGTACCACACATCCCACCAGGATCCAGATGCACTATATAACGCTCTATTTTATTCCATCCCGAGATATGCACAAAAGTCTTTCGGGTCCTTCTTTGCCACTACGGGAGCATACACAGGGCCAAGCACCACTCTTACCTTCAAGAACGGAACGACGATGGAGTATCCGAATTTTGCTTCTTTTCAAGACTCATTTGAAGGCGTGACAGATGGCAGCACCTTCTATGATAAGTTCTGCAGTGGAGACATAGCATCACAGCAACCGCGGAAACGTGATTTGATTATGGCTACCAGTCCTCCTGACGTTCATCGGCGAGCTACCCCTGGCGAGTCCTCTAGACCATTCTTCCCCCACGCAGTGGAAGAGTTCAGATATGGCGATGTGGCGGGTTATTTCCTGGGCAACGAGCATCCAGACACCGCTGTTCTATCTATCAACTCGTTTTCCGGATCAGACGAAGAGGATAACCTACAGTTTGACGAATTCAGCTCTGTCATTACCAGGTTTCTGGCAGCATGTAAGAAGGAACGAAAATCGAAACTCATAATTGACGTGACTGCAAATGGGGGTGGTGCTGTTTTCTTAGGATATGACACATTTAAACAGGTAAGTCATTTATTTCACTTTCGTCTAATCTGCTGCATTTTCGTGTCTAATCTATTTTTTTCTTAGCTATTCCCCGATACGAAGCCAAATGATGCGTCTAATCTTCGTGCTACAGAGCAACTAGATATCATTGGCAGCAAAGTAACGGCTGTGCTATCAGACCCCGAGACTCGCAATACCACCATGGGCAGGAGCCTGCGAGGAAGCCAATTCGACATTGGAGTCTACGTCGACACCAAGGGAAACGCTCTTACCGACTGGCGTGATTTCTATGGCCCAGAGAAGGTTGGGGACTTCAACTTCACGCACCTCTCCTCGTGGAATCTGAAGAGCCAGGACCTGGCCGACGCCTCTGGCGGCGCTGTCGTGGCTGGATACCAGGATCGTGCAAGCCTACCGCCACAGGTCTTCAAGCCTGAGGACATGGTTCTCCTGACAGACGGCACCTGCGGCTCCACGTGTGCTATATTTTCAGATTTACTGAAGCGCAACGGCGTGAAGTCGATAGTGACAGGCGGGCGTCCGCGTGACGGTCCCGTCCAGGCAGTCGGAGGCGTCAAGGGCTCGCAGGTGCTGACGTATCTGCAGGTATACAACGCCGTCTCGGTCCTGTACCGCAAGTACCTGTCCCCTCGAGAGCAAGCCGAGCTGGCCGGAACGTCCATTGGCGAGATGGTTCGAACCGGAGAATACGTTCTCGCGCGAACGAAGAGAGACGGCCTGGGAGGCCGAGTCAACTTCCGCAATGCAGTCCGTCCGGACGACGAGACGCGGACACCTCGCCAATTCGTCAACGAGCCCGCGGACTGCAGGATCTGGATGACACCGAATATGCTGTTCGACCTGAATGACGTCTGGAATGCGGCCCATGATGTCGCTTGGGGCAACAGCAGCTGCACGTCCGGGTCGTCTCCCCCGGCAGGCTATTAATAAACCATGTTCCCTGTAAATATTTGAGGCCCTCTTGACATGACTTTTTCTGCACTCATCCGTCATGCATCGGATATCGAAATATCTGCTTGCACACGATTTCAATATATATTCCCTGCATCTGCCTTTTGTGACACCAGCGTTTTCTGCATGTACATAGCGTGAGCCACGAATACCACGAATACTAGAAGTAATATAGAGAACTAGTGAAGTACTCCGTAGTAGAACAGGAAGACGAGCGCGAGGATGCTGGCGAAGGTCGCACTTCTCATCCCTTGACGTTCCACATCGCAGCCAACTCGAGGCCGCGCGATACTGCAATAGGCATAGGCGGCATCCAACCACTCGGGATCGTGATATCATGGGCCTTTTTTTCTATGTATATCATATATATATATATACGACACTCCCCGGGCACTCTTGCTGAGTGGGTTCAAGGGGCTCTTCGTCTCGGATCTCATTCATCTGGTGGCGATGGCGACTCTCTGAAACACAGCCTGGGACCTGATTTCTTTTCCCGAACTTCAGAACATCTGCGCTGCGCGTCCAGGATACATCGCATCCAGGATAACATCGAACAGGACGGCCCTGCAACTCTCGTCTGGAAGCCCTTTGCCAGACGCAGCATACTGATACAGGCGGTGGAGTCGTCTTCGCGTGCGTTTGCTGGCGCATGCCTGTCCAGGCTGTCCAACAAACTCATGGCGGAGACGATTTCCATTACAATATGTGGTGACGGAGGATGCGGTAGGCTACGCCCTTGCGACTCTCGAGCTATAGCGGCGGTGCTATAACCGAGAGATCTGGTCGATGGCTCTTCGATCGCGATCTGTGGCCCGCGGTTTGTCTTGATAATAAGCTGATCCTGATCGTGCGCTAGGCAAATCGTCAATAACGTTGCGCCTGGTTCGAAGCCAGTGGACTCATGAGTATGTTTGCTCCCCTGAACCCCCTTGAATCTATCCCCGGTCAGAGGTCGAACAAGCGGCTAATACGATGATATATCTAGTTATGATCCAACAATCGGTATTATCCCCTCATATATGAGACCAGCCCCGCCTCTGAAGACGATGTATAGAATGGACGGTCCCCCTGACATATTCCCACGGCTTTATAGAAGATTCATACTCCGTCACCCGCACGATCGATGGACTGCCGTACTTCCTCTCTCTCACAGACACTGCTGGCCAGGAGGAATATCGCGGTCTCTGGGCAGCGTCGAACCTGAATTCAGATGCCTTCCTCCTCGTGTACGATATTACCAATGAGTCCAGCCTCGAGACGCTGGACCATTTCATGGAGATGATTGATATGGAAACGGAAACTCGAGACGAGAAAAACCAACGATTGTTGAAGCAGTTCTATACCGATTACCCCAATATCGGGCTAGACCACCAGCCTGTGATCGGGATGCCCCCGCCCGTGAAGATTATTGCAGGAAATAAATGTGACTTGAAAGAAGCGCGCGTGGTGAGCGCTAGACAGGGTCTAGAATGGGCCAGAAGAAGGGGCTGTGGCTTCATGGAGACAAGTGCGTGGGAGATGGTGAATATCGAAGAAACGTTTGCCCGTGAGTTATCAGCTTTGAACAGCATCAGTGGCAAGGCGCAATGCTACCTGTGCTGACATTCGAGTAGTGATCGTACGACGCGTAGTCGAAGCCCGTAAAGTGCACCGCGAGCAGCAACTATCTCAATTACATGCTCTTAGGCAAGCCAGCTACCTACCTTCATCTCCACGCTATTTCTCCCCTTCGCATAGAAGGACGATACAGCCCGTTGCTCACAGCCAGACGGCTCCTCTCACAACCGAGGAGCGGCAGGAGTCAGCAGAACACAGCGTTCACTCGGATTCTAGATTCCAGCGACGAAGCCTGTGGCGTACGTTCACAGATGCGTTCTCTAAACGAACTACTATGGGGCGGCCATCAAGGCGTCGCAAGTCTTTCCATCCAGCTCCAAGCCAGTGGGAAGCCCAGGCCCAGAGTCGTCCGGAAACGCTGTCTACTAGTTCAAGCAAGAAGCCAGACCAGGATATAAGTGAAGCCGCCTACTCAAATAAAGAGAATAAACGACGGCAGCAGCGACACGATACTGTTCAGAGCAAGCATTTCAGACATTCCGAGCGCATATCTCTCCCATGGTGGAAGAGGTTGTGTGACTATCGTTGACCCCCCCTACATACCCATATATAAACCGTCCCGTCCATTTGTTGCCTCTATACCATCGCTTGACTTATCTCCTTTTTTTTCTCTTTTACCTAAGTATTTCCCAATTCTGGATATATCTATATATTTTGATTCTAGTCTCTCAGGGATAGCTGGTTGCATTTCCTTATTTCCTGGGCTAGAAGGCCACCCCTCCCCTCTTCGCTATTTGATTTTATAGAGGATTGCATCACTGCACCTATTTCTACTCGTTTTCCTGTTTTTCTTGATATCTAGCGCGTCGAGACCAGTGGCATACACGTCATGCCAGTCGTCTTTTTTTGGTTGATGATTATGTTCACGTATATATATTATTTATGATGCCAATACTTTCCAATATCTAGTTTCTGTTTATGCCTCCTCTGACATTGCCATCGGAGTAATTCTCCAACGTCCCGTGCCTAAAATCAAACCCTAGGTTTGTTTATCTTCCCCCAGCTTTGATATGACCCAAGGAGTAAGTAAATCCTATTTAGTCTAGTAAACAGAGGACTCTCCAATGGCAGCATCGTAAAATGGCATCCTCATCATATGACACCGAGATTAAAGGCAAAACTGCAAGGGAACGATGCTTATCCCAACGCTAAATCGGCCCAGAGGCGACTGTTTCTCCATTGACTTTGACATCAGCGTGCAATATCTTGATCTGCTTTGTGGGTTCCAGGTTACCATCCGACTTTAAATCGCATATCACGAGACTCGACGTCGAAATAATCTTTAGGGCAGAGATATAGTAAGGGACCGTGGCAAGAAAAAGAGAGAGCTGGCCATCTCTGGCGTAACATTAGGCGAGTTCACCCAAGGTACCACTGGGGTAGCAGACCATGGAACCAGGCCTCCCAGCTCTGTTTATCCCATTGACTTTGCTGAATACCTGTCCTTTGCGCTGTAAACCACTGGAAAAGGGAAGCCCAGATACCATGGCCCAAGTAAAGAGGCGTGTCCTGGCTCTGAAGAATATGCTGAGAAGTTGGTAAAATGTGATATGTGCGTCATATATACGTATGTTGTCCATGGCTTTCTCCTATCGATCGTTGCCAATGCAGGTTTCATGGCCATCAGCCGACGGGATCTACTCCCAACCCAATTCCCGAGTCTCCATATTCGAGGAGAAGCTTGTCGTTCTTAAAAGGAGCCGCCCTGGCCAAGGGTAAACACCATATATAGACACCTATATATGCATCCATGCTGGGGTCCTGACTCGACGAGCATACAGGAAAGGCAGAGCCCTAGGGATAACCAATGGGAAAGTGGGTGGTCAAATCCTAAAGAGGATCCCAATATCAAGCACCCTTGGACAAAGCACAAACCGGCATTTCCCCCGAACCTTACAAGTCTACCTTGACGTGAGAATGGCGAGGCCCTTGTTGACTATTTCGTCATAAGAGTATGCTGTATGGAGTACTTGGGATGTCGTTATGGTAGGTGGACGAAGTTTCGGCGGCCATGAATAATAGTGAGTTATGTGCTTAATAATGGACCGATATGCTCGGCCGTTGGCTTCTTTTGCTCCCCGAAATGGACGAATTTTGTTGCATTCTCGAACTTTTTTGAAGGAAGAAAAAAAGTGGAAATAAAATACGGTATGTATTTTATGTATGTAAAGTGGTATTGTGGTTAATAACACGTGATGAGTATTATTTTTATGCTGCTTTTTTGTCTATATATCAAGAGTTGAACCTCGTCGTCATAAGAGAGTAGGGAAGGCTGACTGTTAACGCGTCTACCTCGCGGTCTAACGACGTGGAAACCAGCCTCCCTCGCAGCCACGATATGACGAATCTAGGCGCTTGAGTACGTGTCAGGGAGGCGGCCCGTCGTGCTGGGCGGGATACGCTCCCTGGAAAGCGATCAAGGCACTACTGACCAGTTGCTGGGTGAATCCGTCCCTGAACAACCCCTACGGTCGTGGGGTTGGCTCCTACACGGGCTGGGAGCCCATTCACCAAGAGGCTGGAGGTCTTGTGGACAGGTTACAGGGGATACAATGCACCCCCCTTTTCAGCTTTCCAGGAGATTGATGTCTCCCAGGAGGACGAGGATATGCGAGCCCCCTTGCTCAACTAACACCAACGACACATAGCAGACCGTATTAGTACATTCCTGCCTCGACATCTCAGCCACGGCCGCAACGGTTGCCCATTTCAGTTACAGGATCGTATAGCTTTTCGTCTTCAGGGGACGTAAAACCCGCACATATCTCCCCGCAGTTCACCTCGGCCAACGAATGACGAGAATCTTGCTGCCTGTACACGCCGTAAAGGGGAATCGGGCCCTTGGCCTTGCGAATTCTGCGCTTGCGCCCTAAATGTTGAAACTATTCCAAAACAGACCAAACGGAAAGGCAAAAGAACGACGAAGGAGCGACACCACGAGGGCAAGCGCTGCAATTCACCAAATATAAGCACGGAGCACGATGCTCGCTCCCCACCGGCGATGGAGAGTCGCTAAGTCCGGTATTGTTTTACGTCGATACGGCTCGGATACGGCATTCGAGTCATTACTCATTTGAAATCAAAAAGCTGATGCATTATTAGTCAGTCAGCTAAAGTCTGTTTAATGCACCAGAAAGCCTCAGTGGCATGATCGTTGATGATCTACTTTTTTCGCTCCGGGCCCGACTCGGCGACGACGTTCCTCCACCCGCGGACGAGGAGAAAACGAAGAAACCCGCGGAGGAATGGAGTGGGCGCCCGCTATCGATTCATTATTCTGGGAGAAGCGGCATTTTCGCTTTGAAAATAACGGGTGTAATTACACGCCTGTCTGCGTCATGGACACCTCATAGGAGAGTATTTGCGCATGGCATGAGAGGCCGGCCAGCACAGCAGGTATAACTATATCATGGCTGATTCGAGCGTCAGGACTTATCTCGTTACTTTATTGGCCTTATTGAGAGAGATGCAAATATGCCCTTTGAAACGGTAATACCTAACACTGTTACGTGAATTTACCTTTGTTTGACATATTGACCCAGGATTCGGTGTAGTATTTATGCCTTAGAGTTGAGCCAAGGACATCCTCCCCTACACAGAACGGTAAGGGATACATATGGGTCGGCGAGTAATGGTACTCGCAGTCGTACCTTTGGATCGGCTTATTTTTAGCTTTAGACTTATTTGCATTTTCACTTTGAGCTGTTGCTGCCAAATTTCCAAATAGGACGGATCCAGCTCCCTTGCCCAGCTCGCAGCACGGAGACCGACTGCTTCAACTCCGTCCTTACATAGCTTCTGATTAATCATGGGCATAGCTGAATGTTTCCAGGCTGTAAAAAACTAAGTTTCAGGGTTCCTTCTGAGATGATTCGTATATAACTATCCAAGCCCGCCATAACCCCTTCCTTTCCTTCTCCTAGGAAAGAAAGTTGGTCCTCTGGTGAAGTCAATCCTAGACCTCTCCAGAACACATCTATAAAGCATCATTCCTCATCTCGCCTTGCATAGATCCCCGCCACTCGAACCGGCCATTGTTGACATCATACTTATCGCCGACCCAGCATCATATCAACTATCTATCCAATACTGCATCGCGCACCTGACAGTCTCGTCCACTGGCTCTCTTAGACCTCTAGAATCCGGACTATCCTGATCCATTACTTCGTCCCATCACGCAACGGGGACGACAACGAACGTGCGAGTCTCGGCCCTTGGTGCGCCTTCGACCTCGAGCAGCTGACGGTCATCTGTCATCATTATCGCAAGGATTCTTATAGCCGTGCAGTCGTCCTGCTCTGGATGCTGCTCAGTCCATTCAACAGCAGCGCAACAACAACCAATATTTTTTTATCGATATCCCGCAAACCAAGCAATACCCACGAATATTTTTAACTGGAGGCCAGTCTCCTTGCCTTCCTTGAGAGTGATCAAAAGAACAAGCTAGTTATCGGGGACCTCTTCCATCTCATATATATATTTATATATATCTGTAGAGGAATCTCAGCAAGAAAAACAAAAACGGAAAAAAAAAAAAAAAAAAAAAAACCCTCGTTTAGTATTGTGCATATGTCGAGCTCAAGTACTACATCACCGCTGGACTCTCCAGACGGCGGTATTCGCAAAAGAGTCTGCAAGGCCTGCGATCGATGTAGGTTGAAGAAGTCGAAGGTAACAATTTGTCCAGTTTCCCATACATAAATGCAGGTCACGTGCTAACCATATCAGTGTGATGGAGTGAGCCCCTGTGGGCGGTGCAAGGCCGATAATATGATTTGCAAGTATGGAGAGCGCAAAAAGGCGCAAGACAAGGTCTATCCTAAAGGGTATTTCCCTCTTCCCCTTGCATTCTGAGCCCTCGTTGAGCGTGTGCTGATTTGTGCTCGCAGGTACGTCGAGATGCTGGAAGAGCAGCAGTCACAGCTGGTCTCTGGTCTACAAGAATTATATAAATTAACTATTGACGGGAAAAGCTGGCCGGGGAGCCCACTGAGAGAGACCCATAACGGATATCCGCTCACGCACGACATACTAGACCGACTGGGAGCATTGAGACCAGAGGGCCCGACCAACACCTTTGGACAATTTGAAGAAAATCTTGTGTTAGCACAGCAGAGATTGATGGGTAAAGGTGCCGAAATGCAGCGTAAAGACTCCTCTGACGGCACTTCTACCGGAGCCAGTTCTCCCTCCTCGTCGAACCGCCTGAGCACCGGGAGCCTATTCTCGAACGAGCCTTTCCCACCGAGACTTCGAAAGCCTCAGAGCCACCAGGTGCAAATCAAACAGGAGCAGGCCAGACAGGCATATGCCAACCAGGCGGACGAATACACTCCCCAATTGAATATTGCTCGGATACAACAAGGATATGCACAGCAGCAAAAGGAGCGCAAACGTCAGAGACAGCCTTCGGTAAACCAGCCCTCGGCAAACCAGCACTCGGCTTCGCCAAATCAGCATTCGCCAAACCGGCCGTCACTAAGCCAGCCGCCAAACCAGCCTGTCTATTTCGCTCCCATGCCCAGCACCCGAAATGGAACGAGTATCAGTCAAGATTACCCATGGGGATTAGATAGCTCGCCCGAGAGCATGCTGTCCTTTGAACCTCAGCTACATGTAGAGCCTCTTGACCAGCAAATAGGGCAATTCGCCGCTCGCCACGCTGCCATTGCTGCTGGGTTAAACAGCTGTTTACCCACCGATGAATTCAATGAGGATGAATTCAATCTATACTTCGATACAAACCCGAATGGCCTGGCACGGATTTAGATTTTTTTGGACGGAGACCGGAGTTATGGTCCCTATATACTTTATTTTCTACCGTCACGCTTACGACTTTCTTTCTATTCTCGTTGTTATTTGCTGCGTTATACTTGGGAAGGGGTGGCATTTTGGATATTGTTTCAGGCATAGCATTGTACAGTCCCGGGGTGCACAGGTGTTTGGTCTTATGCGTTCTTCTAGTTAATGACCTGTTTTGTTTGTCTGCGCGGACACTTGCTGGTGGCATATCTCAATCTCTCTCTCCCCCCTCAGTCAATTTCGCCTAGATTCCAGTACCGTCTCACGGTCTTCACCCACACCATAATATACCCGGTTGTGGTTGTTCTAGGCATCCAGTTGTTTTGCCCTAATCGCCTAATTACAAGTGGTACTTTTAACCACTAAAAGTACGCTTCTACACCAACTCTGTTCCTGTCGCCGTTTTTGGCTTCGACCTTCACTGTACTGCTAAGGAGGCGCCGCGAGTACGATACATACTTAATATCTACCTATATTCGCTCTTTTGCCTGCTCTCAGATCAAATCCCCCCTTTTTTACCTGATGGAATAACCATATGTGCCAGATTTGGGGAGCATGGAGTAGGGCACAGCTTTGACTACTCCCGGCTCTTACACTAACTATTGTGCCTGTTGAGGTAAAATAGGAAGAGACAACCTAATCTTGGATCCTACAGGGCCGTCAGCCGCTTCTCGGAAGGACGGTAGGCTGAATAAAGCGCACAGTAGCCTATCCTTCTAATGCAAATCGATCCAACGACGTGTAACGCCGTATATCTCTCGGACAGATTTCGGTCTGAGCCCCAGGCCAGCAGCAAGCAAGTGAGAAGCAGTGATAGGCTACTGCAAGAGGTTACGTACATACTGATACCTGCCTGCATATGTACATAAGCTGTAGATAGCGCAATATAGAAGCAATGCATAGTACTCCATCCGATGTCTGGGATAATTAGTTATGGTCCAACCGTCGATCTATATATGCGATTCGGCGTCATAACTGCCCCTTTGCCCGTCTCCACCGCCATGTGTACATTTTATAGACCGTGGCCTTGCCGTTATCTGATGGGGCATCCCGTAATTTTGCATAAACAATCCTTACTGCACTTATGTACGGAGTATGCATCTCTGACAATCCTTACGTAGACACACTGCAAGGCTTGACAGGGGTTGCACACGTTCTGGCTAACCGAGCAAAAGAAAAAGAGAGCCAGGGGGATCCTTTCAACTCCTGTATTTACGGGACTATGTTTCTAATATTGGTATTTTTAAGTGGCCAGCCTAAGGCAGCCTCTCGCGTACTTTATCCCTTCGCCCGCCGCATAGCCGACCTCTCGTCGCATCCGCGCGAAAAACACGGAGCAAGCACACAAGGCGATATGGAATGTCCGATTTACGTGCTCCATCTTCGTACTCCGTAGTCATACTCCATAAACTCCATCCGTATAATATTCTCTCGGCAGATTTGCAGCTGGACAAGCCGAGGCTGAACGCCCAGGTCTTTTGCCAGGCCGGAGAGCCTTCGCCTATGACGTCACTTTGCGGTTTCTGATCAAGTTTGAAGATCTTCTAGAGGCCAATGAAGAGGCGATAGAACATCGCGAAGGAGGGTACTACCCATAGCCAGCCTTGGAAGAGCCTTGGGAGGTCTTGGGGACATCTTGGGGATCTTGGGAAACTCTTGAGTAGAATGCGCCAGCCTGGGCTTTTGATGCAAGGCGCAAACCGACAGCCCACTACTCCGTACAATACGCAGCAATGCCGCAGTCAGAAGAAGACACCTCGTTTACCTTTCTCCCGTTCGGCGCCATCATCCAAGAGTTTCGTGTTGCGGGCCAGAACATCGTCCTCGGCCTTCCCGATGAAGATGCGTATAGGAAGTACAACGAGCCGTACTTTGGCTGCACCATCGGCCGGACCACGAATAGGCTGAGAGACAGTGTCCTCAAGAATGTGAACGGTAAATCATATGTCATCACCACGAAGGAGGGCCCAAATTCCTTACATGGAGGAAAAGCTGGGTGGGACTCTCGAGTTTTCCGTGGGCCCAAACCTGTGAATAGGAATGGCTGGGAAGGCGTGGAGTTTAGATATCTCAGCACGCATGGAGAAGAAGGCTATCCTGGCACAGTGGAACTGAGAGTCTGGTATTCAGCTGGAAAGAAAGCTGACGACTCTGGCCGTGAGAAGACGGCGCTTGAGGTCGAGTATGAAGTGGAATTTATCGGGGCCGAGTGCGAGGAAACAGTCGTTGGAGTTACCAACCACAGGTAAAGGCTCCATCTGTCTCTATCGTCTAATTTTAAAGATAGCAACTGATATCTCTGAAGTTACTTCAACCTGAGTGGTGCTCCGACGATCGATGGTACGGAAGCTGTATTGTCGACTGATAAATATCTCCCAACAGACTCAACCGGGATTCCCCTGGGTAAGATTGAATCATACGGCCCGTTAAGGGTCACAGAGCCCTTCTTGATCGACAAAAGCTGCCCTGATATCGACAGCTGTTTTGTTATGGATACGGATCCAAAATCTATACCTCTTGATACCAGATCTAGAGAGCCGAAGCTACTGGCCTCGTTTAAACATGCGGAATCAAAAATGCATCTGGAAGTCCTCAGTACAGAGCCGGCCTTCCAGTTCTATACTGGCAAGTACATTGACGTTCCCGCCGTGGATTCGTTTCCAGCTCGCGGGCCTCGATCGGGATTTTGCGTCGAGCCTAGCAGATATGTGAATGCCCCGAATGAGCCAGAGTGGCGGGACATGTGTCTGTTGAAAAGGGGCCAGATATGGGGTGCAAGAACTGTTTATCGATCGTGGAAAGAGTGAAGAAATGGTCTTAGGCTCTTTTTCCTTATCTCTCTCTCCTCGTCCAGAGCATGCAGGTTTTATCTTTGGTCTTTGTGGCTTCTTCAATGAAGCTTGTATGTTGAAACACAGCTGTGCTTTCTCTGTGGTAAGTCCCGTCCTCTGATGTCGATTGATGCTTGAAGGAATGGCCTTTCATGCCCCTTTACAGTCCATAGTCTAGCCTTCACAATGGAATATTTGATACCGGGAGTCGACGAGTTCTAGACAATAGATCGAGATCTATCTACCGTCAATGGACGGGTAGCTCATTGTCCGGGAACTGCCAGTTCAAGTCCAGTCAATGAACACAGGACATTAAAAAGGACTGATCTCGAAGCAACTTATGTATATATTGCGAGTAACAGGCATAATTAATACTAGGACCTGACCTCCTTAACTTTATCAGATATATCCCCTCCCACCACACCATCAAAAAGATATACCGTCAACCCGCTCGCAGGATCCAAGAACTCTCGTGTCACGCCTTATCAAGCCTTCTCAACAGGCCTGAAGCTGGAACAGAAATCGACACAACACCGCATGATGTGCCGTCAATTATACAACCAGTTCTCCTGTGGCCACGCAATTTTTGTGCGAACAAAGACCTGCGGCAAGAAGCAGTACTGCCCTCGAATATCAAGAGAACCTATATATATTCTCCATATATGCGACTCTTGCGCGGCGAGAATACTCATGAGCATGAGGGGAGATCTAAGATGTGTGAGATGCTGATACTAAGGGAGCCTCTTTTCCGGGATCATTTCATTGTGATCGGACTGGTGTTTTGGAGCCAGGAGCACATTCTTTTCTTTTCCTTGTTATCTTCGTTTCATGTCGAAACGGCATCTCCTCCCTGGCAGCTGTCCTTCTGGGTATACGACAGTTTCCGTGCAAATAACCCTTGGCTGAATATAGCTATTGAGCCTTAGCTTGTAGTTGAATTTCATCAGCTTACTCCATCTCGACATCCCACGCCCTCCATCAACAGCATCCCCTTCAACTCCCTGCAGTCCAGCCGTCGAAAGTGACTCATATCTCGGAAAAGAAACTCCAGACAAGCGAGACAACAACAGACTATCCAGGGACGATGCTTCGTGTTTTCCCGTCCCTCTCGCTCACTTCGCCTGCGACGCGATCAAATCACAAACCGCGACGCGAATCCTATTTAACCAAATCCGGCTACATGTCGCGAAACACGAACGACACGCGTTATCACGTGATGATACCTCCCACCCTTGGGCCGAAAAGGGAAATAAAGCTGAAGTCGCAGTTCTTGGTGGAAAGTCAACGAGGACGGTCAAGAGACATCATAGGTTCGATTGAGCAGACGGCCATCAGGTTTCCTGGCCAACATTATGGCTGCCTTGTCCTGAGACAGGGATGGCCGTGGCCCGTCCACGGCTGGCGGGAGAGATGGAAACATAATTACCAGGCCGACAATCTAGATATGGCCTCGAGGGGAGACGATGATGGGACATATAAGGACGCCATGAACCGACCATTTTGTCTCCTTCTCAGACTCCTCAGACTCCTTGATTCCATACCCAAGCCTATCCCAATCAGCCCTTGAGACTGCCACCAAAGTATCAATTGTTTTCATCCACTTTCATCATCATGTGTGATCAATGGAAGGCCCCAAATGAAGGGACTCCTTGCTGGATTGAGATCTTCGCCACCGACCTTGCCCGAGGTATGCTCACGTTCACTCACATTCTTTCTCCTTTGACCATTGCTTTAATTTCTATAACCCGACGTTGGAGCAAGGAGTATGGAGTATAGAGTACTGACAAGTCGATATAGCTGAAAAATTCTACTCGACTGTCTTTAATTGGACCTTCGACAAGGCCTGCCCTGGACGAACCGACGAGATCTCTGTCTTCCGCTTCCCTGACAAGTGTGTCGGAAGCCTTGGCGGTAGCATTTCCAAGATCAATCCAGGAGAGCACACCATCGGCCCAAAGACCATCAAGTTGTACCTCTATGTCAACGATCTAGAGAAAACTATGGAGGTGAGTACTCTGGCCTTACCTACCTTATAGAAAATCACCAGAGCCAGCCATTCTGATACCTATCCCATAGAAAATCGTTGCAAACGGAGGAAAGAAGTGTAGTGATGTGGTCGCCGAAGGAGAACACGGGGAAATCATGCATCTCCAAGACACAGAGGGAAATGGTATCGGCATTTATTCAACAAAGAAAAAATAATCAACCTACCGTACATGTGTCAGGATCGACATCAGTCTATGACTGGTTTGTTGTCTCTCTACAGAGTATATTCCGTACGAGTGTTTTTTTATTCGCTAAACTGGATATTGTGTTGTTTTCTCCAACAAATATTGCGTCCCCACGGGGCTGAGTTTTGATATCAGGCATCTTCACCAATTAACCCCTTTTTTTGCATGTACGTAACATAGCACAAAATTAATTGGACTTGGAGATAACATTGAGCCGTTAACGCCTTGCTCTCGGGTGAAATGTAACCCCGATTGGAGGCTCTTAACTCCATGCATGGAGGCCACTTTTTCAATACATAAAGCCCACCAGGGTTCGTTCGCTGTTCTGTTCGGGTATCATAATACCTTTTTTTGCAAACACGATGATACACGAAAATACATACAGTACAATACAAGCAATGGTAACTATCGGCATCTATCTCTTTGGACGAGAGCGACCGTCGCCCTTCTAGAACCAAAACCCCACCAATATCACAATATACTTGCCAACGGCCCGATGAGGGGACGCTTTGCATCATCAATCTGAGTGCAAGCACTCGATTTGCTCCATTTCCGAATACGAGAGCGATGGGAAATCCCACTCGTGAATCCTTGACGCTTGGCGGCACATCCTCAGTCCTCGGCCGTTTAACCGCTCCCAGCACCCGAGATATTGATGTGTTTATGCATCTAGATGTGCCGGTGGCAGAGTTTAACCTCAGTCGCAGCCGCTGTGGGAGAGAGAGCCGCGCCGAGCTAGGCCTTGTCGAGTTACGCCAAGGGGTTAATTATTAGCCTATGATGGAATCATCGACCATACCCCGTACCTCATGCATTATCTCATGATGGGCAATTGAATCAGTTGGCTGTGATGGTGGACCCGTCGACGGAGTACGCCTAATCTGAATCCTGATAGCAAACACCATCTCCAGCCAGAGTCATTTGACAATTCAATCGGCGTTTGGTGCCTTAACGTTTCGTTAAGCATATCCGCGGACCCTTAACCCTATCACTAGCATAAGGGCGCTTCATGTTTGCTGAGGAATCATTTCCAAAATATGGCGTGTGAATGGTGCTCAGATGCAGGTACTTACTTTATTCCAAGGAAACTTTGATAGCCGCTTTCCCGTACCCTGCGGCTGGCGGGCCCGAGCTGGCGCCGAACATTCAGAGTTTCAAGAGGAATTCAATCGGGAAGCACGGAGTATATAAAAAATTATATACGACGGGGTAGAGTGGGTTTATTCCACCAAGACCCAGAGGCCAGGCGCCGGGAAAAAAGAGCCGTGATCTGGAATGTGACACACAATGC
Source organism: Arthroderma uncinatum (assembly GCF_011692745.1). Lineage (NCBI taxonomy): Eukaryota > Fungi > Ascomycota > Eurotiomycetes > Onygenales > Arthrodermataceae > Arthroderma > Arthroderma uncinatum. Next base: position 1,576,877 of record NW_022983867.1, read on the forward strand.
CATGTGCTTGTGGTCCAAGAGTCGTGGTCCAGGGCCGGAGGTTATCGTGACTTTACTCCCGTCCTATGAGCAGGTTAGTGGATATCTCAATATTAATGCGTGGTTGATGATGGAGTTGGAAGTCGAACTTTCATCTTTTTTTTGATATCTGGTCTCGTGACCGACGGGATATCGGGACAATTTTGCCTCCGTTCCGATAGCTATCACGTGCTAACCTCCTCGGGCGCTTGGCAGAAACACGAAAAAGAGAAAAGCACGAAAAAAAAGCAACATATCCAAGAGTTTTACATCATAACCGGCTGAAATATCAATTCCCCAAGGGTAAAGTCTCTCGCTGCAGTATATGCAGTAGTACTTGCATATACAGCATAGTCTCATCTCCGAGGGTGTAACCTCCGTGGAACTAGTCATGGCAGCTGCACATGGAGATATCAGCCACTTGCTGCCTCTCAACTACAAGCGTCTGATAGCAACATGGCTTGAGGAGGACTGCCCAAGTTTCGACTACGGCGGCTTCGTTGTTGGCGAAGCGGAAGGCGAGGCGAGACTCCTGGGCAAAAGTAAGGTATGCTAACGTATAGTCTTCGGGGAGTGCCGTACTCCTATTATCCTGCTTTGCTATAGTGTTATGTTATGCATGCATTGTCTGTTGGTGATAAACCTATTATACCATGCGTTGGAGATTTGCTCCCTATTTTGAAACTTTTGACTTTTAAGGGACCAGCTGCGTGGAGTTTGCTATCTTGAGATATTGCATCATCAAGAAGATGAGATGGCTGATTTGACCCTCTTCCTCATATCAGGGAATAGTAGCTGGTGTTCCCTTTGTCAACGAAGTATTTGCCCAGCTGGGCTGCACGTATGTGACTTCCACCCTCTATTTTCGGACTCACTTCATGTTCCCAAAATATAGGGTAATAAAAATACTAATATTTTTCACTCAGCGTGGAATGGAATGTCAAGGAGGGAGATCGGATTGAGCCTGTCACTATCTGTGCCATTGTCCGGGGGCCCATGAGAAAGCTCCTCCTGGGCGAACGAGTGGCTTTGAATATCCTAGCGCGATGCTCTGGAATTGCGACGAAGTGATTACGTCTATCTACTTCTTGTATTATCATTATTCTAACAAATTACTGCAGAACATCAGCTCTCCTTACCATCCTCCGTGACCAGGGATGGAACGGTATATTGGCAGGCACCCGCAAGACAACACCGGGTTTCCGTATTGTCGAGAAATATGGTATTCTAGTTGGTGGTGCCGATCCTCACCGTCACGATCTAAGTTCCATGACGATGCTCAAGGATAACCATGTCTGGGCATGCCACAACAAGACGAAAGCCAACACGGAGGCCTCGGAGTCCGAAACCCCAAATGGTGATGTACTCGCCATCGCGAAAGCCATCCCAGCCGCGGTCCAAGCTGCTCGCGCAACCGCTGGTTTTTCTACCATGGTCGAAGTAGAATGCCGCAGCGTCGAGGAAGCACACGCTGCCATTGGTGCAGGTGCAAATGTTATCATGCTGGATAACTTTACTGGGGACGGAGTGCGGGCTGCGGCAAAGCAGCTGAAAGATGAGTGGGAGATGAAAGGGAAGCCATGGGGAAGTTTCCTAGTGGAGGTTAGTGGAGGGTTGAACGAAACGAATGCTGCAAACTTCGTGTGTGATGACGTGGATATCCTGTCAACAAGTAGTATTCACCAGGGAGTTGGGATCATCGATTTCTCATTGAAGGTATCCCTGAGATAGAACGCCAGCCAACCTAGCCATCTCTGTATATAGCTTCTAGGCGGAGGAGGGAATATTGAATGGGAAAAAAAAGTATAAATAGTAGCACAGAATTTACTATGCATATTAGCTAAATGGATATCAATTAAAACGCTAACCGCGAAGCATCAAAATATATATGACGTAAATGAGGAGATAATAGGAGGAAAACGGCGACAACGTCCAATCGCGAGACGCCCAACTACAACGATAAACGCCCAAAAAGGATACAAAAAGTACAATCATACCACAACCTCAACGCATAAACCTCCATCCTCATCAGTACCCGTGCCGTCATCTTCATCATCATCACCTTCACCATCGTAACTACCTGAACGTGTGCTAGGCCCTTCACTATGGCCGCGAGAATCAGGCTCATACCCATGGTCAATTACGACAACGTCAGCCCCACTAGACCTACTATCATCCGTCTCCCTATTTCGACTTTCCCTTTCATGGCTCTGATTTTCATGACGTCGTGACCTCTCTGGGGTGCGCGGGTTGCGATCAGGATTATCACAGGCGCCATCCCCTCCCATAGAGCTAGTAGCTCTGTTCATTCGCTCTCTCTCCAACGCAGCACGGAGCTTTTCGTTCTCTGCGTTACGCTCTGCAAGCCTCTCCCGGGCCCCAGAGCGGTCCAGCAGTCGTGCTTCTCGCTCTGCTTTCAGCCGTCGTTCCAGGTCACGGAGTCGTTGTATCCATCTATCCTGCGAGGCCTCACTGTTTGAAGATGGTTGATGTCCACTCACAGAGCTAGACGTAGTGTTATTAGGAGCAACGTCGGAGCTGCCCGGGTTATTGGCAAGTGTAGTGCTTGAGGAGAAGGGGGATGGTTGTGGGATGTTTGAAGAGCCGCGTGAAAGAGAGCTATTGCTTCTACCGGATCGTGTATTGGCAGGCGCGGGGCCTTGTTCCGACCCTGCACTGAATCTCGCAAGTGAGGACCCAACCGATCTTGAATTTGACATTTTCGATGGCTGCCCTCGTGCAGACCCATCATTAGCGATCTTAACCCGAGAGTGGGATTGTAGAAGGTTGAGCTCAGCTTTGAGCAACCTATTTTCCCCCTTTAGTTTTGACAGTTCGGCATTTGTGCTCGTGGACGTTATGGTTGGACGCCTATTGTTTTGCATCTGCCGCACCATATCTTCCAGGCGATCAAGTTTCTTGACTCGGAGACTCAGGTTGTTCTCTAGTCCCTGATATTCTTTCATCAGGTTACGCTCCACAGTCCTAACTCGCGACTTGAACCCGTTTATCGAATTTTCCACTGTCTTGACAGCTAGGAGCAAATTCTTGCTGAACCCTGGCCAGAATAGCATGTTCCCGATAACCTCCTGGCTGGGTAGATTGCCGTTAATAAGACTGTTTGAATGTGACCAGTCGGGCCCGCACATTGTGGATAGTCTCTTCCACAAAGTGAGAAACATCACATTCCGTTCATTCAACTGGTCCCTATACTGTTGCTCAAGATTATTGAACCGTTTCCGATCTTGGTTCCGAGCGCCCTCCAGATCAGTTATACGTGAATTGTTTTGCACGATGGTTCGAGAAGCTTGGTGGTGAGATTTTAAGGACTGCTCAAACGAATGTTTATCGGCACGACGAGCTTGCCTTTCGCGTTCAAGAAGGTCGGCTAATTTCTGTGTCTCAAGCCCATGGCTCTCGAGGAGCCCGTCCCGGTTCCGAAGGAGTGCTTCCTTTTCATCAAGCTTGGTGCGAATGCTTTCTAGCTCGAGTGATGTCGTCTCTAGTTCTTTCTGTAGCTTGGTAATTGACATGAGAAGACTCGAGCGGGTACCGTTGAGATCACCAAGTGCCTCGCGCAAGCTGCTTTCTAGTTCCATCAAACGATCTTTCCACATGGATGCCTCAACCTCTCGAGAAGAGAGGTTCTTCTTGAGTTTCCGGATTTCTTCCTTGGATGCTGTCGATTCGCGGTTGAGATCATCTATAATTCGCTGTACCTCTTGCTTCTCCTTGCTGCCTACAACCTCGCGTTGGTATCTCTCATCAGCTAGCTGCCTGTCAAGCTCGTTTGACTTTTCCTTTTCGCTCTGGAAGCTGGTCTGGGTAAACCTCAGTTCGGACTCCAGGTCGCCTATCTTGATCTTGTCGCCATCTTGTTCTTCTCGCAAGAACGCAATTTCATTTTGACTTGATTCTTGTTGAACGGTTAGTCGCTGGATTTTATTATTGGCCTCACTCAAGCTCCTCTCCATCGCCTCGATCTCCTGGTTAACATAGTCCAACTCTTGCTGCACGGCTTTGTATTTGAGGAGATTGCTCTGCGCATCTTCTTCGAGCCTGGAAATTCCCTCGTTAGCAGACCTGACCTCTGCCTGGAGAGCATCTAGGTTCTCCTGCTGGGATCGAACTTCTAGTTCCAACCGATGGCAATCTTCGTGCTTGATATCGAGTTCTTCTCCCATGGCATCAAGCTCTTCTTGCGCTTCTGCCTTGAGGTCTTGTAAGTCTGCCTCTCGTGCTTCTATCGCCTGAAGAGCACGGTCCCGTTGCACCTGGATATCTCGCAAGTCCTCGCCTAGCCGGTCTAATTCTGCCTGATATTCTCGTTCCATAGCTCCAAGTTCGTTTGCGTATTCGTCCAACTGACTGCGTAGGCCTTGGTTGTCCAGTTTGAGAGCCGAGACTTGATCCCGAAGTTCGCCATTCTTATTTTCCAGGTTGTCACGATCGTTGTCACTCGCTTGTGACATAGCTCTAGACTGCGCCCTCGAAGCAGAACGTTCGAATATGCTATCACCAGCGATCGACCGGCCTTCATTGCGCCGTTCGATCTTCAAATCTTCAATTTCTTGGTAAAGCTTTTCCTTCTCACGATTTCTAGACGTTAGCATCGAAGTTTGAGCACTCACTTCTCGTCGAAGCTCGGTATTCTCCTGTTTCAGCAGCTCTAGCTCTCTGGTAAGACTAGACTGTCCGAAGCCGCGACTGCCTTCGTAGTCTGAACTAACATGCGATAAGGTAGAGTTGCCCTTGCGGTGGCGTGGGTCTCGACATTGGTGGAAAGATATGTCGTTCTCGAGTTGGAGAATCTGGCCGCGAAGACGTTTGTTTTCCTCCTCACTTTGCTCTCGTGCAGCAGTTTCGGCGTCCAATATGTCTTTCCACATATCCTAAAAAAAGGCATAAGTATTACAACCAACAGTGACGAAAGAAATTGATGGAGTATGGGGGTGAAGCGAAACCCACCCGTTCTTCTCGAGCACCGGAATCTGATATCCCGCTTCTCCCATCTCCCAAGGCCTTCACCATTTCTGCTAACTTCCTCTTCTCACTTTCTCTGGTGATATTCTCGGCTCTTAGTCTCTCGATCTCCACCTCGTACGTCTCGATCCGCTCACGTAGATATAAGAATTCTTCCTCGTCTATTGTCCTCTTCCCTGCCTCGGACGTCTGCTCATCTTTGTTCTCGTCAGCAGGGTCAGCTTTCTCCTTTAGTTGCCTCTCAAGTTCACGGATAATCCTCCTCAGCGCTTGATTGTCCTTTTGCGCTTTGATTTTATCTGACTTTAGTTCAACGTTCTCGGATATCATCTCCTTGATACCGTCTTCCGACCGTTTGTTCAATGCCTGGTTTAGGAAGTGAATACGCATCTTCAGGTCGAAATTCTCCTTGGACAGTCGATCGATCGTGCTACTCTGTTCTTTCAGAGTCATGTTCTTTCCTCGCCCAAAGCCTGGGGTACGGCTTCCAGACCGTTTATCAGGCGACGGGCCCAAGCTCTCCTGGTATTTCCTCACGGTACTGGGGGCAGGGAGATTCTGGATCTGTGTAAGGACTGTTCCAGGGGGAGAAGAAGGATCTATAGCTTTGCTCTTTGGGGTCGTGGGAGCTACATCATCACCCTGTTTGACGGTGGTTCCTGGAGAAACCGGTCGTTGAGAGGCTGACTCCTCTTCATCTAGGGTATGGAGGCTCAGCTCAGAGACTCCGCTGAACACCCGTCGTTCATAGGGGTGATCATCACTCAAGTTTGAAACGCCGGATGCCATGCTTCCCAAACTAATGGACCTCGACAGGTCCATCTTGGGCCGCCCATGGCTTTGCGGCGCCCTATCATTATTTGATGGGAGGGCACCACCGGATTGTAAAGCATAGTCCATTCCCATCGTAGCATCGCTTAAAGCACCATCTGTATTGGCCGTGGTAATCGAAGAGGTTGACAAGCGGTGCGACGATTGACGGCTAACCAGAAATTTCGGCCTTGTCCGCTGTTGATTAATGATTGAATCTGTAGTTCCCTGCATGCCACTCGTTTGATTGGCGTCACTGTCGACCGTGTCACCGTCTTGGAGAGATCGCGAGGGCGGGGGAGACTGGATACGGAGCTGTGAGCGGCTCTTGCGCGGCGTAGTCTCTAAATCCCCATCCTGCTCTGTATATGATGTCTCGTCTTGGTATGTGTGTTCTTGTCCGCGTTCCTCTGGCCCCATGGATTCGCCATACTTTCCCGATCTGCTGCTCGCCGCAGACAGTACTCTCGATATCGTCCTTGCAGCAGCGGCCGCCGTTGGAGGAGACGATATGGTCTCCAGGGAAGAAGTGTTGACCCCGACCAAGCTGTCTCCTTCCAGCGTCTGTCTCCCGTCTTCTATCAGCGAAGGCTCCAGGTCCGCCGCCCGAAGCGGCGCAGGGGTCTTATACTCGTCCAAAGGCGGTTCTGGAGACGTAAACAGACTCCGGCCTTTGTTTTCTTTTCCCTCCGCCTTTCGCGGAGTCCCGGGTGCGTCCACTCCAACCAAGTATGTATCGTCCACCCCGGTCGTAGTCCCGCCAACCTGAAGTGTCGACGGTTCCGGAAGAAAACTAGACTCCATATCCATCAATTTCCGGTGCATCTCGCGTTCTTCATTCATCGTGCGGTTCAAACTGGCGTCGTGGTCATCATGGGCAGGGCCAGCAAGATGCGAGTCATCACGGGCATATTCGTCTGCGTAGTCGTGGGTGCTATCCTCGTTCAAGTCATCATCGTCGCCGTCGTGAGTAGGGAGAGGCGGCAGCAAGCTGCTCGAGTCGTAGTTCTGTTCTTCTGTGTCCTGAGGCTGCAGCGAGAGAGAAATGGTCGGTGGTGAGGAAGGCGGCAGCGGGAGCTGGGATTCGAGAGACTCTGGCATCGTTGCTGGTCGAGATATACGAGGGTGTCCCAGCTAGAATTATCCCCTCTGCTGTCTGTATCGGCTCGTCTTTCGCATCAAGTTCGGCTCTTCAGTTGATGTTTCTCGCGTGTTGATCTGGTTACTGGAGACAGCGCATCGCCAACAAACAAACAACCCAGTTCGGCGCGTGAGACGGACCAGACAGCTTCTCATACACAGCAGAGAATGCGCAGACGGCTCTGGTAGAATCTGCCTGTCGGACCAAGGGCCTGTCGCAGCTGGGATCCTATGTGGCAGTTGGTTGTTTTCTAATTTTGTTTTCGTCCCAGATACTCTGAACTAGTTTTTGGGGCTGCATCTAAACTCTGCGCCTAGCGGCCATGCAAGGGGCTGATATTCCAGGAACCAGGCCAGGGACCGGTTTCTATAGAGTGAGTCGGCAGGTAAAACGTATCCTCATAAGCTCATTTCATGTCAAGCATACTATATGTACAGGGCTTTAAACACGGCCATCCAGAAATGGATTGTAAAATATATACAGAACAAGAAGAAACTCCAGAACTGTAAAGATAACAAAAGGGAAGCAAGTCGCTTGGACTATTAACACACCTAAACGAAACGCTGCGTGATAAGCCGTCATGGGAGAAACAGTATTAAAAGGGAAACTAGGACAATCATAATGGTGGATTAAAAAGCAGAGGGTAGCATAGGAGACGAAGGAAGTTAGTTGATAAAGGGGAATAAAAAAAATAAAAAAAATAAAAAGGTCTAGTAAAAGGATCGGAGAGAAATGTTGAGTATGCTATTTCTGCCATCTCAGACGGCAAGATGGTCCGGGTTTCCAGCGTTCGATTCGGCCTCCTTTGTGGCAGCAGCGTCGGCCAGGTAGAACCTCTCCCTCTGCGTCTCTGCCCACACGAGGCTGTCGATATACGTGCGGAACTTGACAATCTCGCGTAAGAGATAAGAAGACTTGCGCTCCCAATTATGCAGCGCCTTGGAATAATTCGCGTGTCTCGGCGTAAAGGCCAACATGACTGCGCCGCGGAGCTCGTTGTGGCGCTGGAGTTCCTGCTCGACATGCTTCACGTAGCTGCGGAGGGTTTCGAGCTGCTCAGATTCGGATGACGTGGAAGCCATCATGCTTTGCTGTGGAGGTCGCCAGTCGCTGAGCACGATCCGGTCGGCTGGGAGGCGCGGGCGGACCCCCTGTTGGTCCAGAGAGCTGCGGATGGAGCTTTGCAGACTCGGTCGGGGAGCAGGTGCCGAGGAGCTCGTCGATGGAGCGCTGGTCGGGATATTAGAGTCGTCGATACTAGTAGTTGCGGTGTTGATGACAGCGTCACTCCAGCCGTATTCAATATTGCTGACGGCGCCGAATAGGGGTCCTTTAGAAAGACGCGCGCTCCAGTAGTTTGCGGTGGAGACAAATTCCTTCACAATATCTGCTGTGCCCACTTGGAATAAGTGTACAGCGCCGGTGGGCAGACTGAGAGCCCATACGTGAGGGCGGGATTTCGAATATCCTGGAGCGGGAAGGGCACTGGCAATGGTATGTCGAAGAAGGAACTTCCAGGTTTCATCTGCGTTTTCCATCCAGTTGCCGCCTCCAACCACGATGCCTCCATTCTGGCGTTGTTTGGGCTTCAAACGCGTGGACTTGTTATTTGAATTGAATGAGAACAGGCGCATCCAACCACGTTGGATCACGGCAAAGGTCTCGTTCCAGTTTCTATCCTTTGCACGCTTGTCGATCGAGTCAAGATGGTGTTTGTGTTTCAAACTACCTTCCTTTGCCCATGGAGCACCTGCAAGTTCAAGAGACTCGTCTTCTAAAACCATTGCAACACGCGCCGGGTCTTCTGAAGGTGCTATCGAATGAGACGAGTCTTCACGGATGATTGCATGGCTAAGAGCGTTTGCAAATCCGATCGATTGCTGATAGTCACCTCGGGGGTATTCGGACCCTAGAGAGTCAACTGATAACGATGTCAATGTCTTCCCCAGTGAATTTTTGCTCCAGGTGCTAGATCCAGACGGTGACCAGACTGATGACTGGTCGTCCAAACTTGTACGACTCGAGCCCATTGCTGATGGTGGGTAAAGACGTGGGCGGGACCTAGGTTTCGAGGACCATCGAGCGGTGTTTAGGCGGTTCTCGGCACCACGTCCCCGATATATATCTCCTGTACCTGCCCTGCTGATCGTGCTTGGAGTTCTTCGAAGCATATTGGAAGTAAGTGTAAGGAATCCACCAGAAGATGGAATGTTCTCTTCACTTTCTACAGTAACACCTCTAAGCGGGAGTTTCTGTTTCTGAATCGAGGTATAAAAGTCTTTGAGGACAGCCTCCATTTGGGCCTCCCATGCTTTCATGGTCCCGTTAAACGGAGTCGACACAAGCGGACCAGCCAGAGCTGCATGTCCATGGCCTGTATCGAGGTACGAGGCGCGGCTTGAGAGTCGAGGGGGTGGCATGGTGGGGGTTTCGATGGTTGGAATATCCATAGTAGTCAATTCTTCAGGTTTCTCTGTACTAGTAGGAGACTGGCTGTGCTGTTTTTCCAGAGTGAGCTTAGGAGGTTTAGACAAACATGACCTTTCGGGTTCTGCCGCCTGGTTGCTCTGAGGTCTTGATGGTAGTGGTGCTTTGAAGGCTTCTGGGGCAGCTTCCGCCACGACTCGTTGGATGGTAGGGATAGTATTTCGAATGAACTGTGGCTTGGTCATCTTTTGTTCAATATCTGCAAGATGGAGATCGGTATTAAGCAATAGTAGGGAGTAGCATATGGTGTGGACGACATCTGTAAAATTTAGTTAGTCTCTGAACATAGCATTCCCATGCGATAAGGGGTGAAAACATACCTGATGCTTTGAAGCCATGGTTGGGGTTACAGTCACACCATCTCAACGAGAATGCATCCAGCACTCTATCCACCTGCTGTGCCTCGCCCTTCAATACAATCTTAGAACATAAACTCCTTAGAGATACAAGGATATTCATGTCAGACCAATCAAAGAGGTCCATATAAGCCCTTCGAAGTGGTCCCCTGTTGGGCGTTCCAAGCCAAGCGGCTGTATACCGCCCAGCAACCATCTCCTCATCTAGATGATCAAAGAGTTTCTGAGCCTGCTGTCTATCTTCAGGGCTAGGCATGTTTTCATCAATACTCGCAAGGCCGTCCTCGATGGTATCTACACTGCTCTGTGGTGGTGCAGTTGTAGAACTGCCCCAAATAAGGTTTTCGTCACTGCCAGGATGAATAGGTGTACTTTGAGCAGTGTGATAGTGAGATGCGTTCGAAGTTGAGGTTGATATCCGAGGTGATTTGTCTTTATTTTCCGTGGAGAATATGGATCTTCCGGATGTGTCAATATGGAGTCCAGGTTGTTTTTGTCGGGAATGGCTGGCATCAAAATCATTTGGACTGGCCGGGGCCGATGTTTGTAGACTCCTCTTTGACGGCACCGGAGAAACAGCGGGGTCAAGTAAGGAGCTAGGCTTCGATTCGCGGGGTGTTTGCGGTTGGGATTTCCCGCCATTTGCACGATCAGAAAGGACGGGTTCGCGCTTAGGTTTGAGAGTAGAGTTATATGAATTTTGCGTCGAGGCGTCAGGACTGGTGCGCGGTCTACGCAATTTTTTGTCCTCTGCAAGTTTCGCGCCTAGTCCCTCGTTCCCACTGCTGTCTGCTAGGAATGAACTATCAAAGTCGTTAGTTTTACTGTTTGAACGGCTGCTAGATTTCGTTCCACTCGCTCCACCCATCGTGCGGGCAGGAGATTGAGGTCTGGACAAATGACTAGGCCGCTGGAGCTTCCTAGTAGTTTTAGGCTTGGATCCCGTGAGTTGAAGGTAATCTCTTCCAACGGGGGATTCGGCATCAGAGTCGTCAGTTTCCTGCTGGTCGCGTGGCTTGCCGCCTTTGTAGTAAACATCCGGCGAGTCCATGTCTGAGAGATACGGTTTCATAGCCTTACTGAGGCTGTCGGTGCGAAGAGATTCGGGAGCTGTGTTGATTTTCATTTTCTCGGTCCTCATAGGGTCTGCTTTGGACGTCTCTGTGGAGCTGAGGTTGGAGTGTGGGAGCAGGAGGGGCGGCGGGACATTGTCAATGACGGATTTCTTGCGTCGGCGGAAGAAAGATGACGGCTTCTTCGTCACGGCTGGTGGGTTCTCGCGGCCGGCATTATTGGCGGCTGATGACGAGTCCTTTTGGGGTTGTTTGGCGGTCTTCGGGTTATTTGAAACGTTATCGTATCTTGAGGGCTCGGAACTCTCGACATCCCGTGAGGAGTGAGGGCTCATTTCCGACTGTGAGGGGGAGGATTGCTTTGAAGAGCCGAAGACTCGTCTGAAGAATCCCTGGCGCTCCTTTGCCGGGGGTGTGCTAATGTTCTCAAGGGGGAAAGTATTAGGATGTAACTGCTTGGTACGGGCAATGGTAGGGCTGGGGGCCGTTGTCTGGGCTAAAGAGGGCACGGGAGGGATGGCATTTTGAACGTCTCCAAAATATTTATTATACTCGTCATTTCGACCCCGGATGGTAGAAGTGCCCAGCGTATCACTCTTATTTTTCCTAGAGTACATGCTTCGCGCGGACTTTGCACTGTTCTTGCGGACCAGGGCCGGGGCTCGGGAGGAGGAGCCTGGGGGAGTGGGAGTATGAAGGTTGCTGGCATGGTCAATCATGGTGGGAGGAGAGTGGTTTCTCCTGGGTCCCGCTGGGACCGTCGGAGTCGGTGCAGCGTTCATATCATCGTACTGCATCATGGTATCACGGTGACCAAAAGGTGGATCTCTCCCATTGGCTCGTGACGGGAAGGTCGAACCGTAGTCGAAGCTGGCCGATCTTCGTGCTCCGTAGATTGAAGTCGTTGCGAGCATCTCGTTTAGATCAACGCTCGAGCCCGTGCTGCCGGTGCTGTCTCTCCTTACAAAGCGAGGGGTTGTCCGACTTTGGGCGATGCGGTCATTGGAGCAGACAGCTCGCTGTGAATCGTACACTTTACTCCTGTAGCTCAGCCGTTCTCCTCCTTCGGGCCCACCATCGACGTGACGGATCGTGGGCTGCTTGTTCGGATTGCTGTTGCTGCGATATCCTCTGCCGTTCGATCCGTGGTGATGGCCGTCCTTGTGAGTGTACGGCTCGACGTCTGACGAGACCGACGACGAGAGGGTGTGAGACCGATACCGGTTATTACTGCTGGGCGGGTGATAGCGAGGATAGTTGTTAGAGAATGATTCCTGCTGCTGGTGCGGCGAGTCGTAAGGGAGGCTGTCGTCGAAGGCACAATTGGCTGCGTCTGGGGCGGAGAACCGGTCGAGAGACAGCAGCATATTATCTACGACCGACGAGCGCACGCCGTGAGCAGGATTCAACGACAGGTCGTGTGGATCCCGCTCGTCTTCATCGGCAGAGTCCACATCGCGAGTGTCATTATGGTCAATTGGTGTGAGGTCGTCGAGAAACGTTTCAGGAAAGGAGGGTCGGGCGAGCTGGCGGCCTTTGGTCGAAACCGACTCGCCGCCGATGCGGTACCGGGGAGGCGTCTGCGGGCGGTGATCAGGAATTCGAGAGGCCCGAGACGGGTTCCGGTAGGAAGAGGACATGATGTCTGACGGGACGGGGATCTGGCTCGTCTTTCGTCCAGATCAGAAACAAGGGAGGACAGTTTTACGGGTTGGCGAGTATAGGATCAGGTGCCATTGGCGAGACGCAGGGAGGCTCGGTGCATATCTCCAGACAGCGCAGAGGTGAAAGAACCGAGCCAGCAGACGGGCAACCGCAGCGAGAACAAGGACGACAGGCCAGGGCTCAAAGAACGCAGCGCATGCAGGGAAACACGGCGTGTGAAATAAGGCCCCCTTCGACGGTCTGATATGGTGAGAAAACGCAGCCGGGTGGAGCGAGAACGGGGGTGCGAAGACGCAAAGCGTAAAGCGTAAAGCGTAAGAGGCGAACACTCTCCAGCGTAGCGCGATCCTGGCCGCGCAAGGATGGCGAGGGGGACGACAGAGATGGGCGTTGGGCGTTGGGATGCGATGTCGTTAGATGAAGTTTTTAATATAAAACCGATCGCAGTTGGAGGTTAGGTCCCAGGGGGGCAGGTATCCGTATTACCGGCCAACGGGTGTCATTTTGCCCACTTCGGGCTAGCGTGGCTGTCGTTCTGGCCTATCAATCTTACATGGCGTATGGGCGTTACGTGACGTTTCTTATGTTTTTCGGTTTTCTTTTTTTTTTTTTTCGCTGCTCGACAAGGAACATGGAACATGGAACATGGAGCAGGGCATGGAAGGGAGATGGAAGTCCAGGGGGAGACGCTCGCATGCACCGCGACGGGGCTCGATCCAACAGGCGGCTGGACGAGCTGATTCGTGGCAGCAGCACCGATGGGCCGGCGAGAACAGCACATCGTCGTATATACATCGGGATGGTGCATGATCTCGTCTCCTTGAGATATGCAGTTGTTGTACTCTACGTCGATCGACCGTCACTATCCTTCTATCGTTGGCATTCTGGTCATGGCTGCAGCTGTCGGGATCAGGTCAAGGACGCATTCCCAGGCGAACATGCATGTCCAGTTGAGATCAGCCTGCTGGCATTCTGTACGGCCGAGTTATACCATGGCAACTGTCAGGGGCACTGCTGGCGTCAACAGCATGATGTACGAGCATGTTCAGGTCCATCCTTATGCTCCGTAACAAGAACACTCTCGTTGGTCGCTTTCATACTCTAGAGTCTGGTAAGCGACGGCTCATAATAGTCTAGGAATGGGACAACGACAAGGTCATAGTCCCTATCTCCATGTACTCCGTAGAAGCTCTGCATTATCATCAGCTATAGGACGTTTCATGTTGACCGCCTATTCGAAGCCGGACTCCCGCCAGTGATCAGTTCCTAACTTAACGTATCTCACCACTCGATGACCGCCACCACTCGATGACCACCCCAACAAAAATCTTCATCTCGACAACCACCTATCTTTAACCACCCACAACATACCTAATGAAGAAGCAATTGCTTGTACGATTAAAGATTTGAAATCACAGGACGTCCCTAATTATACATAAATAGCCAGAAAGTGGAAAATTGATTAGAGGACTCTTACGCGTTAATATTTAGGCAAAATAGTATCTAATAAGGAAGCTATCTTAACTTATTATAAAAAGTTAATAGATACTTAAGAGGAAGTCCTTTTATAGTATATTAAATGTTTATTAAATAGAGGCCTATCTCCTATACCTCAAATCATTATAAATCTTATTCTAGAGCTCACTAAATAGCTAGTTGGCATTAATTAGGTATCTTAATTTTATAAAAGGCATTAGGCCTAGATAATATTAAGATATCTTTAAATAATTAATTAATATAGGTATATTATAGATAACTCTACCTATTTTAAGTATTTCTACAATCTTATAAGTATATAAATATTTATTATTTATTAGATATCTTGTTACTAATACCCTCTTCTTTAGCTAGGGAAGGTAGTTAATAAATATAATATTACTCCTAGTAATATCTATAACTTTAATAAGAAAGGCTTCCTAATTAGGCTTAGATATATAGTAAAACGCATAGTCCCTATCTATTTGCTAAAGAATAAGAGGATAACTACTATTTATAATAGAAATAGAGAATTTATCTCTCTACTTACTACTATCTCTATAGATAGGGAAAGGATTCCTCCTACACTTATTTATAAGGGAGAAGAAGATCTATAAGACACCTAGTTAGATAACTACTCCCTAAAGGAATAAACTATATATTTTATAGTATTACTAAATAGTTAGAGCTCTAATAATTATAGCCTAAAGTGGTTAAAGAAAGTCTTTAATAAATATATAAAGATAAAGGCTAGTAGGGTAAAGAGGCTCCTTATCCTTAATGGGCACTTGTCACAAGCTGACGGCGCTCCTTGATTACCTAAAGGTAATCAGAGGTTCACACCTGCCGTAAGACAGAAGGTACAAAGGTCTTAGGGAAAGCTTGGGTTAGAAGTGAGTCATTATAGGAGACAGCTTGGTACTAGGGTGAGATAGAATACTATAGCAAGACTATCCCTCAATTCTAAGTGTGGCTTTAGTTAGTGCCTGGGTCAGATGAAGGCTAAAGGTCCTTATAAGTAGTAAAGACAAAGTTGACCTGTATCAATGGGCAAAGAGGTATTTAGTAAATATAGTATAAGATAACTGGAATGGTGCTTTATATTGAGTAGTATAGTAAAACTATAGCTGGTTTGATCGCGAGTATAAGACTCTTGATCCTAAGGAAATGAGCGTCTTTATATACATGGTATATCTGGTCCCTTCCTCCTGATTCTTCTCAGGTCCCGTCGTGGACCTGATGTCCCGGTCCCTTCGTGGACCTTTCATGTTCGGTCCCATAGGGACCTGTCCCTGGTCTTGGCATCTGGGACCTGTCCTTATGGTCACGTGATGTGTAGTTATTCCGTCCCGGAATCTTGTTGTCCAATGAGTGTATATCCTGAGGCTGCGCCGCAGGTGGTCTGTAACACTAAGAAGGCCAAAAAGGCCTAAATCAACGCCCCGAGCCCTATCTTACCTTCTAAATTAGGAAAGAAGAAGAAGTCACCCACAAAGGTGGCTCTAATCGATCCTGTCCCTTTATTACCCAATTTCTTATCCCATGGTAGAGAAACACGTTCTGGCCGAACTATTAAGCCTAACACTCATTTATTTTCCTAATCTAACTAATTAATATATAAACTAGAGCTCTACTATCATTATTTAATATCTAATTTAATTTGTTATTCGCGTTGTTGTGGATATATTAATACATGTAGGGGGGGTGGTGATATCGGTGTTTATTTTGATGGGTGGTCATCGAGTGGTGGCGGTCACCGAGTGGTGAGATACGTTATAGCCAGGTAAGTTCCCCTGATATCCAGGACAACTAGATCTCCAAATCCTCCAGAGCAAGACGCTTGACATCTGTCTTACCTGCTGCCGCGTTTGGTTTGACTAGGAGGCCACTTGCAGGCGGAGTCTAAGTGGTAGCGGAGACATAAAAGAAATATGAAGTAGAGGAAAGCATAGTCATGTTCCTATCCGTGTGATAGATGCAGTCAACACTCACTGGATATTTCCATACCTGGCGAAGTGAATGACCTCGCCTATCGAACGATCCGATATACAGCCTTTATCGCATGCTTAGTATTTCTCGAGTCGCTGTACGGAGTATATGTTTTATGCTGATATATGCCAGAGCCTGGAGAATTCCACTTCTCGACTGTTGCTTGCAGCTCCGTTGTCTCATATGTTGCATTTGCACCTCCTTAGATGCTTTGATATAGCGTACGAAGTCCTCAAATTAAACTCTCCTTACATACCAACTTAGCTAGTATGGGCTGATATAACGTCAGTCATCATAATTAAGAGAATAATAGATAGCATGTTCGTGTAAACGATATCAACAGCATACTCCGTAGTATTGACATAGTATCGACCGATGCAGTGCCAAACAGGACGCGTACTCCATAACACTGTATCACACAGCGCCACAAGAGACAGCGGCTGATGCATGTCTCGGAATGATCCCTTCTCCTCTCCCGCCTATCATTCTCTCCCTCTCCCTCCTCTCCCTGGGCTGCAAACTGGAAACACTCAGTGTCGAGCTAGTTCTGCGTCCCGGTTTTAGATATCATCACGTGACATCATCGAACTTCCCGAAGCCGCCAACTCGATTCAAGATCCAAAGCTATCACGATAATCAGTCGGCAATCCATATACACAGCTGCGGCAGCAAGGAGCCTGATGGATGTGATCTCCGCGGCCTGATACCTCTATACCTCGCGGTTTATCCCTTTGATGTTGACACCACGGTAGTTCGAATCAGCCTGGGCGAGCCACACACCACACCCTCTCGATGAATCCCCATATCTCTGTTCCCCGACAGCATGCCGGTCCAGCACATTTCGGCGGCGCCTCGCCGCAGAATAGAAGTCCCTACCTACGGATACCGCAGTTCTTCGGCCGGTAAGCTGGTGTCATGTCAATCTACTTGATACGTTTATGCTGACAAACGCCAAAACAGGATGTTCAAGGTCTCGCAGATGGACTTCGAGATGGCCATATGGGAGATGACGTCCCTCGTTATTGCGCCGAAGAAGGTTTTTAAATCCATGTATTACCATGTTAGCAACTCTTCCCCCGGATACTGCCGTCAGAACCTGAAGCTAATCTATTTGTCCTTAGAAACGTTTGTTCCCGTTCCACACGTCTATTGCCCGCCTCTCTTCAGCATAGCTCTAACTGCCCACGCTTTAGAAACCAAAAACACATGGCACCGACCTGACCCGTCGTTTGGCTATCTGCTTTCCTTCTTCTTATTTCTCACAGGCCTAGCATGGGGCTTCGCCTACCAATCAACCTTCACCTCTATAATAGGGCTCAGCTTATCCTTCATCTTCTTCCATTTCCTCGGTGCCTCCCTCCTCGTTTCAACGATAATGTACTTTTCGGTTGGCCGGATTTTTGGCCCCAACGGCCCTGCAGCTGCTATCAGTGAGTGGAGGGGCACTAGATCCTCGCTTGGCCGCATGAGGCGGCGTGGGCCGGCACAGGGTCTCTTCGGGATATCGGGGGATAAAGAGCATGTCGAATTTGGATATTGCTTTGATGTGAGTCTGCGTATATCACCGCCAACTAGAAATACCATTCTAACCACTTTTTCCCATAGGTTGCTAACCGCGCCTTCTTCACACTATACCTACACCTATACGTTCTTCAATTCATTCTCCTCCCCGTCCTGACACGGGGTTCCGATACCTCGCCTAGCTTCCTCGCCACCATTCTCGGCAACACCCTGTATCTCTCCGCCTTCACATACTATACCTATATTTCGTTCCTTGGTTATAGTAACCTGCCGTTTCTGTATCATACAGAGCTGCTTCTGCTGCCTATTGTGGTAATGGGCATCCTGTGGTTTGTAAGTTTGATTTTGGGGTGGGGTATTGTCCGGCAGGGCGGAGCCGTCAACTGGTTATTCTGGTGGGCTTGATATGAGAAACTGAATATTTAATGATGGCAGAGGACTCGAGTTGACGTTAAAGAAACAAGAACGGCTACCAGCTGCGATTCTAAAGACGGGGCTCGTGGATATCCTACAAGCACCCTACCTAATAATGTACGGAATATGAATAGATCTTGCTTTATATACGCATTATATGCTTGCATCTCTGATCTCTGTGGTTGTTTATTTCTGCTCACTGCCGCCTGGTCCGTTGTGGTAAAACACTCTCCAGCAGCTTGATAGTTACTATCACATGACGTTCTGATTTACGAGCGTAAAGCATAGTGACTCTTTTATACGAGATATATCGCTTCTTATTTTACCAGACCAAGGCCGTGTTATCCCGATCACCTTCGTTCCTGCGTCATCGATCACGTTCGCCTTTGGGCGTTCGTCAACAGCTGTGATCGGATATTTAAAGGAAGCTCCCCCGATTTAGGTCTTTTCATACCAAAACCCATAACTCAGGCAGATCACAAATACACGGCGTACCACAGCAAACATTGACCATAACTGCTCTCTACTTGATGGATTTCCTATCTCGATCCCGCCTAATCAGCTACTCCCCTCAACCCCTTACATCGTTTTATGCCACCCGCTCATCAGCCTTGATCAATCCACAGAACCATCAGATAATAGAGGACTGCTTAATCGCACGCCTACCGAGTGACACAGTTGTACCTAGCACGTCATCGCCGACGGAAAGACTATCGCTAAGTCAATTGAGCGATGAGGAACTCCTAGCGCGATTCACCCGAGGGTTCTTTGGTGGAATTGTATTTGCTACTGAGAAACTTATTTTAGCATCTGGTGGGTGGAGGTTAATGGGAGTGCAGATTAAAGGTTCCTATTCTATAGTCTTTAAATTTCCCGAGGATATATGCTTAATCTTGCTACAGGTCTCGGTCAAAGGCAATCATTACCACCAGGCGCAGATACCACCGGCCTCAGCCAACAGTTACCAAAGAGCATATGGCGTGTCGATGAAATACCAGCAACGACATTACTACCATTGCACTCAAAGCTCTTTGGCGCTTTCCAGGTCACCCATTCGCAGTTGGTTGATCAAACAAAGCCGAACTCAACGCCAGCCATGCTGCCAGCCACAGAAGCACAACCCATAGGGGAAAACTATTCGTATATTGATATTGGATTTGGGAGCGGCGGGTTTGCCGGATGCCATCGGCTATCTGTTCATCGACAGAGTTCAGCAGACGTCTCAATTACGTCTAATGACCATTCCGTTACCGACCAGTCAGACCAGGGAGGTCGGGGGAGCGATAGTGACGGTGTGATAGAATTTCGCCTTTCACATTTTCATTGCAATCCTAGTGGCGGCCCGTCACGCATTCCCGCGATCTTAAACGGGTTTCATCAGTTGTATGCAAAACTTCTCTTTACGGATGCTCTGAGGCTTCTCTGTTAGCTTGATTTACTGCGAACCCCCGATATCATCTCCCTAATGATTTTGATGGCTATCAATATCTTTACCACTTCCGGCTCCCTCGAAACGGATATCATATTCACAACGCATACCCACTCCATTTAAAAGCAAAATACCACCTCCCCTTTTCCTTTGAGCCCTTTAATTCCACTCTACCATATTCGAAATTTGTTCTTGTAAATATATCATATCATTATTTATGCTAGGCCTATAGCGCCGACTTTCTCTCAATGGGCTCAGTGTTTGGGCTTGTTCTAGTAGTCTTCACCATGAGCCGCATAGAAGTGGCATCGCCTTTCAACTCGGTAGAGGAGGCTTCTAAAGGACGACAGACTAGCACATACGAGTGTATTGCTGTTTGATAGAAATTCCCCTCAAGCGCCATTTTAAAGGAAGAAATTAAACTTTAAGAAAATTAAGCTTAAACTTGGAAGGACCGGCCCGTCGGCACGTGCCTTCCTACCAAATTAGGTAACCATGGTACGGGGTTCTTGCAGACAATTTGGACTTAGACCGCCGTTGACATAAAAGCGGCTTATAATCAATCCTACATCGCGGAGCAGTTGGTTTTTGAATGGGTCGCGAACCGCAACCCCGCTTCGCTGTTGTTGGGTGGCGTTACGTGGATCCCTAAACTGTTTCCGTCCAAGAACGACTAGGTGTTACACCTATGTGTTTTACTCATCATGGTGACTGTATGATTAACACTTTTCCGCTATTCCAGGGGGCCCTCCAAAAAGGAACGTTTCTTCAAGGCGAGAAACTCGGAGATACCCTGAGCAGAAAGCGTGGTTGCTACTCCACAGATCGTCCCTAACTATTTCGCTCCACTCGTTAGGAACGTTGAACTTGCATCTATGCGTCTGATCATACAAATGATGGGCAAGCCGTTTATGGGGTACATATACGACTCATAGAATTGATAATCAGTGGTGCTCGAGGACCTAATAAGCTCGGAGTTTTGGCCATCGTGATTATGATAGATCACACATCCTACTGGCTGGAACTCCGCATTGACAATGATACGTAATATGGACGGACAACCTAGAAAAAGAAAGCCAAGTTCGAACGAAAATAAGAGGGGGTCGTGTGAGCAGTCGAAATCTTAATAACCAACGAATGAAGTCAATTCCGCGGAGCCCCGACTCCCGAGAAAGGCTACAATCTATTTATACGCCTTGGCGAGCTCCCTGGTTCTGTTTCTAAAAAGGCCGAAGTATCTTTGATTAAAGTGCGCAACCAGGTAGCCATCCCGCAGCTCATATTGCGGCACTTTACAGGGCCATAGCCCGATCAAGATGGACTCTATGCTTTAATAGTTTACACTTTGACAAGGTATACAACAAAGTATACAATAACCAAGGTAGCGATAAACCTGACATCTAACCTGGGTGTATGCTGCAGAAATCCCTTTTATAGTATATCTCTCTATTTAACTATTCAAGGAGGTGCTCTAGATCATCATCTTCAAATGTACCCCTGCGTGCGACTAGCGGGGAGTCTGCAGTTATTGATGAATAGTCATGGGCATCAAGGCATGCTTTGCGGCTTCTCAGAACTGCCGGCCTGGTACGAGATATCATCTCCTCCTCATACTCGTTAATGACTTCTTTTTGCGTCTTCCCATGAGTGTCTGGCGGCGTCTTCAATACCGGAAGCAGCGCGGCTACTAAATTTGAGACGTCGAGGATGCCGTGATTCCCCGCCTCGCCACGGACTGGTGAACAAGCAAATGGTCAGTCACAGGGCTCTAAGGTCACGCAGGAAAAAGAAGACAGATACTCACACATCGTCATTGTATGGGCTGCGTCTCCAACTAGGGTTGCTGTGCCATCTAGGTTGCTCCATGACCCCTTTGGCGGCGTCGGCCAGTCTTCCAAGGATATGACCTTGGGTTCAGTTCCCTCCGGCATGCTCTGCACAACCTCACGAAATGGTTCAACCCACCCGTCGGCTAACGAGCGCATAAGCTGCAGTCTGCCAACATTTTCAGTTGGCATCTCTATATTTTTAGGCCATTCCTTACGATACGGCCAGCTGATCAAAATCTGGCACTCGTATGTATCGCGATCCTTACGGTCATTGTTAGCCGGGGTATCAAGGAATGAAAACCAGAAAAAATTATTGGTGGCTGGGTCGCCAGCCTGTAGAAAGAACGGATCCAAGGCCCTCATTTTAAGAGCAATCTGAGAAGGCAATGCAGCACTGGCTCCCAGCAGACGGACTGGAAGCTGGTGATTCTCACAGCTGGTTGGTGGTCCATTTGTTGTATATGAACAGAGCAACGAGCGTGTCTTCGAACGAGAACCATCACAGCCTACCAGTAGGGTCCCTTCTGCAGTAGAGTTGTCTGTAAACTGACAGCGAACAGCCGTTCCTGATACCCGAGTGATGCTGGAAATGCATTTATTCCACTAATAAATAGGTGTTAGCAACAAGTTCGTATTTTGTTAACTAAGGAATAGCAAGTTAGATCTCTCACCTTAACATCAATCCCATCCATCAACAATCTTCGCAGCCGCTCTCTCGACACCCTCAGTCTCTTTGCCGGAGGAACCTTCCACTTGGTCTCTCCAGTTCTCAGGTCGAAAAAGAGGAAATTCCCGTTCTCCCCCTTTGCAACAGCCTCAGGGTCAACGTAAGCCTCCGGCAACCGATCGATCAAATGCTCGGGTAAGAGTTGCAGAAAAGCATCAAGGGACCAGTGGATCGTTAGGCCCCATCCTTTGCCGCGGTGAAGGGGATCGGGATCTCGTTCAAAGATAGTAAATGGAATGCCGTGTTTACGTAGTCCCTGAGCGAGAACGAGGCCTGTGATGCCGGC
This sequence comes from Arthroderma uncinatum, assembly GCF_011692745.1. Lineage (NCBI taxonomy): Eukaryota > Fungi > Ascomycota > Eurotiomycetes > Onygenales > Arthrodermataceae > Arthroderma > Arthroderma uncinatum. The sequence continues at coordinate 1,599,081 of NW_022983867.1, forward strand.
ACCAATAATCAGGACGTGAGGCGACTGAGGCACCATTTTCGATGGACTTGTTTCTCGAAACTCGCCGGTGTTTTCTTGAGAAAAGAAGATGCCCTTTAAACTCCACAAGATCTTTAAACTGTTTTGGAAAAGGTCAACCATGGCGCTATAATGTGTTCGTGGGAATACGAAGCGACCAGATCGGCGCCAACCGCCGTCCACCGCCTCCATGGTGAATCACGAGCTCGGATGGGTAGGGAATCTCGAGTAATTATCGCCGAGCGACTGGGATGTCGGCGATAATTAGTAGATGATACCCCTGAGGAGCCCGCTGGTATATCTATGTTAAGGCCAGGGGTTCGGCTGGCATCCGGCAGTTCCTGGCACATGCAGAGAATCGCGCGTGAGTTTGCACTTTCGCAGGACTTGCGACAAGTCCGGCTAACTCTCGATGTTGTGCGATAGTTACGTTTCATCATCTGCGATAGCGATGTGACTCTGCTAACTGTTCTCCTGATCGTCTTCTACCGAGGGGGGACCATGGTATGTTGCTGAAAATAGCTTCGCAGCACGACCTCGTAAGCTGTGCATCATTAAGCACGTAACTTTTTATTATTTGTGGTTTATGTAGCATTGCACCTGCGTATAAGGAATATGCTACTCCACAAAGCCGGCCAGTCGGTGGAGATTGCGGATCTCTTGCTTGTGTTTTTTTTTTCAACAGAGTTGGGCCTGAGCATGAACTAGTTAAGGGCAATTTCTTGGAGCCAAGTATAAGCTGTTGACGGACGATGTTGCCGGGGACTTGAGAGGTGGGGAAGAAGAAAAAAAATCATCAATAATATATACAGGGTATATCTATGTACAAGAATGGAAGAAAGACATTGCTGCCATGAACGGACATTATATGTGCTGCGTGGAGGAGATCCAGATGAAAGAAAAATGATCGCCGAACCTTTTTATACGAACGGTAAAAGAGACGTCGCAAAAAGAGAAAAGTCAGCATTAATGAAGCCAACTCTGCTCTTGATCGTGATTGTTGTCCGTTCGAGTGATCTCCACCTGGACCGTTTTTGTGATCTGGCCTGGGATATGGCTTTCGGAGCCTCTCTCGCCTCCCCCCCTGAGAGACTCCACATCGTCTCTACCTACCGGCTTCCCCTTGCTGTCGACCGGCAGGATCGCCTCGAGAGAGCTGAAACTGTCTGACTTTGTCCGGTTGTTTGTGCTAGTTGGGATAGTCTGAGATCGCATAGTGGACGAGTGCATGCCCACTGATCGAAGTTTGACAGAAGTGCCGGCACTGCGACCGTCGGTGGTGCTGTGGGGGTACTGGAGGGGTCCTCCCTTGGATGTTTTAGATCGGACGAAGGTCAGGAGTGGGATGAGGGTAGGGAAACAGGTGATGGCGATCTAGTAGGAGGGTTAGTCTCTTGTTCTAGCGTGGTGGTGATGGTATTAACTTACGCCAACGTTCAGCTCGATGGTACCCCATAGAATGAGCATGGTAGAATTCCCGTCCTTTGCGATAATCTCAATCTGAACCACACGCATGACCGAGCAGGCAGTTGTGAACAGCCCAAGCAGGAAAACAGCCATCAACCCTAGTTTTCGCGGTAGGCTGATGCGTACTTTCATCCACAGCGGGATTGGGGTCAAAAAGACAATAAGGTCGCAGAAGATCGATACTGCGGCGAGAGAGTAGAAAACTGCGTCGTTTGGCAAGCAGGTCCCTGGTGTCTTTGGTCGCCATGACTTGTGGACGGGTGTACATTGGAAGAAGAGGACGAGCGTCCCCGCAAGGTGCGAGACGACGGTGAATACCATGATACCCCAGACGACATGGCGGTAGGATTTCTCAGAACTATGTCGGATAATGCGTAGATAGGCGATGCAGAGGGCTACTTTGAATCCAGTAATGCCAGCCATGTAGAATGGACGACCGGCGAAGTTAACCTACACGACAAAGCATGTTTCGTTTAGAACCGAAAACTATAGCCAACCCAGAATACCAGGTACGTACCGTAGCATAGGTGTTTAGATTCTCTTTGGGCCGTAGTTTCAAGGGAAGACCGAGACCCAGGCGGGACTGAGTAATGCATAACGCACTGTATATGATGCCACATACCTGAAGATCCGGATATTAGCATAGAGATATATGTAGAGGAAAAATGGAATATACATACCGCCGAGGACACGATAACCGCATCGTCAACTCCAAAGCTCTTTTTTAGGACCAAGCGAACCCAAACTCGGAGGCAAACCACCAGCGTCATGATAAAGGATAGCGAAATGCATACTGCGAGGATAGTCGGGTACTGCGAAATCGCATTGACTTCCGGCGTCGCATGGTACACCCACTGCATCACGCCGTTTCCTGCTGGTCACACCAAATTTCTAGTTGTCTGACTTCTGCGTTGACCCGGTTGATAGAATATATAGTATAAATTGATCAGGCGATAAGGGTCAGTATAAAGTCGAGCAACGACAGTCTAGAGCAATGAGGTGCAGGACTGGGACCTGCAGACCATAATATTTGTACTTCACTGCCGTGGGCCATACTGCCTTGAGCCCTGGAATGAATTCCACAAAAAAAAGCAAATTGTTAGCATTGGCAGCTGGCTTAACGAAGCTTTGCAAGAAAGCTAGGGGCCAGGATCTGATGGGAAAGTGTGCGAATTGCAAATCCGCCCGGTGGCTTTAGCTAATCATACAGGAAATCGTTCGATAGGCTGACTGATGCTCGTCGCCAGAGGTCAAGAAAGTTTGCAGATGGGCTTTTGGCGTGTATCTGCATCCTCATACGAGGGATCCCAAGCCAACCGTGTCCTAAAAATGGGCAGATCAGCAGCCATCCAGCGTTTCCCCGGGTCTCTGCAGACATCACCAGTCCCCTCGACAAACGGAGCAGAAAGTGCCGAAGGTGACTAGCTGTCGCTTGATTGCAGTAGATATGTACCGAGAAACAATGTTTGCTCTCTGACACCGCACTCCACCGTCTCGACCAGGAGAATGTTACATTTGTTTAACCCATCGGTATAGTAGTATGGACGGACAGGAGCATGATGTCGGTACTTCAGTGTTAAGCGAGCGGATGCATCAACAACACAAGCTTTAACCCTGGGACTCGGATGTGAAGAGCAGCTCGACCGTGCCCTGGAGATAAACCTGGCTAGTTGTAACTGTACGGTAAAAATGTATAATGTATAAATATATACTCCGTATACAGTTCAGTTATGCGCAAGGACGAAGGCTCGAGGCCTGTTTACCAAGAACGCCATCATCGAGGAGGCGGACTCGGGCTAGAGCTCTAGGCGCCCTCACATCGTATCCATAACTGGAAGGCCTCAGGATATGATTTCTGACCCGTATAAGATAATATGCTCCTCGAGAGAGCGCACTAACACGTGTAGGGAAGAGACAGAACGGACAGTGGTCCGGACAAGCATGGATGGACCTGAGTCAAGGTTGTCAAGGCCTGTCAAGGTTGCCAAGGTTGTCGAGGGCGGGAGACGAGAAGGTGGCCCGGCGGGGACGGTCGGCGTGCCTGGGGATCTCTCGGGGCTCTTCAGTGGATGCTTGGGGGGGCAGCCCTTGGAGCCTCTAGGCGTGCTTAAGGATAGAGTTATAGGCATGCTTAGGGGCCTGTAGGGACCAGTAGGGGCCATCAGTGGCAAGTTAGGGGCGCGCTAGGGGATGCGCTACGGAGCCCGAAGGCCCCTAAGGGCATGCCTAGCGCATCCTGGGCCCCCCCTCAAGATGCAACCCTCCATGCACGTACTAGAGGACGCAGGAGCAGGTATCCTATCATCTGCCGGATATGGCGCCGTGCACTCGATTTATGGCAGGGATTGTCGATATGATAACACGGGAGCTCTGGACAGTATCCCAGGCCAGGGCTTTGCTGCAGGCTTATTGAAACATCATTTTTCTCCGGTCCCCATCGCCGTGAAAAGGACGAGTTCCGTTTGATGCCACCCGGGGGGCGCAAACAGCAGCAGGGAAGAAAAAAGCAAACAAAACCACGTTTATGGACTCTTGCATTTCCTTTCATCTCGTTCACTTTTTCTTTCCCTTGCTTTCTCCAGTGAGCACACCTGAATTTCACTCGTCGAAACCGCAGGGCGTTCAAGTCGAGTAAACTTGCGAGTCGAGCTGTTTTGACCATGGCGTCAGAAGCTTCAGAAAAGTCACCCATCGACCAGAAGATGGCTATGGATAAGGAGGCTCCAACGTCGACCGGCACTCCTCGCGACCTGGACCAGGCGTATCAGTTCCTCCAGACGTACGGAGAGACCAGCGATGGCGAGGAGGCCACCGCGGAAGACCTCAAGAAGATCCGGTGGAAGGTGGACTTGTACATTATCCCGATCATGTTTGTCTGCTATACCATGCAATTCATTGACAAGGTCTCTCTCAATGTAAGTTCATGATCTATCCATTTCTCTTCCCTCCCCGCGGGGTTTGATATAGTGTTGTCGTTGTTGTTTCGGAAATTAACAGGGCCTTAGTACGCTGCCGTTATGGGTTTGAACAAGGACCTCAAGCTCAAGGGGAACAACTTCTCAAATGCTGCGACTGCATTCTTCATCGCCTACCTCATTGCCGAAATTCCGACAGGTATAGTCTCTATTCTGCGCGCGCAAGGATCAATTCGCTAATACGGTGCTCCCAGGATACATCCTGAACAAGGTCTCTGCGCCCAAATGGCTGGCGCTCAACGTCACCCTCTGGGGCATCTCGACTGCCTGTACTGCGGCAGCTCGCGACTACAACACGCTTCTAGCTGCCCGAATCTTCTTGGGCATCTTCGAGGCCGCCATCGCGCCTTGTCTGGTTCTGATTAGCAGCCAATGGTACACCAAGTCCGAGCAAGCTCCCCGGTTTTGCATCTGGTACTCCGGCCTTGGTCTCGGACAGATTATTGGCGGCCTGGTGTCCTTTGGCTTCCAGCATGTCAAGAACCCGGAATTCACCGGCTGGAAGGCCATGTTCGTCGTCCTCGGTGCCGTTACCTGTCTTGCCGGCATTGCCACGTACTTTATCATCCCAGATAGCCCAATGAAGGCGCCCTTCCTGACCGAGAAGGAGAAGGCACAGCTGCTCAAGCATGTCTCCTTCAACCAGACCGGTGTGATCAACACCAGCTTCAAGTTTTCCCATATCCTGGAGATCTTGACCGATGTTCAATTGTGGCTCATGACCCTGATCACTGTCCTGGTAAGGAGCCTTCTTACACTCTAGTTTTTTTTCTTTTTTGGCCACTATCTAACAATGACATTTAGATCTCTGTATCAAGTGGAGTTGTGACAACCTACTCTGCTACTCTGATCAGAAACTTCGGCTACTCTCCAACTAGGTCCGCTCTTCTCAATATGCCTGGTGGCGCTGTTTCCATCATCAGTACAATCGTAATTGGCTTCGCTATCCGCTACAAGATGTTCCGCTTCATCGGTATCATTGCATGCTGTATTCCAGGCATCCTAGGCGGTGCTCTGCTCTCATTCGCACCACAGACCAACCAAGGCGCCCTCCTTGCCGGCATTTACCTAGTCAACTCTATCGTTCCCACCCTCATCGTTATCTACCAGTGGCTCTCCTCTAACGTTGCCGGCAGCACTAAGCGTGCCGTCAGCGCTTCCCTAGTCACTGCCAGCTTCAGTATCGGAAATATCATCGGTCCACAGACCTTCCAGGCCAAGGATGCACCGCAATATATTCCGGCAAAGATTGCCGTTTTGGCTACCCAGGCCTCTGGAGCTGTTATCGCATTCGTCCTATTCTTGTACTATGTCTGGGAGAACAAGCGTAGGGACAAGCGTGCTGCCCAAAACTCGGAAACCCTGCCTGTCGCCGAGGGTGCTGCTCTATCCCAGTCTCCCTCTATCGAGCAGAAGAAGTGGGATAACTTGACCGACAAGGAGAACCTGGCCTTCAGATACGTCTATTAAAAGCATCCCCCAAAAAAATATCTATATTATAATTCACGGGCTTGTCTTTCCTGCCTAAAGGTGGAGCTTTGTGTGTCTATCTTTTTTATTCTTCGTTTGGCCCTGTTCGGCCGGAACTCATTTTGTACATACTTACGGAAATACTCCACATAATGTTTTTATTTTATTTTTCCATCCTGCTTTAATTAATATACTCTGCACTAGGATGCCTGGATACAAGGTTTATCGGAAGTAGGAAATTCGATGTCAGAATAGAAATAGACAGTCCGTGTCAACCTCAACTATAGACTTTTGGCTATCCGAAACTTTTCTTCTAGATTCTTTGTTTAGGGGGGAAAATATCACCTGCATAAGGACCCTCCCATTAAACATGGGATCAACACGAAAGACAGTCGAGCTACGGAGTAAAGGGACGGCGTAGCCAGATTATGTGCAGCTCCAAGATCTCCTAGGAACAAAGTAGACGATCCGTACGAACATGGGCTCGTGTTGCGGACGGATACTTCAATTTCTTCGCTGTCTCCACCGCCAAGTCGGACGAGGTTACAAAGTGACATTCCTTGCTCCGTCCACTTGGCTTTTATACGTAGTCAACCGGGATAAGCTCTTGACAAACGCTAGAGACGAGGGAACGAGAAGACGAAGACGGCGAGAAGCAGTCAAGGGAGCGGGACGGGAGGGGAGGAGAGGGGGAGAAGCCGTAACCCCTGGTTCACTTACGAAATATGCGCATCAGGGGAAAGATAGAGAAGGTTTCTATACGAAGATGCCAATATAGTGCCTACCTGGGTGATCCCTGGACGTTCTGCACAGTCAAGCCACCAACTCTCGTGTGCATATAAATCATTGTCATTGAACTCATGTAACCTAAAATCATATATTTCTGGAAGCGTATGTTTATCGTGTTGCCGCCGGTCAACCCAAGATGGCGACAAGCCGGATTCAAGCCATTGTGCAGCCTCCCTCACCGACTCAACACGCCCGCCTATTGCATCCAACCAGCCACTCGCAACGCTTAAATGCGCCACCAAGAAGGGAAAACAAACGACATCTGGCGATGCCGCAATTGAAGCGGAAGCTGGAAATGAGACCACGACTTATTTGCTCTTCCCCTTCTTCTTAGTTGCCGCAGGTCCCAATGCAGCAGCCCGCAGTTTTGCCTCTCTGGCATCTCGTTCCTGTGCCTTCTCGCGCTCACGCTCCTCACGCTCCTCCTTCTCCGCCTCCTTACGGGCTTTTTCGGCTTCACGACGCTCTTTGACGATGGCTAGACGAGCTAGGTCGGCACGAGCTTCGTCTGTTTTGCCTTCGGAGTGTAGCTTGAGGTATCTCTCACGCGCCTGCTGCGCCTGAACCGCCTCTCGCTCGCGGCGGGAAAGCTGTGAGGCATCTCCCTTTTTGGCAGCTGGAGCAGCAGCGGCGTCGGATGGGGCCGTTGGTAGAGTAGCTGCCTGGTTTCGTGCTTTGGCGGTGTGGTTTGGGTTGGCTGGCATATCCTCATCGTCTTCATCCTCTTCACTATCACTTGGAGGGAGGTCTCCTGGCTCGGCTGCTACTTGTCGTTTCTTACGGATGGCGGCTTCTTTTCTAGCTTTGGCAGCGGCTTTGCGTTGCTCACGGGTTAATTCCTCCCCTTCTCCAGCGCCGGCTCCATTCTCATCAGCTTCCGATTCTTCTTCAGAGTCATCCTCCTCCTCTTCTTCGGAAGATTCTATCTGCTTGTCCTCCTGCGGTACGTCAGCATGATTTTTTTCTCCAAAACATCCACTCGGGCACCCTCCATCGAGATTCTGGCTTCTTTATGGCCGTGGCCGTGTATAACTAGGGATACGAACCCTCCACATTCCGATCGGGTTTCCATCTTTATCCAACGGTTGCAGATCCCGGCTGAAATGCTTGCCGCCTGGGAAAATATCAAATGGCTCAGCATCTATACTGTATACGTGCAAAGGTAAGAACTTACCTCCTCTAGTTGGCTTGCTGAACTTCCCTCCACGGCCTCGGGGAGCCATGATGTATGCAGATTATATGTGCCTAAAGCGGGGGGTATGCTAGTAAAAAATAACGTAACCTTCGTTCGAGTCAGCCAGGAGTTTGCGATCTAAGGAGACGGCTGCAACTGTAGCTCACGGGGCCGGGTAAACACACAACAGATAGCAGCCAGCGGGCACTTGGGCAACAACGAGCTGGCAACAGAGAGACGAACAGGATAAGAGAAGAAGAGAGCAAGGGAGACGTCGACAACGGAGAGAGAAAAAGGTAGTATGTCACGCTTTCTTTCCGCCGCCAAAAGCCCTTTTGGAGGGGCTGTCACGTGAACACTCCGCCTGTTTGCACTGTTTGCTCAGGGCATATATATAGATAGAGATGATATAGATATAGAGATGATAGAGATGATATAGAGATGATATAGAGATGATATAGAGATGATATAGAAGAGATAGATAGATAGAGAGATATAAAAGAGATAAGCATAAGGATGTATGATTGTTTATGATGGAAGACCATGAGATAGATATCGCCTGGTAATAGGCTGCTATAGAATCAAATGTATAGGGATAACTATATGGAATAATGAGATAAATCAGCTTTAACTGCACTTTGACTATCTTAAACAGCCCAATACAACTCTATACAAAGCCGTTAATATGTATGTGAGATATGCAATGCAGGACATTGACCCTGTCAGCTTCTTCCTCTGTCTCCTATTATGAGCTGCCTTCCGGGCCAGATAGAAAGATGGTAACTAGCACTAAATTGTACGGCGATGCTGTTTCTTCCAAGGACACACAAGAATATGGCTGTCCTTTCATTTCCTTCACATATGCCAGACTATTCTCTTTACCACGTCCTTCGCTCGCACTTCCAGGTAAACCTCTGTCCTTTCTGCTTTTAGACAGATCATTTAATCAGATTTGAATTAACCCACTGTTATCAGGACAGTTTCCCCCTATCACTATCTCTTTCTGGGTATGCCATTCTCTATAGAGCCTGCAGTTACCTCATTCCGCCTCTCGATTCAGATATTCTGACTGACCTGGAACAGCTCCCGCTATCAGTTCCGCCGTCCCGAGTGACCGTTCCACTGCTCAATTCCACATCTAGCAAGGTAAGCACCGAGGAATCAATTCTGTTCTGCAATCAGAGCCTAATATGAACATTTTAGCCTTGTTTTCTTTTTAGAGCTGCCCAAGAGTCGAGGCCATAATGCCACCAGCAGCGCAAAAGATCGCCCCTATTGAATGGCCCGAAGACTGGCTCACTCTCACCAAGCCGGCTGTGATCCTCTCAGAGAGTACCCTCGTTTGCAAAAGCAAGATGATCCCGCGTGCACTATTTTCAGCACGCAGCTTGAGCCTGGGTCCGTCACTTTCCGTGCTCCCACTGGAGCTATTATTCCTCATATTCTCGTATCTGGATATCTGCTCCTTAAATTTGCTGCGACAGTTGAGCTTTGGCATCAAGAACCTTGTCGATTTCTTCGGGCCCTACTTGATCTTGATCAAGTATGTTCCTGCCACACTGCAAGTACTCGCAGTTACTAGGGTGCTTTGCAAATTCTCCGTTACCGACTTATTCAAAGCTCTGAAGTCTAAATACTGCTTCAGCTGCGGTGATGCCGGCGATCTCCTCTTCATCTCTCTTGCGAAACGATGCTGCCGCTTATGTCTGCGGGCAGGCCATTCTCTCCAGCTTATTTCTCTCGCGGCTGCAAAAGAGTGCTTTGGTTTATCGAGCCAGGCTGTTCGTAACCTGCCGTCTGTCCTGATGACACCAGGAAGATATGGCATCCGCGAGCGTGAATATAAATCTCGAACGTGGATTGTAAGCCTATCGGAAGCTCAAGAGGCTGGTATCCGGCTGCACGGATCCGAACAGGAAATAGAGCGATTCGTGACGCCTTCCTTCACCCGCCAGAATGTCCAATATCTCCTGAAGTACTGGAACTGGGTGACTTTGAATGCTGCCGGTGAAACCTCCGGCCGGCGACCCTACCCGCCAAAGTCACAATCTGAGAAGCCCGAAGTCTCCTATGAGCAGTTTAACTACCGCGTTTCTACCCCGTTTCCTTCCATCAACTTCAATACTGAGACAACAGTGTATCCCCGTCCGTGTAAGGGCTGTGCCCTGGAAATGACTCTGTTCTTCCAAACCTATCCCAGAGACGCAGTCGACTATCCCGAGAAAGAGAGGTTACATCTGAAACGGATACAGACGGCCTGGTGGACGGACGATTTCGAACATCATATTCATGTCTGCGAGGGTATCAAGAAGCTACTTTCGAAATGAGAGCAGGGACTGGGATATAGGAGTGGGCGTCACCTAGCCACCTAAAACTACCCTCGACCTATGAAACAGAGGCAGGGTCATATGAACTGGAGGACGATAAGCAAGAGAGGAAAGGATACTATATTCAAAGTCGGGAGTCCTGAAGCTTAGGGGTTCCCTGCAGTGTCAAGCATAGGGTCAGTTTAGGGACATGAGGGTCCAGATTGAGCTCTGCGCAGGCGTGTCGATACTCCTTTATAATGCTTGCAATCTCTCTCGTGCTGAATGTAGTAGTCGAACTGATGGGTGCATCGGCCGTAGTAGACTGCATTTCTCACTCAGCCGCTACCACGCCACTCGTCATCAACACTTGTGATATATCTCTTGGTTCGCTCAAGTCGCTATTCGTCACCTCCATGAATTGCTGCATCTCGTCAATAGCTAGTTGCCGAACAGCACCAGTTATTCGAGGTCGCGATGGGGTTTTTTCTACCCTTCAACAAGCAGCTAACATATGGCCCTCTATCTCTTAGCCACTCTGCTTTTTCCTTTAGGCTATTCGTCATCTAGACGATCGCCGTCCGAGTTCATTGCATCGTACTCGCTCTCCTCTCCAGAATTCTTGCTCTAGATGGGGTTTTAATAGTCAACTGGGACCAGCTTAGGGTGATTCCCTGCTCCTTATAGTCACTAGAGAGTTGGTAGTCTCCCCCTCTTTTCTCCTATTCACACAGCATCTCTCCACTCATAATTGCTTGTTAGTCCTTTTACCTTACCTGGGAACATCCTTTCTGGACAGTGACGCATGATTCCAGGTGTATTAACCACATGAATACCCCATGTAAATTTAACAGATCTGGGGAATCCCGTTCTCAACTTCACCATTGTGCCTGTTTGTGAGTGAATATAGTTATTCTCCATTATTCCTTTCAATGAACCAAATCTGGGTTGGAAGTTGTTCACGTGACCGGCTTCTCCTGAAACCATCCAACTACAACTACACTGATCGAATTGATGACAACAAACATTTCCTTCAACACTGATAGGATGCAGCAAATGAAGGATAACAATAATTATCGATTCATAACCAGCTAGATTTACCGCGTTCTTTAAGAAATTTTATATGCTTGCCAGAATTTCCCGAAATCAACACTGAAAACGCCTCATGTATAGCAAATGGCATAGAGAGGTATGCTATTCTCCCTGTAAATTAAGAAAGATGCTCAAGTCCAACAGAAGAAAAAGATCCATGTTCATACTCTTACCATGAGATTCCATCCAACAGCCTTCGACCGGGATAGGATCAAGATAGCCAAGCCAAGGGTCATGGATACACCTGCAAAGAGCTGCGCGTACAGATAGTCGCCGCCTCTCAACTCTATCAACGCGCCTGCGATGGATGAGCCGGTCAAAGATGAAAAGCTGACGATGCTCAGTGTCATCCCAAACCTGATGCCGCTTTTCTTCAGATCGGTTGTGAGACTTGATAGGGCAGAGGGGAACAACGCCTGTATACCCGCTGCGAAGAACCCATAAATGATGGAAAAGGCGTATAAGCTGGGTTCTCCCCTCACGCCTATCCACGCAAATAATGCTATTGCTGCGACAACCATGCATGGAACAAGGGCGTTGAACGGACCAGACCTCCAGTCTGAAATATAACACGGTATCAGTCGACCTATTATCCCCACCGCGTTGATTATCAGAATCAGGTTTATGGAGTTGGACTCCGATAAGCCAATCACATTGCGGCTGAAACTGCCGATATAGAAGAAGGCGATGTACAATGCCCAGAAGTTGAGGAACATGCCAATTGCGTACAGTGAGTACGTAGGTTCGCGGAAAGCCTCGAGTTCAAAGAAAGGGCCAGTACGACGGGGCGGGATGCGTTGACGAAGGAAGAAAAAGCCAGGAGCCAATGTTACAGCAGTTATGAGGCCGATGACCCGCATCGTCCATCCGAACCCGATTTTTGGGAGCAGCTGCTGCACAACGACAGGGAAGACCATACCTCCAGTTGCGCTCCCGGATGCAGTGATAGCAATTGCTAGGGACCGACGAGAGGCGAAGTAAGTTGTTAGGAGGGCGACGGTAGGGCAAAAGACGAGACCGCTGCCTATACCCATGCAAATGCCCTGGGCAAGAAAGGTTTGCCAGTACGTTGTGCAAAGAGAAGTCATGAAGATTGCAAAGATGATTATTAGAGCGCCAGTGGACCAGATGGCCTTGAAGTACCCTGCATCTGTCGCTCGACCAGAGAATGTCCCAATGAAGAAAAGAAGAAAAATCTGTGTGCCGCCTATCCAGGAGATATCAGAGGGCGAGCGATGCAAGGCCTCTGTGTAATATGACTGGAAGACCCCGAATCCGTTGATGTACCCCCATGTATTGAAGATTACAAGATGGGCAAGAGCGACTTGGAGCCAGGCCTGGTAGCCGCCATCTGGGGGAGGGCCAGGATCGATGCCGGACTCTCGTGTTCGTACGAGCGAGAGGGTTTTCTCGAGAACGCCGATTTTTTCTATGCGATTGGTAGGTACTTTGGAGATTTGTGAGATATCGTTGGTTTCATGGTCAGAAGATGAGCCAGATGTAGGCTGGGAGCCATTATCTTCTACCTCGGATGAGAGAGGTGTGGCCGCTGGCCCCTTTTCGAGGTCGTGTGCGTCTTTCTCCTCCAAGGAGGAGTCTGCAGCATGTCCCATCGCCCTTGATGAGGTGCTGTCAATACAGATGATATATCGAGGTTGATCGTTCTCATTAACGAGCAGCGGCTTGGGTTATTATCAGTATACCTGCCAACCTGGGACAAGAATTCTGTGATATCTAATGGCGCTTAACAGGAATTCGTACGACACTATCTGAGGGTATAATTATAAGATCGAGGGGTATTTTCAACCACAGATGACGATCCCACGATTGCGCTGTCCAAGATATATATGTTCCTGTTTACCGAAGCCGACAGCTCTGAGAAAGGACGCCCTTCCCTTCCAAAGAAAAAAAAAAAATTAAATAATTAATAATTGTCATCATTGAGTCAGTACCGGGGCGACAGCAGCCTTTTTCTTCTCCAACCCATGGGGTCCGAACATGTTTAACCGACCCACAGTTTCCAACTCCCACGCAAGTCCGGTACCCTTGTCGACGGGAAAAGCCTCAGCAGGTGAGATGTTTGGTTAAGACGACACATCCTTCGGCCCGTTTACTTGGCTGTTGGACGGTGCTCCTACAGAAACAGCGTCTATCACTCGCTCGTTGCCGCCCCGGGAAATAAGATGTACGCCCTTTGAATGATGTCAACGGATCAAACGGCACAGTTGAGAGGCAAACATAGGAGGGGAGAAAAGACACCGACCAGAGCAGAGATCTTAGCACCGAGAGCAGCCATGGCCCAATCGGGTGGAGGCCGCCGGCAAGTTCGAATTTCACGGCCGAAAACCCGTATTTTAAAAAGTGCCACTTACGTACTTTTGTGCTCTTTACTGCACGCTGGGTCTGGTCCATCAGGGTTCGATGTGTGAGAGGGTTTCTCCTCTACAACTTCTATATATATACTGACCCCAGCTTCCAGATCTTCCCCGTGCGATTAGATCTTATCGTCGTGGTAGGGATAGAAAAAAAAACATGGATTTTCCACGTGGGGGTTCTTGGCACGTCTTCTTACAAATCGGGCCGAAGATACGACTTTTGAGAGACCAAGTATTGTATGAGTCGACCGACAGACTCTGAGCGGAAAGATACCGTCGACAACGCTTGAGCCTGTGGCTGAACCCTTCATCAACTGCAAACCCACCTGTTTATGCTGATAACCATGCACCAGAACATCATCTCCGCAGATGGCTGCCCAACACGGCCGAATATAACATCCAAGAACAGTTCATTCACCATCAGACCTGCCCGATCAACGAAGGATATCCAGGCTACAGTCACTTTAATCCAAGCTTACACAATATCGCTCGGGATTGATTTGACATTTCAAGATTTCAGCACTGAGATAGCGTCGTTCCCGGGTAAATATGCCCCTCCTGAGGGGGAGATACTGCTTGCGATCGATGATCAACCAAACGCTGGTGTCGACGGGGATGGAGAGGTGCTAGGTTGTATCTGCATGAGACCATTAATACCCAGGATTTTCTCGTCGAAAGATACGAACACCGTCAGCCAAACCATCACCAGCAGTGAAAAGCGATACTGTGAAATGAAACGATTATATGTCCTTCCCTCTACTCGAGGAATGGGCGTCGGAAAAGCTTTAGTCATGGCCCTCCTTCAAGTAGCGCGGGATAGAGGCTACAATGAAATGAAACTAGATACGCTCCGACATATGCGTGCGCCTATTGAGCTGTATAGGAGTCTGGGATTTACCGATATCGAAAAGTATTATGAGACACCGCTGGACGAGACGGTCTTCCTAGGGCTAGAATTATAGATAAACATATAGAACTGGCTAGCTTGCATTGTTATAACACTCGCGACTTTAGACCTCCCCTCTCCATGTTATTCTAGAATGGTGATATTCTTCTGTTAAAACCAACATCTGGTTCTAGTAGCTATTGTCCAAGATTTCATACTCATCAACATCGACATATCATCCAGTTCATCATACCCACCTAAAAAATAATAGAAGTAACCACAATAGCTAATATAGAAAAAGAAAAAGGCAGTATTGCAGGTGCTAGGCAAAGGTCTAGTAATAATACCATAGAATGGATATTAAAATTAGTAAGGGACGAGGACATACAAACCAGAAATAGGCAAGGAAATGACTTGTAATGGTTAAACGCGTATGACAAAAATATCATGCAAAAGAGCCTCCACCACAATATCTCCAATCACAGCAGTAACAAATGCAGGGATGCAAAGCAGCAAGTAAAACTCCAGAGGAAATATATGATGATGATGCAAATAATTCTGTAGTTCATGCATGCGGTTAAGAGGTTTGGGTGTCATTGAGAACAGAGGCTTTGCTGTTATTTAGCAGAGCAACGGTCGAAATGACATCTGCAGGCTCGAGAAGATGCCAGCTAGCCTGGGTCTGTTTCGAGCTGGCACCAATTGTAACAGAGAAAACGTGATCAAGAGGTAGGTCGGATGATTTTAGAGCGCGGAACATATCTAACCAAGTTAGTTGATGTGAACAGGACGGAGGAAAGCTAGAGAATGAAATGAATTGGGTTGTTCTCACCTTCATCAGTAAAATCATCTCCAAGACAGAGCACGAATTCAGGCTCGTGCCCGTGAACACCCGCATACTCATCAACTAGTCTTGTAGCGATCGCTCCTTTATTAACAAAGGCTGGCCGGACTTCCAAGTTCGCCTTGCCTTCCATGATTTCCACAGGCCATTTAGTCGCTACTACGCGTTCCAATTCGGCCCTACACTCCTTTGCCTGGTGCGCCCCATACTCCGGGTCGACGGGGCGATAATGCCATGTCAATGCCACACGCTTCCGCTCAATAAAGGCACCAGGTGTGCGCTCCGTGTAGTACTGGAATATATCAAGTACCTCGTCCTGCCAGCTCATGTCTGATTTTTCGGCCAGGTTGGCCCATTCCTCGCTTCGAGGCTTGCGAATGAAGCATCCATGTTCTGCACTGAGGCCAAGCTCGGTAATGTGGCCCATCCATTCCTCCAAGAAATTTTGGTCGCGGCCAGAAATGATCCAGACGGCATTTCTTGGGTCGGCGGCGAGGGATTTGAGAGTTCGTAGAACGCGGTCTGAAGGGATGGCCGCCTGTGGATCTTTAACAATAGGCGTTAGGGTGCCGTCATAGTCAAACATGAACAGCCGGCGACGTGCAGAGCGGTATTGAGAAAGAAGTTTGTGTTTATCCAACGCAGGCGTGGTCATGGACTGGTTAAAAGAAGAGAGGTTTGCGAGGAGGCGTTTGAGGTATTCATCGTACCACTGTACAACTGTGTGAGTGGTGACGTGCTCATAGAGGGCTGCTTGTTGCTTTGCCTTGGCCACAGGGGTCATGGTGAGAGCTGCGTTGATAGCAGTGGCGACGCCCGTGAGATCCCACGGGTTGATATGAATGGCGTCCTCGAGGATGCCTGCTGTACCAGAGAATTCGGAGAGGATCAGGGGGCCCTGGTTGGCATGTTGACAGACTACATATTCGAGACTGGTAGTATTCATGCCATCACGTACACTGGTGATTAGACCTACATCCGCAGCTCGGAGGAGGGCGAAGTATTCATGTCTTGGGAGGTACTGAGGGTAGTACTGAACGGGAGAGAAGCTGATCGAGCCGAAGCGCCCATTTATGGATGAGACCAGCTGAGATACCTGACTGGATAGTTTATTATCAGGTTCCACCTTCTCTTCTTCCATGCTTGTTGGGCTGGTAACTTGAATAAGAACCACCTCTCCACGCCACTGTGGATAGCGTTCCAAAAACATCTCAAATGCCATTAACTTCTGTGTCACTCCTCGAACGGAGTCTAATCGATCTCGGCCAACGATTATCTGCTTGTTGGGATATATTTTCTTGATATTGGCAATAGTGTTTTCGATGTTTGGGTCTCCGTATGCTAATTTTCGAACTGCCTGGACGTCGATGCCGATGGGGAAAACGTCAACTGCCACATGGGCCCCGTAAGCATCGATGCCATCATTTGTTGAACTAAAACCTAGGATGCGCGTGCAACAGGAGGTAAAATGGCGAGAATAGGTGACCGATTGGAACCCGACCATGTTCGCGCCAAGGACACCAGTGAGAATGTCCCTTCTTTTGGAAAGACAGCGTAGGAATTCGCTGCTCGGGAAGGGAACATGGAGAAAGAAGCCGATATAGATATTTGGAACCCTTTGGCGGAGGATATTTGGAAGCAATAGTAAATGATAATCATGGATCCAAACGATGTCTCCGGGTTTGTAGGTTTCTAGAATTCGATCCGCAAATAGACTGTTGAGGCGCTGATAGTCCTGCCACCATCGTCGCTCTGAGCGTCCGTCTGTTGGGCCGTGCTGTTTATAATGAAACAGTGGGTATATTTCTCGTTCTGCATAACGGCGCCAGCGACTCTGATCTTTTAGATGTATTTCCTGATCTGGGGATTCGAGTTTATCGCTCAACCAGACAGGTAGTATGTGACCGAATTTGCTCGAAGAGACCTGACTTTCGAGACGAGCACGGTCATCGGCGGTCACACAGATGCCTTCCATGGGCGGCTGCTGTATCTTTTGAGATGAGTTGACGGGGATCGGACCCCACGCCTTGTTAGCCGAGGAGGCAGTCCCATCCTTTAGAAGGTGCTGTGACAGGGAGTCCGCTGGTGGTTGCTGTTCTACCTCACCAGTCCAACCAACAAGAGTATGAGACCAGTGCGACTCAGCGGATGCTAGGATCGCAAACGAGTCGAATAGTGCGGCAGTTCCTGAACGGGGTTTGAGTTCCTATATTCAGGGTCAGCAACATATTCCCATTTTATGGCAAAAATAGACGTTCATACCCATTCTCCCTCGTGCTGTAATTGTAGTTTATAAGGAATACAGAGTGCTGCACTTATTATCCTTCCTGATAAGTTTAAATCCGGGTGGTCGTTAGGCTTGGTGGATGCCACTGGATTTGGTGATGGCGTATCCTTCGATGAGGCTGGTTTCAGGGGGGACATCGGTGTAGGCTGGGCACCAGCTGCGGTTCCAGAATCGACCGGTGCACTCTCCTGCATGCTGTTGGAGCTGCCTGCTATGGGATCTGGGGCTCCACGCTGGGTTATAGACGTCTGCACCGGGACCGGCTGAACTCCTGACGGGATCAGGGTTGGGCCGCCCTGAGTAAGCCCAGGGTGGTGGGAGGCCATTAAACGTAAAGATTAGGAGATGGTATATCCTAACAAGCAGCAGCCTATGCCGAGGGAGTTCAGACGATAGTATATGGTCGGGCGGCTATGGAGAGTAATGGGGAGCAATAGTTGGTCAGACCGCCGGATGAATTTTCTCCAACCCCACGCTTGGTAGAGAACAGCACAATTGACGGAAATAAAGATGGGAGTAATTCAGCGTAGAATAGATCCAAAAGGCTCAGTTATAAAGAAGTTCATGAACTGGGAGAGTCCCGGACTGAGCGCGCGAGGCCAACTAGAAGAAGTGGGCTTTGACAGGGTTTGTGACCGAATGTCAGACTGTCGTCATTCTTGGTGGTTGGCTGGCGAACAGTACCTGTTTTCTCCTCCCCAGTAGGCTAACAACCGTGGAATACAGCGCTCAAGTCTCTCGCAAAGGTCAGCTAGACGTACGCCTCGAGATGCAGTTTAATATATATTTACTTGTTCGTAGTTGTTGCAAGGGAGGTTTGTTCCCGCAAGATAACTTGGAATGCTGACTAAGTGGCGCTGATAAGATAAGAAAACTCGTGACATCAAAAAGTTCGACCTCACGTTCAAACGAAGAGACGAAGAGGAAGAGACGAAGAGGAAGAGACGAAGAGGAAGAGACGAAGAGGAAGAGACGAAGAGAAAGAGACGAAGAGGAAGAGACGAAGAGAAGACGAGAAGAGAAGAAGAGACGAGACGAGAGGAACAGATGTCTGGCTGTCTGTGTTCGGCCTCCGTACGCGGCTCATTGCTGGTTGACAGCCATCTCTTCCAAGCGGCCCGGCCTATCTTCAGCAACAACAGACGCCATCATGCCTCTCCATCACTTGGAAGATATGCGTCCACATCCAACATTAACATAGACAGTCTCTCGGAGACGTTGGAAGACCATAGATTTAGAAACCGTACAGTAGTACGGAGGGTGGTTCAGTCCAAGGCTAGCACACGCCCGCCGATTTGGAAAGGCATACAGGAGACTCCGATTGACCGTCCCCCAGAGGCCCTGGACCGGAAATTCCTCGCCGACGCACACCGAGAATCCCAGAAGTTACAGAAGCTTTCGAAGGACCTGGCGAAACTAAACGGCAGCCAGATAAAGCAGTTCTACCCCAATGCCCTGAAGTCAAGCCTTCAGCCGGCTGACACGCCGCAATCCTCTGCCGCGAAAAAGACCGTCGAGAAACCGATACAGTATAATTGGCTACAGTACGTCGATGAACAACAGTCGATGGATGGCTACCTTCGACTCGGTGACGAGCTTAGGGCGTTTGAACAATACATGTCTGAGATACCGCAGGAGAAAGGCATGACGGAAAGGACAATTCTTGGGGTGGAAAACGTCTTGCGGCAGGTCGAGGATCCCGACCGGCGACTAAGGTTAATTGGATCTCGACACACTGGGATGGCCATACGGCATTCCAATATCGACCTGATGATCCCTATCGACGACCCGGACGGGTTTCCAAATAGCGTCCGGGGACCAAGTGCGACTCGTCCGAAAATCACAACTCTACAAATGGACCGCCTAACGCAAGTAGCCCGCTTGCTTCGCGCAACGGGAGATTATTCCAATGTCACGGTTGATAAGGCGCACATCCCCGTCGTTTCTGCGGAGGACTCTGCTACCGGTCGAAAGGTACGGATACACTGTGGCATTAGACCTCCTTCTAGCCTGGAATACGTCCTAAACTACAAGGCGGAATTCCCTACCTTGCGGCCAATATACATCGCTATCCGCATGATTCTGGAGACAAGGGGTCTGCTAGGCACTGCCCAGCAATCCATCAACCAATATGGACTCACGATGTTGATTGTCGCGGCACTGAAACTAGGAGAGGGTAGATTCGACCGTCTTGATTTGGGAAGGCAATTCCTGCACGTCCTTCTGTTTTACTCGATGACTGATCTCCGCCGTCAAGGCATTTCGGTTGACCCGCCTGAATTGTTCAAGAAGAGGGCCCGTGCTCAAGGTCCAAAGACCGACCAGCCGCCGCATATCCGTGGGCAGTTGAGTATTGGCAAGAAATCAATGAGTCGCGGAAACGAGACCCTATGTCTACAGGATCCGGCGGATTTTATGAACGATCTGGGCATAGAGTGTCTCGCCTTGGCGGAATTACAGCAGGTGTTTAGTGCCGTGGGTACCGATGTCCATCGTAAACTAAAAGCGTGGAACGGAGATGCGGAGACAGGTATTGAGACGGCGCCTGCTGCTCCAGCTGCAGCCACAGATTCAGAGACACCGAGCCTGCTGGGGTTTGCGCTCGGATCGGATTACTACCACCGTTTGGAGGAATTGAGGGATAAGGCTATTTTTGAATTTGAATGATGCTAAATAGAATATCGCATCTCACTTATATAACCATGACTTAGAATATATCTCCAATCATCTGGATAATGTTATACCACATGCCAAAAACACGATCTAATTCCAACACCTAATGTAAATATTGTACAATTCCCACTCTAGGATATTATAATACTAAATGGAGTGTCCCAGTCCGAAAATCAAAACAAATAACCCCCTCTATGGCTGCTTACTCTCTAGCCGCCATCCATTTAGTCAACCACTCCCTCTCCATCTTCTCGCTCGCTGCTCCCTCCAATCCCATACCGACGTCCACACCACCTCGCTCATCGACGGCGAGGCGAACCTCCTCAGCAACCATCCCCTTTACTCCCCCAGAACTGGCAATCAGCTTATCATCCACAGCAAGATACTCCAACCACCGCTGTAGTCTTGGTCGATAGACCTGGTTCGCCAACAATGTCTGCACGAACCCAGGGAACGGCAGATCATGTCTCTTCCTCAGTCCAAACACGACACATGATCTGATGACGTCGTTCGTGCTCAGTTCTGATACGTTTCTCATTTCACCGAGAGAAGACGGGGAAATCAATGCTTGTTCTTTTGCCGGAACTCCCTGGAGAGCAGCCTCCTTGCTGAGGATTCTCTTCCCACGCTCCTTGGCTAGCTGCTTCGGCATGCGGCATGTCATTGGCGTCACGCGGTTGCCGAGCGCCAGGACAACGAACGGTGTCGTTTCCCCACATAGTAGGAGGATGAATGCGAATGGAATCGTGCGGCGGATGTCATAGGCACTGCGCCGGGCGAGTTGAAAGTCGCTTCTCGTCAACGACAGGACATCAGAGGCAGATGGGCCGATCTTATCCGTCCATGGTGATCGTGGGATATAAACCGGTAGACCTAATTCTTTCCGTAATGGGATAGACGCCTTATAATTCGCGTAGACGTTCTTAAGGCCGGTTTTGTAGAAAGCGAAATACGCCTTGCCGAGAGCTAGGTAGTATGTGAATTTCCCGGAGGTCTGGGGGTTGGATTTGGAGGGTAGGTCAATGACCGCGGGGCGTGTGCTGGCGGGAGGGTTGACGGGGGAAGTTATTGAGGGTTCTGCTACGGAGGAGGACACCGTGGAGGCGGAAGAGGGCGGTGATAGCGGCGCGGAGGATGCGGGCTTGGAGTTATAAGAGGGAGGCGGTAGGAGACGAGCGGTACTGGAGCTGAAACCTCTGCTTGTCGAGTATAGGCACTGAAGCCCTACTGCTTGAGTCGAGGAGTGCCTGAATGTGAATGACGCCGCCATGTTGCTGCTTCTCGGAAGCGTCGATATCATCGTATCGAGGAGGCAGCCAGCACGGGGTGAAAGGAATGAACTAAGAGAGAAAGAAATGATAGACGCGAGATGGATGGGAGGCGGATAACGAGATAAAAAGAATTATATGTCCCAAAAAGAGAAACTCTTGAAGCCGAAGAACTTTATTTTTAGAGTGGATCCTTGCCAAGCTTTTCCGCTCCGTGCTGCTTACTTAATCTCAACCTCCACTAGGAAGGAGCGAGTTAAAAACAACGATTTATATCAAGTCCAAAAACCACAAGAGCCCCAAGTTATAATTCCTTTCATTCAATAGCGTCAAGAAGATACAAATCAAGAAACACACTCAACGCAGAGAAGAGAAGCGATGTAAGCATTTTTTGTGTTGTTTTGTGTTGTTTTTGGCTTGAGTGGTTGGAAATTAGTCGAGTCAATGTTCAGAATGTGTAACAGCGTCGAGCTGTGGCGTTGACGTGAGAGGCCGCATCGGAGAGGTGGGTAGGCGCAGTGGTATGGGCAAGGTAAGACCAGTCACCTAGGGAGTTATGCTTTGCGTCCGCGTCCCTCTGCGTTGGATGAGTTCTCCCTAAAAGGCAAGGCAAAAGGCAAAAAGTAGAAGACAAAATTATTAAGAAACGATCCGAACCCCCATTATCCAGAAGAAAAAAAAATGAAAAAAGAACCAATTGAATACATAAAGGAACATAAGAAAAGAGAGACCAAAGGGAAACCATCGACTGCGATGTGATGATGAAGTTGTCAAGGAGGGAAGAGGCCCGAAAGAGAAATACAAAAACAAAAAAACAGACAATTTCAAATTTCCCTTCCTAGCGCGGCAGAACACCAACTACTCCGTCCTGCCTCCGTCATCCCCATATCATAGCGTTGTAACGATTATTCAATTGGGTAAATTACTTCTTCTCCGTCGATGCCTTCGAGGCTTCAGCAAACTCCTCATCACTTGCATCGAGAATGTCGTATTCCTCATCGGTCAGGAAACCATCGTCTGCGTCAGTATTGCTCTCGTTGTCGAGGGTGAGGCTCTCTACATCCTCAGTCAAGTCGATAACCTCGACTCCATCATCCTCGTTGGTAGCGACAGATTCTGGAGCTTCGACAGTGGTTGAGCTTGACTCATGCACGCTTGAGACTGGAGATTCCTTGTCGAGGGTTGGGAAGACCATCTCTGCATTCCTCTCCGTAAACGGAGCTGGGATATCGGTAACGTTGATGTCACACCACAATTTATGGCCAAAGGCCACTCCGTCACCAGCCTTGAGACGCCAGTACGAAATTGCCCTTCCACGACGTGTGGGGGCCTTCATATGGACGGTAAATTCTGCCTTCTGGCCGGGGTAGACTGGCTCAGACAGATGCTGACTCTCCATGGCACTGACTAGGCTGTTCAAGCTGATTGCATGGGAGGTGTCAACATTGAACATGGCGTCGCCACCGACGAAGCGGGCGCTGGTGCCGGCGGGCCATGCACTGGGGCCGGGGTTGTGCAGGGTCCAGGTCTTGGTGAAGAGGGCGTCGGGTGCGAATGGGTGGCCGTCAGGAATAGTGTCGTTGATGAAACGAGTGTGAAGGCCGAATGGGTTCAGGCCAGAAGTAGTGGCCTTGTGTGGCTCTTCAGCGGGAACCGGGGAAGAGATAACAGACTCATATTCTGAGGTGGGCTGGTCAACGACTTCTTTCTCTTCCACGACCTCCTGTTTACCGTAGGCGATCTCCTTGACTTGGAAAAGATCCTCATGATTGCTGTCGTTGAGTGTCATTGGAGGGTGGACTTGTGTGGCGGCATTGCTGATCAACGGGGACACGGTCTCGGTAGCGGTCGACTTGACGCTGCCAACCCTGGTCTCGGGGCCATCCCTGTCGCCCATTTTCTCAAACACCTCACCTCTGTCGTTCTCGCCATATGCCGAAACAGAGACATGTTTGACGGGAGACTTGAACTTCAACAACGGATGGGTGCGGTTATGCATGTTGTTAGGGTGTGCCTCGCAGGTCTCGCAGAAGTCCGTGTCGTGGCATACGACACACTTGTAGCGGACTCCGGCGACGTACTCGCGGCCCATCTTGGATTGGCAGAGAGCGCCGTCACAGTACACACCAGTATGGACTTCTGGGTGGACCATGCGAGGGCGTGGGAGAGGCGCAGACAATGCAGCAAAGCGGTGGCTAGGGTGAGTATACTCGACGTCACCGACACACTTGCTGCAAACATCCCAGTTGGGACAGTCGAGACACTTGTGGCGAGTACCAATGATGATCTATATCGAATGTTAGAGAAAGGGACGAGAAAGATGAAGTGGAGAGCCGGAAACGTACACAGTCACAAACATCACAGATGGCACCATGGACGATATTTCCGCCTGCGTGGCAATAGTACTTTCTAACTTCCGCCGCCTGCTCACTGCCGTTGTCCTCAATGAGGGAGAAGGAGTGCGCTGGGTTATGATGTTTGCGGTTGTTGATCTGACAACCGAAACAGACATCAAAGTCGTGGCAGACATCGCACTGAACCATGTTGGAGACATGATAGGCTGTAAGATAACAGTTAGCAATTGTAAAAGTCAGGGAGCAGGGAGGTAATTCGAGACATACCCTCGACGCAGACATTGCAGGTACGTTCGGCAACGGGCTCAGGAGCTGGAACCTCGAGCTTTGGTTCGACTGGCTGCTCATCATTCCAAGTCCCGACCGGCTCAGGCTCAGCCTTGTCAACACTGGGTGGCTGAACATATTTGGGTCCTACAATCTCGGTAGTGCTGTTGACAACCATGCCGTCGATGATGGAGCGCTTGATAAGCCAATGGGTGCCACCTGGGCACAAGACGCCGTTGTCAACACACTCCTGGCACAAATCGTAGTCGCCATCCTCGCAGATGCTACAGTGGTAGTGCTCATTTGGAATGGAAGCATTGCAGTGGTTGCAGTCGATCAGGATGGCACAGCTGTAGGTGGCGGTGGAGGTGTTTGCCGGCAAGGTCGGAGGGCTAGGGAATGCACGGCGGCGAGGACGTCCGTTCAACGGGGTGAACAAGTCGCAGCGTTCCGGCTTCTGAGCCTGGTGGGCGCGAAGAGCAGCGTATTGAGATGTGGGCACGCTGGGGGCAGCCTGGCCCAGGACGGTTTCCAAATAACTGCCGCGGGGGTTCTGGAAAAGATTCTCCATCTTCTCTGACTCAAGCTCGGTCTCTTCGGGAGTATGCTCTGGGGACTCGGAAGACTCTTGGGGGTTTTCCTGTGCTTCGACGGCTTCTTCGGCCTGCTCGGGCTCCTCAGTGCTTTCGTGCTTCTGTTCCGGCTGAATGCGGTCAACCTGGATACGCAGCTTGAGCTTGGCCTTAGCAGCTCGGTACAGTTGTTTGTAGACGGGCGGGTGGTCGCTATCGAGTATGAGGTATCTGCCAGCACTGTCAGAGTATCGTTGCAGGACAATGTTGGTCTCGGGTGAGATGTTAAGAAGTTGGCGGATCTGGGAGGGAAGAGAGAAAGTGTTAGCACGATGGCGATGCCGCTCGACTATGACGGTGGTGGTGACGATGTTCCACGGATAGGACAGGGATGACTAAACATGCCCATCTGGGACATGGCGGTGAAGCCTACCGAACGGCGACGCAGCAACAAGCGAGGGAGAGAGAAAAGGCAGCGAGAAGAAGAAGCTAGACTATGGGAAAGTTATTACTTACTCGCTGAGGGAAAGCGAGGGCTCCGAGGTCTCTCAGTGGGATCTTGAAGCGTCTGTTCTCTCCATCAAAGGCGATCTTGACGGTGATGAGGGTGTCCGGGTCGACCGGACCGTTCTGAGCTGGAGGCATAACGTTTGGCGGAGGACTGGCAGCCGGCTGCACCGAGGTAGGATACAGCTCAGGCACAGAGACTGTCCTTGATGCTGAGGATGGGTTCGAGGTGGTAGGCTGAGGCGAGGTGGTGAGAAGCTGACCGCTCAAGAGCAGCGAGATAAGCAGCACGCCCCAACACCTGTCCTGTCGGTGTCAGTCGATAGAGGATGATGTTGATGTTGATGGTGATGCTGTCGATGATGCTGTATATGAAGAGGATGGTCTTATACTCCGTATACAGAGATAAAGAGAGAGAGAAGAAGAGAGAAGTAGAAGTAGAAGTAAGAAGAGAAGAAGACGAAGCGTCACGCAAGCCTGTATCGGGGGCCTGTTCTGCCGGCGTATGGTAACGGAAAGGTGGCTGCGGGGAAGTGGTGTATCGCTGTCATGGCGTTACGAGATATACACTCTAGTCTACTTTGGGCATGGTGGCGAGCGGGCGGTGGAGACGGCCCTCGGCAGTGCGGAGAACCGTCGACCATAGAAGTACTTCTGGCCACATAGTAACTTGTATGGGCGAAGAGGTACTCCTATGACGAAGGGGCTGCTGCCTACTCCGCTCTCTTACATCACTCGCCTGACGCTTATATCTCGCCCCTATCTTTTATATCTATGCTATACCGGTATATCCCATCTAGATATACGGTGTATACGGCGTAAAACTGTAGGTGACCGACGGTATACGCCATGTCCTACGTATCCTGCTGCCTGTTGTGCTTTAATTCACTTGTTCACGCTTAGTAATACGCTTCCATGTCACATACAAGGTTGCATAAGTAGCTTTAGTACAGGGTTTAGTAAAGTGCCATCGAGAAAGGGAGCTCAAAGAGTAAGATACACGCTGGAACGACGACAAAAGACACAGAGAGTACGGCCTATGAAAAAAAGATGGTGGAAGATATGGAACAGTCCCAGCTTAGACGTACGTAGGCGGACGCAACACAGGGAGGTATCGAGGAGGAAAACGAGAACAGAAGCAGTTGCCTGCATGCTAAGCATTCCAAGTAGAGAGAAACAGGATAGAGATAACTATGTGAGACATATAGCGAGTAGATGGGGAGGAAAGAGGACAAGAAAGGGGGAAGAGAAAAGACAGACCGAGCGAAGGAAGACGCTAAGATGCAGGGAAAAGAGCAAATCTACCTAATAATGGAAAGAAAGAGAAATAAACAGGATAGGGATACGCCATGGCCAAGAGGAAAGAGAGAAAATGGATAAAGAGAAATAGATAAGAAAAAGGAGATGTCAATAGTAGACGTGTCCGTTTTGCTGCACCGGGGGGGGATAGTAGTACGTCGTTGGCCCGGGGGGTGTCATCATCCCTCCGATACCGACCACGCCCTGGCCCTGAGACTGAGGCTGCGGAGGCTGACCCTGACCCGGACCTCCACCTACGCTTGCTCCCGAGCTCGAGCCTGGAGCAGTAACCTGCGATGCGTCGTAGTAGTACACCGTCCCGTTCGACTCGTGTGCCACCGTCCCTGGCCCTGCTGGTGGTGCCGGTCCCGGTCCCGGTCCCGCAGGCGTATACGGATACTCTGTGCCGGAAGCTGGGGGTGCATACATCGGGCTGGCCTGGTATGGCTGGCCGTAGTATGCCTGTTGTCCTGGCTGTGGTTGCTGCTGGTAAGGGACTGGCTGGAAGGGAGCAGCGTGGATGGCGCGCTCGGGGATCTGGGAGAGTGGCGTGGCTGATGTCGGCGGAGGGTGGGACATGTGGCGCATGTGCGAGTACATCGGCATCTGCATCTGTTGCATCTGCATGGCCATGGGGACCTGCATGGCCATAGGCATAGGCATGGCCATCGGCAGGGTCATGTCCGGCGTAGGTGCGTAGCCGTTCATCGGCATCTGATGGGGCTGGTGTGGTACCTGGTGGTGGAAGGGCTGGTCCGGTTGCTGCTGAGGCTGCTGGGTGAACTGGTATGCGGCCGCCGATGCTGCAGGCGACTCGATATCTGCTACCGATACGGTCTTCTGCGGGCGTGGCTGGTGCATGGGGATGGATGGGTGAGGGCGGTTTTCTCGGTATGGTGGGATCTGCGGTGGGAAGTATGGTGCGGTCGATACCGGTGCCGGGACACTGGTTGGCTGCTGTTGCTGCTGCTGGACCTGGACTTGCATGGGCAGCGTAGGCGTGGCCTGTGGAGGGAGGCGGACAACCGGTCTTGAATCCGTGACGACTGGCCTGGCCATCGGTATCGTCGATCCCAGGGGCGGGGTGGCACCATTGACACTGACGTCTCTGCCCATTGATGAACGGCGAGACATGCTCATGCTAAGGCTGACGCTGGGTGTATGCGTTGGTGCATGGCTGTAGGCGCTGCCGGAGTATACGCTAGCTCGCCTGGAGTAGAAGCCACCGCCTCCACCGCCTCCTCCCCGGCCCCTACCTCGGTACGAAGCCTGTTGGTTCGGTCGTAGAGCTCGTGGGATGAAGATGAACGACCGTTCGGTGGACGGGAATATATATCGGGGAGCCTGGCCTGGTAGCGAGATCCGGACGGGTTTATCACGACGTAGCGGAGGGCGATGCTGCGGGAGACGGGTGTGTTGCTTTTTGGGGACGGCGGAGAAGGGGATAGGCGATTGCATGCCCGGGAGGAAGACGATGACGGGGACATTGCCTATGAGGATGGTGTTTGAGAAGGACCTGTTCGGTGGTGAGGAGCGAGGGGCCGTGGGGACCGGCTTCGAGGGATAGTTGGTGTTTTGGGGCGGGCGGTAGGGCTGGTTGACGGAGTCGTGGAGGTCGTGTCGCCAGGGAGCATGGGTTATATCCGGCTGGGGTTTCCTGCAGCATCGTCAGCATAGGTAAAGTATAGCAAATGGTCAATGACAGATGTACTCACCTCGAGACATTGCTATCGACGATAAGACCGTGTGGCTTGCTCTTTATCTGTTTGCCCCCTCGTCCATTGCCGTTGCCATTTCCAGACCGGTTATCATGTAGGAAGAAACCTCCCCTTGTCGGCACGAAGGACGGATCACTGTTTCTTTTCTGGATGTACTCCTCGTGCTCCCGTCGTTTTCGCTCTGCAAACGTCTCCCTCTGTCCGCCTCCGTTCCCTCCACCGGCACCGCTACCACTGCTGGGAGAGTCCGCTATCTGGTCGAAGTGTATCTCCTCTGCCTCCTGTGTCGACTCCGCCGCCTCCTTCGATCCGTTCATCATGGTCTCCGTGTCCGAAACCCGCGCATTGAACAAGGCCTTCCCCTCGCCACCTCCACCGTCCTTCCCTCTATCTCGAGCTGACCGTGCTCTGCCCTCCCGGCCCGCCCGCACCGACCGCTCATTATCCAACGCATGCTTTTCACCGTCGTTCTCCGTTATCTCGCTGCAGCCGTCACCGTCCCTGTCGGCCTCGTCTCCGTCATCCTCGTCGTGGGACTGGGAGCTGGCCGTGCCTTCGCTGAGGGAATCGTCATCCACGACGGCCGGGAAGCTATCCTCTTCGCCCTCGTCGTCGACCGTGCGGCGGCTGGCACCGATCCTGCGGCGATGATGTGGTGCCATCTATCAAACGGCGTCAGCTTCTCTCTCTCTCTCTCTCTCTCTCTCTCCTAGGGATGGAATATGTAGATGTAGATGTAGATGTTGGTGCGTGTTGGGAGTATGATGGATGTAGGCAGCAGAGTAGCACAGCCGTCGAAAGTATATATATATGGCCAAACGCAAGGCAGAGAAGTCTCAAAGTCACTGCCCATTCACTCGCCCACCGGCCGGGTCGTGATCTGGACAACTACCCTACCTGGCGGGGCGAATATGGTTATAACAGCAGAACCCAAACAAACAGCCGGCGCCAGGAAACGAGGGTGCAGGGCCGACGAACCTGAATCAATCTGATCGCTCGTATGCGGCAGAAGCGTGGAACACAGCAAGCAGCGAGTGTCTGCTGTCCAGCATCGGGATGGATTTGTGATGGGCGATGGGTGAACTTTTTTTTTTCCTCCCCGTTTATTTAGCCCGTCCTGATGCCCGAAGAAGGTTGGAGGTTGAGGCCAAACGGCGCAAACACTTTTCGTAGGGATGCTAGGATCAGCGTGGCTAGCGCGTCACACACGACAGACGGGATGAAGAGATAGAAAAGATAGAAAAGATATAAGAAGATATAAGGAGGTATAAGAGACTCCTGTCTCGTTCATGTCTTGTCTTGCTGCTTAGTCATCGATAATGCCCAAGATGAAGACGAGAAGACGAGGATGAAGCCATGAAGATGAAGATGACGAAGCCAGAAGATACCATGATGAAGACGAATATGGCGGAGAAGACGCCATGAAGAAGATGAATATGGACAGAGACTATGGCACGATACCATCTACACAACCATGGCTCCCCCAGCAGCGGACCATGGCATCAGAAGATGGAAGAGACGGAAGAGATGGAAGAGATGACGTCGAGATGACCAGCAAGCATATATAATATCTGCCTCTGCGGGTTCTGTGATGAAAAGATATACCATCCATCTACCATACACACCTGTCATCTCCATCTCAATAGCCGATATACCAAGATGGTCTCCTTTCCTATTCGGATCCCCCCTGACCGGCCGATAGAAGGAGGACAGGAACAGCGTCCATTCCCTCGCCGCGCACCCTACTTCGAACTACCAGACCGCGAGCCGAGTCCTGAGATACCACCACTGACTCAACGGGGTGTCGGATCAGTTAGATCAATCCAAGTCGGCCAGCAGAGAATGCGCATCGCCACCTGGTACACGCCTCCACCGCCATGGAAGCCGGATGTCCGTCATGAAAACCGTGTCGAGGAGAGAGACGAAGAAGATAGGAAGAAATGTTCGGTCTGGGGCGCAGTTCGTGCTTTCATGGCCAAGTTACTTGCTTTCTGAGGCTGTCGTTCTTGTCTAGTTAGTCATTAGCTAGACAACAATATACAGCTTTCTCTTCTTCTCTCTTTTCTACCAATATCTCTACTCCGTATTTACGGGAATATTGCTGGCGGGATCTCTACACTAACCCAAACCACTCCACGGCCAGTCAGATCACTCGGCATAGCCAGACTCCATATTACGTCTATTAACTGAGATGAATGTCTAGCATCAGATACTACGTCCTGCGTCACTGTCGCGCCTTAGCGTTATATCACCTAGTGCCTATATACCCGTCTAGTCCTCTAATAGTATCTATACAGCACAACGCCTATGCCTCTCATTTTATGCAAGATGAACTTTTATATCTTCATTTCTATTCATCTCTGCCCAAGTAGACCATGACTAAGGCGAGGAGTCTATGTCGACATATTCCTGGAAGTTTGGTTGATCGTTACCATGGATTCCTCTACCACCGTCACGGCTTCCATCAGCATGTAATGATGTTTATATCATGCTTATATCATTCTAACGGCAGGAACAGGTGTGGTCCCAGACATAAAAGGACGTCCTCAGCCCTGATACAACTTGGTTTCCTTCACTTCTCTGATATCATCTTGGTACTTTCTTAAAGATATATCAATTATACTTGTATATAATTATCATCATGACTCGCTCCTACCGAGTCGTCACTGCGGACAAGGAGATTATTTATCCCTCTCCAATGCGGGCGAAGGGAATCAACATTCCCTTCATCTTAGAGAATATCTTCCTTTCCTCGCCCAAAACTCCCTGTACCATTTACTCTCTTCCTCCGCGTCCATCTTCCGCACCACCCTGCATTCCACCTCCTACTCCCTCTCCTGGCACGGTCACATCTTGTGCCGTAGGGGTGGGGAACGGGAATCCTTCATCCCCTGGCCTATTGATGCGGCCATCCTCAGTGCCTCTCCCTCCCAGCCAGGGGCCATCTGGCATATCTCCAGCCCCTACTCCTGGTCCTCCGTCACTCATGCCGCCAACGCCTATCATATCGCGGCTGGATACACCAGACCTCTCCCCTTCCATGTCATTGCCGCCACTTTTTTAGACCTCTACGACAGGGATGCATAGAAGGGGAGTGACGAGGAGAGGGATTGGAAGCATTTCTGCGTTGGACAGTTGACCATTTGGCCAGGGTGGGAAAAGGGGTAAAAAAATATAGAAGACTCAGGGGCCACAGATGTAAGCTCTCCGATATTAGTTGTTATCTAGAAGCCAAGTTTTATTTCCTATACTAACATTTTTTAGTTATTGCCATCTATTTGGCCCTCTCTTGGTGGTCTTGGTCTTATGTTCCAAGCACCACGTCTCCTTGTCAAGGGGAGAAAAGTAGGTTCTTCCTCCTTTATGCATCACTTCGGAAGTCAAACGGAATACGACTAATATAATTTTTCTCAAGAGATTACACCCTTCACGGCGGCGGCGGCGGCAGCACCAGCGTCATCAACATGCCGCACGTTCACAAGAGTGCAACAACAACAGCACAACAACAGCACAACAACAGTACAACAATAGCACAACAACAGCACAACAACAGCACAACAACAGCGCAGCAACAGCGCAGCAACAGCACAACAACAGTACAACAATAGCACAACAACAGCACAACAACAGCACAACAACAGCGCAGCAACAGCGCAGCAACAGCGCAGCAACAGCGCAGCAACAGCGCAGCAACAGCGCAGCAACAGCGCAGCAACAGCGCAGCAACAGCGCAGCAACAGCGCAGCAACACTGTGTCCTGGATGAACCATTCCCCATGAGAAAACTGGCGAGTCAAGGATTTGAAACGACGAGTGGCTACACCCCTTTTCTAGCTACTTTTTTTTTGTTTCCTTCGTATAAATACTTTTATCAACCTGCATATATATTACGGCGTTCTTCTGTTTGTACCCGCCGTGCCGTTCTGATGTCTCAGCGCCGACTCGATAATGCATATCTGACTCTCTGTGTTTGTCAACTATCTTCGTGGTTACCTTAGACTATACCCCAGTGAAATACGGCTGTATGTATGTATCCGAGAAATATCAAGTGAAAGTTCATTAATGCACACTTGTCAAGGAACAGTAGCATATCTTGTTTCTATTCCTGGCTAGCTGTCTGTGACTGTAGGCTGTCCTCGCCTTTGCTTATCACTCCGGCCATTCACCCATAATTTTGAGCATGGGAGCCCTCAGCATCCAAGCAGCTTCCGAGTCTCCTTCGAAATATAGCAGAGCACAATCCGGACTCAGGGAGTCTATCCTCTATTTTCGTACTTAATATTATATACACGCTGGACTCGCTAACAGCAGAAGTTAAGATAGAAGGATTAGCCATCATTGAAGAAGGGTACCCTATAGATAGTGATATCTCACATAGCCCCTGCTCAGGTGTAAGTTTGATTATCTTCATTACAACTTCCATTCCTCGTTATCTATTTATCCCTAGCGACTTCTCCAGTGACCTTGGGGCTTTTTGAGCCGATATACCTATACCACGACCACTTGAATCTTGCATCTTATCAATATACCACAATGGAACGTTGGGCTCTGCGTGTAGGTAGTAGGAGGCTAGCGCTTCATTTAACAGTTCAATCCTGTTCGTCGGGGTGAAAGCCTCCCTTGCCTTTTGGATATCACCAGCGACAGACTCGCGCATGCCGATATCTCCTGCGTATTGCTCTTTAGAGCAAATATACCCAGCAAAATGTCGCCGGATAACATCAGCAAAATCTAAGCCGGTATATCCCCTTTGCTGCAAGGCCTTCGTTTGTAGCTCATCTGCATGGTTCCGCTCTTCTCGGTTGATGCCAGGTAGTATTTGTTCCACCTTGGACCACCACCACTTCAAATGATCCGGGATCTCGCATTCTACCTCTAATTCTTCAAGGTAATAATCCCTCCTAGACCATGCCGAGCCAGCTGGGGGTAGTGACTTCGATTCTCGAGCACCTCGATACGCGGCCATCAGCAAATCAAGCTGTGCCCCCATCTCTGAATACTCGTCTTGGATCTCTCTCTTTTCTGCATCGCTCAGGTATCTACAATGAGAACGAGACATATAAGGACGATGACGATGGCTACAACAAGTGTGAACCATGCCTAGAGCATCAAAAATTTCCGCGCGTAGAGCCTCCTCAAAGTGCAACTCGGCTTCATCACCCTGGAGACAACAGAACTTTATCCAATAGAAGGGTAAAAGGTTCGTGTATCCATCATCGTTATACCCGCTGCGACCAGCAAAATGTAACGGTAAACACCCATTCGAAGAGCAAAAGCAAACACACTGGTCTGCCTCTAGTGGTGACAACAAATTGGCTAAGTACTCAACCAACCTCAATTTATGGAGTGACACAGTCTTCGCGCAGGCTATACCCTTAGAAAATGTTCTCGCTATACCAAATAGTATATTGCCAAAGCCAGCTTTAGTGTAGAACGTTGGTGAAGCGCCCATTTTGAGAAAGAAGACGTTCATGGCTCCGGAGTCAAAGGGACATATGCCATGCCAGTCATAATTAGAAATATTTTCAAGGGGAGACATGCCACGCGTAGCTCCCCCGTCTATATCACAAAATCCGGCCAGGAAAAGATCATAGTAACCCTCAAACATCATTATGAAAGGAAACTGGTTATAACCTCTAGCGTATATAGGGGCTGAGAGACTATATATCGAGCCGGGCGGACCGGGGTATAAATATGGAGGCACGGGAACGGACCTGTCCACGAGTAGGCTATATACCATGTTGGCTTTGGCATCTAGGGTTTTCTGCTCAAGGAGGCCGAAACAGCCCTGTTCCTCTACCGACAGGTATTCGAAAGCTAGTTGGGTCAACTGTTCCCATCGTCGCTTCAAAGCGTGGATAAGTATCGTGCGAGCATTGGAACTCATGATAGTACCCACAAATACACATGCTTCTCTGGAATCTCTAAATAGAGGAACCGGGAAAGTGCACAGTATTTCTAACGATTCAATGTCCTCTTTCCAGGCTGCTAATCCAATTGTAGGGGCGATACTGTGAGTCCAGATGGTAGATAGAAGCCGTAAGCCATCGGGCCAGCCGAGAGCAAGGTCGAGGGCGTTGACAGGTATCATACCAAAAGCATCCACTTCTATATTGACAGTGTCGATTAATTGCTGCAAAGCGTCAATATTTCTACCAAGTATGGCTTGTGACAAGTTGCCTTCAAAAAAGTCTAGCTAGACATATCAGCATCTGATGACAGAGAGCTTTCGAGGGAAATAGTTAATGGGGGCTGGGCTTACATTTTGATATCCATGGCTCTCGTCGCAACATGTCCAATGCCGAGCACTTCATATCTGCATACCCAGGATGGAAGGAAGAGGAGATTGGGTATTCAATGATGTGTTCACGATCAGGAGAACAAATTCGGAATAGGCGATCGAGGAACGAGAACTGTTTTAGTTCGTCATGTTTCAGCCCTACGACTTGTCGAGCATCATCTGCTGCGGTGTGGTACTTCCTAGTAGGAATCAGTACGTGTGACCTAGAGTTACTTGAGTATGACAACTTACGCATCATGAGAATAAGCACCAGGGTTTAATGGAGTAGGGTAAATTCTTCTAGTCGCCTCTGGATCCACGCCAGCGCTTTCGGCCAGCTGTAGCAGCAAGTCAACCTCGTCAGCGACCTCATGGTACACTGGTGCAAGGCTACTAGTTAGGGATATGACAGCCTAAGTTTCATTAGCGACAAGCTTTCAATGGTTCAAGAAAAAAGAAAAGCATTTTCACAGCATACATGGAGAAAAGTGTATCCGTCTTCAGCTCTGTCGGTTATGGAACCAAGGCCGCTTCTGCTTGCTTCACAGACGGACTGATGAACCCACTGCAGTTCCTTTCTTATAGCTCTATGATTGAGGGAGATACTTCTGGAATCTCCCAATTGCTTTATTAACTTGTCAAAAGTCTGGAAGATATATGATTCAGACCGGTTGACCGTGGACACTACCAGCAATGGACGCTCTAGCTGAAACCCACCACCTTGAGCTGTTCCTCCAAGGACAAATTCCACCGTCTTCTTCACAAATGGAAGCAATCGAATGGCCAGCTTATATTTCTTGGTATATTTCGCATATTGGCTAAACGGGCATGTCCTCTCATGGCTCTGGCTTGTTTCATAGCTGAGAGATAAGAGGCCATATTCCTTTTCCGTTCTTCCCTTTAGGGTACGGCAACGGCATGACGGTGGCAGAAGCTGCGGAGAATATTGAAAATGCATATTATCCCCAGGAACCAGAAGATTGCATGCATCTCCTGTTGCAGATGGATGAGATACAAGCCCCCGTTGTATCTGCCTTGTTAGCTGCGTCTTGCCCGTATCTGACGGGTTCGATAATCCATGTTGATTGCCCCCAATGATCAGCATGACAGCGTTTTCCAACCTTCGGATTTCTTCTCTGGTAGCGTCTGATTCGCGTTGTACCACAGCCGTGACCTGAGAAGTTAGGCTGCTTTGGACCAACGTCATCTGATTGCTCAGTGTATTCACTTGGGAATACGTCTGCTTTATCGAACCGTTTAGCACTTCTAGTTTTGGGTCCAGCTCTTCAACCCGAGAACCTAGCCCATCGAGTCGGGTGCTTGTCTCGTGATGGTCCAACTTGGCCGTTGCCAGGGCTTGCTCTGACAATTCTCTAGAGACAGGTCAGCGTACGTCCTACCTCACACTTGATAAAAGCTAACGGGGCTTACATGAGCTGAGTTTGGAGATTCAGGGAGGTAAGTTGAAGTTGTTGGATGAGCGATCCGTTAAGCCTTTTGATCCTTTCGAGCTTTTCCTTTATCCTCCTCTCATTTTTGACTGATATGATACTCATCCATATCTTTTTGGGTATGGTCTGAGCCTGCCCATTTTGACAAGGGAAAAGCCGGTCAAGTACAGTTGAGATCATTCATTGCATCAGCTGCGTCATTTGCAGCTGTACGAAGTTCGAGCTCTTGGTTCTTTGTAAGTCGATGTGTTAGACTTGAGGATGGGCCGAGTATGGCCTCTTGCTGTTGGGTAATCCCATCTATCGCCTTGGTGACATCGTCTAGTAGTTCCTTCAGTTGATCTGGAGTTTCGTTCAGTCGTCGTAATAGTTCGATTCCAACCTTGACACCCTTGCCAGCAGTGGCTGCAAACTGCACTGCTGCTGCGGCAGCGCCTAAGGCAGTCACCGGGTCCATTCAAGGTCGCTATATTCTTTATATGAAAACTAAAGAATGGTCAAAGAGAGTTAAATATGCTCGTTATTGATATTTAAGACAAGATGTAGGTAGGAATTGAGCAGATGTCTTTAATATTCTTTACAAGATGCGAGGGGCAAGGCTTACCTTGAACATATCAAGAGCCTGGACGACAGGTGGCTATGCATGCACATCAGCCTCTAAGCCTCCCATGATCCGTCCTCTAAAATCCCTGAGGTTGGAGGAATACTTGATGCATCGTAATTAATTCGATGCATTACTATACGGATTCACATTATAAGCGCTCAATATAGAGATCGAGAACGTACCAGGACTGTACGCTGGTTGTAGTCGAAGTGTCATGATATTCGTATAACTTATGTATTCTATACCATGTTCTCCTGAAGCCCAGCTTAATCAAAGGTCACCTTTGACCCCTTGGCTTCCACGATCGCACCGCTTAATCTCTGCACTGTCTCGTTGGAGTATCGACTGTTGTATTTTGCAGGCTTCTTCGGCTCTCTGGCCTTGTTCAATGGCGGCTTTCTTTCCTTGTCCTTGGAGTTCTCGTCTCCCTCCGTCTTCTCCTTGCCAAACCTCTTCTTATACCGCGTCGACTGGTCCTCTGCAAACTCCATACGTAGCTGGCGTCCCTGTAGCCTGTTCACCCACACCTTCTTCTCTCGCTGCTTTTTAGGCTTTTTTGTACTGGTCTCCTCCTCCGCGTCTTCATCCACCTCTTCGACTTCGTCGGCAGGATCAGGTATCTTCACGAAACCCCGTACGGCAGCCTCACTCGACTCGGTGGACTCGAACTCCACCCATGCGTAGCCCTTGCATTTCCCTGAGTCCTCGAACGTAGCGACGTGGACGTGAGTAATCGCTCCACACGGACGGTAGTGTTCTTCCAGGTCCTCCTTGGTGGTGTCGAACGCGAGATTCCCCACGAATATCTTCTTTGACGGTGGGTTCCCAGCCGGCTTGGAACTCTCTCCCTCCTGCTCGGGTTTCTTCTCGGGACGACCCTCGAAGTTGGTGGCGTCCTTGATCAACACCCGTCGTCCACTGACCAGTTCTTCACTTAGTTGTAAAGCCAGGTCAACCACTTTCTGGCTGGTAAAGTCGACATATGCGAATCCCTTGTTCCTCTTAACACCCTTCTGCCGGGACTCGCCTTCTGGTACGTGGATGCGTGTGATCTCGTTGTCTTGGATTCCACTATTAGTAGTCAGGAACGTCCGTAGCACCTCTCTCGTCGCGGAGAAGGGCAGGTTTCCGATCCAGATGCCAAAACCGGTCCGCTGTTTTCTAATATCTGATGATGTTTTGTCCTTGTCTTCCTGCTCCTTTGGTTTTGTAGACTCTCCGGCTTCTGCTGTGTCTTTAGCTGACGTGGTGGCATCGGTCGAAGCTGACTTTAGTTTCGCCTTCTTTTCTTTCCTGAGAGCTTTCTTTGAAGCTGGTTCTGGCGCATTGAGATCGATCTCGAGGGGGTCTTCAGCTACATGTTTGCGCTTCCGCGACGAAGGCGGCGGCGGAGACGGGGAGCTGGACGTGTCAGACATCTATATAGCCGTCCAATGGGTATATCCTGGTGGAATGCGTAGAGAAATATAGTATAAAAGTGCTGGTGGGAAAAACTCCTCGCCGGCCGCGGACAAACTCGACGCCGTAAAAAGAGATCGAGATGCGCAGGAGAGAAAGTTGCAGCTTGGCGGAGAACTTGTAACAACGCGAAAGCTCCCTTCGCCCAGCCAGCCAGCCTCCTCCAGCAACATACACAGGACAGGACACAGTTCTCCTTCTCTTGCTCCAGCACGTCGACGCGACCGCAGACAGACGGATATATAGCCAGCATGTCGAACGACACCGAGTCCCTCGACATGACCGAGACACAGAGCATGCCCGACGTGGACGCTCCCTCGCCGTCGCCAGTGGCCAACCGGCCCTTCAAGTCGTTCAAGTAGGCCGCTTCCTTTTCACTCGAGAGACGCATAGGAAGCGCCCTGTATGTGCAATGCTAACGGTCCTCTCTAGGCGGAAGTACGGGAAGCAGAAGATCAAGTTCGAGCTGGCGATGCGAGACGGCACGGCTCTCGTGCGTGAAGAGATGAGGATCCAGGACCTGTCGAAGCGGCTGAGAGAGCAGAACGAGTATGTCACCATGCTCAATTACCTGTTTAACTCATAAAGTGCTGCTGGAGGTTACGTTTACTAACTGCCTGATAGCCAGCTACTCGAACTGCTACTCGAGTTGAACAACACTGTGCACATTCCTCGATCTCTCCGCTACGGCCTCACCAGACAGGAGGACTCGCGGCTACACACGACCATGTCCGAACCAACCGACTCGATCCCCGTCATCGAATGCGACGCCCAGACTGCCCGCGCCAAACTGAACGAGGCCAAACAGAAGCTTCTGGCGGGCGAGATGACAGCAGACGAGTGCAGGGAACTCGAGCTGTCCATGCTGAAAAGCAGTACCTTTGCGCCATCGACCAGCATCTCGTCCCTCCTGGCGAGCGTGCCGCATACCTCACTTTCAAGTGAGGATTGCCCGGATAGCGATATCGACTCTTCTCTCGGTTATATCCATCCAGAGGACGACCTCGACTACCCGGTCCCCGGCACGGAAGTTCATATAGACCTCACCAGTGCCCGCGCCAGCAGCAAGCACTTGTCTCCAGCTGACAGGGAGAAAGCAGCCATCATCCGCAACCCTTCGTCCGTGTATAACTGGCTACGCAAGAACAAACCTCAGGTCCTCACCCATGACCCCGAAGCTCCTCCTGCCGGCAACTCGGCTTCAGGCACGGCGGCTGGAACGGCTCAGTCAGAGAAGCCGGCTGCAACACCACGGCCGAGCTCCACGCGCACGTCAAAGCGTGCTTCAGCCCAGATACAGCGAGACGAAGAGGTATACGACGACGACGGCATGTTGATCGATGTTGCCGAGCCAGCTGCGGCTGCGAGCACAAACAACGCTGCCAGTGGAAGTGCCAGAGGGAAGAGGAAGCGAGACGAGGATGGCGTCTATCACCCTAAGGGCGGGAACCGTGGGAAGAAGAAGAAGGAAGACAAGCGCACCAAACGACCGTCTACGGCTTCGGCTGCGGCTTAATGGCTCCTATCCGATATCTGCTATCACTATCACTACTTTTTTTTATTTTGTAATACTAATTATCACCTAGCTTGCTTGCTGGGCCCTCGGCGCTTTACTCTGTATTATCACTACTTATATCCGTCTTTTGCCATGAGAGCCATTCATAATTGCATCAATATCAAAAGCTAAGCCTCGCCCTACGCCTTGTCGACCAGAGACAGTACAAAATCATCTGTTGGTAGACAGTAACTCTTCGTATTCAGTTTGATATCAACTTTCCCTCTAAACTTCAAGATCCGCGGCTCAGCCACCGCTAACTCCCGATCAGGCAATTCGGCGTATCTCTAACTCAACTTTTCTTCTTCTCGAGCTTCGTTTATACCAAGAACACGTAGTCCATCTATACAAGCCTTCGTGTTGATCCGCTTCTTTCGTGGCAGACAACGAAGAACTGCTTAAACGGGAGATGTGTCGTTCCTTGCGGCCAGGCGATGGCGTGTCTCTCTTTCTTGGATACTATGCTACATAGTATATATTGATCTCTTCCCTCAAGCCATGCTCATTCTCCAGTAGACAGTTCCTATGATAGTACACCATTATCGTTATCACACCTTTATCTATAGTGCAAGATGAAGATCCCCAGCCAGCAGGCTCTGCTTGCTCTTCCACTGCTCGCATCATCCGCCCAAAGCCAGCCAACAAAGCACCCGAGATGTTCCGCCGGCGACTCCTGCTGGCCAAAGGAACACGTCTGGAACGAATTCAATTCCACCATCTCCGGCCGTTTGATACGCTCGTTCCCGTCGGCTGCCGTCTGCCATGATGCGCAATATGATGCAGCTGCATGTACGGTCGCGAAGGACAGCTGGACCAACAGTTTCTGGCGGACAAACCAGACGGGAGCCTACTCTGCCATTTTATGGGAACTTGGAGAAAAGGGGCAATGCTTTATCAATTCTCCCAAGGAGGCGAAGTGTGATCAGGGGTTGGTTCCATATTACTCCGTCTCTGCGAGCGGTGTAAAGGATATCCAGAAGGCAGTCAAATTCGCCGACAAGCACGATCTATACCTTGTGGTGAAAAATACGGGACATGACCAGTGAGTTTCTTCTAGTTGAAAGTAGTATTCGCGGTGGCTAACTGTTTCAAAGCCTTGGTCGGTCAAGCGGGAAAGGAGCCTTTTCCATATGGACTCATAACTTGAAGGGCAAGAAGTGGCACAAGTCTTTCAAGCCCAAGGATGCTCCATCTAGTGTTCATGGCATTCCTGCCGTGACGCTGCAAGCAGGAGAACAGTTGCTAGGTATGGCCCATGTGGAAACCCGGTCCTTTTCCATGTTGCTAACTTATCATCTCAGACGTTTACAAGGCAGCAGCTGCAGAAGGTGTCACGTTTGTTGGCGGTTCTGCGCAAACTGTTGGAGCTGCTGGTGGTTTCTTGACTGGCGGCGGAGTCAGCCCTTTCTCCCACTTTTATGGCCTCGCTGTGGACAGTAAGTATTAAACAGAACTTCTTGGACGGTAAGGCATAGCTAACCAGCCATTTAGACGTACGTGAGGTCAACATTGTTACTGCTTCTGGAGAAGCAAAGACGATCAATCACTATACCGACCCGGACTATTTCTTCGCCCTCCGCGGTGGAGGCGGTAACGCATGGGGTGTAAGTCCACCCATACTATTCACATATGCATTCCTACTGACAATCTTACTCTAGGTAATTACCTCGGTGACGTACAAAACGCACCCTAAACCCACTAACATCGCGGTTGGAATCGTCCAGCTTAATGTGACCACCGAAGATGCACGACGTGTGGTCCTTGAGAAGTCTCTGCAAGCCATCCCTGACATCGCCGAAGCCGGATGGGTTGGATACGGCGTCACCTCTGCTCAAAAGAACGTAACCACGCCATTCCAAGCAATCTTTCTCCAGCCGAACGCATCTATGGCAACGTTTAACAAGACGTTTGAGGCCATGAACAAGATTGCCTCTTTGCCCGGTGTCAAGGGTGGTGTTGCCCCCTTGAATTTCCCCGATTTCCTGGAATATTCTAAACTGTTCCTTCAAGACCCCAATATCGCCACTAATATCATCGATGGGTCGAGGCTTGTGAATCGACGTGCTCTTACAGAGTGTGCTAGTGACCTCGTCGATCTCATGTATG
This sequence comes from Arthroderma uncinatum, assembly GCF_011692745.1. Taxonomy (NCBI): domain Eukaryota; kingdom Fungi; phylum Ascomycota; class Eurotiomycetes; order Onygenales; family Arthrodermataceae; genus Arthroderma; species Arthroderma uncinatum. Next base: position 1,640,875 of record NW_022983867.1, read on the forward strand.
AGTATCCGGCATTCGAAGCAGGTTTTAACTCGAGTAAGCTCTATCCCTTTTCCCTATGAAGGAGAGATTCAAATACTTACTGTCATTTCCATATAGTTGTGCAAGTAAACTCCGACGAGCGCGACAACACCGCAGTCCACTCCTCGTTCAAGGAGAGTCGAGGTCTCCTGAGCTTTGGCGCTAACTGGGCCGACGATGCTTCTGAGGAGGAAAAGAGAACAGCCAAGAAGACGTTGACAGAGGTCATTCGTCGTTATGCTGGGATTGTTGGAGAAAATACCGGCACGTATCTCAACGAAGCGAACCCGTGAGTTGACACCTAACCTCCAAAAGGGGGTAAGCCCATATACCTGGTGCAGAAACATTCAGCTTACAAAAATTGAATATTAGATATGAACATGACTGGCAAAATGTCTTCTGGGGAGACAAGTATGCTCGTCTCCTCTCTATCAAGAAGCGAATCGATCCGAAGAACCTGTTTGTCTGCAACCGATGTGTCGGAACGGATATCATTTTGGAGCCTTGAGTTTTTTTATCCTAAAATGGATTATTTTAGATTTCTGTTTGTATAATAAGCATTGCGGTATTTCATTGCATAAACCGCCTTTAGCACCTTTCCCATTATCTAGATGTAATGCGCAAACATTCCTTCTCTGATGATCTCGCTTCATCCATAGTTTCCTGTGCAAGAGGATAAGTGCATAAAGCGGCACTAGTGCTACTGCCCTTATTGATTATGTAATCATTCATCGCTTAGGGCAGCAAGACGGAACATCTGTTTTTGTCACAACCGGCAAACTACAGAAAGCTTTCAACAACAACCTACATCTAACCGTATCCCGTTGTTTGATATACCAGTATGGCATCAGCACTGGGAACGTCTTTGTTATCTTGTAAGCCCTGTGGGACAATTCTGGAAAGGAGGGCAAACGTCTTCCTTTATCTTTCCACAGCAGATACTTGCAGAGTATCATGGCACATTTTAAATTCATAATATTTAAGAGCAGCTTGATATCCTCTATATCCTGAAATATTATCAACAACTTACATTCAACATCATTGGAACCTACTCAATTGCATTGGTCAGTGGTTGCACTCAATTGACTATTCTCCTAAAGCCAAAGGACAAGGATGGACTCATCATGCGAGCCCGTAAGCATACCCACCTTACACTACTTCCTCGAAGAGTTTTCTAATCATTTCCTAGAAAGGCAAGGAGGCAGCCAGCGAGTATGAGGTAGCTCAGGATGCTGCAGGTCACTCGAACGAACCCATCTTAATGACTACCTCCTTAGAGGGTCTTCAAAGCACAGAACAGCGCGACCTAATGAATTTGGTCGACCGCCTGCGCCGTGCGGGACTAAGTTCGGTTCTGCAGCTACCACAGATTGTGGTCTGCGGTGATCAATCCTCCGGCAAGAGCTCTGTGCTTGAAGCCATTACAGAAATTCCGTTTCCACGAAAGGAGAACCTCTGCACCCGCTTTGCAACAGAGATTATTATGAGACGCGATGTGGAATCGACCATTCTTTGCAAGATCAGCCCTGACAGTAGCCGTGCTGAGGAAGAACAACTCGAACTTCGCAAGTTCTCACGGTCGATCGAAGATTTTGCAGAGCTTCCTTCTCTCATTGATGAGGCCACCGCTGCCATGGGCCTGAACGAGTCCAAAGCGTTTTCAAAAGATGTCTTGAGCATTGAAATTTGCGGACCAGACCGTCCTCATCTGTGAGTTCCATTTAGCAATGATTGCTATCCTCCTAGTTCTTCTACTTTTGGAATTTGATCCTAATCTTTGATAATTTAGTACCTTGGTCGATCTTCCAGGGCTTATACATTCAGCCAATAAATCGCAATCAGAGGAGGACGTCGAGCTCATCAAGTCTCTAGTTGAAGATTACATCTCTCAGAAACGCACCATTATCCTAGCAGTTATCTCGGCCAAAAATGATTACGCAAACCAAGTGATCCTCAAGAACTGCCGAAAATTTGACCCCAAGGGTGCACGAACCCTCGGTGTCATCACGAAACCAGACTACCTTAGACCAAATTCAGAAAATGAGAGCGTATGGCTTGACTTGGTGAAGAATCGAGATATTTACTTCGAACTTGGATGGCACTTGTTAAAGAACCGCAGTGATGACGAACATCAAATATCCTTCACGGAGCGTAACGTGAAAGAGCGCGTCTTTTTCAGTTCTGGGAGATATCAGGAGCTTCCCCAACATATGAAAGGCATCGATTCCCTTCGTGAACGCTTAAGTGGGCTTCTATTCCATCACCTGAAGCGGGAACTCCCGGTTCTCAAAGAGGAGCTTGATAACATGGCAAGCGCGGTTCGCCTACAACTTCAGTCTCTCGGCAAAAGCCGGGTCACGCTAGCTGAGCAACGAGCATACTTAGCAGAACTTTTTGGCTCAGCCTACGATATAGTGGTGATGGGATTGAATGGAAATTATGAAGCTGGCTTCTTTGGTGCGGTCAATCTCAAAGCGACTATTGATGGGAAGGAAAATTCCCGACGGCTCAGGGCAGCGGTCCAGCACCTGAATATTCGATTTGCAGAGCGTATGAATCTGAGGGGCCGTAAATATCACATTCAGGAGGATGACACGGAGCCCAATTCTGACGAGCCAGAACAAGATGATTCGACCAAGCCAGATGAGCCAACTCCATCAAAGCCTCAAAAACTGTCCTGTAAAGCAGCCATTCGACGAGTGGTCAAGATACTAGAACGAAGCCGCGGCTGTGAACTTCCAGGGACTTTCAATCCCATGCTTACAAGCCAATTGTTCTGGGAACAATCCGAGGGCTGGGGAGCCATAGCGCAGGGCCATATCAATAAAGTCGCGGCTGTATGTAATACTTTCTTGCTCCATGTCCTAGACCATGCCGCGGCCCCAGAGATAAAAATCCGGCTTCTGAACTTGACAGTTGGTCCTGCCTTGAAAAACGCTCGTGAAGCTGCCTTCAATGAGTCCAGACAAATTCAAGAAGACAAGAGACGGCATCCTATCACATACAACCACTACTTTACAGATACCCTGCAGAAACTTCAGCAAAAACGGTCCACCTCTGGCATCGAAAGGGCAATTGAGAAATCAATGATGAACGCCAGTCAATTGAAGCGGAACAGTCTTGATTACCAAACCAAGGCTTACATTGATCCTGATACTTTACGCAGTAACCTTTGCCACGATGTCGAGAGGGATATGGATAGTTTTTCCGCCGAACAAGCGCTTGAAACTCTTGACGCATATTACAAGGTACTTGTACACTCATACTCTAGCTGTATTAGGTAACTAACATTCTACATAGGCCGAGCTGAAATACTTCATCGACGTGGTCGTGAAGCAGGTTATTGAGCGCCATCTGGTTGCACCTATTGCCGGAGTTTTTGCACCGAAGGTGCTAGTCCACTACAGCGACAAAGATATCCATTTCCTTGCTTCTGAGCCACCCGAAGCGGTGCGGCTGCGAGAGCACCTGGAGAACAAGAGCAAGATGCTGGCAGAAGGCCAGGAAGCTTTTTACATGGCGATGGGTCAGGGTATTTAAGCTTCATGTTCCTTGAGGAGTTCGGCTCCTGGCAATGAAAGACGAATGGTGGTGCCATGATTGACAGAGTGCGAAACGATATGGAGTGTGATAGCGCAGAATGTGGTAGACAATGAGGATGACTGTTAGTTATAGTTTGCAGGTGTAACTTCCCATCTCAATATTGAATAGGTAACTAAGAGAACCGACTTCTGTCAGGGGTCGCTTTGTGCGACATAGGTATAACTCTTAGAGCGACTCTCCCATCCGAAGGAGGATCTTGAACTATTCCTCGACAAATTCAACATGAACCCTCAAAGTTCCAAGTCGCTAGGCCTCGACTTCCTGCCAACAGAGCTAAAGTGCTCCATCCTGAGCCAGATGCCTGACCTGAAAACACTGCTTGCTTTGATCAGTGCCTCTCCGCGATATCTCCAAGTTTACAGTCAGTCCTCGAAGCGGCTCATACTGTCTGATATAGCATGGAATTATGTTACCCCTCAGCTGATGCCAATCGCACTTCATTGCCTGGAGTCAAGCAGATTATCCAAAGGGCAGCACCACGATAATGCTGCTATTTCCTGGTTCATAAACCAAGTACCACAGTTCGATGAATCAGCAAGGGAGATTCTTCCACTGAACACTTCACTGAAACTTATCCAATTCCGTGATCTGGTCAATTACTTCATGTCAGATTTTGTGACCAGCCGACTTGCCATGATCGAAGATCGCATATATTGGGAGCGCTGGGGGAATCATCGCATAGGAACCGACGTAATGCAACCGCATGAAAACTCCAAGGACGAGAGACCCGGCCCAAAGCTCTCCCGTGTTTTATCAACAACCGAACGCATCAGGCTGACCAGGGCATTTTACCATATTGAGCTCTACGGGTACCTCCTCTACGATAAGGTCATCCGAAAATGGACCTATATCCGTGTTCTACAAAAGCTACATGACTTTGAGCTGGACGAGTTTCTCTGCGTGGCGAGCTACCTCTCGAGGCGACTGCAGGAGTGCATACCTGCGTTGAGAGAGATTTTGCATGAGATCGTGACTTCGCTACACCATAGAGGCGATCCCGGGCTGTTCGATGATAATCATTCAAGATCGGCGGAGAACTTTGTGATCGCGTATCTCACGAGAGGACTAAAGACAATGAAGGATATGTTTTCAGTAGAAACAGGGGAGCGCGGGCTGGACGCGCTTGGAGACCTCGTAACTCCAGAATACAACCTGCACCATTGTTTATTCAAAATGTCATCTCAAGTTTGTCAAAATATGCTGAGAGAACTGATGCCCATCTGCGCCGTTGAGTTTTATGGTAAATCGGAAAGCCGCAACTTCGCGTGGGCACTGCAACTAGACGGTCGAGCTCGCGGCCGTTCCGACCTTGGGAAGTGCTATGATCGAGGCCGCGCTCTGGCATTTTCACGGCAGTGTGGATGTCCAATATGGGACCAAGATAGGCTGGAATCTATTCGTGAGAGCGTACCAGATGGGTAAGTTCCAGGGTATCTTGCTCTATGGTGAATTTTTTTCTCTGCCTAACTTTTGAAAGGTATCTTATTACAGACGATTTATTCCCAACTTCGTGTATAGAAAAGAGTGGACACAACAGAAGAGCCCGACACGAAAGAAGATTCCAGGCCCGAAGACTTCAGCTATGGGGTGGGGAGGGGGATCGGCTTGATTTATTCTATCGTGCACTGTCTGATTACGCATTTTCGCCAGTATGAGCAGTAGAACGTTAACATACGAATATCCATTGAGCGTGATATCGTGGTAGTTTTGATATAAAAGTGGAATTTATAGCAGGATCAACGCCAAGACAAGAGCTCACCCAAAAAGTTCAAAGTATCTTATCGCAACCTTCGACCTGAAGATCAACTATTATTCTTCATTCCTCTCTCATTCTTCTCCTGGCCGTCTCTGAATATCTTAGTGGGAGTACGTAGGCCCATTTAAGGATCTGAAACTCAGCTTACAGCTGTCAGAAAATGGCGATCACAATTCTACCTCCTACCTTCGAGGGGGACTATCGAAGCGCATCTGAAGATGAACTACAAGACTCCGATGAAGAGATGACTATGGGTGATAATGACAGACCGACGAAGAGAGCCCGTCTATCCGGCATAAAAGATACCATCGTCACACCTGGCGAAATAGTCACTGACGACCCGCAATGGATGAGGTGCGTGAAGTCTCGATATGCCGCTTCTACTGGACATACAACTAACCGATAATTACTTATATAGAGGTCACGGAACTTTCACACCTGCTGTGCCAGTGACGACAAATATAATAGCCACCGTAGCCGGCACGGTATTAAAAACGAATAAGCTCCTCTCCGTCTACCCGCTTCGCGCCCGCTATACTCCTGAAATTGGTGACCTGGTTGTTGGACGAATTGTCGAAGTCCAATCTAAGCGATGGAAGGTTGACGTTTCCGCTCCTCTGCTGGCCCAGCTACCTCTTTCCGCCATAAACCTGCCTGGTGGGATTCTACGTAAGCGTACTGCCGCGGATGAGCTGCAGATTCGCTCATTCTTTAACGAAGGAGATCTCGTTGTGGCGGAAGTACAGAGTGTCCACGGAGATGGTGCCGCATCGTTACATACAAGATCATTAAAGTATGGGAAACTGCGAAATGGACTGTTTTTGGCTGTTAGTGGGATGGGAGGAGGGAGTGGGACGGCCCGGGGTACTGGTGTTGTCAGGTCGAGACGACAGGTATGGACAGTTGAGACGGCGTATGGTGGACCAATCGATGTCATTCTGGGCGTGAATGGATATATCTGGATCTCCAAGCATGTTGGCGACCCTTCAGAGGAAGATGGGAGTGGATCGAAATCGAAACAGGTGTCATTTACGCGGTTGGAGGATATGGTTAGTGCATCGATGTATTCGAGCCAGAACGACGAGATTTCGCTGGCTACGAGGAAGGAAATTACGAGGATAGCGGGGTGTATTCGTGTGCTGGTCGAGGGGGGAGTCAAGGTCGATCAGGATACAGTTATGAAGGCGTATGAAGCCAGCTTGGTTTTGGACGATGAGGAAGACGAGGATAGTGATATGGAAGGAGATGATGGCCAGCCAGTCAAGTCTCGTAGGGAAGGCCGGTATTACTTGAGCGGCGAAAAGGCCAGTAGACTTATAGCTACCGTCCTGAGTTGATGATGAAACTCACTTGATGAAATCAAGGGAAACCTCCTGACCATACTTATGTCCCAAGTAACCCAACTCAACTGGCTTGATTGAAATCTAAACCCCAAATTTTAATTATCTCAAAAAAGAAGGCGAATGCCCGGATATTGAATGGTATCTAAATGTGTATAGACAAGCAACATAGAAAATCAATTGATGATACAACAAAAAATAAGAGTAAACCCACGAAAACCCACCATCCAAGATTATGCTATTCCCCATATCCCTTCTCATTTATTTATAGTTGGAAAATCGGAGTGACCCCCGTCCACTCCCCTCTAGCCCTCTCTTCCCAGTACCCGTCCTTGCCCGTGCGAAGCTTCCAAATATCATCACCCTCTTCCGAGACATCATCGACCGGCGTGAACCATCTGGGCTGCCATGACTCGCAGTTTTGTTCCATCTCTTTTCTTCGCTGGCGCTGGGCTTCTTCTAGTCGCGCTTTGAGGTCCTCTGCACCGTCAACATCGCCTTCTTCCAAGGCACGCTGGTCAGGACGTAGTCGACTATCCGTCTGTGGTATTTTTCCTCGTTCGACAGCTGTGATTTCGTTCAGTCCCACGGCGAATTCAGTCAGACCATAGTGTTTCTGCGGTTTATCAACAAGGGGACCGGCAGCCCATATCGTCTTGTTCGTCAGGGTGCCGTGTTCAGTAAGCTGGAGAGATGTGGTCCAGTTTCCTTGCAGGCCGAGAGGTAGTTCTTCACCATGTGTGTCGTAGGCTTTGACCGTGACTTCTTCGCTACGGCCTGAGAACATTCCACCGGCTTTGAATGTAGCAATTGTCTTCTGGCCGGTTGTTTCGTTGAGCATACACATCTCGCCAACGGGTTCAACATATTTCTCCCCAGCAATGATATTGCGGAGGAATTGGGTACCCGAGGCCCAGCTGAAATGCTCACCACTGGAGTGAAGGGTCAACCGGGACTTGCCCTCTGTGATAATTTCCACAGACTTGCCCCAAAATTTCTGCGTGGGTTTGGGTGATTGGATGAAACTCCAGTCGCGGGAGTCTGCCTGCACTGCTAGCTGCACTGGACGATGAGAAACCTTTTCAGCAAGGAACCGGAATCCCCGTTCTGGAAGGACGAGTTCATATGTCTCGCCTAGCATGGGGTTGAAAGGTTTGCGAATAGTTCGTTCTCTGATTCGCGAATTGGAAAACGGCGACAAGGCAAAGGCAGTTACATATATCAGTCGTTCCAAGGCATCAGTAGCATTAGCTGCCTTGTCGAGGAGTTGGGAATATTCAAACTGCTCTGCTGCACGCTGGAGTAACGAGATGGGCTCGTTTGCAGACACAGGCATTGAAATGGTAGACAGATCCTTGCCGACATTTTTACGCATAAAACTGATCAAACTTGGCGGTAGTCCGATTGGGGGATCGATTTTGGAGCGACGATGCGGTGCATCCATTGGCAATGGCGTGAGAGATCGAGCTTTTACTGGGAAGAGTGATGATGAGCCATCCAGTTTGAAGTCCCCTCGCAAGAATTCGTCCCTATCATCCGCGTCACTGCCAGAAGACGAAGCAGCGTCATCATCCACGGCTGTTATAGCGCTCTTTGCGTCCTCCTCGCCGCTATCACGGTGGATTGTCAACAAGGGCGAGATGTGTCCGCCGTCCGTGGCGTCGAAAAATTCCTCCGAGTCAGATTCAGGGGTTACAAGCGAATGGGAAGATCGTGATGCAACTGGGGTTCGCGAGCGGGTTCGATCGTGTATTAAGGTGTTAAACTCTGAGACAACCGAGTTTAGGTCGCGGAGCAGCGACATCAAGTCTTCATGGACACCAGGGCCAGTGGCAGTTTTAAAAGAGCCGGTATCGAGAAGGGAGCTTTCGCTGCTAAGTGGTGGGGTCTGTTGCGTCCCCAAGGGCGATAGAGCTGGTCGTTGGGTAGGAGTACTATTACCGCTATCGCCTTTACCCTTCAGTTTCCAGAATGACCGCTTCTCCTTGCTTTCAGAGGCCTCTCCGGTCGGCTGTGAGACACGGCGAACACCGTTTGATGGACTCTGCGCGTCATACTCGGCACCAGGCGTGAGGAGGTACTTTGGATCGGTGTCCTTTGCTAGCTGGCGTACCTTGTCCCTGGAGGCGGTTACTGACCCAACCAATCTCTCAATATCCTTCCAGTCCTGAGACTTGGGTTTGATCTGGCTATGTTTTCTCGTTATCAGGGTGGGCACCTTGAGCGTGCCATCGTCCTGATCCTTATCCTGCTGTTTCGAAGCCTTCTCTAGAGCCTCTCTCCACACGTCAAACTCCGGATTGTTAAGCGCACGAAGATGCCAGATCTCCACACCGGAATCGATTGATATTTCCCTAGTGCTGTCGTTTGTGGCAATGGCAGCCAAAGATAGCGGGATGGCACCCCGCAACGCAGAAGAGTTGCGATCATGATAGTACGAAAGCGTGGAAGAGTTGAAGTCTAGCGAGAAGAACCGTCTGGCGTATCCCTGATGCCGCTTACGACGCCTCTTCTGCAGAATACCTGTGTGTACAGGCGGAGCACCGCTGGCAGACGAGTCAGCTGTCCGCGGCGGGCCATTCGAGTTTCCGGCACCCGCAGCACCAAACCCTGGGCGGCCTCGTTGAATTCGCGCTTTGGACTCTGGTTCAGTCGAGTCGGCCGCGGTGAGCTTAGGGCTTGGACGCGATGATGCCAGGGATCCGATCGAGCCTGCTACAGCCTGGGTGTGGTGTACCTGATGACCTGACCGAGGAGGGCAGCTGGTTGCATAGGTGAGCAGTACGAACGTGACTGTCTTTGAGATTTGTTTAGAGAATGTGTTATCGAAGACAAGAGCATAGTTCCCGCCCTCGTTGGAGGCAACATCGTAGGTCCCCTGGGATATCTTGTCTGCCTCGCATTTCCCTATCCATTCGATGGGCTTCAAGCCTACGCCTTTCAGCTTCTCGGTGATGAGGAGGGAAGAGTCGGCGGGTTTGGCCGCGACATTCTCTTTCGTGAGGTCATTAATATCGCTGCCGGCATTGTTGGAGTAGGTGGACGCCGAACTGTTGACTGCCAGTCCTGACGCGCCGGGGTGTTTGAAGATTCCGAAATTGAGCGATTTTTTGTGAGGCTGAATGCTCCAAGAGATGGTATGCTCGGAGCTGACGTTTATCCAGCGGACGAGGTATGACTGAGAGACAGGAACAGTGTTAGTCGATATATATGGACACGCCAGCGAGGGGCCTTCTATCTCGGGGCCATCTCAAGGGCTCCCCTGCCAGGAATGGGGCGCGCTCCGTTACCTTGCTGTGTATCTCCAATTCCTCCATTCCCGCCATCGTTGCGGCGGCTGTGTGAGCACGATGCGCGCTCCGTCTCCCGGTGTCTATTTTCTGCCTCGCGGAGTCTGGCAGGACGACGAGTCCGTTGCAGCTATCCGACCATCCCGGTCGGTGGAATGGACAGGTAAGCAGTTAAGTTGTACGGGTAGATCCACGACTCCCGCGCCCAGGCAGATCCGTTCCAGTGACAAGGCCCTGAAACAAGGTCAAAGCCAGCGCAGTCTCAGTGTGAACCGGCCACCACGACGCCGTCCCTGGTCCTCTTGCGTGTCTGGTTGCAGTAAATGTCCGTTTCTCCTTTATGTTTTTCTTGATGTTCGTAGTTTTGTATCTTCGCGATCTACTTAAGCTCTTTCCCTTTTTGGGCATGACCGGATGCACAGACCACTTGACCTAAAAGTGGGTCCTGATGAATAAGACAAACTTAAAATGGACCACATATATATCACGTGATGAAGTGATTGGTCAAGGTAAAAGGAGGAACTATAGAAGGACCTAGAGGAAGTAATAGAAGAAGTAGAAGAAGTACTCCGTAGAGAAGTAGAAGTAGATGTAGAAGTGTATTCAGTAAGGAGTGGTAGAAACAAAGTAAACCCAGCCAATTTCCTCTCCTCGCAACGCTATGACTCCAAACCACGCCTGTGCAAACAAGGGAACAGTGAAAGTGAAGGTACAGATAAAAATAAACAGAACGACGGTGATGGTGATACAGGGTTCGGGCGACCTCCAAATCAGATCTCAATGTCGATGCCCAGGTCCAACGCGGCGATGTTGTCCTCGTCCGTAGGCCGGTGTCGAATGACGGGGACGCCCTTGTAGACCTTGGGGGTCGACGGCTTAGATGGCGTCACGCCGCGTGAGGGAGTCGTCCCGTTGGCGGGCGTGTTTGTGGCGTCTGTGTTTGGAGTGATCGCACGGCTGCGGTCTGCGATGACGGCGTCGGGCTTGACGGGGATGAGATGCCCGTCCGTGGACTCGTAGTACGTTCTCGCGCGAGTCTTGACACGTGCAAAACGGTCGGCCACGGCTTCTCCTCGAGCAACGGCTGCGGCGGCTATCTTGGCCGCTTTGCGTTCGGCGAGCTGGGCCTTGCGTACGTTCTCGGTGTTGAGCTTCTGGTTACGCATGTTGATCTCGGCGAGACGTTCTTGCTGTGACTTCTCGCTGGAACGAGGCTTGACGAGGGTGGTGCCGAAGGCCAGCTTGGGGCCGGTGAGACGGGCTAGTTCTGCGTCGCATTCGGCAATGGCGGCCTCCTCCTTGTTGGCGATGGCCTCGTTGCGTCGGCGTTCGAGCTGAATGCGTGCGAAGATAACCTTTTTGTTGTCGTTTGTCCCTTGGCGGCGCAGTTTCTCTTCAAGCTCCTCTTTAGTGAATTCGTGGTTGAGCAGGCGGTTGATGTCTGCCACTTTCTTTGCGAGCATCGCCTTCGTGGGCATCTTGCAGTCCTCGACAATCATGGTTTGACGATAACGGTTGAACTCGGCCTATATGATGACGTCAGTGGTTATCCGTTTTACTCGTTAGAGAGCAAGTGTTTAACATACCTCAGTAAATGGTGAATCTGAGCAGGCGATGAAGGGGAACTCCTTCTCGGCCTTGCCATGCGCCAAACGACAGTATTGGGTGGTGACGAAGTTACGCCCGTTTACGCCTTCAATAGCATACGGACGGCCCTCGACGAACTCTAGACACCACGTTAGCAGGGGGTCGGCAAGCTATGAGGGGGAGAATACCTACTCTTGATAAGACCAATTCTGTATTCGGGTTTGCCGGTTGATGGGCTGGGGCCCAAGCTGATCCTCGCATAGCAGTTGCTGATAGCCTGGTCGAAGCCAGGATAGAAGCACACTTGCGCAAAGTTGCTGCGTCCCACCCTCGCACGCTGGAAGTCGGCCAATTCAGCTGGTGGGTCATATTTAGGAGGCGAGACGGAGCGTCGTCGGTTCCCTTCATCCCATTCCACCTCGCTCTCACCACTGGCATCTCGGTCGTCCGTCTCTCTAGCGGGTGAGCTTCCAGCATTGTTCTTTCGTGACGATGCATCGCGGCGTCGCTGCTCATCACGCTTCCCTTTTTGTTCTCGCTGGCGTTTGTAGGCCTCGATCGCATCGGATGGCTCGCCGACTTTCCGTCCACCGAGGACCGTCTTCTTGCGCGAACTCTTGCGCTGGCTCTCTTCTAGATCGGTAGAGCTGACTTTCCGCTTCTTCTTGGATGCTGCACGGGCTTCTTCGCGCTCTCGGCTAGCGAGGAGGCGACGTAGTGCAATGTCCTGGTTGTGGCGGTCGACTTGCTGAGCTCGTTCAGAGAGAAGCTCTTCACGCTGGATTTCCGGGAGAGCCATGATTTCGCTCTTGTCTTTGGCAGAGTAGAAGAGCTTCTCGTATGGGAAGATAGGCCCCTGGTTGTCATCGGGGGGAGGCGAGGTATCTGACTCCGACTCAGACATGGATGCTGATCGCAGGGAGCCGCGAGATCGAGTAGTGGACGAGGAGCTGGTATCGTTAGTCGGGAGGTTCTCAAGTGCCGTGAAATTGACATGCTGCTGCTGGTGGCTGGAGGTTGGTGTTGGGGGGGGGGGGGGGGGGGGGGGGGTTATTGATTTTTTTGTAAAAAAAAAATTCACAATGAACTGGAGGTGAGGGGTAAACAATAGGCAGTGTTATTGCCCATGCCAGAGAGTGACTTACAGCTCGCCCTCTTCTTCCTCGTCATTGTAAGCCCTGGCTCTCTTCCGTGGCCGCTTGACCGGACGAGCTATCCCCTTGCGAGCCATATCCGCGTCTTCGTTCTGGTCCTTGGCTGCTGGACTGGCGGAGGACCGGTTCTGCTGGTCCTTGTCCTTTTGTTGAGAGACGGCGGGAGATTCCTCGTCGGAGGAATCATCACCTCCCGCCAGGGCGAGAAGTTCGGCGTCCAGGTCAGCCATAGAGAAGGTGCGAGGTGTGTATCTAGGGCCGGGGAAAGGTTGAGCTGGCAGATATCAGAGGCGAAGCTGGTTATATGGAGATAGATAGCGTGAGACGGCGATGCCTGGCCTGCGTCGATGGACAGGAGGCTTAGATAGGAGATTTAAGGGGATAGGAGGCTGGGGTTATATTAAAGGGTATGTAGATGGTGAATGTAGGAGAAAGACGGCTATGCAGCTAGATATGCGATATCGGGTAAATGCAGCTGGAATATGGCAGATCTCACGCTCGTCTGCGCCCTCGTCTTTCGTCTTTGTCTTCGTCCGCTTCGTCCGCTTCGTTTTCTGTCTCGTCTTTATCGTCGCCACTAAAGAAGTTGAAGAAAGTCGAAGTCGAAGGTCGAGGTCACGTGAAAGATGCCGTCATCTTGGCGCTTTTCGTCTTCTCGAGCTCAACTTCAACTTCACAGCTCAATTATATCAATATAATACTCAGAGAAACGGTTAAAGAGAAAGAGATGAGTGCAGCAAGCATTCTACCCCGACGGGCCATTGGCCAATCCATATGCAGCAGATGTCGCGCTCAGTCAGCGTTCCTATCACGATCTCAAATTCGATACAGCTCGACCACACACAACGATAGCTCAAGGAGTGATAATGGCAATGGGAATGCGAAGGGCAAGGAGATGGTGCTGACACCCTCTCAGAGAGCCTACCTGAGCAGTGCCCTCCGCGTCAACCATGCCGGCGAGCTGGCTGCAACCCTCATCTACGCCGCCCAGAGCCCCCCCGTCGTTCGCTCCCATCCTCACCTCCGCCCGCTCATGAAACACATGTATGACCAGGAGGCCGGTCACTTCTCCATCTTCAACGATATGCTGGCCACCCACCGCGTGCGGCCTACAGCCATGTACCCCGTCTGGCAGGCGGCAGCCACTTTCCTAGGCTGGTCGACGGGCGTGATGGGCCGGGAGGCAGCCATGGCGTGCACAGAGGCCGTCGAGACAGAGATCGGAACACACTACAACGACCAGATACGTGTGATTGTAGGGTGGATGGAGGATGCAGAGGCCAGGGGGGAAGTGGTGCCCTCTGAGCTACAGCAGTTGGTGAAGACGCTAAAGAGAATCAGAGACGAAGAGCTGGAGCACCTCGACCACGCCGTGGAGAATGATGCAAAGGAAGCCAAGCCGTATGAGCCATTGATAGGGGTGGTCAGGCTGGGTTGTCGTGCGGCCATACAGATCACCCAGCGGATATAACGTCGGCAAAGTTATATAGTAGGTTGTATAGATATATGTACTCTAGTTTGTACCATGCCCATGCTTCTTCTCCAAATACGCCATAAACCCGCTCGACAGCCTGGTCACCATCTCGTACACATGGTCGAACCCGTCTCTACCTCCGTAATACGGGTCAGGCACTTCTTCACTCTCGCCCTTGCCATCGACATCTCCGTCAAAGTCGCCAAACATCCTCACCTCTGCAAGCTTCTCACCCTTTACGCGGCTTTGAGAATGCAGTAACGAGTCCAGGTTCTCTCTGTCCATTGCGATTATGTAGTCAAAGTCTGTAAAGTCTGAACTCTTCACTCTGCGAGCCGCATGCGTGAAGCTCGTGATTCCATGTTTCTTCAGCGTCGACATCGTCCGCGGATCGGGAGCGTCACCGAGATGTGCGGCGCAGGTTCCAGCAGAGTCGAGCGTAGAGAACGTTATAGACGAGCTGTTGCTGCTTGTGATGTGTCTGAACACGGCTTCGGCCATGGGCGAGCGGCCTGTCGTATGTTAATATCTCTCTCTCTTCGACAGTGAGATGGACGTACAGATGTTTCCGAGACAGACGAACAGCACCGAGACACCCGAGTCCGAGGCCATCTTCAATATTTCTTCTAGTGGTCTTCTTGGGAGTAGATGTACTTCTGTCTCGCCGCGTTGTTGATGCTCTTCTGCGGGGTGAAATGTTGATGAGGCTGATTAAAGTGGGATGAATATAGATTTCGTTCCTGCATCAAGTCTATTATTCTATAGAACTGTCTAAAGTTACAATTATTTACTTTGACTACTTATGTCCCTCCAATTATTTACATGAACATACCACACACGATGCACAGTGATACAAAATATATCTATCAGCCCTCGAGCCCTGGCGACAAATTGTCGTTGGATACCCTCTCGGACAAAGACAGGCTGCAGATACTGCTCTCCCTGTTTAGGAGTTTGAATCTCGGTATCGGTTGAAAATACCACCTTGTTCAAATGTTCGTCTGTATCGCTTTGGACGACACCAATTCTAACAGGAAAAAAGGCCGCCTGTGAATCCTTTTCCGGCCGCTGGCAGATCGCCTTGATGGCAGTGCTATTATGGCCCATGAGTTGAAAGCCAGCAGGGATATCTGTATAAGCCCTGACAAAGGAGTTTAGCAGGATAGCTATCACCATAAGTAGCCCAAGTGTGAGGGCAAGGATGCTCCCGAGGAGAGAATACCCTCGGGCAGGATAATCAAAGCCTGGGAGACGGCCGCCCTTGGGACCAGGCCCGAATGTACTGGACTGGACGAGGAAGAGGCTCTGGGATATGAGCCAGTGTAGGAGGATCGACATGCTCATGAGCGGTATCGAGTACTTGAGTGGTAATGAGAGTGAATGTGTTGACCGCTGCAGGCCGACGGGTGAAGACACTCGCAGTGGCTTCTTGCCATCTTCACGCAGGAACCGCACCCACTCATCAGCCACCAGCTGGCGAGTGAGGATGTTGTTGTAGAAGATGTATAGAAAGCTGACCAGGACCTGGGGACTATTGACGAGGAGGATGTTGCTTAGGAGCGCTTCGGCTCCGCTGGAACTGAGACTGGCCAGGGAGCCAAAGTGGCGGGCTACCATCGTCGAATTCACCTTGAACCCTTGTTTCCAAAGAGTTGGAATACTCACATCGACGCCGGACCGAATGAGAAACGCGATGGAGGACCCAACGGACAGTGAAGGCAGTAGCAAGCCCAGTATAAATCTAGCTCTGTTAGACTAGATATGCATGTGAGAGGACCAAGGGAGAGTAAAAGGGGAGACGTACAATGCGACTGAAATCACCCAGGTTAGAGGCCCAACAGCCATAATCCAGGGAACACGAGCTTTAACTCGCCATGTTGCAAGTTTGACCTCGACGGTTCCTCGCTTAGGAGGCACTGGGCCATCTCCCGTCGAAGGATCTTCGAGGAAGCTGTGGATTGCATCTCCCATGGTAACTATTGCCCGGTTGTTCTCCTTTTGCTGCATGATTGCCGGGTTATGGCAATGGTAAAACCAAGTCCAGCATATCAGCATGCACTCCAGCACTGTGCAGAGAGACACGATTCCTAGGATGTGTACGCTGTAGTGAAGCCCGCATCTCTCATCATTGTCCCCCTGTTCACCACTCAAGCAGTGGTCAACCTGAATCCCCCGAGGCCAGGACAATGTCCAGTTGTCGGCAAAGGTCTCAGCATATGTCCAAGTGCAGGCCTTTTCCCTGTGTGCTCGACATATCCAAGTCTGGGAGCTCTCCCAGCCTTCCCAGGAAGACACCCAGCCATCGATCAAGGACGAGTCGTTGTTCTGCGTCGTACTAATGTTTCTAGCCACCACGATAAGGGGGCTCGTAGACGTCATCGGATCGATGTACTGCTTCAAGCAAGCCTTGTTATCCAACCGGGTATAATTCACTGCCTCTTGCTGCAGTGAATAAATGGAGGATATATTCAGGGATGACTGACTATATCCCGGCGGCAGTTTCCACCAGTCCAGCCGTGATAACGGGTCCGAGGCTGTCCAGTTGTCACTTGTCATTTGAAAGTCACTGGTAACTACTGCACGGGGAATCGCTACTATGGGTAACGATGAGAATATCGACGAGTTCCATCTATATTCTGTTAGAATATCGTCTGACAATTCATTGAACCACACACTCACAGGATATGCAACATCATAGCAACCATGCCGATGAAAATCCACACAACAGCCCGGACCGACGCAATATGTCGTAGGTTCTTCACACTCGGGACGCCTATGTCCATCGCCTTCCCCTTCCAGTGCGCCTTATCCACCTCTCTCCGCGACGGGGCGACGAGGATCTGCATGCAATAGTTCCCAGCACCGAGGAAGAGAGACGAGACAATGTTCAGGGCAACGTGCAAACCGCTGTTGGTGACGCTGACGCTGGCACAGTTGCCGAAATAGAAAGTGCCTACGCCTCGACTGTCTGGCGGGTATGTCAGGACAGCCCAGAGACCGGCGGCGAAGTAGACGGCCACCACTGAGATGCTGATGGCCATCTGGATCCTGAGCATCGTACTCCTCTTGGACATGCGTGATCTCATCGTCTTTGCATGTATATTTTTATACTCCAGGGCCGGTATATACTTTGATAGATGCTCGAGCTTCGCATACCGGCTGAATCTAGTATTGTCAGCACTTGTATATAAATCTGGTAGTAGATACGCACCCTCTGGTAGACTCCAGCTCTGGAAGCAAGCGTGCTTGTTCGTTATCCTCATGTATGGCCTCCATGGCTTAATGCAATAATTGTGAATGTAGCGAGTAGAAGAGGTAAATGAGCGCCATCTTGACCTCCCACCCTTATATACATATTTATATGTATACAGCCTCCAAGGCTCATCCTGTTCCAATGAGATAGATGCCCTGAATACGCCCGAGCAACACGAGTCAAGACGCTTGCACTTTTCTTTTTCGTAAGGCTGGTGTTAACGGCCAATAGACACTGCAGAAGATATCCCTGGCTTCGATATGTCCTATCATGACCTTCGACGGCCTCCATCGTATCCCAAAAGGGCAAACACTGAGCCAGAAACCCCGGCGGAACGGCCCTATACCCGCTGTTCATGCTGTATATGGGTCAAAGTGTTCATCGGCGATCGAAGTGCGCCGCACAGAAGACAGACAGACAAAAGTCATAGACGATAGACAGATAGATAGAAGTAGAGTCAGGATGCGACCGAAGCTGCGTGGAAAACCTCGATGCCGTGCGAAAGAAGGGCCGGCGCTCGTCTTCGTAGACAACGGCGACCTGGACAGAGAGACGAGAGTCGCCATCAGACAGCAAGCTGCGCGGTCAGGCTGCAGACGACGCCGTGAGAGTTACAAGCAGAGAGAAGAAGAGAACATACCGGCCGTGATTTCGTTCAACGGCTACGAGACGCTGAGGGCGAGATACAACTTCGACCTCACCTCGCTGTCGAGCTTCACGGACATCGACCTGGGGAGAGTCGGCTTCCTGTCGCTACAGAACCAGCCAACTCCCCTAGCTGCCCTGCTGGAGAAGCGGTCTTCGTCCTTTCTAACCCATCTCCCCAGTCGCTACGGCTCCAGCGCCTGTCTGGACGATGCGATGCACTGTCTCGCCGCGAGGGCTGGCAAGCTGCTGGGCTCTCCGATCAGGACGACGACGCTGTTCAGGCTGTATACGAAGGCGCTGAAGAGTCTGTATACTGCGCTGGAGGGACATCTGCTGGACGTCGACATCTACTGCGCGACGGCCATCCTGGCTCTCTACGAGGTAGGCCTCTACATACCTAGGTATATTCTGGCTGTCAGTATATATTAACATATCTAGCTACTGGGACCGGCGGACGAGAATCGCTGGATACAGCATACCAGGGGCGCCATCAAGCTGGTCGCCCTGAGAGGACCAGACAACCATAAGACCGAGTTTGAGCGTATGATTCTCAAGATACACGCTCCATCAGTTGTTCGTATCTATATCTATGCAGAGACTGAACGTATGCTGACCTCTCCAGCTGGTGGACGAGCAGTATAGGAAGCAGAGCTCGATCTTTGCATCCCCGAGCTGGCAGCGTTTCTTCGACCAGGCCAGTGAAGCAGAAGAGGACACGCATTCTGGCTTCTGGTGGGAGTTCTTTGGCAGAGCCTGCGCCTTTGTCCCTGGCATCCTCAAGGATATCACGGCCCTGTTCAGAGATCCAGCCTGTCCGCAGTATAAGAAACACAGCCTGGCCATACTCGAGCGAGCAAACAGAGTCCACGCAGCTCTTCACGACAGCCACGGCCGCTTCCAGCAGCGAGCTCCGTCTCTCGTCGACCTCCCCGTTGGCCCCGAGTCGCCGGACAGGGTGAGGCTCCGCGCCCTCTTCATCTACACGACCATCACCGTCTGCCGTGTCCTGGCCACCTTTGCTCGTAGCAAGGTTGAGCGGGCAGCCAGCGAGACGGAGGCGCAGACTCTCGCAGCCGGGGCTCTGCTCATCGAGAGGGCCGTCGCGGAGCTGGATCCGGCCATGGCCTGGCATCTGCAGCAGAGGAACGCCCTCGCGCATGTAGTTATACAGACAAGAGACCGATGGGTGGACGATGTTGACGTCGATGTTGACCGTTTCCTGGCACAACGGTGGATGGACCTGGAGGACGCATGGCAGGCGAGGGTTCTAACTGAGGCTTTTGGCGAGTCGTAGTAGATAACCTTCCTAGTAGTTACAAGCTATACCATCAGTATGTGTTTGATCTTTTCTTAGATGTCTGCGCCACGACTGCGACTCTCCACCGTTGCTTGGTCAACGCCGACTGACTTGGCGAGCTGGAGAGATGAAGACGACGAGAAGACGCCAGCCACTGCGAGGTCAAGATAGACGAGGCCGCCAGAGCTACTAGAGACAGCCTCGCTTACCGTTCGTTATATATCTGCGCCTGTCTGTCTCTGCATCTGCAGCATCACAGCTATCGCAGCTATACGCACCCAAGATGGCGTACAACAGGCTTCACGGTGAGATACCCTGCTTCTCCTTCATCTTGTTGTCTCGTATCCTCGTCGCCGGCGTCGCAAGCTGTTGCGCATGCGGCCTCGCGTCCTCTCCTTCATTATCTTCCACTTCCTCCTCTTCCTTCTCTAACGAAAAATAGACCCGGACAACGATCCGCACTCGCCCAGGATGAATCCTCACCAGCCAGCGTCGCCGACGAGGCCTTACCAGAGCTACCAGCTCGAGGACAGCCCGTTCCAGCACCCGGCGCAGCAGCCGTTGTCGCATATCGAGATGCCCTCGACAGACCGGCTGCAGTTCCAGCCTACAGTGAGCTCTATATACTCGATATAAACAGACAAATACTAACGGGTGTAGTACTCGGTTGAGAATATACAGAATTCGTACGGCCATAATGAAGCATATGAGCAGCAGCATCCATACAGACATACCCCCAGACCAAGCCCCGGACCGCTCCAGGACTATACGCTCTCTCCAGAAGCTCACCACGACGCCTACTACACACAGCCGTACGAGCCCACGGCTACACCTACAGACGACTACGACCGGCCTCACACAAACTACCCTCCGCGGCCATACCAGGACGACCATGGCCCGCTGCTGCACCATGAGCCCTCATACACGCCCAGCAATTACGACCTCTCGCACACACCCCATCCAGACACTGATGGCTATACAGACGACCCGGGCATGGCCACGACCATAGCACCGACCCCGAGCCCGGCGCCGCTCAGGCGGTGGAAGACCGTCCGCGAGGTCCAGCTGTTCAACGGCAACCTCGTCCTCGACTGTCCCATCCCGCCTAAGCTGCTCAGCCAGATAAACCACGCCGAACCGCCAGAGCGAGACGAGTTCACCCACATGCGCTACTCGGCTGCAACCTGCGACCCTTCGGACTTCTACAACGAACGCTTCACCTTGCGGCAGCGCCTGTTCGCCAAACCGCGGCACACCGAGCTCTTCATCGTCGTGACCATGTACAACGAGGACGAGTTCCTGTTCGCCCGCACCATGGCCGGTGTCTTCAAGAATATAGAGTACATGTGTTCTCGCTCTAGTAGTAAGACATGGGGCAAGGAGGCGTGGAAGAAGATCGTAGTGTGTATCGTCTCCGACGGCCGTGCAAAGATCAACCAGCGGACAAAGGCTGTCCTCGCCGGATTGGGCGTCTACCAGGACGGAATCGCTAAACAGCAGGTCAACGGTAAGGATGTCACCGCCCATATCTACGAGTACACCACCCAGATCGGCATGGAGGTCAAGGGCACTCAGGTCATCCTCAAGCCTAAGCCGGGAATGCCCGTGCAGCTGCTCTTCTGTCTCAAGGAGAAGAATCAGAAGAAGATCAACTCCCATCGATGGTTCTTCCAGGCCTTTGGCCGCGTACTGGATCCCAACATCTGCGTCCTCCTCGACGCGGGCACGAAACCCGGGAAGCAGAGTATATACCAGCTCTGGCGCGCCTTTGACCTTGAGCCCATGTGCGGTGGTGCCTGCGGTGAGATCAAAGTCATGTTGTCCCACGGCAAGAAACTGCTCAACCCGCTCGTTGCAACGCAGAATTTCGAATACAAGATGTCCAATATCCTTGATAAACCGCTAGAGTCCGCGTTTGGCTTTATTTCTGTTCTTCCCGGCGCCTTCTCGGCTTACCGTTACGTTGCTCTCCAGAACGATAAGAACGGACAGGGACCGTTGGAGAAGTATTTTGCCGGTGAGAAGATGCACGGCGCGAACGCTGGCGTGTTTACGGCAAACATGTACCTCGCTGAAGACAGAATCTTGTGTTTCGAACTCGTTACCAAGCGCAACTGTAAATGGATATTACAATACGTCAAGAGTGCGACGGGTGAGACCGATGTGCCGGATCGTATGCCGGAGTTTATCCTGCAGAGACGACGCTGGTTGAACGGCAGTTTCTTCGCAGCCGTTTACGCTATATTGCACTTCTACCAAGTCGGCAGGAGTAATCACTCGTTCACACGGAAGCTCATGCTCATTATTGAGTTTATCTATCAGACTATCAACTTACTATTTGCCTGGTTTGCCATCGTGCGTCTACCCTTATATATCTCCCCTCAAGATGAGAGCTAACTTCCTCGATAGGGTAACTTCTTCTTGGTTTTCCGCATCCTCACTGCTTCCCTAGGGACACCGGACCTCCTAGGTAGAGCAGGCAGTATCCTCGGCGTTATATTCGAATGGCTCTACCTAGCGACCTTGGTGACGTGCTTCGTTCTAGCTCTCGGTAACAGGCCGCAGGGTTCGAATAAATTCTACATGACCATGGTCGGTTTCTGGTGCATGATCATGATATACCTTACTTTTGCCGCTGTCTTTGTCACAGTCAAATCGATACAGCATGAAGTCCAGGGCGGCCACTTTACATTCGCTACCCTATTTCAGAACCTGCAGTTCTTCTCCATCTTCGTCTCGCTGCTGACGACTTATGTCTTCTGGTTTTTGGCTTCCATCTTGTTCTTCGACCCATGGCATATGTTCACTTGCGTTAGTACTCTCTTTCCCTCCCTTTCGATGCATTGTTTAACTGACTTGTATAGTTCCTGCAATACCTCCTCCTAACACCCACGTACATCAACGTCCTCAACATCTACGCCTTCTGCAACACCCACGACATCACCTGGGGAACCAAGGGAGACGACAAACCCGAAAAACTGCCTTCAGCCAACCTCAAGCCAGGCGGAAAAGTCGATGTCGAAATCCCCCAGGACGACGGAGATCTCAACGCCCAGTATGAAGCCGAGCTTGCCAAGTTCGCCTCAAAGCCACCCAAGGAAACCCGCGTTGTCTCGGAATCTGAGAAACAAGAGGATTATTACAAGGGTTTCCGAAGTGCCGTTGTTCTTGCTTGGATCTTCTGCAACTTTGCCCTCGGCGCTATCGTGCTGAGTGCCGCCGGCTTAGAGAGGGTCAATCCTAACACTAAGGATAATTCCCAGCAGAGGAGTATCATCTACATGGCCGTCGTGCTGTGGAGTGTTGCTGGCCTGTCATTGTTCAGATTCATCGGCGCAATGTGGTTTTTGGTCGTTAGAATGGTATGTTTCCCTCTCCTCGTCCCGTCGGACAATTCATTCGCAACCTACAGACAAATGCTAACTATATCTATAGTTCCGCGGAGTGTAAACTATTAATTTTTCACCTTTTGTTATGAACTATGTATCTTTGGTCGTGTATTCACGAATTCATGTAGTCGATATACCCACACCTCTCATGATATACGTATGAAACGTAATTATGCATTTTCCGAGTTCCCGCATCGTTGTTTCATGTCCTTTTCGCGGGAAACGCATGCATGTGTGTATGTATGGATAGAGGATCTGTTATCTCACTTTGGGTCTGCATTATAGGAGTCCAAATAAGGAATGCAAATACTGAAATATGAATTGATGCTATCAGACAGGGTCTAGTCTGTATCTTGGTGAATGGTGAACATCGTCGAAAGTAGTAGAAGAGGATGTCTATCATGTGTCCCTGAGTATCTTCGAGCGTATAGATGAAGCGGAAGAAGGGGCGGGAGGTAGAAAGGTAAGCGCGTGTGGGATATAGAGGAAGCTGTTTTTACGTGCGCACGCGACAAAACATGTATCGAGAGAGAGGACTGCGACAACTAACGTTCTGTTTAGCGACATACATTAATACCAAAGATGCTGGCTTCTTTTTCTTGCTGTTTGCTAATCTCGTGGTTGGCCACCCTATGTTCCGTAGTGTTGGCTCAGGGTATGCTGTGAGGGAGACAATGAGGTTATCCTGATGTTTACAGTATGCTGATCTATACATCCTGAAGAAGACGATAGGAACACTCCAAATATCCCAAACCCCGGGCTGCCCATAAAGATCAAGAACTACGCGGCAGTAGGAGATTCCTACGCTGCTGGAGTCGGTGCAGGACAACAGGTTGACCAGGGCTGCTGGTTATACGCTGACAGCTACCCAGGCCAGCTAAACTGTAGCGAGCTGCTTCCAGGAGACCATAGGTTCCAGTTTCTGGCATGTTCAGGAGTCAGGATGCTGACCGTGGACAGCTATCTCAACCGAGCCGAAAGGAAGCAGAGGAACACAATCGATGAGTATATCAACAGAGTTGAGAATGCGAATTTCGCAACACTATCAATGGGAGGAAACGACGTCGGCTTCTTCAATATACTCAATGCCTGCGCATATGCGTTCTACGGCCCATTTTCAGGTTCATGTGAGGAGGCGATAGAATTTGCCGAGTTGGTTGTAGCCAGCGATGAGTTCGCGACGGGATATAGCGCGGCGCTGGACCTGCTGCTGGAAAAGGGCGACTCGCCTTCCTTTAGAGTCCTTGCCACGGGGTATAGTGCCTTCTTCGACGATGCATTAACTGATGACTGCGACGAGTACTCGCTGAGTTACTGGCCGGGCTGGTGGAAAAAGACACTCACTGTGGATATACGATCAAGGATTAACAATATATGCAAGAAGCTGAACGCTAAAATCGGCCAGATCATCAACGCTCGATCAGACGACAGGGTCATATGGGTAGATTGGGCATGGCGGTTCGATGACCACCGCTTCTGCCAGCCCGGCAAGCCTCCCATCGACGGCGAAAACACATGGTTTTTCGACGTAGATTTCAGAGAATTCATGCCTAATGGGGATATTGATATCGAGACATGCGAACAGGAGGCGCTGATGTCTGGTGACTGGAATGAGAGAGCTGCCTGCGGCATTGCGATTGTCCAGGCAAAGTTTCCCAATGAAACCCTACGAGGGGCCGGGAACGACGTGGATACTCAAGGTGGCCGCAGACCGTTTGCTCCAAGCACGGCGAGACTATTCCATCCGACGGCGCGGGGATACGCAGCTATCGTGGAGGAGATACGTCTGGTCTGGCCGTATTATTAACGAGTTCTCAAGTGAGCCACTTGCCATCACTTTCAGGGGTTGTATTGACATAGTGGGTTATAGCCCAGGATGCAGGGTTGGATCTAGCATATTATTATAGGGGAGAGAAATCGGCTGGGTCAGTGGCAGTTAGGAACCCCAGCTCGAAGTGGGATGAATTGCAATTGGTTATTCATATGCCCTGTGTGTAGACAGCAGTACCCACTCCAATGGTGATATTCCATGACCTTATAATGCGTTGTAAGAATGTCTCGATCTTGAAAAGGGACCATTGATATCTTAGGTATAAAACAGTAGACAAAACATTGAAGATCTATGAATCAGGTCTTGGAATGTACACATAGCGCAATCCCACCCAAGACGAGAGTCATCCCCAGCCAGGTTTCTATGGGATATAAGTTAGTGGAAACCTATCTTAAAACTTGCATATACATATCACTCACCCTTGGATATCACCTTGCCTTCAACATACCACTCCCCCAGCACTGTGAACAAAAACGCCGTCGAGTTCGTTATCGGAACCGTAAGACTGAGCTCTACAGGCGTCCGCTCATCAGCAAAAGATAAACAACCAAAAAGAACCCAGGGTTAAATACCGTGTTTCCCAACAAGTAAGAAAAACCAAACGCTCCCCGTCAGGTTAATCAGCAACGGTACCGAGTACGCCGGCGTACGCAGGAGATTCACCACCGTCCAAAACACGGATACAGCCTTTTCTTTGATCCATGATGGCGAGAGAAGCGATGGCCCTCTGGCCTCTGCAGATGGAATGTCGCCTTGCTTGCCTTCATTCCGCGCATTGAAGTCCACAGCTGCGCGGCGGATGAAGGGTGTGGTGAAACCCCATGCCAGCCCGACAAGCAAAAAGCTCAAGAGGTAATTGAACGCACCGGGCGGCGCTGAGGGCGCGGGGGTATCTGGGTCCATCGTTGACGAGCTCCTCGTTTGTGAACTTCATCCCTTACTCTCGTCTCTTCCATCTTCGAAAGTGACGTTGGAATCTATCACGTGATGCATTATTGGTCAGCAAACTCTAAACCATCGACTAAACAAAATATAAACAACAACTTACAACAACGATCTATATCGACTGAATTTGGAGTAAGATCTCCTTGAGATGACTATACTGTGTTCTATCAATCAACTTCGTTATACAGAAGGATTTGCCTCCCACTTATAAGATTCTTGAAACTGTCAAATAATGTGATATTGTCAAGTTCTGGTGTCGTCAAAAGAAACTGGTCTTGGCATTATTTAGGTTGTTTAGCCATGTCCGCGAGCTTATTTACTTCGGGTTTCTTGACTTTCTCTAATCAACCAATGGAACCTTTGTCTTACTTTGTATATTATTAACATGGAATAGAACTGTAGGCTATTAAAATGGGATATAACTCCTGCAGCATAATTTACAGACTGGCAAGAAGTGATTAAACAGTAATGCCGAATCAAGAACGAACTAAGGCGTAAAACATGACTAGGGTCGTATATTTGAATAATCTTCAGAGCAGAATCGGATAAGCTGAAGTAATAGTAAATGGTACCCTTGTCGTGACTCGACTGAGGCCCCCGCGAGCCATCGGCCGGGTAACTACTCCGTCAAGGCTCCCGTGGCTTACTCTTGCGTGGCTGAGAACGAGTTTCGGCCGATCGAAATCCAAATCACGTCAAGCTCGCCTTTCACGTCAAGCTCACTCAACCCCTCGCCTTTCACGTCAGACTTCATACGCCCGCAACGCTGCAAACGTTAGACAGTCGACACAACGCCAGCATAAGGACTAACGGAGAAGAGAAAGAACATGCATCTCCGGCACTTCACCAAACAGAATTGGCAACCATTTCGACGACGCCCATTAGCCGAGATCTCCGGCGCTGTCGGTGACCTAGGAACGTTCCTCCCCATCCTCATCGCACTGACGGTAAACAAATCAATCTCCCTGCCCAGCACGCTGGTATATTCAGGAATATGGAACATCCTCACGGGTCTGTTCTTCGGTATTCCACTGCCCGTGCAACCGATGAAGGCTATTGCAGCCGTCTCGATTGCGGGGAAATATAACGCCGGTGAAGTTGCTGCTGCTGGCCTGTTTGTGGCAGCCTGTATATTCCTGTTTAGTGTCACGGGTGCTCTGAACTGGTTCTCGAGGATAGTACCTATTCCTGTTGTCAAGGGGATACAGGTTGGGGCTGGGTTGTCGCTCGTTGTGTCTGCCGGCTCTACCTTAAAGAGTTCGCTATCGTGGATTCAGCCGTCCTGGGCGGATAATTATATATGGATGATTGCAGCTTTCGTCGGGCTAGTGGTTACAAATGTCTACAGGCGTGTTCCTTACGGGCTGTGGGTGTTTTTTCTCGGGCTGGTGCTTGCGTTCATACGTCTTGCAGTATCCGAAGACGAACATGCCAGTTTGCCGGGCTTTAGGTTCTGGAGGCCATGGATTACGTTACCGAGTCTGCTAGATTGGAAGTCGGGCATCCTTGACGCGGGAATCGGTCAGATACCGCTTACTACGCTGAATTCTGTTATTGCCGTGGTGCATCTGGCCGCAGACCTGCTACCGGATATACAAACACCGACTGTTACGGAGATCGGACTAAGTGTGGCCGCTATGAACCTGATTGGCATATGGTTTGGGTCGATGCCCGTGTGTCATGGATCCGGCGGCCTTGCAGCCCAGTATCGATTTGGCGCTCGTTCTGGTGCAAGTGTTGTCTTTCTGGGACTTGTCAAAGTCGTGGTCGGCCTGTTATTTGGCAACACGATTGTCGATTTGCTGGCGAAATTCCCTGTCGCCCTCCTGAGCGTTATGGTGATCGCAGCTGGCCTTGAGCTGGCTAGTGTGGGTGAGTCGCTGAACACGGCTTCGGCGTGGGATCTGGGTAGACATGGCAGAAGATCAGGGCTGGCGGGGGCTGTATCCGCGGTATCACTGAACGACGCTGAGCGGAAGAAGAGGTGGACGGTGATGATCGTTACAGTCGGAGTGCTGGTTGCATTTAAGAACGATGGACTGGGGTTTGTTGCAGGAATGCTCTGCCACTGGACTTATGGGATTCCTGCACTCGTCGACAAGGTGCGAGCTAGATTCTCCCACGGCAGAGTAAGACTGCCTACCGACGCCTGAACGAGACCCTACACTATAGTACCTAGACTAGAATCCTGCAAGACCTTGTCCCTGTCCCTGTGTCCGTGTTCAGCCTCACGATGTGCTTTATATGTCCGTATATCGATATAACTTCGCTGGGCTTAGCAGCGCGATGTTTTGCTCTTTTCGTCTGAAGTAGGGCGCGCTATGCCCCTTTAGGCTATTTTCCAGAGACCGCCAAGCCTTTGCCTCAGCTGCCAATTGTCAGAGCTTCAAAGAGTAAACTTGCGTCTACCCGAACATCGACGGGCCATGGGACGTTTGGACGCCAGCGAGGCGCAATTAAAGCATCTTCAGCTGGCTGTGGAGCAGACGTCTTGCTTCCAGCTGCGATATATAATGCACACGATACCCACGGGTTGCTGGATTCACTCCAACAACCGTTCTCTTACTCTACTATCACATCGATAGTGCTTGTCTATTCTCATATCTCCATATCTTTACGTATACCTTGCTATATACTTCGCCATGGCTGACGGCTTACATTTGAAAATTGACATGACAAAGGAGAAGAAAGTGCGAAAGTACACACTTACCAATGGCAACCAGTCTGCTCCTATGTATACGGTGGAAATATCCAAGAAGTCGAAACCTCATGCCAAAGTGATTAAGCATAGCGCGTCACTCAGTGCTCATCCACCTCCACCGCCTGCTCAATACCAAGTGCCTCCTCCATACGTCAACGGACACCAACCATACAACCAGCCATATAACCAACCCTACAACCAACCTTACTATCAACCTTACAACCAACCGTATAATCAACCCTTCAGCCAGCCCTATACCCAGCCATACAACCAGAATTACAACTACCAACCCTCGCCACCATCCGACCAGGTCGTCGGGACGATGACATTCCACGAACTATCATCCAAAATAGACGTCTCATTCAATGGTACCGATGTATCGATGAAACGCTCAGATCCCCTAGCTGGAGGCCGCAAGTTCCAAACTCCCACCCTGGGCAAACTGCAATGGAAAGAGGAAAACCTGCTTAGCTGTAACCAGAAGCTTGTAGATGAAAATCGCAATGTGATTGCGCGGTACAACAAGAAGAAAGACGAGATAGTCGTCCTACTGCCACATCATCAGCTGGAGAGGAACTTGGATATGATCGTTGTCACGGGCATAGCGACTGTTGAGTACGAGAGGAAGTCAGAAAGTGACGCGGACACCGCAGGGGAGATCGTTGAAGCCTTTGTCGGATGAGCATATCTATTTTCTATTATTGTTTATAGCATTTATCTTTCGGAGCACACTGCTTGTATATATATTCCTCTTAAACCGTTTGTTCTTTTCTTCTCCCCATCGGACTTTCTCCGATTAGTCAGCATGACATTGTTTACATTATTCCATTTTAGGACTAGCGCCGGAGTTCCCCGCAATATGCAACCTCGGCCCAACCAGAACGCTGGAAACTATTTATATGACTTCCATCCCGCAATCCTCAGTAAACTCATAGAAGTACGCGATAACATATAAGACATCACCATGGCTGGCATTAAATCCGGTCTGACGGCCGAGCAGGTCGCCTCGTTCAACGATAATGGCTTCCTAGTGATTCCTGATTTTCTCTCCAAGGAGCAAGTCAATACCCTTCTCACCACTACAAACCACCTCCTCGACACCTTCGACGTCAGCACCCATCCTCTCACACGCTTCACCACCGGAGATGATCCCTCGTCCAAATCACAGCATGTCGGAGACGACTACTTCCTTACCTCCAATGACAAGATCCGTTTCTTCTTTGAGCCAGGCGCATTCTCGCCCTCCGACCCCTCCAAGCTCCTACTCCCCAAGAACCGCTCTATAAATAAAATCGGCCACTCAATACATTCTCTCTCTCAGCCTTTCTCGGATGTAACACATACCGGAGCTGTCGGAGCGCAGAACGCAGCCATCGCTAGAGCACTGGGTTTCCGTGACCCCCGCGTCCTGCAAAGTATGGTCATCTGCAAACAACCTGGCATCGGAGCACCAGTTCCCATGCATAAGGATTCTGAGTTTTTATACACTGATCCACCATCTGCAGTTGGATGGTGGATTGCCTTGCAAGACGCGGGGGTGGAGAATGGAACACTTGGTTTTTGGAAAGGTAGCCATAAGACCGGTAGGGTTAGGAGGAGGTTTGTCAGGACGAAGTCTGATGCGGACTCGGGCGTTGCAGGAGGCACGGAGTTTGTGGAGTGGGATGGGCCAAATTTACCTACGGCCTTAGATGAGGAAAGCAGAGGAAAGGAAGATTATGTCCCCGAGGAGAAGGACTATGAGCTTGTGGAGATCAAGACGGGTTCGCTGGTGTTGATCCATGGGAATGTGCTACATAAGAGCGAGAATAACCCTAGTGACAAGTCAAGGTTTGCATATGCGTTCCATGTTATTGAAGGGGCAGAAGGGTGGAAGTATGATGAGAGGAATTGGTTACAGCCTCCTGCGAACGGGTTTACAAGGTTGTTTGATCAGAAATGATGGGAGACTGATTGACAATAGATGAGAACGACTTTTTTGTGTATGCTTATATACCACATTCAAACTCCGTACATGAAATATCATTCAACGCCAAACAACCCGGGTGTATCACCGATGTACAAGACAAGAAACTTCCAAGACATGAATAGATGTGTAGATGGTAGAGAAGGCGAGCAGATCATGCCTTTAGCATATCCAGCATCCCCTTTGTCTGCCACGCTTGCTGGGCTCGATCAACCTCCTCCTTGACCCGTCGATGAAGCTTATGCACCATATTATCAATATGTACTGACTGCCCAAGATGCGCGGAGTAGATATCTAGAATATTCATAGACACTTCAACGCTTAAATCGACTAGTCGCGGATCGGTGATAGACTTATAAACCCATTGTAAAATAGGCTGCAAGGTTGCTTCGTCGCGGCCAGCCAAAGCGGTACGTAGAGCAGCCCGATGCCGCAGAGCGGTTAGTAGTGTGATGATAGTAATCTTATCACCCGACTCGAGCACAGTGTCTAACGAGGTGCTATACCTGCCCTTGCGGAGATCGTTTTCCCAGCCCTTTTCGCGCTTTCGTTTCTTCTTTCCGTTCTGGTCAGGGTCGATGACAATATCGATTCCTTCGCCAACAAAGTCCATGCCGCGTAGCCGCTTCTCCCAACCCTGGCCACGGGCCTTTTTCTTGTTCTCCTTTGCGACTTGGCGATCGTGTTCTTCCAATTTGCCTTCTAGCAGCGCTTTCATTTCTCGTTCTCGCTCACGTTCGCGGACCTTCTGCTCACCCGAGAACCGCGTGCGAATCGAGAGGACACCTGACTGCATACCTACTACGACGTGTTTGTCCTCACGCTGGGGGCCGGAGGTAATTACCCCCAAGGAAAGGATGGGAGATGGGTATTTGGTGCCTCCAACGACATTCCAGCCGGTTGTCTCGAAGACCTTCATATGTCCGTCTAGCGAACCACTCATGACTCTGTTTCCTTGAGAGGCCACTGACAAGCAGGTGACGGTCTTCTGGTGACTGTTGATCATGTGTAGCGGCTTTCCAGCAACGACGTCTAGAACGGCAATCTGATTGTCGGCGGAGGCCAACACAGTTGTGCCTAGGGGCATGGGGAGCACACTCTCCACCGGCGCGGGTAGCTTAAACGTCATCACCGCCCGGCCTTCAGCCCTAGTATCCCACAGCCTGACTGTCTGATCATAACTGCCAGAAATAACCAAATTCGACGATTGAGCCCCGGGCATAAAAGCACCGCTTCGAACGTAGTCTGCATGCCCAGTAAAGCTTCTCACGCTCTTTTCACTGGGTAGATCCCATAATCGAACTGTCCGGTCGTCACTGGCTGTCAATAGATCTGTCGCTGAAGAGGGCGAGAATTTCGCTACCCATGTTGGCTGCTTGTGTTCCTTCCATGTCCGGAGGATAGACCGCGAGTTTACGTCGAATACCTGTATGGCTCCCGTCTCATCTCCGGCAACTAGAACACGGCCGTCAAAACGGACGTCTGAGCAGCGAGTGTTGTCGTCGAAACGGGTGATAGTCTTTAGCAGCTTGCGGGTCCTAATTGAGTATATCTGGACTCGCGCCCCCGTGGTTACGGTGAAGATATCTGGTGGCTGTAAAGCGGCGGGTGAAGATGAAGATGTGGGTGCGAGAGGCTGAGATATGTGCGTTATCGGCGTGTTTGATGGCGAGGACAGGAGTAAAAGAGACTTGAAGGAGCGCCAGTAGAGCTGTTCGGGGGTGAGCCGCGTGGTGGGAGTGGTGGGCAGCTTCACCTGCGGCAGAGGGAGGATGGGTGCCGCCATTGTAAAGCGGGAAGACACTAATTATCCAGGTAGTTCAGTAGAATAGTAGAGCTATAGATATCATTATCTTGGTTTAAGCTCCGATATCAAGCTCCCTCTTGCACCAATTGTTTGCTCCCTCTATCTCTCTATCTCTCGTTCCTGCTGATTACCCTTTTCGGCCATGGAAGGAAAAATAATTTTTAAAGATTCGGCCGGATCAATATACTTCCGATACACCGTGACTATAGATGAATAAGCAAGGTCACGGGACCATAGGGCTGAAGTGGGTCCACGTTAACCAGTAAAAAGTAACCCCTGACCCGCTTATCTAAGAACTCCACGTGACCCATGCCCAGCCACCCAAAAGGGGAAGTCATCTGATTGGCTGAACTGCCACCAGCCACCGCCTTTCCCCAGCGCTTACGTGAGCAGAGATGCCCAAAAGAAGCAACTCAAGCTTGAAGACCAGACGAAAAGAAACGTCTCTCTCTCTCTCTCACTGCATCTCATATGCAGCGCTTCTCTGCTTCACTCCTTTAGCCTGCTTTCTGCTTGTCTGTTGTCCTCTCCTTCACCATCTTGTTTACCTGCAGCTCCAGTTGACAGCCTGCTCGTGTTTACATCACCAATCTATATGTAGACATGCTCCACGCAAGGAAGCTGTTGTGGTACGTCACCTAGCCGACCCCATGCCATTTTGTTTTGCGTACCTTGCCGGGCAGTGCTGCTCCTTTGCTCTGTTATGGAGCCCTGGGGAATAACTGCCCTGATATAGGAATATGTCTGCCTGTGTCGAGATCGGCTTTGTTGTTTAAATGAGTGTGCCCTGCTGACCATGTTTCCAGCACTCGTTTTTAGCCGAACAACTCAATTCAACTCATCATGTTGACAAAAACCACGAAACTGGCCCTGGGCCAGCATACGGCGGGCATATACGCGGATATGTCCATCGATGGGCCGGAGATAGGCACCCTCGTCGCCATCATTGACCGCGCGAAGAACCTGCCAAACAGGAAGACGATGGGGAAGCAGAATCCGTACTGTGCCGCGCGGCTGGGGAAAGAGGCGAAGAAGACCGACACCGATATGAGAGGCGGGCAGACACCAAAGTGGTATGATTTATCGCCATTATTTTTTCTAGTGGGAATTGAGGATGCTGATATTGCGTGGATAGGGACCAAGAGCTACGATTCACCGTTCACTCATCGCCGGATTACTACCAACTGAAGCTCTCCGTCTTCAACGACGATAAGAAAACAGACCTTATCGGAGAAACATGGGTCGATCTGAAGAATGTCATCGTACCAGGCGGCGGGCAGAATGATCTGTGGCACAACTTACAGTGTAAGGGGAAGTATGCAGGCGAATTGAGAATGGAGCTGACGTACTACGACACCCGACCCAAAGATGAGGCGGTTATTGAACGCAGAAAGGAGGCTGCTGCCGCAGAGAAGGCTGAGAGAAAGGGCACCGTTGTTCCGGATACCCCTCAGCCAACTTCGAGAAAAACCAAGGGCCCAAGGAGGAGGCCGTTGCCAGTTGATCCTACCGGTTCATCGTCCTCCTCCGCTCGTCAGTCGCAGCAGCCACCAAAGCAGCCCGCACAGCCAGTTCAGGCTCCCCCTGAGCTCAATGCTCCGACCAGACCTCAACAAATACCTAGCAAGGCCCCGCATGCTAGCCAGGCCCAACCGGCAACCGCTCAACATGCCCCAGTCCCGAAATCTGCTAGACGGTATGAGACGCCAGATGACCTACATAAACAATGGGAGGAACCGGCTCCGACCCAGCCTCAGATTACCTATCCTTCCCACCATCCTCACCAACCGCAACAGCCGTACCAGGGTGATTATGAGAACGCGTACAACCAACAGCCGTCACACCCAGAGGTTTCCCAACCACCGCCGCAACATCAGCTGGTAGCACCGACACAGGCACAGGTTCCGCCCCCTGCTCCAGCTCCAGCTCCAGCTCCAGCTCCAGCTCCAGTTCCAGTTCCAGTATCAGTTCCAGCACCAGTACCTGCACCGGCACCAGTACCAGTATCAGCTCCGAGTGATCCTTCGTATGCTAACCCGCCTGCTGAATATTATTATGAGCCCGAACCTATTGAACCTGCTCAGCACCATGATCAACAACATCAAGTGGACAATCGTTACGCTTCCCAGGAGCCCGTTGCTCATCAAAATCATCACAACCCGCAGATGGATAATCACTATTCCCAGGAGCCTGTTCATCGCCCACAACAGCAGCTAATTGATAATCATTATTCCCAGGAACCTACTCATCGCCCTCAACAGCAGCAAATATTAGATAATCATTACTCCCAGGAACCTGCTCATCGTCCACAACAGCAGCAAATAATAGATAATCATTACGTCAACGACCCTGGTGTTCACCACAGCCAACAACAGCAAACGGATAACCATTACTCCCAAGCTCTGGTCGCTGTCAATTACCCTCGAAACTCATACGAGACACCACCAAGAAAGGCCCCCCGCCAGTCTGTTGGCTCAGACTCCCGACACAGTGGCCAGTACTCATACCCACCTGTTTCGAGAGGATCTCCCTATGGCACTCCAGATGCGTACAACCGTCACGCCTCTCCTGAAACAAATCAGCTTCAGCTCACTCACAGCCCATCCAACCACCCAGGAGCGCATCACCACTACAACCCCTCTATGAGCAGAAAGGATGTGTTCCAAGAGAGTCCACTGAGGAATACTATGAAACAGTTGGACTATCACCGCCCTGTCAGTAGCCACAGCCACAGCCACAGTATGAGCCATGGACACGGTCATATGCAGCCGCAGGTTCATGAAGCAGACGAAGAGCACGATCTTCCGCCCCCACCGCCAATTCATCGTGATGGCCTTGGAAAGCAGCCGCCTCCACCAGCGCAACCAGAACCGGAGCCGGCGCCGGTAATGGATCTCCAGCTTATGCATCGCTCGCAGCCCATCCCAATGCCCCAGCCGCTCAACCTTAGCGGGTCTAGAAATTCCCACCGATCCACTGGAGAAATTCACCAGGACTATGTTGCTTATTCTCCAAATCACGCCGCTCGGGGATACAGTGCTCCACCAAACCCAAATGAACAAATATATTCCACCTCGCCTACCCCATCGTATCATTCTTCTGTTCAACCACAGGAACCGGTGCAGGCACCAGAACAACCAACCACGTCCACTGGTGAATCAATTCCATCAGCTCTCATTGCCGGGTATGATCACCAGGATGTTCAACCGGATCTCAGCCTTGTTCGTCGGGGAAGTGGCATTTCAATGCACCTGAATCATGTCGAGGAGCCCCCAGCCCAGGTAATACCCGACAACAGAATTGCCAGACGCCAAAGCTATGTTCCACCTCAGCCAACGCGTGCCTCGCCCTCTCCTATACTAGAGCGGAAATCCGTCTCACCCGACCCCCGACAAGTCCCTGCTCGTAAATCCGTTAGTCCACATCCGCGCCCGGTTGCCGACCCAGACTCCTTATCAGGAATTCCGTTTGGTCCAGACTCTTACGACTCACTGAATCCCACTGCTGCTCTATCTTCAGCCGCGCTTCAACCTTCTTCTCCTTATGAAACCCCA
This sequence comes from Arthroderma uncinatum, assembly GCF_011692745.1. Lineage (NCBI taxonomy): Eukaryota > Fungi > Ascomycota > Eurotiomycetes > Onygenales > Arthrodermataceae > Arthroderma > Arthroderma uncinatum. The sequence continues at coordinate 1,676,488 of NW_022983867.1, forward strand.
GCAGAAGCCATGGAAGCAGCCCGCCAGCATGAGGTCGAAAAGCTACGGGGTCTAGGGCCCATAATAGGCAATGACGGACGGGTGATTGATCCATCTGATCATCTCCCACTAGACACCTGGGCGCCGGAGCCGGAGCGTAAGACCAAAAAGCCGGAGGTCGTGGTTCGGTTCAAACACACGTCACACACGAATACGGTAGGGCCTCGAGTGACAGCGCGCGATCGATCACGTACCTCAATTAGTTCGGCGCGTCACTCATACCAGCCCTCATCTTCGCAGTCGAACAACAGCACTCCTCCGGCCCGACCTCCAAAACGGATCACGTACATCCCCTCATCATCTAGCCCTAGCAGCGGGAGCACAACCACCGCCACTAGCATATTAGATCGTCCATCCTCTTCATCCCGTCAAACTGGAAGCAACGCACTTCGCGAGCGAGAGAATTTCTCATCGAGTTACTCCCCGCCCGCAAACATTATGACACCTCCTCACTACCGGGCACGGCAGGCTCAAGCCCAGGCTCAGGCTCGAACCCACGGACGTTCCCCGTCTCCCTCCCCATCAACTCGTCCTCTTCACTCGCATTCATCTTCACATTCTGGTATATCAAAGTACTACCAGAAGAGCGGCCCACCTATACCCGCGAAAGTCCCTATCCATCCCGGCTCGCAGAATTATCCTTCTGACATCTACTCCGGCGCTGGGGGCCGTGCAGGAGGAGATCTGGACGCCTTAAGCGAAGAGATGAAGAGAATCGATATTGGGCTTGGGAAGAGCTCACCCGGCGCAGTAGTGAGGAAATCACGACAGTCTTACGTCGAGAATTATGATTATGAACAGTAATGTTGACCACGTTCAGTATCTGAATAAACGCCGTGATATGTATGCACGAATGTATGGCCTCAACCCACGAACTTTCCGATTTCTCCTAATTCTGTTTTTACTTTCTTCCCTTGTTTAACCCCAATTATTATATTTTGGCTGGAAACAGGCTTTTATCCCCTGCTTTTACCCCTTTCACTTCTCCCCTCCTTTCCCCTTGATTCTTTAAGCTCTTATATTTTTTTATGTTTGTTCGTTTCTTCTTCCTTTACGCAATTTGCATATTGATCGGCTCTGGGGCGGATGGGTATTTCTTTGGCATGTTTTATTCATACTCGAACTTGAGGAAAGTCGAGCATGGAGTAATAATATACTTTGGATGGGTGCAGACGGGAGACAGGATAGGATGGGCGGTTGGGCGGATGGGAGGAAGTTCTCGACTGGTGTTCTTGCCTTGCTTGCCTTGTTTCTTGCTTTGCCTGTTTATTTTCGGATATATTCGTTAAAAGTGACCGATGGCCTAGAGGTAATCAAGTAGAACTGCATGTTTGTCCGTATCGCCGCAAAAACTTATTTTTTGTTTTTGTCTACCTATGATCCGTAGATTGCTCTCCTTAATCTAAGGTGGAGATAATATCTCCGGCTAATACATCGCAAAGTAGCTCGGGTTAATTGGCTTATGCCATCACACCCCTATAACTAGCAGCAGGGAGTACGAACTAGATAGAGAATATGGACCGGATAGGCGGCCTACTAATCCGTAAAAGCTGACGGTTACGTCAAGCCAGTCGGAAAATTCATCAAATCCCATCATTCATTCACGAGTTTTAAATATCATGTATCATCAATGGCGTTAACCCACTAAAACATTGTGTGGATAGGTGACCGTGGTATCGTATGTATAGACAAAGACGCACATATGCACGAAGGGGAAAGAAAGGGGTATCAACTAGTTATCTAATGCACCCCTCAAAACTTCTTCGGCAGCAATTCCTGCTGTCCACATTGCAGCATCATAATCGTCGGGCCCACTGGTATTAATACCCTGACCTCGAGCAGTGGCCATTTTGTTTTCAAGGAGCTGGTTCCCATTCCTTGCCCTGTTCTGTTGCATTTCTCCGTATAGTAGACTTCTTTCCAACCGACTGACATATCCGGAGAGCCTGATATCGGCGGCGTCGCCATCGCTTGAATAATCATCATCATGGTCACTCGGATTTCCACCCCTATCATCGGCAATTCCGCCATCGGAGGCATCACTAGTACTATTCTCCTCATCGTCGTCATCGTCACCATCATCGTTTTCAACGTTTGCCCCTGCCAGCTTTTTAGCCCACCATTTCGCACTCTTGTTTGTATTCTCCCGCACTGATCCGACTTCATATTCCTGCAGAAGAGTACCGCTCCTCTCGAGCTTTGCACTATCCTCGGTGGCCCAACACCCATTCCTTGCACAATAACTCAAAAACTCTCGCCACGTTTCATCCTTTCCGGCATCAACGAGAACGTTAGGGTTTCCTATTATAACGACCCCTTCCTTTGCTCGGGTAAGAGCAACGTTGAATCGTTTCTTTTCGCCCACCAGCCCTAAGCCAAGAGATTGGTCCTGTTTAACGAACTGTGGGTCTGACCGTGTGCGTGTTGTGCAGATGATGAGGAAGCGGGTTTCAAGGCCTTGGAATGCTTCTAGTGGGCCAATATTAACGGAGTGGAGAGAGTGAGAGCGGAAAACGTCGCGGAGATGAGCGACCTGAGACCTAAAGGGAGATATTATGGCGATTTCCTTGGGGACGACGGGTAAGGCTGGGGAATCTGGGTTTTCCTTGTGGAGGACTCCAGAATGTTGAAGGAGGGATTTCGCGTAATGTAAGGCCAGTAAGGCTTCTCCAGGGTTGTAAACGCCATTCCCTGCTGGCCGATGAAGGACTTCTTCAACGTTATCTAGTGAAGTGTTGCAGCTGAACAGCACCGGCCAGCGATATGGACTCTTCCATTCTGGCCAGGTTGGGACTGGCCCATCTGGCTCAACGGGGGTAGCACAGGGAATAAGTGTATCGCTATAGAACAAGACCGAAGGGACCGGGAGAATGGCAGGGTGAGATCGGTAGTTGCGAGTTAAGTTTGTGAAAGCAGGACGCGGGATTGGGAGCATTTCTTGAACGAGTTTCTTGTATGGGCCTGCATTCCGGCGTGAGAGAGGATGGTCCGCATAGCATGGACGGGAGAATAGCCGCTCAAAGAGGGAGATCGAAAGTGAAGTATCGTGGTTGTGGATTCGAGGACCCAGTTGATGATGATCACCTGCCATTACGAATAATGGCAAGCTTGACTTTGAATCGGTGGAGTCATTGATAGAGAGAGGGGTTGCTACTACCGTTAATGGGACGCATACTGTAGGCTCAGTATCCTGCGCTGCTTCATCAATCAGTAGGGCAGTCCAATGGAGCATGTCTTGCGCCTTGATGGGTGTCCTTGGAGAAACTGCAGCTACAGTTTCGCATGCCAGTTTCATTAGATCGTGGTTCGTTAAACGGGCTTTGACCAGCATATCGGCATCCCGACAGGTTGTTACAACGACCTTGTAGCTCATCATGGACTTGAATCCTGGAAGCGAAAACATGTCGTTATCTATGTATGTGTAAGGTAGCAGCGCACTGGGCACTTCTGCAAAGGTCCTAGCCCATCCATTCAGACGGAACATTTCATTAGGTTTGAGGTGAGGAGCAAGACGGATTGCCAGCGTATCGGCAGCAGGGTTAGATGGCGCACAGAGCAAGATATGGGGTTCTATATCCGAGGATCGATTCAATATCTGGAGGGTACACTCCACGACTGTCTTTGTCTTGCCTGAGCCTGGGACACCGGAAATCAGGAAGGGAACGTTGCCATAGTTTCTGGAAATTATGGAATCGACAGCCTTCTTCTGTTCATAGTTGAGATCGGGATCGACCCAGTCAAGGGCAAAGGATCCTTTTGGGAGACTTTTCTGCATGCGTCCATGGCTTGGTTCGGGGAAGAGCATATGACGGTACCAATTGGACTCGTCTTGAATGCCGCCCGAGCATTCTCCAAAGACTGAGGAGGAAGACGGTGGCCAACTCCAACCGTTATCAATGCTGGTAAGGGCCTCCCAAAGTGGCACATAGCGATTAGGCTGGACGGTGAACAATATATTGGCAAGCCAGGAGTATGTGGAGCTAACGCTCATATCAAAATGGTCAATACGCAATCGGACGATCTCCTTGGCTCGAGATACACCCACGACGACGGCATGGAGCTGCTGGCCATTGAACCCCGGGGCGATTGAACCTGTGAGCGTGGGTTGGTTACTGGCCAGCCATTCTGCTCCCCGGGACATCTGGTTTGGAGAGTGCAATATCTGGCGTACAAGCACGGTGTCTCCGAGATCGATGGAAGGGGCATCGTCCTTGAGTCCGGGAACCTTGATCTCGAACAGCCTACGCTGCAGGTCGACGAGCATGATGGGTACGTTGTAGAGACAGAGCTGGGCCAGATCCAGGGTTTGCTGGTAGGCTTCCAGCAGGAGACACTCATCGAAGTAGTAGAGGTAAGTGGCAGGCTTAAGATTCTTTACATGGAGGGATACGGAGACGGGGACGCTCTTGATGGGAGGCATGGCATGGGCCTTGGTAGGCTCGAGGAAGAGGCCGCCAGCAAACTGCTGACGGTACGCATTGAAGTCTATAGTCTTCAAGGGCGCGGTGTATTTACTCACGGCCGGAGAGCGGTTTATGGCAATGAGATAGGCCGGAGTGTAAGTCTGCGCAAAGATGTAGGGTGTCCATGATGAAGGGGGTCCCTGGGATCGAGCACCTTGGATATGCCCGAGTCCATTGGCAGCATGGGTGTTGGGAGCTGGATACGGCGCAACTCTGACACCATTAGCAGTAGCACCGGTAAAGTGAGGCCGGTGTGTTAGATTGGTCGTTCTAAGCTGGTCTACATTCGGCTGTCGACTGGAGGGGTCAACGATTGGGATTGCAGCTCTCCTTGGGCGTGATTGATCCATGGAAAAATACGGCAGGGTATCCAGGAAAGAAGAAAGATGCAGTCACTCTTTAGCAGTCCATCTCGCGAGGTGGGCGAGGCGTGGTGGCAAGCGGTCCAGATCTATATGGCGGGCGAGAGTATGAAGAAAAGGAAAAAAAAAAAAAGAAAGTTACCAAGGTCAAAACCGGGGTCTATTCTGGGATAAGCATTCTATGCTAGTGAAGACAACGACGGAGAACTGCAAAGTAAACCCGGAAGCATGGAGCTGGGGAGGGTGAATGTGAGAGCAGAGACAGGGCAAGCCAGGCTGTAGGAACGAGACGAACCCGCCAGCTTCTTGCAGACGGTCAGAAATAGCCAGCCCCAGCAGTGCGTAGTGACGGTGTCATGGAGGCCCCGAGGCGAGGACAAGATGTAACTACAGCAGAGTATTGCTTGACGTCGACGTTGATGTCTTGTCTTTTGTCTTCTCTCTCTCTCTTTGTTGGCCTTGGAGGTTGAACATTTCCTCTTTCTACAAAGGTAAAGCCGGGCCGTTATTTCTCCGGCGGCTCAAGTGATTATATAATATCAACCCCCTTGCATAGCACACAAGACAGCATGCATCAGGCATGAGGTCGCATCAGGTCCTCGCTAGATCTGGCGGGGATACCATACTCAATATCAATACGATACTACAGTCGATCTACTCGCTGGACGGTTGACCCTGCTGTTACGGAGTATAGAGAGCGATCAAAACTGACACTCGGCGTCGGATAATCATCAGAACAGGTCGCATGGCTCAGTTGGTTAGCGCGTCGTACTAATAATGCGAAGGTCGAGAGTTCGACCCTCTCTGTGACCATCTGTTTTTTTCTTTTTGCCCTTACTTACTTACTTTTACACCTTGCCTATTTTTTTGTCTTTCTCTTATTAGTTACCCTTGATTAACTTTGTAAAAATTCAGGTGAACGCCATAAAGTATGTGGTAAAAAGAAATAATATTACCATGATATTACTAACATTACGTATGCTATATAAAAAGAAAAAAGAAAAGAAAAAAAAATAAACTTGGTCACAGAGAGGGTCGAACTCTCGACCTTCGCATTATTAGTACGACGCGCTAACCAACTGAGCCATGCGACCGTTGTTCTTGAGACTTCGACCCCTTGCTTCCTTTTCTCCTGGCCCTTCGTACTCCAGCAGGGAGACGCCCAAACAAGCATGGATACGGCCGTTTGATAGTGGCAGGCCAGGGGTGTGCCTTGATGGGATCTACTTGCTGCCCATCTTGTTATAGTTCCCGACTGTACAGAGCAGACCAGACGGCGCACAGTGACCCCTCATGTCTGCGTTCCTTTTTCTGATACTGGGATCTGGCCGTGGCCTGCGCCAATCAACTAGGAAGCACGCTCGAGGCGGTCAGCGAGCGAAGCCAGGATGTCCAGCAAGCTCTTGGCCGGGAACTTCGCCACATAGAAGAGTAGAAGAGAAAGAGAATAGAAAGTACTCCGTAAAGGAGAAAGAATAGAAGAGAAGGAAGAGTAAAGGAGAAGGAAGAAGGAGAAGGGAGTTTGTCATCATCTTACATAAGCAGCCACAGACTCAACGTCGTCTCTATCTTCGCCCCGAACAACGCAAGACAGACAAGATACACGGAGTAACGGCCTCTATTCAACCGATCGCAGCTGTTGCATGTTGCATCATAGCCATGCACGGCTGCTCCCGCGACGCTACTCGCTTCCGTCCTGCACAGCGTGTGGCAACCGCAGGCTGAACCAGCGGCACACATACCGAGCGGCAGCCCAGCACCAGCACCGTCGTCACCACCAGCATCAGAAGAAGTAGCCCAGCGGTAGCAGCGACAAGGATCCCTCTCGCTCTCGCTCTCTCGTCGCATGCTTGACGCCCGTCACAGGCTAGGCTAGCCTCCGATCTTGGTCTTTGGTCGTCCCGTTCACCCTCGTCGACGCTTGTCCCTTTTTTATATCTTCCACCACCGACCCTCCCTCTTGCGCGCGCCGCAGAGTCGTCCAGTCTATCCCTCCAAACCATGGTGACTCCGGTAGAGTCCCAGCATTCCGATTCAATGGCCTCGTTTGCGCCTACCAGGCACTTCATCCGCGTATCGCTAGCCTGCGTCCAGTGCCGATCACGGCATCTGAAGTGCGATGCAAAGGCCCCTCGATGTTCTCGCTGCCAGACCGACGGGAAGCAGTGTACCTACCTCAAATCTCGCCGCGGCGGACGACGCAGGCCAACCTCGTCGCCTTCCCCGGTCCCGGCCGATCTTCCACTGTCCGGGTTGCCGCCGGACTGTGTCTCGCTTCCCGTGCCCGACGAGAACGTCTTCAACGATGCGTACTGTGGCGTACCGAGATCTATCCCAATGGTCACGCCGACTCGCGCAACCACAATCGCCAGCAGTAACGGCAGCAGTCCCACTCACTCTGAAGTGCAGTCGGACGATCTGCTCAACATGTACTACAGGTACTTTCACATCTCGCATCCTTGCGTGCTTCCCCGGTGGTCCTTCCAGATTCGATTGGCCCAGGATCCAGTCACTTTGCGGCCCCTCCTGCTGACCATGCAGTATATCGGTGCCTTGTTTACGCCCTCTGTCAACTCTGGCCCATTGGAGGCGGAGGTGCAGAAGGCGTTTGCTGATTTTCGAGCTGGGTCGGGGGAGCCCACCGGATACCACGTCCAGGCCTTCTTGCTATATTCCATCGCCGTTTACTGGTGTAATGAAATTGAGAGAGGGCTGAAGATCCTCGATGAAACCATTCGTATGGCCCTCGACATGGAGATGCACCTCGAATCGTTTGCACAGCGCCATGGAGAAAACAACCGACTGCTCGAAGAGAGCTGGAGGCGGACCTGGTGGCAGTTATACGTCGTTGACGGCCATGTTGCCGGAAGTACCCACACGTTCCCGTTTAGGACCAGTCATATCCAGCCCACCGCCACTCTCCCATGCGAGGAAGATCTCTACGAAAAAGGGGTGAGTTGATATATATATCTATATACATATATATACAGCATCTTAGTGGATCTGCATAGGCTAATTTTTTAACGTTTAATTGGGTCAGGATATCCCGAAGCCGAGAACCCTGTATGAGTACGACATGCGCGAGTTCGCAGATGAAGAAGACCAAGACTTCTCCTCATTCGCGCATCTCGTTGGCCTCACGCGGGGGCTTGATCTTGCCTTATCCGGGCGCCGGCCAAACAATCCAGACCCGCCAAGTGTCGTGTGCTCACGTGTGGACACCTGCATGAGAGCGTGGTGCTCCCTTATACCTCCAAGGAAGCGCTGTCTTGCCCGGGAAGACGGTACCATCGACGAACAGCTATTTAAAGCGAACATGTTGGTTCATACGTAAGTCCTATGCATTCCCATACCCTGCGTCCAATGAAACCAAGAAGACACAGGTCATATATAGGGCTGTAATTTCTTTTGGGAGTCCCCCCGGCTCCTTTCTTTATGTATACCTTATCGTCTGCAGCAGGCTGATGATTAATAGATACATTGTGGATCTACACCGTGAGCTATCAAGTTTAGCATACAGCCCTATCGAGTCCGTGTCTAGATGCGCCCCACCGGCACCTTCGGACGCGAACAACCCAAACAGAGCAACCAAGGACATGCAAATTCATACATCCAAGGTTCTGCTTGCCGTTGATAAATTCAACGATCTACTCACGCTGCCCACCACCATCATATCTCACACGCCTTTCGTCATCTGCATGATTGCAAACACTACCATCGCCCATCTCTCAGCTTGCAAGCATCTCTTCCGCGGTAAGACACTGCAAATAGAACGGGAGAGGATTAGATTGAACATGGGTGCCCTCAAGACACTCAGCATGTATTGGCCGCTAGGTAAACGGACGTATCGGGAGATGGCAACCATTGCGCGGGATATCCTATCGCTCTCTGACGGCGATATCAGCCCTATAAGCAATGCCGGTAGAGCAGCTATTATGGCCATGGACACCTCACCAATTGCAAACGCTACTCCCACTGCACCACCTGCACCACCTCCTACTCAACCTGCACCACCGCCGCCGCCACAGCCGCAGCAACAACAGCCGCAGCAACAACAGCAGCAGCAGCAGCAGCAGCAGCAACCAGCTAACAACACAACAAACACAAACTCCATCATAGCCACCACAGCAATGATGCCCAACACAACATCCCATGGCGTAGTGATGCCTCATGGCCCGCCCGCTTCCTATCCAGACGTTCTCTCCTTTGACTTCAATGGTATATTTGATGTTGGTGACTTGTTCGACAAGTCTATATCCTATGATTATACAGCCCTGTCGCTCCCATCATCTTTAACACAGGATGTTTCTTAATGCACGTACCTAGACCGGGAGAGTAACGATTTATGGCCGCTTCCTTTTTATCTGTCTGATTTTTCCTTGGACATTGCACGCTTTGATCATGCCATTTTTCATTTTTCTTTGGATATCCCCAAGTGATGGTTTTGATGGCATCTTGTTTCCTGTATATTTAACCTATCCTTTTAAAAATACGTTAATATATCCATTCTTCACTTTCAGGACCATACCTTCGTCGCTGCATCCACCAGGAATCCCCCTCCTCCCCCAGCTCATACTGAAGGGAGCAAAGAATCAACATACGAACAAAGATCCTCCAAAATCCCCGAGGCGGAACAGCTGGAAGTTCTTGGTGGATGACTAATACCCGGGTCGCCGAGATAGGTTTCCTTGGCAAGCGACTGAGGCTATCGATTTCCTTTATCTATACACATCACCGCCAGGAGACGCCTATGCCGGTGTTTCCTTTAGACGACGCCTATACGGCACGCGTTTACCAGATATCTTTCCGTCATAACGGTGCTGAAAGCCCCGATCAGCCGATCCGGCTTTCTATTACCATCATAATATCCGGAGCTATTTGCAGCTATGCTTGAATTTCCATCCTCCACCAGGCTCAGCAGCTACTCGCGTTCTAATGGAATGCGAACGCTAGGATAGGCGTGGTTGTGATTGATCAAGCAGCTGTACGAGAAACAGCTATACGAAAATCATGCATTACGAAGCCATGCATAGATAAGATATTTATAGCATGCAGTGAAATCGTTGCAGATCGCTCAAATTTCATATCCCATTAAAAAAAAAAACTAACGGTGACAAAAAATCCCACGATCACCTTATTCATTATCATAAACCTCCACGAATCCTTCGTCTTCGGCGTCATATATCCCGCCATGCTCGTTATTCATGTGTTCATATATATCCATACCTGGAAAGTGACGACCGCAGAAATAACACCATTCCAGTTTACATTTCTTCACTGGACATGTAATATGTGCACAGCCTTCAATTTTCTCCGTCATCACTCCACACCCTGGGCAGGGCTTTATCTTACTTAGCCTCTTGGCTAGGAGAGCTTCTTGCATTGCTGCGGCGTATTCAGCGTCTTCAATCTCAGCGATTCGCGCAAGTTCAATCTCCTCCTGTCGTTGCACACACTCCCTACATACCCAGCCGGAAACTTCAGGGGGTGCTCCCTGAGCACATACTCGTTCCATTAGCTGTTTTGCAGATGAACAGATAATACACCACGCGTATATCCAGGTTCCTCTTTCTGCGACCGCCACTGCCAGGTTGGCAACCGCCTGGACACCCATTGCATAATTCGCTAGAGTTTTGGCAGATGGGAACCTTCGACAGAATGGACAGGATAGTGCACCGACGTTTAAGATTCGGCCTGCCGAATTTAGTCCGTACCATCCTGAGAGGCAGTCACGGCAGACACGCTGTAGACAACCTCTGCGTCCACAGGCAGGGTTCAGTGCGTCAGGGCGGAAAGTTGAAAAACATAGGGAGCAGTGTGCTTTGATAGTTTGACGGCGTGAAATCAGGTCCTGGAGCGTTGAAATCAGCGCGGGGGTATTTTGTATAGTCTTCCCCTTTATGGTCAGTATCTCCTTTGTTGGTGGGAAGAGTTTCATCCGGGACATAAAATTTTCAGTTCCAATGGTGGATATAGTATGGTATAATGAGCGGCCAGTGAAAGGGCAGGTATCCGGCTTCTGACTATCGGAGACCAGCCATGCATAAGAATTTTCAGCTGAGATCTTCTTGGCCGTGGTTTCGACGTCGACCACTGTTTCCCGCCCAGAGGTGCAGGGAGTGCAGATGAATTTGGAGGCGGAAAGAGAAGGAGGACGATATTCGACAGGCCAGATAAATCGGTTCAAGCACTGCTGGCATTCAATCCAGGGAGCGTCAGGGTGCTTGTTATGCGTAGCAGGTACGGATGCACCTTTCGCTCTACAGTAATGGCATTTCGCTCTCACTCGTAGAGAGTCGACGTCATATACCACGTACTGTGCTCTACAGGTTTGCACGCAGCATTCCACCCAGGTCGCCAGTGTTTCCGGACCATCTTCCTTTGAAACCCCAATGTCTATGATTTTCTGATAGCCTTCATTCTGTGAGGAGAAGACGCATAGACCACATTTGCTGTTACGGTCCATGACACTGACTGACCTTGGGTATTTGCAAGATCGACAAGCGACCGTTGGCCCCATAGGCGCCATGGTCTTTTCAGGGGTCCAACCGATCCTTGCGGTCAGAGTGCTCTGAAGGTTAACCTCTAGCATTCTATATGCAATTAGCTGTTCGAAGAGCTCTCTATCACTTGGTTTCAACAAGGTTGCTGGTTTCTTGCTGGAGACGTCGGAAATTTCAGATGATGCTTTAAGTTGTGCCTGTCGCTCGGTATACGCCTTGTCTGCGTTGAGCAGCAGATTCAGGCATGGGATAGCCCAGGTCTCCGGGGTCTCGGGGTCATTCCACTTGTTTCTAAAGCCAAGTGCTTCACGCTCTGCTACCTGCGTGAGGGGCGTGATTCCAAGATGCAAGCTCAAGGCCGCAAGAAGGGCTGCAGGGCGAGATGCCAGCATTGTCCCCGGGACAATAAGATGCAAGAGGATTCTCCAGAATTGACGGTTATGCTCCTTGCTAGCTAGTGCCATGGGGATCTGGGGAACCTGGTCCTGAGTGGAATTTGCAATATGCTCAGGCAAGTCAGCCTCAGTTTCGACATAAGTCAGTTGAGTAAGGATCCGCCCAAGCCGTCGGAGGATCGAAGGGTCACACGATCTGCCAATCTCCAGTAAATCGGCCCTGGTGAGAGCTGTGATAGGTTTCCCGGACTCATCCTCGGTTTCTGCTCTTGCTGGGGTAAAGTCAAGTGTTGGATCGAGGAAAACACATGGGAACCTCTCTTCGCTTGGAACACGGTCGATGAGCTCAAGAACCTCTGCAGTATAATCATAGGAGCCTTCCAACCAGGTTTTCAGAGCCTCCCTATCTTCTGCGTTCTCCACCCTGCTCACCTCCGAGCTGAACGCATCAAGAAGCTCCTGCCGTGAATCACAGGTTCTATCACTGCAGATTGTCCTCCAGAGACTCCCAAAGACGGGGTTGACCGATATCGCCCTGACATCGAATTCTATAATCTTCTTTAGGTGTTTGAGGGCCAGGGCTCGGTAGGCGAGGTCGGTGGACCAGGCCGTTGCAAAGTTTGTAACCGGGACATCTTTCTTTGGGAGAAACTTCTTCGATATATCCGGGGTCATTGGTGCCTTTGCAACATTCTCATGGATAGGTACTCTATTAGAGTGGACCGAAGGTGTGAGGAAATAACGCCCAGCGTTCGGATCGCGCTCGTCTTGGAGCTTCTTAATGTTATCAATGGACTTGTAACGACCCAATGTTGCCAGTGACTCGTCTGCACTGCCCTTGTCGGATGCATTGTTCGTGGATTCGACCCCCATCCACGAGAGTAGCAGATCAATCGTCACCCTGGAGATGGTTGTAGGCTTCGAGTTTTCGAGAATCATGCATGCACCACCGGTCATGGTAGATAGATAAATGTAATGACCACAGCTTATCCAGCTCATCGAAGAGGCAAGCAGACAAAACACCTGCACAGCTTTCTCGCCCTTGCGGAGGAAATTGCAGGCTGAAACCCAGTCCACGAAGTTTGGACCAAAACCACCATACGACGACGGTTCTGATAGTGCTCTTTTCTCCAATATACCGTTGGAGACGTGACCGCGATCCTTGGTCTGTCTATCCGCCACTCCAAGGTGAGGGGGGGCATCTGTATAGAACAAGATGGTGGTCTTCGCCTCTGGACGCATCATCTCGTACGCCTTAGCAAGGCCCGTCTTCGCAGCCTCTGGTGCATCACCACCTCCGCATGGCTCTAACGACTTTGCCAGAGCGAGAAGGTCGGGCTGATCCGTACCGGCGCCCTTGGATTCCTCGCGCCATCCGGACCATTCAAGCAGCTGGGCGTCGCAGTAATCGCGGTATGCCAGGAGTCCGACTCGTGAGAAGCATCCTGTAAGGGCAGAGATGGAGATAATCTGGGGAATGGAGGTGTTCAGGGATGTGAGATATTGACCCATCGACGCCGTCGCATCGATGAGTATGAGGAGGTCGTGCTCCATGCTGGAGTGTAAGGGTATAGAAGAAACAAGACTGGCTTTCCCTAGAGATGATGGAAAGCAGCCGAAGAAGTTCAGCTTATTTATACACGGCCTTCAAGCCACTTGACTCACATAGTTATACGCTCGCAGAGCCGCAAGCTGAAGTCGTGGATACTGACTCACCCAGCAGCCAGTGAGGCCTGAAACTAGCACTTTTAGCTTGATGCCACCAAAAGTTATTTCGGCTCCAGAGTTGACTCGATGCGCATCCTGCCGAGTCCTCGTCGGTACTGTTGTTTTGGTTATACTGAGGGTGAGCTACAAACCACGAGATAGGGACAGCGGCATAGGATGAGGATCGTGCTAATATAATAATTGCATTTATCCTAAAACTGGAAGCTCTGCATGTCCGTTAAGTATATTGGGAAATCGGCAACGAGTCTGCTAACGTTGATAAGTAGGCCGATGAGTAGGCCGATACATTGAGCCTAACTAATATTGTATATAACATCAAATCGACCTAGTTACCCCCTAGGCACCAACATACTCATCAGCCTGCTCATCGACCTGTCATTCACTTAGTAATAAATTGGGGTTTTTGATAAGTAGGAGTGTTTACCCGATGTTATTATAAGCTCTTTGTATCTCACACTATCTAATCCACCTCCATCCATCATGGGCGGCGGTGAAAGTCTCCCTGGGTTCCCCCACCCAAATCCCACGGTATCCTACTGGCAAGTGCCTCCGCACAATATCGCAAACCACCGAACAACATCAGCCCTGCCAACGTCCAATAAATTCGACTATATTATCGTGGGCTCAGGTATCTCCGGCGCGGCCATAGCACACAAACTCCTAACACGCAATGCTGGCCTCTCGATTCTTATGCTCGAGGCCCGCACATCGGCCTCGGGCGCTTCGGGCCGTAACGGAGGCCACTGTCGGGCTGGGTTTTGGCTTAACTATAGCCGTTATGTCCAGGCCCTAGGCGAAGACGAGGCGCTCAAGTTCGAGAGGTTCGAGGAGGCCAATGTCCAGGACATTGCGGATTTTGTGCGCGACCACCATGTTGATTGCGAGTTTGCCAATGTTGAAACAGCGGATGTCTATGTCACTCAGGAGAAGTGGGCAGCTGTGTTGGATCTCCTTGAGGCCCGAGATGAGGTTAAACGGCGGAAGCCCGATCTTGCGCCCTCGATTCGTCGTAGAGTCTTGCATGGACAAGAGGCCAGGAAACATATGGGAATGCCTGCCATTGTTGGAGCCATTACTTGGCCCGCCCATACCCAGAACCCGTATCGTCTGGTATGCCGGATGCTGGAGCTCAGCTTGGAGAAGGGTCTCAATCTGCAAACCACAACGACAGCACTTGACATTACTGCGCACGCACAAGGGGACGGTTGGCTCGTCAACACGGACAGGGGCACCGTCCATGCAAACCGAGTCGTCCTTGCCACCAATGGCTACACGAATCCCCTACACCGTGGCCTGGCTGCTACGGGCTTCCTGACACCCGCAAGGAGCCAGATTACTGCCTTGAGGCCTGGAAACAATGTGCTAGATGACCCAGAAGCACTATTGCGCGGTAGTGCAGGGCTTAATGACGCCGGCAGCGGTGACTACCTCATGTACCATGCTCAAGACCACCTTCTCATCTACGGTGGCGGCAGAAGTCACTCCAAGACTGGTGATCGTGACACCACGAATGATGCCATAGTAAATCCGGACATTGCCAACTATCTCCACCGTGCGCCTTCCCAGTTCTTTAGTCCCGAGGCGTGGGGTGACGACGGTCGTGTTGTCAGAGACTGGTCGGGTATCACCTGCTACACACCCGACACGTTCCCTCTTGTCGGTGAATCCCCGGGCCAGAATGGATTGTGGATGTCTGTGGGTATGAATGGACATGGCAGTACGTTTCTTACTATTTGCCTTATTTAAGTCGTGAAATTACTGACCTGGAATTACAGTGGCTATGGCCTTTCGTTGTGCCGAGGCTTTAGTAGAGATGATGACGACTGGGAAAGAACCGGAATGGTTTCCAAAGTCATTTAGGCTGCAGCGCGCATGGGAGGAGCGGAGCCGTTGTTGAATTTACCAATTAGAGGCTAAATTGTACCATTTATATGTGAGATAATTAAGCTATGAACAAGGATGCATCTCAGAAGCTCAGGTAGCTGTCGAAATTCATTCTCAAAACAGTGTACGACCACGCAATTCTCTATGTGCGCTGAGCCACCTCAAATGCCTGTTCAAAGTGTAAGATCTCGTATATCCTCTATCCCCAAAGATAGGCGAAATAGGTCGTCGAAAACTCCCATGGCCGCAGTCTTGTCCGGCGTACACTGCTTGTGCGTGGTCGACCAGTGATGGCCAATGATGGTTTTGGGGTCGCTAACGTGGGTTGCGTTAATGATAAGTTTGAAGGCGTCCATCAGCCTAAAGCCCTCAGCGGAGCCGCCCTTGAGACCAAAGGTAAGAACAGTGCCGAATCCATTACGGAAATACTTGCATGCTAGTTGGTGATACGGGTGATCTTCAAAGCCGAGATACCGCACCCAGGCGACTCGCGGGTGGTCACGCAGCCAGACGGCCAGAGCAGCGGTGTTAGCAGCTTGACGGGCGCAACGCAAAGACATGGATTCGACACCAGCGAAGAGCTGTTGGGCAGCGAATGGGCTTAGGCAAGATCCAGTATCCCGCAGTGTGTCCCATCGGAGGAACTCGATGAAAGCGCGACGGCCCAGGCGTGTATACAGGTCAGCATCGCAGCCCTCGCGTCCGGGTCGCAGGCCATGAAGCTCCGGAAATTTCGCAGCGTTGGCCTGCCAATCGGACTGTCCTGCCTCGATGACTACGGCGCCGAGGCTTGTGCCACTACCACTGATCCATTTGGTTGCAGAGTGGATGATAATGTCGGCACCCCGGGAGGCTGGCTGGCAGAAACACCCTCCCGCCGTGAAGGTGGCATCGACAACGAGAGGCAGTTGTGCCTTATGTGTTATCTTCGCCAGAGACTCAAAATCTGGCACAGCATAGTTGGGGTTCCCCAGAGACTCCGTGAAAATCAGCTTGGTTTTTTCGTCAATGAGCTGTTCAACCATTGCCACGTCATTAATATCGCACATTCGATCCCCAATTTGGGAAGAAGCACACGAAATTGGTAGAATGAGCCGTTGTAGATATTGTTGGATGCAATCACATTATCTCCGGATTTCGCAAGCGCCAAAATGACACTGAAAACAGCCGATGTGCCCGACGACAAGGACACGGCATCGCTTCCACCTTCCAAAGGCTGCCATCCGACGCTCAAAGGCTTGATTAGTTGGCTGGCAAGTCATTGTCAGGTCAGCTACATTTATATAACAAGTCAAAAAAGACTGGGGAAGGCATTCACATTTGCAATGCGACTGTAGACATAGGCTTTTTTAGGGTGTATAGGCATATAATTATGGAGAGCCGAAGCGTGAACCACCTTCCATAAAAAGACATGAAAAAAGAAAGAAAAGAAGGAAAAGAAGGAAAAAAAAAGAAAAACTCCGATGTGGCAGCCCGATATGCTAACCTTGAGAATATAAATACTCTCTGAGCAGGAGAATTGAGTGCAGCGAGCAGTGCTGTCATCGCGACGGCGAGTCCTGGTGCGTTTCTTTTTGTTGGACGTTGAAGTGATCGGCAAGGTTCGCGCTTCTCGCAACCTTGGAACCTTCTTGCCGCGTCATCACGGGACTTGACTTTCCCCTTATATGACAAGGAGATATACCAATCAACCCTGGCCGATGCATAGAGTCCAGTGCTATTAATCTAAAGATGTGCCAGCAGGCTATTTTATTGGTCCTGGCAAGCGAGGCTCAAGCAGGCTGAGCTGGGAGAATACGACCATATGCATGAGATATGTAACTACGGCGCAGTCACACCTCCATCCAGGCACCATCAAGGGCCTGATCCAATTCCCCGGAAAACCAAGTGAGACACGACAGGGAAGACACTAGGCTCGATGACCGCGCGTAGCCTAACAGTTACTTTTGTTGCGTTAAATGCTCCGTGGGGAGTCTGGGCGTATGGAGAGTGAACGCCCCTGAGGCACCCCAGATATCAGTTCTGACCCCTACTCTCGCACACATCCTGATATCGCCCCGCGTGATAGCAAGGAGCTCTGGCCTCGCTTCCCCCTTTATACTCCGTAAATGAAACAGATTCTAATAGCAGTGCCTACACGTTCACATCCACATTCTAATCACAGTTCTACGATTCTACAGTTCCACGATTGACAACGCATCTATAATCATGTCGAGCTTACTGCTACTCCATTTTCTCTTCTTTTGCTTCGGTGCATGTCTTTACGAACCGCAGGGTATCCAGGTTGACCTGATATTCCCTGAAGACAACGGGGTCTACAAGCCGGTTTATCCTTTCCCGATCATATACGCCGCTAAAAATCTCAGTGCAATTGCAGCGAGAGACATCAACCTCTGGTGGAGTCTTAAGATGGTGGAACCCGCGCCATATACAGGTCATCCAGGGGTCGAGGCCTACGGTGGTGTTTACCAGGTAGCACCATATCCAGACGAATTTCTGCTCCTCAACTCAAGCGACCAAATTTTGAACTCGACCGTTGGCACCCTTGAACTCACCTACGGAATTGGAGTTAAATACGACTGCTACAACAACATAACACGTCCTGACTATGTTAGAGAATATGATCACCTAGGAACTACACGGTTCAAGCTCCGCCTTGACGGGAAGGTACCTGATATCTTGGTAGCTGGCCCTTATTCCAAACCGTTAGTCTCACTCGGCTATGGGGGGGACTCAATAAATTCGACCGGTGGAGTCTGTCATTCGTTTGCCTCCCCTCTACCAGTCCAGTCAAATCTTTTCAAAATCGACGCTGCACTTGCAAGTCGCGTTTCGAGTGTCATGATGGCTACCGTCTCTTGCACGGCCGGCTCATGGCCTGACAATCTCACTGAACTGCCAACAAAATCTCCATACATATGCCCTCGAAAGAGAACCGAGATTGGTGTGTCAGTTGGTAGAGAGACGATTGGCGCCATGTGTGTCACATTTTTGGCAGTCATGGTTGGCTTTGTGCGGGTGTTGCTGTTTTAAGGTATGTACGATAGTGTTTAATGTATAAAATTGGGGGGAACATACATCGAGTACGGGGGAGAGTCTAGCTGCGGCCAAGGTAAGGTGAGAGCTAGGCTAGCGCGCTACCATATCGCCATAAATTTGTTTCTATCTATGATATACTTGATGAATTTGCGTAGCGTGGTTGTGGATTAGCATGAGTATGTACGCTGGCTGGCCGCTGGCCAAAAAGATGGCCTACCACCGTGATTTGGGTAGGGTATACCTACATTAAGTAAATATGGCTACACAGGTTGGGAGACTCCAGAATACAAGCTACGATTTGACTAGCTGTATATAATGGGTGAGTAGCCCAGGTTTACTGCCACTGACTTCAATATAAATCGTATAACTCTGAATAACTGCCTGCCAATGATATATGTACTCGTGGAATGGATTGAAGTTTATCCTAAGGGGTAGAATCAAAGACTAAACTGGCATCAGCCTGCCTCTCCAAAGTCATAGTGGCCGGTCTCAGATGCGTGGCTGGTGGCCCCTTTCTCTCCTTTAAACAGCCCTCCACAAACATTGCACTTCAACTGGAAGTTGGACGTGTCGGTATAGTAGTGTTTCTCCTTCAAGATCTGGCATAGCTCCGTCGCTTTTTCTAGAATCACTGGGTCTGAGGAATCAAATATCTTGGTGTCAAACTCCGGCGGCGCATAAGCATGAGTATATGGCTCGTCCGATGGAGACAGGGCGACTGTGTCGTAGTGTATGCCCGAGTAGACCACAACACAGCGTGTGGGGCAACCTTCGTTGAACCGATCTATCCGCAGGGTTTGCACATCGATCGAACATATCTCGATCTCGAAATGCTTGCTTAAAATGCCGAGTTCAATTCCACCACCCCAAGCGTCCTCGGTTTGGATCCACCGACAATAGTCGTCTGGAGACTTCTCCAGGACCGCTGCGGTGTAAAATTCCGGCTGTTCCTGAATACTTTGCGCGATGATGGATCTTAACTCGGTCATAGCATCCATTGCGCCTATGACGGCGCTGCCAACCGCGCGGAAGAGACACGAGTTGTCATCAGGCATAATCCGGAGAACAATGGTTCCCCCATGCTCGGGAGAGGGTATTTCTGGAGCATCGTTCTCTATACTGTTCTTTTTCTTGGTAAGAGAAAGGGGTTTTGACGTCTGTTTACCCGTTTGTGACTCTGATTGCCGATGTTCTAATGATGATGATGGTTTGTCCTCGGGTTCCTTGATATCGTCCCGCTGGCTCACTATGAGTTGTTCCCCGTTAAGGTTGACGCCGATATCAGTGACCTTTGTTTGAGCGTCAAGCTGGCCCAGAGCGAGGGGTTGTGGGGGGTATCCATATTTCACATCGTACGATGATAACGATGTTGCTTGGCTGATATTTCGGAGAAGATCCTCGACTGTAGCAGTGTCCTCTAGTGTAATGGTGGACTGGCCACCAGGGCCGCGGACACGGAGCCTCATGCTGGCAATATATATGGTACAGCCAAGCCTAACAAACGACGCAGGACGCTCTAGCAAGATGCATATACGTGCCAGCAACAGTTATGGTATATCGCTCGTTATATCGAATTGTTCTGCTCCAGGATGTTTCCTTATTGCCGATTTCCAGTTATCGGATAAACATAACTCCGAGGTATGTCACATGACATCACCAGAACGCGGAAAAAAAGCGCGATCCACCAAGCTTCCTTCAATGTTGTTGGCGGTCGCAAAACTGAAGCTATCTCCCTTCTTCTCTAGTCGTCATCGTTGGCTCCAGAACAACTGCAAACCCCCCCAGTCATGGCGGAAGATAGCTCTGGCGGTGCACTTGGCATCGAGAAACAGCTACGGGCGGCCGCGCAAGAACCGGCGGCAGCTAACTCCGGGATCGTTGAATCCATCGAGACCTCGAAGCCGACAGATGCGCCTGTCAGCCAAGTTACTGACGTGCAATGGAAGGCAATGTCAGATGTTCTTACGACTATATACAACTATAGGGAGCAAGAGTATGCTATGCGATCTGATATATACCCATTTTACCTCATTAATGTACTGACATGACTGGATAGTGGCCACGACCCTTCGAAGCTCTTCCAGCGGAGCGTCAATAAGCGCAATGTGCCAGACTATTACGATGTGATTAAGGAACCAATGGCCCTTAGCGTGCTGAAGCAGAAAATCAAGAACAAGTCTTATGTCCAATTTGCAGACTTCGTTAGGGACTGTGCTTTGGTAAGGCTATCCTAAGCAGACGGACTCATGCGAATTGTCCATAATGGATAGTATTAACGGAACGTCTTCTTAGATCCCGCATAATGCGCAAACATATAATCGTCCAAAGTCGATGGCGTATGAGGATGCGCTCGTTATCAAAGTATGTTGCCTTCTTCAGGGATACCAATCTCAAAGCACTGCTAATATCCCGGCTTTTTTCTCTTTCCAGGACGTTATGACAACCGAATTTCGAAAGCTTGCGGAACAGGATATTATTACCGCTGAAATAGCCGAGCTCCCCGATCTTGGGGAAATCCCAGAAGCAGATCCCCTCCCGGTTGAAGAGGAGGAGGAAGACGAAGAGGAGGACGAGGACGACGAAGAAGCTGATGATTCGGACGAAGATGGTGCCCGACGGAAACGTAAACGTGGACCCCGCGGCAACTCCAAACGAGAAAGTGGAGCGAAGGATGACCTCCAAAAGGGTACTGATCTGGACGCTCGCAAGAAGCGTGGCCGGCCCCCGCGCGTCGACACACCAATGGAAGCGAGAATCAAGGCTGTTCTCAAGGGAATCCGTAAACTTAAGGACAACAGCGGACAGCTGAAAGTTCGGCATTTCGAGCGCTTGCCTGATAAAGCTGCATATCCGGATTATTATGTGGAAATAAAGGAGCCGCTGGCTATAGACCTTATCAAGAGGAAGTCTAAGAGGAAGAAGTACAACTCTGTCGACCACTTTATGAGGGATGTCGACGTCATGTTCAACAACGCGAGAGTATACAATCTCCCCGAGAGTCAAATATACAGAGATGCTGATGACCTGCATCGAGAAGCGCATAGGCTTGCAGAGCAGGAGAAGAACAAGCCGGATAGCGAATACTTGATGGAGGATGGGCGTCTGCCTTTACCAAACGGGATTTCGTACAAGGATGAGATCTGGCGGGTTGGTGACTGGGTTCACATTCAGAATCCAAACGATGCCACAAAGCCTATTGTTGCTCAGCTGTATCGAACCTGGCAGGATTCCGAAGGCGAGAAATGGGTAAATGCCTGCTGGTACTACCGACCGGAGCAAACCATTCATCATTTTGAGAAACATTTCTTTCCGAACGAGGTCGTGAAGACCGGCCAGTATCGAGATCATCGGATCGATGAGGTGGTCGACAGGTGTTTTGTCATGTTCTTTACACGCTACAATCGCGGGCGCCCACGAGGACTTGCACACAATAAGGAGGTTTACGTTTGCGAAGCCAGATACAATGAAGAAAAGCACAAACTGAACAAGATCAAAACATGGGCTAGTTGTCTGCCTGATGAAGTGCGGGAAAAGGACTACGAGATGGACCTTTTCGATGCGCCTAGGAAAATCAAGAAGATACCGAGCCCTATCAGACATCTACTTAAGGACGATGCCAAAGAGACGGATGATCTCCCAAAGCCGACTTGGGGTGCTGAGAATGCACCGCCCATCGTTGGAGCTGTCCACTGCCGGCCGCGTGACGAAAACGTGAGTAATCCATACCGACTAAAAACCCCTTCATTGCGCAAATGAAATACTGATCAGGATAATTTTAGGAATCTCCTCCTCCCGAACCAACACCATCTCCTCCACCACCACAGCTTCAACCCCCTACACCTCTAGCAATGCCGAATAGACAGCCACCCTTGCCTCAGCCTCAGCCCCCTCTTCAACACATGCCCGGTCAGGATCATATGCGTAACAATTCCATCCCACCTCTTCCCGGCCGTCTACCCCATCCTCCCCATCTCGCTGCCACTCCCCAGCCACCAATGATGCCAGGTAGGCCTCACCCATATCACCCAGCACCCCCGAACATACCCATGTTCCCAGTTGGCCACCCCGGTCGGCCACCCCCGGTTCTCCCACAAACGCCGCAACCTCCGTACCAAGTCCCTCAACCAGCACAACCTTACTCTGTACCACATAATTTCCCTTCATACCAAGGGAGTCGCCTCCCTCAAGCACCCATACCGCCACCTATCTACAACCCCAATGCGCCACGGAGTGTAGAAACATTCCATCTACGTGGCGGGCTAGACCAATCAATCCCAAAGGAAATACGCGATCAGTTCCAAAAAGATGACAAAGGCCGTGTTCTTTTCTTCGGTGTCCCACCGCTCGATGTGGTTCCAGCCAGTCATCAGGGGCTAAGCCACTCGCTCAAGTATCTAGCGTCCAAAGAAAGACGGCAAAAGATGATCGACGATGCGAGTAATAAAACATCAGAGGGCTCAGAGCAGCACCAGGATAAGAAGCAAAAGGTTGAGTCGCAAACTACGACAGGCAGCAAGGCCGAAGAGAAGGCAAAGTTTGAAGCAGAGGCCCTGCGAACCATTACAGAGTCTATCCGCAAGAACAACGCAGATTTCTATCAACTCCACTATGGCGATAAGGCAACTGCTGTTATGAAGGAAGACCTTGGAGTGCTGGAAGCTAAATGTGCTACTGTTTCTCCCGGGGTCAAGGAACAAATACCAATGTTTGCCTCGTGCGAGCCGACAATAGGCTTCAAGGGCAATTTCAGGGGCTCGGATTGATGGAAGCTTCATGACCCTATATCCTGGATTGACCCTATGAACTGAACCCTTAATGTACTTTTATTAGAATCTATAGTAATGACAAGCGTGCAGTTCCCTAATTCTCACTCTATTCCCCTTACTATCGCCATTACTACAACCTACTATCACCATTATTACAAGAACTTCACGATGTTAGCAGCTGTTTGCTATGTTTGTTAATTTTACACTGTTTGCATCGTTATGCTTAGTAACATTATATCGGATATTTATATTTCCGTATATACACGTGAGTAGTCGCGTTAGTCATCTTAAACGCGTCGCTGATTGGCTGGTCGCGTCGACACGCCAAATTGGATATTCGAGATGCATATCTACGAGCCTCCATGGAACTCCCGCGTCACGCAGTGAGATGTTCTCCAGCGTCTTCTCTTGAAGTTGATATATCTTTAGCACAGCATAGGCTTGCTCCAGTGAACTTGACATATATGAATCTACCATAGTTTATATCTCTAGCCACGAGTATGGCTACCGCTTCGCCGCGCTCGACGCGCTCCCGCACTCCAAGTACCCCAAAAAGCACTGGCGGTTCACCGGTCCACAATGGTAGCTCTCCAGCTATCATGACTCCAGGACGGAAAATCAAGGCTATGCTTGCGGCATTCGATAGTGATTCAGAGTCTGATCGTTCTATACCGAAACCTAGCGCACGACCGACCACGCAGCGCCATGCTCGAATGGATGATGATGATGACAGTGAGGAGGATCGGGACGAAGATTTGCCGGTTGCACCACGCGGTCGATTAGCAGCTAGAATGCATGCTGCTATGTCTTCACAAAAATCACCGGTATCTGAGAACAAAAAGAAGCCAATACCTGGAAGACAGGCAGTCGACCTATCTGCACTGAATGAAATATCGGACCGGCCACAGGGATCAGATTCAGATAATGGGGACGTCCTTGCATTTGGTAGGAGAGGACGAAAGCCAACGCGAGCAACAGAATTATCATCCCCTAGTACTCCGCAGAGTAACGGTTCAGAAAGATCACCATCACCGTTGTTTGTGCCAATGGGCTCATCAAGTCCCGCGGACAAGACAGCTCAGCGCGGTGTAAGTATATCAGAAGCCACACCGCCTATCTCTCGTCTTCAAGCCCTTGTCGATGAGAAGCGAAGAAAGCTTGAACAGCAAGAGAAGCAATCGCTCGAAAAAGAAAGGGAGAAGACACAACGGGCCATGGAGCTGGACAGCGAAGAGGGAGTAGAGGACGATGATGAAGAAGAAGATGACGAAGCGGTTAAAAGGTTAACCCAACAATCACGGCCTGCGAGAAAAGCGAGTAAGAAGGCAATGCTCGACATCAACCGTGAGACACAACGAATGGCGCGCAATATGCAATTGGCACATGAGGCTACAACTAAGAAGAAGATATCGATTGATAGCTTCCTAACCAGATTCAACCAGAAAAAAACTTCAGCCACTTCTAATAGTGGTTCTATAAATGATACCCCTATCCAGA
This sequence comes from Arthroderma uncinatum, assembly GCF_011692745.1. NCBI lineage: Eukaryota > Fungi > Ascomycota > Eurotiomycetes > Onygenales > Arthrodermataceae > Arthroderma > Arthroderma uncinatum. The sequence goes on from NW_022983867.1 coordinate 1,701,164, forward strand.
CATCGGATGCGGAGGGCCCGCATTCGACTCCTCCAACTTCTCCAGTTCGAGAGGCCTATCAAGAGAAACATGGTGATAAACCATCTGTGGAGGGAACAAGCGGGACAATGGAGGGGATATTGGAGGAGGATATGGAGTTTCCGACCATAGATGCTCTGTTCGTTGCTTTAGATGAACCCCAAGCACCTCAACTAGAACAATCCCAGCAACCCTTGAAGGAAATAACGCCCACTATACCCATCGCCCCCAAGATAGATAAGACTAGCCGTCGAGTGCAAGTTCGATTGTCCCGAGAAGCCATTGCCCAATGCCAAAAACATGATTCCGATTCCGACCTTGAAATTGTCACATCCCCCCACAAGGCTCGCCGTCTAGCACTCTTCGAAAACATCACCTCCCAAAATGCCCATAAACTGTCAAACTCACTACGCACGTTGAAAGCGTTGGCACATCTACCATCCAATAACAAAAAGCAACCCATGACACGCGCAGAGCTCGACGAAACTTTGCTCCGGAAGGCTAGAGAACAAGCTGCGCAGCAAAGAGAGGAGAAAATCGCTGCTCTCAGAGCAAAGGGTGTTGTCATTCAAACAGCCGAAGAACGCGTTCGTGGCGAGGAAGAGGTTGAGGATTTGATGGATAAGGCTAGAGAAGAAGCAGATCAAATAGCAAAGCAAGAGAAGGCAGCTTCAAAACGTGCGAAGAAATCTAACGACGTTGATATCTACGATATTGCTAGTGACGAGGAAGAAGAATATGTCAACGACGCCGAAGTGAACTCAGAAGCTGAAGATTCCGAGGACCTGGACGACGCACAGGACGGCCTAGATGACGAAGATAGGGAAGAGGAACAAGACAACGAGCAGCAACCCGGAGAATTGTTCGATGATCAGGCTGAGGAAGGCACTGAATCTGAGGGCCGTGATGACGATGACGAGGCAATGGAAGAGGATGTAGTCAACAAACCAGACGTCCGGCGGAGGAATAGGTCAAAACTTGTTGTTAGTGATGATGAAGATGATGGCCCCGTCAACCCGCATGTGGCTACTACTCCTAAACCACAAATTCCCAACCTTGGATTGCCAACAACTCCGCTCCTTGGGCTATCTCAAGTCTTCGCCGCAACCTTGGGCGGTAGTCAAGAAGACTCACAGGAGGACTCGTTGGAACAACTACGCAAGATGCCTGGCATAGACCTTCCTGTTGCCGAGCTGCTTGATTCCCCTTCACAGGATTTTACGCATGAAACCCAAGGCCGGGAGAGTGGAACTCTCGATATATTCGCAGGGTTTCCAGAGCCTAGTACACCAGCAGCTGATTCTCCCAGCACCAAAACCTTCACCGAGTACTCTCAAATTCCAGACCCAACACAGGACGATGGCTTTGTTATGTCACCATTTGACCAACAAAAGCGATTTCGAACTGCCCCATCTACCGTCGCTACATCTATGGTAGCTTCCAATGAAACTGGCCCTCGTAAGAGGGAAAGGAAGCGGCTGAGACGAGGCCCAGCCCACCAAGATTCAGATGCTGATGATGATGATGAACCCCATGCCAAGGTGAACGCCTTCAAACTAATGCGAAAGAAAGAATCTAAACCGTTTGCCAAGGATAAGAGCAAGGCAAAGGAGATGGTTGATGAAGCTGCCGAGGAGTCTGATGATGAATATGCGGGGCTCGGAGGCGCGAGTGACGAGGACTCTGGTTTAGAGGATGAGTTCGATAGACAGATGATTAATGATAATAGCGGAGAGGTAGTGGATGAGAAAGAACTGGCAGCCATGAATGCGTATGTATTTCCCAGCCTGACCATACCATCGGCTAGTTATGAGGCTAACAAACTTCCAGTCATCATGAACGTGAACAAGACGAATTACAAGTCAACAAACTCATGAAAGATATCACTACCGGAGCATTACGTAGGAAACGTGTTGGCGATGCTTTGGATTTATCAGATTCAGACGATGAGCGTATCAGCCGACGACGGGCTGCGAAAAGAAGAGAATTTATGAAAATGAGAAAGGCCCTCCTTGCTGACGAGAAGATTGGCAAAATTGCAGAGGACCCGAAGAAACAAGCTTTCATGAGAACTATCGAGGATATGGACGTTGATAACGATTCTGATTTCCTTGAAGAAGGGGATGATAGCGAGAACTATGTTGCCTCCCAGGAGAGCAACAATAACGGCAACGATAGCAATCAGCAAGGCACCGGGGGCGACGATGCTAGTAATTCCGCCTCGAGAAAACGACCATTCGAGACTGTTGCTGCCGATGCATTGAACCGATTACCCGCGAAATCTCGACGGCTGGCTCACAAGGCAAGCATGAAGAAGCCATTGACACTTGCCGAGATCCGCGAATCCGTATCATTCTTGCTTGATGGCCCTAACACGGGTTCTTCATTGGAGGCCCCTGCCTCAAGTATTATACCATCGGATGACGTTCCAGCTCAGCCTGATCACTCCGGGGGTATTGAAGAAGCCGATTTTGTTGATAATGGTGACCCGCTTCCAGCAAGTGGAGGGGAGGCGGCACAGCGGCCGAAGGAGAATGCCAATCCACGTCGTCAAAGAGGGAAAGTAGTTGATCGTCTCGCTCTTCGACGTCAAGCTTCTTCCAATGCAGCCTCTGCGGGTAAACCCGCCTTCCACTCTGGTGCAAACGGTGTTGGACCTGATTTCCAACTTCCACCATTCCTGCAAAGACGATCATCATCAAGTCTGTCTATTGCCTCTACCAGATCCTCTTCATCATCGACTAGCTCTGGCTCTTCGGTGGTTGTTACGGAGTCAGCGGGAGTGCAAGGCGGTAGGAAGGGTGCTGTGAATTATTACGCTGCTGCTCGGGAGAAGGAGAGAGAGCTACAGCTAAAGAAAGGTCTGAAGAGCGGTTCTAGCCATTCTACTATGGTTGCCCAGCGTAGGACGATGGGAAGCGGCCTAAGTGGACTGTTGGATTCTAGGGCTGGTGAATGGGAGTGATCAAAATTATCCCTAGTGCATAAGTGGATATAGTTCTTGGTTTTTTTTTACGCCTTACTTAACAGGAGTCAATGGCTGGTGGCTGGGTATTGGGGTTTTAATACGTTCTAGCATTCTTTATCAATTTTCAATAATGGCATTTATCTCGATACCATTTTCAGTCCAGTATATCCCACTCAACACCTACCAGGCAGGTTTGAGATACTTCTTCAGCTGTATCTGAATCACCTTCTCTCACCGTGAAACCAATAGGAAGGGATGCATTCATCTCCATCTCCCAAACCAATCCCTTCCTAATCCCAATGCAATCACCACCTTTCAAGCTTATAAAACCCGGAACTGTATTCCTTGGGGTTGCATGTAGAGGGGTGTTAAAGAGTAAGATCTTATGAACAGGGAGATGCCCAGAATCCGGCATCTCTTTACGTAGGGTGGCCAATATGAATGGTGCTGGGTGACCAGCTGAAATGCCATGGATTTTAGTGTGAGGCAGTTGGTCCTCGCCTGAGCGCTGTAGCGAGTGTTTCACCAACGCAACCTTGGTAGTAAGATGATATGGGTCTCGAGAGCTGACTTGACTTGCTCCGGGTTTCGTTTCGCTTTGGGTAGGACGCGTTGGAGAAAACAGCAACGATCCTGGCGTTGGCGAATGAGAGTTAACTTGACATTTCGCACCCATCTCGAATATCCAATTTCGAACTTCCGCAGCCATGCCGTTAGGGACAAAGTTTGGCTTTACCAGGGAGCTTGCACGGCCTCGCTTTGTCCGGTGAGCCAATGGTGAGCATGGAGTTGGGCTGGTCATAGGGCCTGTTTGTTTGTCACTACGCGCTGTATGAGGAGTAGATGGAAGAACGAAGCGTGGTTTTGGCCGTGGTGTAGATTCTAGAGCTGTTGTTGCATTGTAATCAGGGGCCTGGGAACAAGCTTGATCCCCCGATGTCGGGCGGCCCGCTTGCCTTGGGTTGGCGATAAATCGCGCGTATCTAGCTGATGATAATCCTTGCGTGTCCTTTCCTGACGAAGGGAACATCTCCCGGCGGCTAGGTGTAACAAATTCATCTTCAGGTAGGTCAGATGGCGGGTCCATATGTTCACTGGCCGAGACTGAAGGCGGACTCCCCGGCGATGAAGATATTATATTGTCAGGCCCAGGTAACTTCGAAACCCTGGCCCTGGACTCTTTAGGGGAGGGTGATCGGGAGAGCCGCCGTCGGCGTTTGGCGCTTGGAACCACGGGTGAAAGAGAGAGCAGCATCTCATCCTCATCCCCGTCATTTTTGGTCCCTGCTTGACCAGCTACATCATCTCCGTGGCCAGATGAAATGCTTCCGTCATCTCGGATTGATTCTGAATCTGAGTCTCGGATTGCCTCCCCACGAAATGCTACAGGTGGCCCAAGGCGACGTGCTGGCCTTTTTCGACCGGAATAGTCCTCCTGGTCATCCTGGTTGATCTCATCATCAGACACATTAGCCTGTGACTGACTTCCACCGCCTCCAAACAGGAAGCGAGGAGTCGACGCGAACTGAATATTTGAGCCCTGCGAGGCTGGCGGCCCTAAGAGAAACCGCGGAGTACGGGATTCTGACTGCGGCTGGCGAATGCCTCTAGCAGATACGGGGTATTCATCCTCAGGCGTTCGATGTGTTTTAGCTGGTGTGTGCTAGAAGGAAGTTCAGTAAAGTGCGTCCAGCAGCGCGTCACCGCCGCTTACATTCATATGGCATGGTTATTGCCCTGTGCTTTACTCCCTCGGCGTCCGTCTTATCGCTGTATTCACCTCATATCTTCATCCCATAAACATGAACCCTTCGAAGGTTGAAGTTGAGGTCGACCAAGGATGTTATATAAGCAAGGTCGGCAATAGTATTTATCCGCTCCGATATATATAGCAGTCCCGACGGGGAAATATGAAGATGAACTGATAGAGTGGTATAGATATCTTTTAAGCAGAATATGGCTGGATATAAAACGCCTTCTACGTAAGCATTGAAGCTAGAACTTGCTGTTCACGATACTAGCGGTAGAGCAGCTATAATGTCAGCTCTCCGCCAACGCTCTCCGACAACTCTGCTCTTGACACTGGACGCGTTCAACACGATATTCCACCCTCGCCAACACGTCGCAGTCCAGTACACTCAAGTTGCTAAAGCTGCTGGCTTTTTATCCTCGAGTGTCTCTCCAGAAACAGTCCAAGCTGCGTTTAAGTCTGCGTACAAGCGAGAAAGTGCTTCAAGGCCGAATTATGGGCGTAACACGCCAGGATTCGGCGGCCCGAGAGAGTGGTGGGCTAATGTTATCCGGGACTGCTTTTCGCGAGTTCAGGGGAAAGCAGCTGAGGTGAACGGTGGTTCAGGAGTGATGACGGGGCAGGAAGTCCCTGACTCGTTGGTGGCAGAGCTGCTTCAGCGGTTCGAGGGCAAAGAAGGGTATGCACCTTTTGAAGATGTGGAGGGATTCTTTAGCCGACTAAAGGCCTGGAAAGGAGAGTTGGAAGAGAAGGGGAAAGTTGGATGTTCTGGCAGCAACCATATCAAGAGAATCGTCGTAGGAATCATTTCCAACTCTGACGACAGAATATCTCCTATTTTGAACTCGCTGGGTATATCAGTTGGCAGCGCCTGGGCGGATACCGGAGAATTACTTCCTCGTGGACCTACGTCAACTTCCACTGGTGGCAAAATCAAGTTGAATGATATTGATTTCATTGTGACAAGCTACGAGGCTGGAGATGAGAAGCCACATCCCCGGATATTTGATATAGCCAAAACTCGGGCCAAGGAGCACCTGCTGGCTACAGATCCATCATACGAGGAAGATGATAGCTGGAGGCGTATCCATATTGGCGACGATTACGACCATGACTACCAAGGGGCTACCAATTCTGGCTGGGAAAACTTCCTGTTACTCAGGGGCGGGATGGACTATCTCCCTGGTACAAATCACCAGACGATAGGAAGTGAAGTGAAGACTCTTCGCTCCCTGAATGACTTGTATCCGCACTTGGGTGTGAAATAGAGGAACTAGGTTCTATTATATTTTCATACAAGTACATTACTTGTGACTTGGCCATCGTAGGGCTAGGTTGCAGAGCCTCCTTCGGCCACGATGCTCAATGTGTCAAGGGCTGCTTTAGACGCCCATTTTACCAGCTTCTTATCCCGTTTCGACGACACCACGTCCGATTTAGCAATAACTTTCCGGATAAAGTACCTCAGGCCTGCGACGACCTGGGGAGTCTCTGCGGTTTTCATGAAAATGCTCACCAAAGCCTTTTCGTCATATCCAGCTTCGCTGTTTTCAGAATCCTTTGCCTTTCGGTGTGATTTCTGTTGCGACTGAACCATCGTGGTTATCAATAAAACTTCCACAAACATCTTCGTCTTTGGCTGCAGATACGGGAAGTCAAGAATCTTGAGGATTCCCAGGGACAAGCTTCCCTCCACAATTAAAGTGGCGAACATTTTAGCTAGGTTGAATATAGCCCGGGTGCTGAGTGCGTTTTCGTCGTCATCACCAGTGAAGCCGCCATCGTCGTTGTCGTCTTCCTCGTCTAGATGGCCACGTTCTCCTAATCTCTTAAAAATGTCCCAAAGAGAGAACATGAACGCCATCCTCATTTTCTTTTCACTGCACAATTTCCGTGCAATCAGTGTGTAGTAGGGGTTGTGTGCTTCCTCCTCGGTTGCACAATGCATTAGCACGCGAGGAATTTCTGTCTCCTGGTTCCGTTTTAGTCGGAGCTTGGTCAGCCGCAGGTGGGCGTCTCGACAGTCTGTGGCAGACATGATTGCGACGAATACTGATCTCCGAACATCGGTGTTCATGCGATGAGCTCTGGCAAGCTGGCCCAAATCAACCTCGCCTGTCCCAATATCAACGTCTACGGTATCTACCGGAACTGAATCGCGGACTGTGCCAGCTTCAGTGCTGTGGTCATTAGCATTCAACGGATCCTTCCAGCTCGCACCGACCAGCCACCATTTCCCCGTTTTTGAGGCATTATGAACATCTGAGCGACTGATCCTCAGGGGTTCACTGGCCCTGAGTGTCCTATTATTCAAAGTTCCTAGGACTTTTCTCATCTTGGTGATATGCTCCGAAGCCAAGGTGGTTCCAGCGATGCCGGTTTTTAGACGATTATTTTTAAGATCAGTGATTATCTCAATCATGAACTTCGTGCGCACTGACAATGCTGCTTCTCCAACTTGTGCAACTGCAGGCTGCACTAGCATTACAATATCTTTTAGTGCAGAGGGATCGTCTTGCCTCAGTTGAGAACCGGAACCTAGAACTGGAGTCAGCACCAACATTGAATGGACCTTATTGTTTGGCACGCAGGTGTTACTTACTCTTAATAACCTTCAGAAGCAGCTCGGTGTTCAATTCATTAATCTCTGTTAACAGGAGACGAATGTAATCAAACGCTAGACTGCTTCCGATAACGTGAAAGTTATATAAATGAGAAAGCAAAGATATAAGATTCGACATGATCTTCCCCCTAGAAAGGTCGCTAGCATCCTTGTCCTCATAAATCTCATCAAATTTCTCAACAACACGCTGGACAAGTTCTGCTCCGAAATCCATTCCGATCACCTTGTACACTGCGGCTATGAAGGCTGCGTGGAGGATGATAAAGGTATCATTAAGAGTGCTCCTATCTGCTATTAAGCCAAGTAGGAGATCGATGAGAGTTGAAGTAACGTTTTTGCGCGGATGGTCTTGGTACATTTTTTCAAATTCGGTGAGTATAGATATTAGGTTGGCTTCGGATAATTTATTGAGATGGCCCTGAATTTGACGACGTATGCGAACAAGAGCCTCTGATTCGGTAGACGCAGCAGCGCGTAGGGAAGGGGGTATATACTTCGGCTGATCTTTGCTGGAGGGAGCTACAGGAGCAACGTAGGGGTTTTCTTTTATTCGCTTTGGGGGTTGAGGTTCATCTTCGAATCCCTCGAATTCCTCCTCTTCCTCCTCTTCGTCGTCGTCAGATGCCTGTTCGCTGCTTTCATCGACATCTAATTCCTCCAATAAATCTTCGTCGTCTCCATCGGTAATGTCTCCCTCTTCCTCGCTATCAAAATCTTCGTTGCTCTCATTGGATTGCTCGTCAAGGTTGGCCTGCGCCTGCGCCTGTGCCTGTGCCTGTGCCTTTCTCCTCTTACTTTGTAACCATTCATCGCCGTCTCTCTTACGCTTTTTCACGTCAGCTTCGGAGTCGTACCCTCCAAGATCTCCCAGTATATCCGCTAGTCCGTCTTCCTCGAATGATTTGGGGAGCTTCTTCTTCCCCTTGAGCCCTAAAGCTTTCTCCAGACGGGCGATTTCCATGTCATCTTCTTGAAGTTTTTCTCGGACGGCGCGTGACACTTTTCGCTCGGGCGGAGGAGGTGATGTATTTCCATCTTCGTCTTTCCCTGCCGGCTTCTGAGTCTCGTCGCTTCGTTTCCGTTTCTTCAGGATGGGTTTAGGTTCTCGTTTCACTGGTGTCGCTTCTTCAGCGCCATCCTCTGAGGACTCCTCTGCACTGTGGTCATGGGCAACTTCTGATCGCGCATGTCGCTGTATCGGTCTCCGCGGCTCCTGGTGGTGCTGTTTCTTCTGTGACCGTTCTGCTTTCCGTCTTTCTTTCCTGGAAAAGGGCTTCCCTCGACCTCCTCGGTTCGACCCGCCGCTGTGACGACTATCCCCAAGCCCCAGCTCATCGCGCAGCTGTTTCGGAAGCTGGGTAGTATTGATATCTGGTCGACGCATGGCTGCGTAGGGGTATGCACAAGATCCAAATATATATCTCCCAGTTTTTCGTCGTCCTTAAAAGAAAGCTCCAAAAAATATTTCAAATAAATATATGATGTGGTCCAAGCGCCGATGCCGATAAACTTTAAATTGTCCACACTTTTTGGACAAGAAAACGAACATTTGACGGCGTCTTTTCCATCTTCTGCGTCTTCTACAATATCTTCATCCTCGTCTTCTTCCTACAGCCCGGGCACACATAAAACTCCGCCGATAGATATTTGAATACATATATTCCGCCTGCCAGAACACCCATCAAGCGCAACAATGTCAAAACCCCACCTGCCGAACGACGAGGTACGGATATACCCCACGAGAGGGAGCTCTGCCAGTGCGATTTAACTTACAATTTTCTCCTTTACAGTTCTTCTCCTTTTTAGAATCCCTCCTCACGAAACAATCTGGTTCGTCCCGCGGCTCAATATTCCTCACACAAAAGCGCTTCCCATCTCCGGTCACAAAAGGAGAATCACAACCGGCAGAGTCGGAAACACCAGCTTCAAGCCCACCCTTGATCCTAATTCGAGCATCGAATGGAAAACACAAGGATACGAAAGTCAAGGCGTCAACCGTTGTCAAGCCAGAGGAGATAGAGGCATTCTATCGTCGATATGCGGAGACATGTAAGGCTGGAATGGTCGGCCTGAAGAAGAGAGATCGAAGTGCGAAGAAGAAAGGAAAAGCCAAAGGAAAGAAATAGAGAAAGTGCATCTTAATCAACGGCTGGATATATTTATACGATTGCAGACCTGTTATATTGAAAGGGGTTTTATTTGGGTGGCATTTATGCATCAATTTGGCGTTTGTAGCTGGGTGTCTGCGTTTGGATTATAGATACACATGGACATGTATGTATGAGAGAATCGACCTCTTATGATTTTCAGCTCATGGTCTACTATATAGTACGACTATACCGGGTTGTAAGTACAAATACATGGCCTGTGATAGGAGATAATGTCATTAGATTAAGTGAGCGTGAAGTAAAAAATAAAAGAAAGAAACCCCATCATATGATATCCAATACAACTCTAGCCAGATATGACCCCCGTTAAATGCCAATAAATGTCATAAATGCAAGTATTTGTTGCATGCATACCAGCAATCCCAAACCGTCATTACCGCCCACAAAAAACAATTGAACAGACCAAAAAGTACATATACAGATATAACGCTGGAGGCCTAGTCTGCCTCATCCAAAGAATCATAAGCGCTCAACGAGTTCGAGTTTACTCGTCGCATTGAAGGCACGGATGGGATCGGTATTCCAAAATCGTCTTCACTTAATTCATCAACTTCCTGTTGGTATGAAGACAGGTTTCCCGAGTCCGAGGATTGCCGGTTGACAGCCACCCTCGCAGCAAGGCGTAGGAGCAGCATGAGAAACTGGACGGGTGGGCCAAGGACATATGTACATGTCTTTTGTAAGATTGAGTGTGTGAGGTGGTTGGCAGGGGATCGGGCAGAGGGATAATAAAGAGTGGAAGAAGGCGGGAGCGGTGATAGATCCCGTTTTCGATTAATACGAAGACGCTGGCGGAGATCTGGATCTGGATCATCGACAGCTGTACTTCTCCCGACGTAGTCTTCGTTTGGCGAGAGATGACTTGGCTCATACATGCTGGAGCTTGATGGCTCGAGGGGGCAACGCTGCTCGACAGACGATGTATCTTCAGGTATCTCCCCAACGCTGCTGTCTGAGTCGATAAAGGGGTCAGAATCGGGTAGCATGATTGGGTTTAAAGTAGTTTCTTCATCATTTATCAGCGAAGGCGCCGCTGTTCTTTCTTCAGTAGGAGATGAGTTCCATGACGAAGGAGGGTCTAAGTATTGGGTATCCAAGGGAGATATAGAAGCCTCTGTCTCACAAGTATGATAAGATCCAAAGCTCGACATTCGGCCATTATCTTCCCCGTAGGCTGGACGTTCCGAGTCGCTTGCATCCTGAAACTCTTGAAATTTGGCAACAAGGGATTGGAATGTCTGGGGAGGCGCGGTTACTCTACGGCTGTCCGATCGCATCCCGCCCGTTCCAAGTGAAAGTGGCTCTTCGCCGGTCACAACGGGCAAGTCATTCTCGATACCTTTATCCAAGGGCTCGTCATTGAGAGTACCTTCGCCTAGATCAACCGCCGCGCCGTCACCGCCGCTCTCACTCGTTGATTCCAGACCACCGGTGGCAGCAGAATCTTCGGCAACCAGGTTTAACGGGAGAAACGCAGGCATAGACTGCCGTTTCGGCTGCCAGGCCTTCTTCTTCTTTGGCGTTTTGGCTTCTTCTGGCAGGACGACAGAGAACCCGCGTTTAAAGGGGCACGGCGTAATTTCATATCGAATGATGCTAGAAAGGACCTCCTTGAAGCTCTCCACGCGGCTTATATCTTCTTCCGTCTCGCCCGGCAGCTCAACGCGGTAATAGGTGAGTTTCCGTATCCTAAATACAAATCTTGACACTTTGTCGACGCACCAGCACTGGCTGTTCTTGAGCAGAGGGTACACCACGCTGCCAGATTTCAGGAACGTAGCCGAGCCAGCGACATTCTCGATCCGCAGAGAGCCGATAGACGCTATCCGCTCCGTCGACAGCTTCCATGGCAGCGTCTCTATGGCGTCAACGGGGTAGTCGAGGTCGGGGAGGATCGGTTCGGACGAGGAGGAGTTGGGGAGTTCGAACTTGAATATTTTCGCGGACGGGCTGTAGTAGAGGATCTCTTCGGAGGCGGACGAGGGGCTGCTGGAAAGCTCGTGCGATCCCAGGCTATATCTGCCCGTTGATGCGCGTCTGCCAGGGAGTGTAGCGGATCGCTGGAGGGCGAAGGGCGGTTCCATCGCGTACGGAAAAGGAGACGAACGAAAGGCAAAGGAGCGTGGAAGATGCAAGTAATGAGTGAACGGCACGCGATCACCTATCGCACATAACGAACGACGACGTCTCGCTGCCGGACTAGATGTCGGGCGTGTTGGTGATCGTGGTGAGGAAGCGTTTCATCCTCCGCAGTTTTAGTTATTGTAAATGTAGAGTGACGTAGATCTTCAGCCACACGACAGAAGCAAAGCAGGCTACAAGAAACATCCCACTCGCCGTCAGGTCAACATCAACAGGTCGACAGTGACATCGCAGTTACGGCGTACATGAAGCGTCAGAGAGTCACGATCGCTAGTTAGCCATGCCGAAATTCGAGCCCAATGCCATCCTCCGGGGCGCGCAGCTTACTCTCGTCGGTGGTAGGCCATAGATCTCGTCTCATATATACCGTTATAACAAGCTGATACTATGTCTAGCACACAGAGCACTGCAGAACCCGGAGCTCTTCAAGACGGAGCACTACCGGCAAGCTGCTCTCGCGGTCTGTACGGGCATTGCAATCCGTCTCGTTGTCGCCATCCCCGTACGTTGCATCCTCGTCCAGCACACACGCTGCCAGCTAACATGATGCTGGCTCCAGATCGTCGCGGTCAAGCTGGTGATATGGATTCTCTCCTGGGTAGTCGACCTTGAGGGCGCTCTGTGGGCTGATAAACTGGCCGGGTCTCTGGATTTCATCTCCAAATACGTCCTACAGGTGCCGTTCTTCCTGATGACGCTGATGCGATATATAACCCCGACTTTGGATAACATGTATGCCCTATCCCTTGTGTTATATGTTTAATATATGGTGCTGACTTCCTGTTGTAAAGGTTCATGGAGTCTCTTCGCTGGGTTGACAAGACATATGTGCAAAAACATAAACTGGAAGACCCAACGACCCTACGACCCATGTATTATGATAACCTGAGGATGTATTCCACCAAGGGCGGCGGCGGCAGCAGCAAAGGTAGCAAGTCCAAACTTTCGCCCTTGAAGGCCTTTGCGATACGGTACGGGAAGAGGACGGGTATGGCGATGGCGGTCTACGTCCTCTCGCTACTACCTGTAGTCGGCCGCTTTGTCCTTCCGTGTGCCAGTTTCTATACCTTTAACAAGGCTGTCGGTCCTGGGCCAGCGGTCGTAGTCTTTGGATCTGGACTGGTTCTGCCCAAGAGGTATCTAATCATGTTTCTGCAAAGCTACTTTTCATCGCGCAGTCTGATGAGAGAACTGGTAACTCTCCATTCACGGCTCCATCATTCCATGTCCAACACGCTGACGGCCTGTATAGCTTGAGCCCTACTTCAGTCGGGTGAAGTTTACACCCGACCAGAAACGCCGCTGGTTCCTTGATAGGGAGGGCGTCTTGTTTGGGTTCGCTGTCGGTTTCTACATCATGCTCCGCATTCCGATATTGGGTGTCCTGCTCTATGGAATTGCAGAGGCATCGACGGCGTATCTGGTGACCAAAATCACAGATCCGCCGCCGCCTCCAGCCTACTCTGAAGGCTTTGCCGAAGGCCAGGTGACATGGACGAACAAGCATTTGTTCTTGAGACTGCCGCTAGAGGCACTTGACTTGCCTAATGTCAAGGCCAGCGAAGGGAAGAAGATCAGTGAAGTGAATACTACCGGATCAGAAGTAAATGAACTGAACGAACCGGGGAGACGGTTTAGTTGAGCATCTCTGCTGGCGTGGGCCATCTACTCCCGACATTGATCGCTACATGACATAAAATCTAACACTAGTATATTAGCTTGGTCACTTAGCATACTGCACCTTTGCATCTTCATCTACTCACCTCATGATAAAGAGAATATGGCTTGCTCTTACTTATATCTATACTCTTGTTACTCGAGCTATAACTGTTCATTTGTCTCTCCTCCTACTCTTTTCCCTCCTCTTCTACTACTCCTCTTCCTCTTCTTCTTCTTCTTCTTCTTCTTCTTCTTCTTCTTGCTCTATAGATGACCTCCTTCCTAATCGGGCGAAACCTAGACCTGAGCCCTAACTTTCAGCCTAAACCGGGAAGGACCCACCCGGCCCGCCTTGGCCCTGATTATGTCATCATAATAGAAAATTTGCAAAAAAAAAAAAAGTAAACAAAAAAGCATCAAAAGCGAATTCAAAGACTGACACGGCGTCGCATCGCATCAGAGGAGTTTGTGTATACAGACAGACGGCCTAGGGCAGAGACAGAGACCGCGAGGGAGAACCATATGCATCAGCCGTCAAACAGCATCTCTGGCGGAGTCAAGATGAATCAGGACGAGGTGAAGCCGCAGCAGGAGGCTGATAGCTGGAACCCACAGCCAGCCCAGGACGACGGAGCCGCCTCTTCTAACCCGGTGCCATCTACATCCAATGCCACGAAGAAAAAGGGCCGATCTGGCTACTGGAAGGAGGTCAAGGCGAGGAAAAAGGCCCAGGCAGCGGCCGAGAGTGACATGAACGAGAACGGCGGCGTCGCAACCTCCATACCTGTCGAGAATAACGAAACACATACTTATGGGGAGAATGGTAACTTCAGCACCGGCGAGAATACAGACGCCTACACCCTCCTACCCAGCGTGGAAGCACCCGCACCGCTTTTCTCTCCGGAAATAAAGCCCAAATCAAAGAACGGCAAGAAGGCCAAGGGTGCATCGCATGTTGCTCCGGAACAAGAAAAATGGCAGTCATCAATCTCATTCAATGATAATTCTGGTGCAGAGGGCGGATGGGACGCGAGTGTGACGCAGAAAGTCTGGGATATCGAGAATCGGAATGAGCGAGCGCATGAGACTGGCAATGGCATCGACCAGGTTCTGGAAGAGGTCGTGAAAGCAAAGAAGCCAAAGCAAAAGAAGAAAAAGGCAAAACCAACAGCGACAGCCGAGTCAGAAACAGGGAATGAGGGCTTCGACTCTGGCTATAAAGCTGGCAACGTCAATGTTGCTACAGGCTCAAATGCTGATCCAATTAGCGGGAAACGGGAGCTAGGTGGAACCACTGCAGTCCAGGAAATGCCTCCTCAACAATCCAACGAAATAAAGGAGACGAAAAAGGCTAAGAAGAAGAAAGCCAAAAAGAACAAAACGAACGCTCAAGGAGAGCCTGGAACGCCCGACATTGACCAAGGCGATGGAGCCGTTGACAAGGCAGGGCAAGATACCCCAACATCAAGCGTCGCAGGGGCAGATAGCAATGGCGATTCTAATGGCCCTGCGCCATCTGCAGCGGGTGAAAACAAAGATCGGACCCCTAATGATGAGATGAACACGAATGGCATTGAAAACAAGGGTGAAAACAAGGAGCACGATGTTAATGGAACCCAAACTCGTAACGAAATACCCATGCCATCAGCTTTCAAAGAGCAAAAGCCAAAGCAAATGAAGATTCAAGTAGACCTAGACCTTGAACTTGCGGCCGTTTTGAAGGCAAAGGTAAAAGGGGAGATGATGATTACTTTTATGTGAGTTTTCACCAAGGACATTTCCATCCTCTTCTGCTTTCTGTCCCAATACTAACATTCATGTTTAAAGAAACTGATGACCCTTCCTCTGTCTTGACCTCATGGTTTATCTTTATTTTCGGATTATTCCTTTACAGCCTACGTGTGTAAATATAGATAGCTTCGTTTTCCTTTCTTTCTTCTTTGTTCTTCTTTTATTCTTTAGGATGCTACTTTCTTTCAGCATATATGCTTAGGGATAGGTTAATCGACAAATTAGACGGGATGGGTATTGGGTTCGGTTTGGCATTAGGTCCATTAGATAGGGGCTACATGACACGCGATGATAATAAAATGCACTTTATGATATATAATACTTTGTATATTAGAAGAGTACGTAAGTTATATCATTATTCTAAAAAGCCATAGATTTAAATAGTGACTATAGACGCGCCATATACTACATGGTTATATTACTATATTTCCAAGCATTTCCAAGCATTTCCCATATGTTCCAACTCCAGCCAGTCCTCATTATACATTATTAGATACCTGTCCATTTATTCCCAGCCCATGAGCATTCACGTTGCCATTAGCTTCCCCATTAGCCGCAACACCTCCCTCGGCTCCCTCAGGGGCATCGGCCTTCTTCTTCATCGGTCGTCGTATCTTAGCAAGATACTGTAACTCTTCCAGCGGTCTCGCCTGGCCATCTTTCCCCCTCGTCTCGGGAATAAGCCACTTCGTAACCGCAGCACCCAGTATCATAAACGCCGCGAAGATGATGACTACAAATGCCAGCCATTTAGCGCCGGGATCAGAGGGCTTGTGCCTCCCGATAGATACAAAAGCAACGAATGGCTGGACCAAGACAGAGGCGATTTTTCCAGACATCGCAGAGATACCATGGGCGGTGCAGCGGAAGCGGGTTGGGAAGAGTTCTGCAGGGATCATGAAGGTTGTGACATTTGGACCAATCTCAAAGAAGATTTCGGCTAGAACGTAGAGGAAGGCCATTAGGGGCACGGAGCTTCCTCTTTCGACGAAATAGAAGCAAACACCGATCGTGATGAAGATTATGGCCAGGACGACAAAGCCGTAGAGCTGGATGGTGCGCGGGGAGTTGCGTTTTATAAGCTTAATCATACCCAGGCCACCAATCATGGAACCGACGGAGACGACAACCAGTGAGTGCCAGGCGTTCTCAAAGATATCATCGTATAAGCTGCGCTTGGGGGGAGTGCAAGCCATTTTCATTCCAGCGGCTGATTTAGGGAAGCAGAGCGGTTCTTTGTTGAAGATCTTCCCAACGACTTTGTACGAATTCGGCCCTAAGGCATAAAATGCAAAATCGAAGCATATCCATGCAAGGGAAGTGCCGACAAGAGTGGGCCAGTGGCCGTTGGTTATAAAGTGCTGGTAGAAGCCAGCGCGGAAATGAGCCCATTGGCTAGCTTCTTTGGGCGGAAGGCCTAAGTCGTCGTCAACGAGGGTGCTGTCCGCCGGTTCATCAGTGGTGGTAGATGAGGATATAGATGATCCTGCCATCGAGTTTACACTAGATACAGTTCGTGTGCGTGAGACGCGGCGAGGAGAGCGTTGCGAGGCGGCATCTGTTGCTCTGGAGGTACTGCGGAGTTGGTTGGCGTTGAACTGATTCCAATCATTGGAGATGGGAGGAGGTGATTGTTGCGAGACACCATCATAAATGTGTCTATCGGTGATGCTTGGTGGTTTGGGCGTCTGTATGCGAGAGCCCTGAGGCAGACGTTGAGATTGAGACTGAGATTGGGATTGAGATTGACTTTGTGGCTGATGTGGAGGCGGAAGCTGCATCTCAATATCGCCAGGAGTTATGGTCTTCTGAGGAACACGCTGCCAACCCATCTCATTAACATCCTCCAACGCCTCGTCTGGTCGATTCAGCACCTCCATCGTATATCGTGGAGATTCTGGAATACTGAATCTAAAGAAAATGGCAATGGCTGATGGAACGGCGCCGATGCCGATCACCCACCGCCACACACTATCCATTGCTTGTCGGCACTCTTGCTTGTCCATACAGGAGACAATCTCTTCGACACTCCCGGGTGTATTGTGTGGTAAGCTGCCGCTGTGCGCCGCAATGGCTATCATCGCCACGAGCGTCGCGGCTAGGTAGCCACAGGGCTGCATATAAAAGACGGTCGATATCATACGGCCGCGGGAACGAGTTGGAGCAAATTCAGACGTGATCACTGCAGAAAGTGGATAGTCCCCGCCTATCCCAATGCCCATGATGAAGCGCCAGGCGATCAGCCATGCAACGATGTTCATCGAGCCGGCGGCGCCGTCGGCCGCCATGGCAACACCTATGGTCGAAAGGGTAACGACGAGAAGCTCGAAACCGTACATTTTCCGTCGCCCATAGAGATCGGCCAGTATACCGAAGACGAATTGGCCGATGATGGTACCGACGAGGGTGGCCGCTCTCATGCTAGTTTCGATGGAGGTAGGCATGGTCCCTTGGAAGTAGACATGGCCCAACATCGGAATAATCATCCCGACAGCGAAGATCTGAACTGTTAGCGACGACAACGACCAGTTGATTTGTTGGATGGCAGGCAGCTTACATCGTATCCATCTGTGAAGAAGCCGATTCCAGCGACAAACACGACCAGGCTCTGGAAGTGGGTGGCATCAAGCTCGTCAAACACACGACGACGACGAAGGTCGATGTCCTACGCCTGTCAGTATTATCAAATTACCGAGTGCCGAGTCAGGATATCACCTACCGGAATATAGTCGAAGTTAACCGTGCGGTTCTTGACCTTGAAGGTAACGGGCATCTGCATCGTGACAGCCTGCTGTATGCCGCTTCAGCCAGAGGCGGGCAGCTCGATCTAGGTCTGTATGCAGTGGGAGTCTGGTTTGTTACCCAGGAGGATTATGGCGAGCGATCGTCAACAAGATGTTTATACGTATATATCATGAGGCTGAGAAGTTTGTGCTCAGGACAGGAACAGGGTTGGCGTTTCGAGGGGGGCGCAGGCTAAGGCAGAGAGGGATAGCAGGCGCGTGAAACTGAGGTAGGGTTCATGGCACCCGGTCAGGCAGACGGAGAGGCAGGCATGGCGCAAGATTCGGCCAAGAGATATCCAAGAAGATGATGACGGCGGAGTGAGACGGACTATATGTACATGCAAGCCATGAAGGCGGAGGAGATTAAGGTAAGGGTGGAGCGGACGAGACTTTAAAAATAGATAGGCGAGAGAACGCCCGATTATGGATATTAACCGACGGTGAGGCTCCGTGGATGCCGGACATGCAACAGGGGAACATGCGAACAGATCGGGGAAGAAATGCAAGCAACATGGAGCAACATGGAGCAACATGCGAAAACAGGGATGCTAGAAGGCTCAAGACTTGCAGGTAAAAGGAGGGTAGAGGTAGAGAGTAGGGGTCAGGCTGGAGGGTTGTAGGTAAAGGTTGCAAGTAGGTAAAGAGTTAGGGGGAGAAAGAGTAGGGGTTTAGGCTGGGTTAGGTAAAGGTGCAGCTAAAGGTTAGGTAAAGGTTAGGTAAAGGGCGCTAAGTTGTAGGCTAAGCTGTAAAGGCTAACTGGTAGGGGCTAGGGGCTGGCCCAGGGTGCGGGCGCTGGCCCATCAGCGTACTGCGAGGAGGCACGGGGAACCGTCAGCACTGCAGGAGGCTCGTGTCTGAAAAGGGTCTCGGTAAAGAGCTGCAGGTCTGGGATGCGCGTTAGAGTCACGCAAGGAGGAGAAAAGCTTGGAAAGAGAAAAGAGAGAAGAGGTGGCTGACGTACCCGATGCCGACGAGAAGGCGATCCGAAGATGCTGGAGCTGGTGCGAGAGCTGCAGCTCGAGCATGGTGTTTCTGTGGCTTCGCTTGGGGTTCAGGTCGATGTCGTTTCCTATCACTCTTAGCTTCGAGATCAGGTACGAGATGCTACTTATGAACTCACGGTGAACTTCGATATATCGCGGCCTCTCTCTTGCGGGTGCA
The DNA here is from genome assembly GCF_011692745.1 of Arthroderma uncinatum. Classification (NCBI taxonomy): domain Eukaryota; kingdom Fungi; phylum Ascomycota; class Eurotiomycetes; order Onygenales; family Arthrodermataceae; genus Arthroderma; species Arthroderma uncinatum. The sequence continues at coordinate 1,720,230 of NW_022983867.1, forward strand.
AAGTAGACCACGCGCATCGCACTGCCGGTGCCGTATCCTTCGTTATCTAGGTCCTCCCAGATACGCAGGTATTGGCGATCAGACTCCTTTCCCCTTGCACTGTACACCTTCTGTACCAATAAGGATAATAGTAGACGCTTCCCAAAGATCAGACTTTGAAGGTGCGTCAGATCTACGCCACGAGGGAAAAAAAAAGGAATATCAGCATTCGAGACAATTGAAAAGAAATAATAAAAACAAGTGAAAGTGACAAGAGAAAGACGTACCGTATGGGTCCTCCACGAAATATTGTGGATTTTCGCCATACTTCGTCTTTGGGGGCTTGATGAAGTAGATTACTCCCGCCTCCAGGCCTGTATCGCGATGGCCCGGTGGTTCGATGTGAGGTATCGGCCTTTTTTCGGCAGATGATACTATAGACAGTTAGACGTGTAATGCAGAAGAGTAAAGGCTGACTCACGTCTGAGGGTAGGCAATCTTTCGTTGGTGTTCTTAGGGTCGGTGGCGCGGAGAGCGCATACCCTCCCGTCGCTCCTGTAGCCCGCAGCCAGGACACATCGGACGGGCGTCGGATGGCCTTGCCATGCTCTGAGTATCCGTTAGCATGTAACCCTAATATCACCAATAATAGTATGTCAACTTACATTCTTACTCCTCCATTAAGCGAGATTGTCTTCCAAGTACAGCTGGAGTGGCTCCCAGAGTCGTCCGTGCTTCGCCTTTGCAAGTTGCCCGGCGACGGCAGAGAGCTGACGCTGTACCCTCTGCTGCGTGAGGCGGGGTTCCCATTTTCCATGCTAGCCACGCTAGGCGCGGTGCTGGCATAACTGGAGGTAGAGTACCGGTGCTGTGGATGGTGACCTATGGGAGACGGGCTAGGGCTGTTAGGGATGGTATAGGAGTGGCAGGATCCAGGGCTGGTAGACAGCGGAATGGAGAGTGAGGGTGCTGTTGATGGGCTGGAGGAGAGCGGTTGCGAGGCGGAGGTTGGATACATCGGTTTCGAGCTGGCTGAAGGCTCCATGTGTATAGCGGTAACGGCAGTGTCATCTGTCACAGCTGCACTTGCTGACGTTGTATGGGAGAAGACTGACGATGCGTATGAGGCCAAAGTAGTGATTGACGGTGCTGGATGGAGAAGAACTCCTCCGCCGCCGTCTTCGTCCATCTCGTCTTCTCCATTGATCTGTATGGATGTATTGGTGGTGTGCTGCTCCGTTTCTGTCTCTGTTTCATCCCGGATTAATGCCAGGGGCGTTTCATGCGCTGCGTGCCTTCTGCGGCGGTATGAGGGGTGCTCGTTGGAAGGCGATTTGAGTCCGCCTCTCGAGTTGTTAAGTAGGGCTCTGTTCAGCGCTATATCACTGCCATTTTCTGACCTGAATTCGCGCCCGTTTCCGTGCTGAGCACTGGAGTTCGTCTTGCGCTCAATAACATACAGCACCCGCTCGTGGAACAGGTCCAGCTGGTCACAGATCGTTTCCCACTCCTGGTCGTCACCGCTATCGGCCATGCTACGCTGGAGCATGGCGTATTGACGCTGGCGGTCCACGGCTTCAAGCATTATGTGGTAACGGTCGTTGTCGGCCGCTGGGCCGTCTGGGAGGCTGGAACTGGACGAGTTGAAGGCTGCGCCAGGAATAGAGCCAACACGCTGGAGAGGGTATGAGCGAGTCAGCGGCATGGTTTCGGCATGGAGTTCGTGGATCATGCGCTCCACGCTCTGTAGCCTGTTGCCCATCCGTATGCTTCGTTCTCTGTATATTCATCAGTTTATTTCTAAAAAAAAAAAAAAAAAAGAGAGAGTGTGTGTGTGTGTATAACGTACCGCTCGAGAACTGTGAGGTACAGTGTTAAAGACTGCTTGTGTCGCGCAACTCGCTCCTGTAGAGCGGATACCTGCGTTCCTCCCCAGGTAACATGCCTGACCAGCTCGGTGCCGACTTTCGCCGCATTCTTTGGCCTGGAGATCAAATACTCCCTCGCACGACCTCCACTGCTCTGTGAAGCTGCCACTTTCTTCTCTACTGGAACGGCATCTGCGTCGTGACTCCTGTAATGGTTATCATACGCCTGCTGCAAGGTGTTGTATTTCTGCAGATGGCTGCGGCATTCGCGCAGAGTGTCCTCGATGCCGCGCAGGTCGATGCAGGAAGTCTCACCACCATCCTGGACGAGGTTCTGGAGCTGCTGAAGCAGACGCTCGAGTTCCTGGATCTCCTCACGCAGTCCCTGAATCACCTGGAGGGCAGAGGTCGGGCCGAGCGTGCAGTTGGATACCAGAGTATGGCAGACGACGACGAGCTGGTAGATGTCGCCGGCCGACCATCCAAAACTGATCATGTCGAGAGTATTCTTCTGTAGTGGGTATATTATAAAATAGCGGTAGATTGGGCAAGGATCCGCAACCCACTCAGAGGATGATCATTTGGACCAGTTATGCGCTGGTTAAGACAGACTGGGAGGACGTTTAAATCTAGCATGTATCAAGATGAGGCCAGTGTCGAAGTCGTTGCCTCGTGGGTAATTGCGTCACAAAAGGAAGCCGAAAGGAAGGATTCCACCAACGGTGTGATGCAGGTAATACGACGGCGGGGAGTGGTCGATCAACCAGCCGCAGAGTCGAGTAATAATGAATATGTAATAGTAGTAGTAATAGCAGTAGTAACGGGTGTAGGAACAGTCTTATGGCCGGACAGAGCCTCAAGACACGACGATGATCACGACGACCACGACGATGGCCACGACCAAGACCACAAAACAGGCAGCTAGAAGCAGGCCCTGACACAGTGTCCGACTGGCCATAAAGCTGCACGCACCAGGACGGGGCTGTTCAACCCATCGTCTCTTCTCCGTCGCCTTCGTACTTCTTCCGCCCGTACGTACACAGGCATGTCACGGGTATGGTATGTGGGAGTACCTGCGTGCCCATACATCCCACGCCCGAGAAGCAGGTACTCCAACATATCTGGCGGTAACTGCGTAAGTGTAAAAGGGGTTGGGAGGCCGCAGCACGTTCAGCATCGATTGGATCGGAGTTCATCTCTCTCCTGGCCAGGGATATTTATAGCGTTAGAGGTTGATCCTTGGCCGTCTTAGCGAGTTCGTCAGCGAAGTCCATAGGTAGCAGTATATAGTCCAGCGTCAGTGTACAGACCAGTCCAGCGTCTCGCTACACCGTTGTCTCCAGTCCTCAGTATCCAGTATCCAGTGATCAGTGGCAGTGGCAGTGGCTTCAGCTAGAGTGTAGTGTAGTGTACGGAGTAGTGGTGTGTAGTGTAGTTAGTTAAGGTAGAGTGCATGGCCAGCCTTGGATATCACGTGACATCGCCAACATCACTGAACCTCAGTTCATGCCTACATCTAGTCCCAGAGCAAATAACGATATATAGATCCGGTTCATATATTAATTGCTGTTTCACTCGGAGTGTTCGGTGCGGATACATCAGCTCAGATGATCAGATACCCTTTGAGGATACGACAGGCCCATGTACTGCCTCACATGGTACGGACCGGGTTAGATGCATACCACTCCGCAACGATGCCAGGTCCATATACCAGGCAAGTAGACGATCATCCTTGAACACCTTGGACGCGTCACTGAGGTTGCTAAGAAGTAGATGGCAGCGATGAGTTCTTCCAGTTCACACGCGGCCGGTTCGTCCGAAACGAGGCCTACGAGATGTCTCAGCGGTACAGGCACTTTGATGTGAAAAGGCTGGCTTCTATAGCCGCTGCCTCTGTTGGCGCCGAGACATGTACCGGTATCGAGAAATGTGCCGACGGCATGTACAATAAGGCTTTCCTCCTCACCATGGATAACGGAAGCCAGGTGGTGGCAAAGATACCAAATCCAAACGCCGGCTTGCCGCACCTTACAACAGCCAGTGAGGTTGCGACCATGGAATTCGTATGTGTTCTGGTTTTATTCCCGCTTTATTTTAAGGGTATTAACAACATGTGGAGGCGAGAAGGGTGTGCAAAACACCGGTACCAAAGATATATACCTGGAGTTCCCAAGATAATCCAGTTGGTGCTGAATATATCATTATGGAAAAAGTCCAGGGTGTTCAGTTGGATACGGTGTGGCCCAGCATGGGAATCAGTGATCGGTTCGACATTGTGAAATCTATCGCCGGATATCAAGAAGCGTGGATGTCGGCCTCATTCGATCATTTTGGAAGCCTCTACTTTGCTCGTGATCTAGACGGAGTACATCATCACCGTGTCTTCCAGTCGTTTTCATCGGATACCGATACCGAGCTGCCCGAGTTCGCTATCGGGCCATCCACCGGACGAGAGTACTGCGATGCTGGGAGAGCCTCCATTGAATATGACCGAGGTCCATGTGGGTAGCTTGTTCCTCAGGAAAGAAGCCTTTATCTGACTGTTGATAGGGTCTACCTTGACAGAGTACCTCACAGCTATCGGCGTCAGGGAGATGACTTGCGTCAAGCAACTCCCTTCATTGCCCAAATCTTCAATCGCTCTCTATGGCCCGGGCACATATCAACCTACCAGGGGAAGAAAGACTCGGGCTATAGAGTGCTACTTGGCTATGGTCAAATTACTCTGCCCTGTCGATCGGTCAATCGCGTCGCCGTGTATATGGCATGGTGATCTCCACGTTGAAAATATCTTTGTTAACCCTGAATATCCGACACGCATAGTGGGGATCATAGACTGGCAATCTACCCAAGTCGCTCCTCTATTTTACCATGCGCGCCAGCCATATATTTTGGATCACAACGGACCACAGCTTAAGGGACTCCAGCGGCCTTGTTTGCCAGAAAATCTAGGACGGCTCGACAATGACGCTAAAAGGGAAGCGAATGCACTGTATCACAAGCAGGCACTTTGCGCCTTGTACAGAAATTTTGTGCACAAGTATAACCCCAACCTGTATCGCGCGTTGGAATTCCAGGAAACCACCAGCTTTGATCTGCTGCTTCTCGCCCGTAATCTTCTGGTTGATGGCGAAGCGACCTACCTGTCCCGGATCGCAGGTTTGGAAGAAGACTGGTCAGGCCTCCCTGGTGTCGCTTCATTGGAGCATCATAACCCTTTCCCTTTTCATTTCTCTGACGCAGAGAAGGCAGACATGGACAGAAATACGAGCGGCGCATTGCTTGGGATGCAAGCAATGCAGAGTATCCAAGAATCGATAGGAGACCTGTTCCCAGAGCAGGGAATTGTCCTGCCAGACCAATATGAAGAAGCAAAAGATGCTTTGCGCCAGGCCAAGGAATTCATTATTCAAACTTTTGCAAAAAACGAAACAGAAAGGAAAATATGGGACGAAGAATGGCCGTTTGACGACTGAATAACTAACCGTGATAACGGTGGGATAATCCCAAGTCTTCCATTAATAGAAAATCTAGACCTAGATACCAAAGCGCCAAACACAGGAACGACAATTATAATTAAATATTAACCTTTGGGGGCCGTTGAAACCTTGTCTAGCTTTGTCGATCAATTCGCTGCCCTCTCTCGGCAGCTTCAGGTTCCCAAGGGCAACTCCGATACTGGGCCCTTTACAGCTCCATCCCGAATCGCGATAAATGTCCAGGGGAACGGAGCCGCAGGTACCAAAGCGGCAACAACGGCAAATGAATCGGATCACATCTCGGTAATGGCAAAGTGTTTACCAATGGTGGGAAACAGTACGTGCGTTACGAGTTTCAACGTAACAAGGACGCGGAAAATTCCACTGTTAAAGAACTTGCAGCACAAGAGAGTCAGCGTGTTTTGGGCGCAGGCTGACCTCGAGATAGTTCATTAATTTCGATAAGGCTGCTGTGGGAGCTCTACGGTCTGGCTGTGCGGTCCTGGCGACGGCGGTTGTTGTGGTGGTGCGAGTGGTGCGAGTGGTCGTTGTGGGTGGACAGGTGGTTGCTGCGCATGCCCTGGCAGTTCTTGCAGCCTACTCATCTGCGGTAAGGGTGGCACATTGTAGCCGCCGCCGTTCGTGTTCATGTCCTCGCTTTCCGGAGGACACTCGCTCCCTGAAGCACAGATGGTAGTGTACAGAGGGAGTGACGGAATATTACCCGCCGCCAACCCTGCATTGGGCACCAAGTACAACGCAACTGTGATCGTCATGATTATGAAGAAATGGGTTACGATGTAAATCTCGATGCTTTGGCGGACGAATACCAAGGTTAGCCGGGTCGCAAAGTGGCCTAGCAGACTGAGCGGGAGCAGGTAGGCAAGGGTGCGGAATTTCTAGACAGAAAGTTATTAATAAGAAGGAACCAAGAGGGGAAAGGATGGGCTATATACCGCATTGCGAAGCTGTGGTGCCCTCCCAATCGCGCGCGTAAAGCTCAGTACAGCTACAAGCGCTCCGATGATGCCCAGGCAGTTATGTACGAGTCCGAAAATTGCTCCAAACCCGTGATAAGCGATTCTGTTGTACAGCGAATTCAAGGTCACATCGGACGGGGCGATGGCGTAAATTGACAAGCCAATAGCCACAATATCGGCAGCACCCATAACCCCAATGAATATTTTATGGGTAATCGAAGTGGCAGTTGACGCGATGCCGCCGATGCATTCGTGCATTAGGCGACAGATCGAAATCAATGCCAAGGCAAGCAAGAGGAAGCTGATAATGAGATAAAGGCAGCTGCCAACCAGGTTGACATATATCACGGCACGAAGACTCTCAGGGCAATGGCTGACGATTGCGGTGGAGAGGTCAAATATTAAAACGCTATTTTGAAGAGAATGTCAGGGATGCAAGTAACAAAACAGCTAATATGGCTGGCTATTACCAGAGTAGGCAGACTTACATCGACTCGAGCGCAAGTGTCACCCACAGCACCGTCCACAGGGCACTCTCTTTCGCATGGCCTCTGAGGAGGGCGGTTTTCCGCCGAGCTGGGTATATGCAGAAAAGGTAAACACAAGCGGTGAAAAATATTATCATGAACGTGAAGAGCACTATGCCTATCGTCGATTCAAAAATAGCTATGGCGCAATATGAGTCGTCGCTTGAGCTTGAGCTTGAGCCATATCTGACACCACCACCTCCGCCGCGTCGAGGGGCCATGCTAAGCAGATATTCCTTCTCCTCACACGTCCGAGGTTGGCTATTGTTTCCGTCAAGAGGAAGAAGAAGCAAGATTTTGAACCCACGACCGAGCAGATGCACAGGAAGAGGGAGCCGTAAATAAAATTCAGAGAAATGTGACTCTGGAAACCCGCCCAATCTCTCTTATAGCGCGCTAGCAGGCTTTTTAAGCCTCCAACCGTTATATACCACAAGGGTATTTTACATATTAATATGTTGGTTTCTTGCCCCCTTGCAGAGCCCCGTTTGCAGGGTCAGAAGGGCGCAGTCATCATTTTGGCCCGCGGAGGCTCGACTCCAGTGGCAGGGTAGCCCATTTTCTCAGTAAAGAGCAGGGAATTGCGCCAGTCTCCGGCGAACGCACAAAAGCAGGTCAAGCAGCGGGCGTTATGCTCCCTCTTAAGGCTCTTATCGTTGGTATAACGGGTCTTGCTCCGCAAACTAGGCGCTTGGCCGTGGGCTCCCATTGGCAGGACTGCTGCCAAAAATAACTGCCCATGAAACTGCACTCGCCGTCGCCGATGTGATTGGCGATGTCGGGCAAGACATGTTGGACCAGCGCAGGGAAGATGGATGCAAGATGAGAAGTCGAGGAAGTGGAAGAAGAAGTTGACATCCCAGGTGGTCACGTGTTTACTGCCTGCCTGCCTGCTCCAAATGGAATAACGCAGTCAGCATATTCAGAGGAGTAAGAACCACTCTTCACGTTAAATCTCTCGCCATACTACGGAGTATAATCTGGCAAAATGGCATCCCTGGAAGACTAGGTGTTGTGCTTTAGCTTGTCTCAGACCTGGAAGCCTTCTTAATAGACTTAATTGACCTCCACTCCATCCCCATCGAGGAGATTAATGCTGCTGCAGCCAGCGCAACTCCGCAATAAATCGTTCTAGTCAAGGCAAAGTTGTACGCCTTTAATACACCATCCAGAAATTCTAGCCCAACGGTGTCCCTGAAGCCTGTCGCTCCTTTATCGAGCACAAGCTTGGGGTCTAAACTCGGCACGATATTAACGAGACCTTTGAGTAATTGGCTTGTGAGCACATTCTGTGCCACAGATAGCCACACTGCGCCCCCAAGAATCTGTGCAAAGATCATGATAACAGCACCAACAGGCACGTCTGCGAACGCTAGAACTGTTTGAGCAGCTGTGTGAGATTGTTGAATACCAAGTCCGGCGCCAGCGCTGAATATGAGTTGGTACCCTATCCATTGCGCAGTAGAGGACGAAACTTGCCATGTTGTTATAAGGGAGGCGCCAGTAAGTAGTAAGGTAGCCCCTAGGATCATAAAGGGGGTATAGTATCCGGATTTTGCAACACCGATGCCAGCAATGAGAGAGAAGATCACAGTTCCGAGAGTGGTTGGCAGAATGCGAGTTCCAGAGTCAAATGCTGTAACGCCTTGGATGACTTGAAACCAGATGGGTATCTAGGGACTCTGTTAGTAGATGGTAAACAGAAACTAATAAGCTGCACAAACGAGGTATTGAGCAGAAAACTAATAAGGACCACGAACGAAGTATTGGATAACATTAAGGGCGCCCCCTGCATGGAAAACATAGCAGGCACTGCATGCCACACTTCGCTGTTTGATAATTCGAGGTGGCACAGTAGCGCTCTCTTGCTTCCAAACTTGGATTATAATGAAGGCGAGCCCAGCTACTCCCGCTGCTGTTAGTAGAGCGATTGGTGGGGCGGTGTTCCATTTATATACCGAACCACCCCATTGAAGGGCGAGAAGTAAGCAAACGACTCCTGGAACTAGAATACTAGTACCGAGGATATCTATCTGACCAAGCTTCTGCTGCCAGGTAGTTAATGTCTTCTTCGCACTAGTTAGCAGATGAAAGAGAATACCATCGTAAATAAAGCGGCTCCGCCAATTGGCAAATTGATATAAAAAGACCAACGCCACGTCATTTTCGTTGTAAACGCTCCACCTAATAAAGGTGCAACGACAGAAGCGACGCCATACATGCCACTATACGAGCTGACGAATATTGGTCTCCTTGCTAGCGGAAGACTGCTTGCCAGGATACTATGTACAAGTAAGTTCACGGCCGTTTGAAATGAAGGGAGCCTTGAGGCCTACTTACATGATGAACCCGGCATTTATACCGGCGCTGCCTAGCCCCGCGAAGGCACGGCCTATTATAAAGGTACTAGAGGTTAAAGCAGTAGCACAAATGAGAGAGCCAACCTCAAAGATGACAACTGAGCTAAGAAAGACGTATTTGATGGAATAAAATGAGAATAGTTTCCCAAATACAAGTTGGAAGGCCGCAAAGGTTATAAAGCTATGGTTAGTTAGTATATGCTCACCTATCATCTGGGAGAGAGTTGGTGGTTGTAACTTACTACGCAGATCCATACCACCCAATGTCATTTATGGAGTGGAAATCATCAGTAATTTTGGGAATTACAGTCGTGATAATAGTTTTATCCTAAATATGTTAGCCAAGTTCCCTCTGTAAAGCACTAGGTATCCTTACCAGGGCCACCAAGAAGACCGAAGCAGCCAGAGAGCCAACTATCACAACAAGCTTGATACCATGAGGATGGTTCTGCTCATCGGCATTCTGGAACATGGCATCTTGCTCCGCATTCGTCTCGTTCTGGTTATATTTGCCGTGTACTGTGTCATCATTTTGCTGTAGCTCTATGGCCGAGGCCTGCTTAGCCTGTTCTGAGCTCATTTTCCGTAAACCAGGCACTATGCAGGATAGTTGTAGGTATTCAATCTTGTGACCATCTATAGTGATGGCATATTTAAAATTTTAGATTGAGGAAGCTTAGTTGGAAGCCGTTAAAATAGTCCAAGACCAGACTATATTGATGGGTTCGGGCGGATATGCGCAGGAGAGATGGAATATAACAGGAAGTTAGTCATAGTCAAATATCCCAGAGGGTATAGAGTTCCGACAGTTAAACACCCTTTGGAATGAGATATCTGCATGTCGTTCTTTAGAGATTCCACGTAGAGAAGACATTAAAGGTTATGCTAGAAGCGTGTCTTAAAATAGGCGACTTAGATCCGCCTGCATGTTTAGAAAGGACAGGGTAAGGATAGAGGTAAAGGCCAATTAGCAAAGGCTATCCATGATATTTCTACAAGCAACTTCGCTGTCCAGCAGTTTCGAGGGTGTGCCTAGCTTTTCACAGACTATGGGCAGCTTATCGCTATACTAAAGGCATAGTATAAGCGGTTGAAGTGAGGATGGCTCTAGTTAATACGGAGGTAACTCGTTCAACTAAGGGCGGATTCCAGAGGTGAAACGATTACTAAGCCGGAGTAGGAAAATCTAACTCTCCGGGGAGCCTCATATTGCTCTGTTTATATCGATCGACATGTTTCAGGTGAGTTGGATAACTATGCATATCCTGGGGGCTTTTGCAGCGGTGTCACTTGTCCCGTAGAGCCTACGATGTGGCTGGAAATATTTATCTCCCCTTTTTAACTCATACAACCTTTCGATGGCATCCAGACTACGGAGCACAAGCAGAAGTGGACGCCTATAATGATTATCGGAAACATCCTCTTTGATCCTCTCTTTTCTACCAGGACTAGGCTCGGCCTGTGGGCTAAAAATGCCTAATGTTGGTTGGGCGCTGTCGCTGTTCCCAAGCTGGCCCACTAATAATGTGCGATTAGCCGCTCATTGCTTGCTCGGGATCCAGCCCCTTACATATGCGCTACAACAATGTCATTGTATCCCGGCCAGATGCAGTCTGGAGGCCCCCGGTTGGCTCCTGGCTAGTTCACCGCGTAGCCGGCTGGGCTATTCCGTGTCTTGCCTATGTCTCCGGCTGTGATATATAGCTTTGGCATGGTAATCAGGCAGGAGGCCTTTCTCCAACCGAAATCATGCCCTGTTTTGCCTTTGGTTTCTTGCAGAGATGACGGTTATATGCCCTACACCTAGCACCGATAATGCTGAAATACAGAAGGCCGCGATTGTCAGCTACGAATCTATCAGTAATGCCAAGTCGACATCGCTAGCAGAAGCTAAGAACATTGACGATATACTGGTCATTACCCAAGCCGCTCTGAGCTCTTTGATCGTAGAGACAACCCACGACTACTCGTCCAATATGGCGAAGCAGAGATCAGTTTTAACGCTTGACGAAATGGAAAAGAGGCTAGGGTATAAGGTTGCCGTCCTTGATAACCCCAATGAAAAAAGGGAACGATTTTATTCAGACCTCACCCCAGTTCCAGAGAGTGTTTACGAGCAGACCAGAAAGGAACTCGATGACTATCACAAACGGGAACAAATGCAGGATCATAGAGGTTTGCTAGAAACGAACGCCCTAGCAGCACATTTCGTTAAAGTACGCAAAATTATTCGCTGGACACTTGACAGTATCTAACTTATATGCAGAAGATTGAATATGGCGAGGATGTGGTACATATCCAACGTAGGAGCTATACTAGCTTGTACAGTTTTACTGTGGACATTCGATATGGTTCTGATTTTAGTTTACCCCTTGTGCTTACCGCAAATGACGTCCTGAAGTTACTGGTTGCTACACGGGTAGGTAAACATACTGAGGCCTTCTTGGGGGAGAATGTACTAACAACCGTGCAGCCGCAATATAACTGGCCGGAAAGTCAGGAAAGCCTATTATTTAAACTACCACAGGAACTCCGTGATGCAATTTATGAGCTCACTCTTCCAGACGGAAAGTGGGAAAAGAGTGATATCAATAACGAGTTCGATATCTCAACCTTTTTCACAGGATTAGGCGACCCCGACGGCTTTTACTTTCCATTAAACAAAGAGCTTGGTGTCCTAATGGTTAATAAACAAATACGCCGCGAGGTGTTGCCATTAGCCTTCCAGAATACATTATTTTACTTCGACGATATGGACGACTTTATTAGATTCGGTGTTTCAATCGGATCAATCGGACGCAGAAATATCACATCTCTTGAATTTTCCTGGGAAAGCAAAGCGGACTTGTGTCTAAGCCCGACGGTCTCAGATGAGGACAGTTTATTATGCCGGCTGCCCTCTATCCATGTGTCGAGGTGTATTAGCCTACTAAAACAGTTCAGAAAACTAAAACGACTACGGCTCTGGTTTGACAGCGAGGTATTAAGCAACATGTCTCTTGACGATTTCAAGATGGACCCTGGTATTGACAAACTTTGTTCCCTCCAAGGACTGAAACACGTTGATATATTGAGTTTTGGTGTTGATCCCACAGCATGCCCAATATCTGCGTGGCTCAAAGAAACTATGGAGCATTCTACAAGTATAGGCAGGCAGATATCATAGAGAGGTATATGGCTTCCAAGTGCTCTCTTGCTAATACCAATGATATATTTAAATAGTTTTAATCCTAAGATAATGTAACGAATGAGCAAAATACTAAAGTTGAAGCTAGAGTTGAAGATCAGCTTTCTCATTCCACATGGGCATATTGATAGTATCTACTAAAATAATATTTAATGTGATGATAGAAATGCAATGAGGATAGTCTCTTATAACTATAACTAGCACCGTAGATCGGCATCTAATACATGTCGAAAGTACAGCGCATCTCAGCTTCGGCATTGATGCGGGTCAGTTTATGCATAGGATTGAGTTAACTGAAAATTGAAAAGTGAGTCGACCTTGCAGGTTCGTTTAAGTACAGGAGCCAGGGTAATCCCGATTACTGACCATGAGAAAAGCAAAGAAACCATGCTTCTCTAGAGAGATTTCAGCTTCACCTTCTCGTATTCTCAGCTGGTTATCGGAGAATGGCAGGGTTGAACAATGGTTCAGGATGCCATCGAAAATCTATATAAATGGCGTCCTGGCACGCATGTCCTTATACCCCGTGGAATCTTCCCATCATCATCTTTCTCTCATCCCTTACTATTGACTCGATCTAGTGAAGATTCTTCCTCTTCCTTGAAATCAATATGAAGTTCTCAAGCGTACTTTATTATGCAGCCTCTCTCGCCCTGCTAGATCCGAGCTCTGCTGTAGCCCTCCCAGCGAACCAAGGGCCATCAGGTCAACAAGAGGTTAGGAATATTCCCCTATTCCTTTCAGCAGCAGTTTCGATATAAGACCTCACTAACATCAAAGCCACATAGATGCGTCTCTTTCCAAGCAAATGCTATCCCGACCCCTGCAAGAATATAAAATTCGACCCTGCACATGCTGACTCCGTATGCGGAGATGTACGACTCGGGCCTGTTGTCCTACCACGTCGATTCCCCGTGTCAAATGAGCTCCGGACATATGCCAGGTTCGGCGGCTTGTGTCCAGATGAGTTCATTTTGAAATGGACTGGCAACCTAGATCCCACGGTGTGGTTCAATTATCCAGACGCCAATGGGTTTACTATCGATACCAATGGCAATCCGATAATGGCCGAAACGAATCTGACCGTGGGCCGAAAACTGGACCGGTTTGGGAATCCAACTGGCAAGTTCCTGGCGCCGTTGGGAGCGCCGTACATCGAGAGATCATTGCCGCCGCCAAACCTCGCCCCAGGGCCATCTGGAAAATACCCAGACAACTATCATGTATACGAGGTGATGCAGCAGTTTAAGGGCAGCCTGGGCCCAGTGGCCAGCTGGTTCGGTCAACCTGGGTTTGGCTCGCAGATTCTCACATATATTAGCGTCGGCGAGTTGGTCAAGCAGGGGTTCTTGCGAGAGTTGGAGGAGAGTGAATTTGATGAAGCGGTTGAATATTCGTATGATCAGCCTCGCAACAGTTCTAGCCCGGCTTGAATTCGATCATAATGCATGCAATAGTTGATAATAATCATCTTTCTCTGAGATTTGTAGTACTGAATTCGCACCTAAGGTATAAACTTGAAGTACTCCTCATGTTTGCAGTCCGCTTGAATCCCCGCGTATAGATATTTACCCCACACTCGTAAACAGGATTAAGAAGAAATAAACATACCAAGGGACGGGATGTAGATTGAAGTGTTCGAGCGGGAAGTCTGAACTCGACGCCACACAGCCAACCGGATCTCGAGGGCCAGGATGAACTGAACCATGGCGATGTAGCATCCGCCTGCGGGGTAGATATCGCTGTATATAAACATCTATATGCGGGGGATGAGGATTGTATAGCAGGATTTACAAAAGTAGGTCAACCAACCGATAAGTTACGCAGAGAAAAGTTGTCGTCGTCATGGGTGTAAACGAGATTCGCACGGCGATGCGAGTCGACCGCAAGAAGCCAGCGGCGGAGCAACCGGGAATTCATGTATGTATACCGTCCATTGCCATGGTGATGGTACTTGTCTCTCCATCGAACCGGCTGTCAAGCTAATATGAAGTAACCATGGCAGAACCGGTGGCACCCTGACAGTTCGTCCTCCATCTACATCCTCCTATCAGTAAGCCACCTATAGATACTGATACATGCATAGTTCCCGCCTGTGGCAGCATCAAGAACGGCGAAACAGTAAAGATTGAATGCCTCGACTGGACCGGCGGCCAGATCAAGAACAGCGATTGCGCTGATGATGTTCGTGACGTCGACCTAACTCACGTCCACTACTTGAGTGGCCCATTCGACGTGGAAACTGCAGAGCCTGGAGACGTGCTGGTCGTTGAGATACAGGACGTCCAGCCATTCCAAGACGAGCCATGGGGGTTCACCGGAATTTTTGCGGCAGAGAATGGTGGAGGATTCTTGTCTGAATTCTACCCTGAGGCGTAAGAAGGTCCCCCTTTCAAGGCCTTACATGGATATCGCTGAAATTATAGAATAGAGCAAAAGCGATTTGGGACTTTGAAGGAATCTTTTGCTCGTCGAGACATATTCCTGGCGTCCGATTTGCAGGTCTAATCCATCCGGGGATTCTTGGATGTGCGCCATCCACTGAAGTGCTGGCCGAATGGAACAGGAGAGAAGGGGAGTTGATCGCGAAGAATGTAGGAGTAACAGTCGCCAAACCACCAGATGCAACCAACGCCCACGCTGGAGGTGCAACTAGTGAGCTGAAGGCTAAGATACAGATGGAGGGAGCTCGAACGGTTCCTGTATGATATCTCCTTGTTTAACAGCACATCCTCATATATGCATCCTGGCACTAACGTACGATATAGGGCCGGCCCGAGAATGGTGGAAACTGTGATATCAAAAACCTCAGCCGTGGTAGCAAGGTATACCTACCTGTGCACGTTAAGGGAGCCAAGTTCTCCGTGGGAGACCTTCACTTCTCCCAAGGAGATGGCGAGATCTCCTTCTGCGGCGCCATCGAAATGGCCGGAATAATCACGGTAAAGCTCAACGTGATAAAGAATGGCATGGCCCAAATGGCTATGAAGTCGCCTATCTTCCTACCAGGACCCGTGGAGCCTCAGTTTGGAGCAGGCCGATACCTGACCTTTGAAGGATTCAGTGTTGACCATAACGGGAAACAGCACCATCTGGATGCCACTGTTGCGTATCGGGAGACATGTAGGAGGGTGATTGAGTATCTGCGTCGGTTTGGGTATTCAGATGAACAGGTCTATCTTTTACTTAGCTGTGCGCCGGTTCAGGGACATATTGCTGGATTGGTGGATATCCCCAACGCATGTACGACTATGGGAGTGCCCTTGGACATTTTCGACTTTGATATTAGGCCGGAGGCCATTCCGAAGAAGAGAGACATGGGCAGCTGTGCGTTCACTAGCTCTCGCAAGGGTTAGTATTGAGAATACGTTGTGAAATAGTGGCTAGGATCAGGGGTTTAGTTCCAACTTCTGGAGAATTAGTTATTGTTCTATGCCAATAGTCAAAGATTCAGTGAGGTACTGCTGTCATTTATGATTGGAACATGGCCTTCAACACCACTGGGACACAGCGGCAAAGACCCTGAGAAAATAATAGACGGAATGCTGATGCTCGTTCCTAAGTACGAAAATAGAGAGCCGTCGTAAAATCAACGCCTCCAGCTCCGGCTCCGGTTCCGCTCCCATATTCTCCGTAAACTGGCCAGTGGGGAATGAGAAGTGAGAAGTGAGAACGTAATTAAATTACACGCGTTGTTCTTTTCTAAAAGTAAAAATCGTTAATTGGCTTACATGTTAACTGGATTCGTGTATTGTGCACTGCGTAGACTGTGTGCTCTGCAGAGTTGGGGGAGGTCAAGAGAAAAATTTCTTAGCAGCGGCTTTGGCCTTGCGTTCCTGCTCAGTGATACTCTTCTTCACGCGAGTGATTTCGGCAGTGATTCCGGCATCGTTGGGCGCAAGTTTAGCTGCTGCTTCCAGATCTTTGAGTGCATCATCCTCCTCTTTCAATCCAGCAAGGGCGATGGCTCGTCGATAGTGTGCTTTTGCTCTGTCTGCGTCCTTGGCGCCAGCTGTTTTGGCCTGGTCGAGAGCGTATCCTGCCCAGGTTTTACCGTCTGTAAAGCGCTTCAGTTTGTTGGCTAGGAGGGCGGAATTGGAGTGCAGGGCAAACCGGAGAGCTACCATCTGCGATTCGAGCTCTGGTGGGTCATTTTCGGCGGGGGTTGGGTATTCGTTGAGATAGCGCAGACCCTTTTGGTATTTCTCTAGACCTAGCTGCGCGTCACCAGCCTTGAAGGCCTTGTTTCCGAATTCCTTCAGTTCAGACGCGATCCTGAAATAGTCTGGTCCCGTAAGTTCCTCGTTGTTGTCTTCCGGGTAGTCTTCGTACTTGTCACCAGTCGGGTCGACAGATCGCTGTGTAGCAGCATCGTATTCTTCGCCCTTGATCTCGCCGCAGTCTACGACTTTGACCTCCGAGTGTGGCTTGTCACCTGGGCTGGTGGGTAGCGTTTCCACCTTGCGGATAATGCCTTTGCCATTGATCACCTCTCCGAAGACGACGTGTTTTCCGTCGAGATGTGGTGTTGGAACAGTGGTCACGAAGAACTGGCTCCCGTTAGTTCCAGGTCCAGAGTTGGCCATGGAGAGCAGGAATGGGCGGTCGTGTTTTAGGTCAAAGTTCTCATCGTCGAACTTCTCGCCATAGATCGACTCTCCGCCGGTGCCGTTGAACTCGGTAAAATCACCACCCTGGATCATGAACTGCTTAATTATTCGGTGGAAAATGGAGCCTATAGCAGTGTCGAGTCAGACTTTGGTCTTCAAAACTGACTTCTTCATAGCAAAGTCTATGCCTGTGAGATACGCACCCTTGTAGCTGAGTGGCTTTCCAGACTTGCCAACTCCCTTCTCGCCGGTGCAGAGGGCGCGGAAGTTCTCTGCGGTCTTGGGGACGACTACTCTACATCAGTCACATTAATGTACTCAAAACCAAATGAGCAGGAAGCTAACCATCGTTGAACTATCAAATTGCTCAGTTAGCCTAACACGGAAGACGAAGCTTGACTTGACGCTCCATGAAGCTTACCAGCTCAAAGACAACTCTGCCTTCTAGCCTTCCACCGATTTCAAAGTCGAAGAACACGCGCGGGCGGCTACCTATAGGGTGATATCTGTTAAGAATAGGCTCAAAACACTAATCTTATGCTCTCTCCGTACCTGAAGTTTCAGCCATGACGGATGCTTAGGATAGTGCAATTGCGGTTTGTACGCGGGTGACGTGAGATGGAGATAGCAAACAGTCTTATACGGACAGGAAGATCGGTCTGGGTGAGAGAAGGAGAAGAAGAAGAAGAAGAAGCGTCCTGTTGACGTTGAAGGAGAGGTTCAGGAACCTTCCATGCGCCGTTTGCTTGTCCCGCATTCAGAGACAAACAGTGCAAACATGCCCCGCCCCAGAGCCCTAAGCCCTAAGTCCTCTTTTGGACAGCAGGAAGCATAAATCAGTAAACATAAGCAGTAACATGGTTGATGATATACAAGTATGTCTATGCTAACAGCTAATCGCCGGGTAAGGAAGTGTATCTACTATCTGGAAACGGATAAGACTGACGCCGTTGGAATGCCCTTGTCTAGTTGTTGGCACTGGTACTTCCACTCTCCTCCTTCTTCGCTGGCTTCGTGTCGATCTCCAGAGTGACCTGAGTTCCAGCTTAGCACCACCGATATAGCTAGGGAGCGCGTATCCGAAGACAGAGAGATACATACCGGCCCATCGTTGACCAACCCTACTTCCATCATAGCTTGGAAGACCCCATCCTTGACCCGATCCTTAGCATACAAGTCCTGCACCTTGGAGTAGAAGTACTGATACAGTTCCCGCGCGGTCTTTGGGTCCGCAGCACCGTGTAAGTCCGGCTTATTGCCCTTTTTCAGCCTAGCAAGCAGTGTGAACTGTGACACTGTGGGAATATACATCGTATGTACATGGTCAGCCGATGTCAAGTGAGCGAGATCAGAGTTAATGCACTCCGCATACCGCACAGGACCTCCCCTTGGATGTCTTGCACACTCTGCTTCCACTGTGGGGTATACAAGTTAGCACTGCCATATGTGGCTGCAGGATGGTACAAGATGAAGGGTATGTACATTTGCACCAGTATCATCGGGCCACATTTTCAGCTTCAACAGCTTGGCCGCAAGGGTGTCTGCATCTTTCTGGGTATCATCTGGCCCGACGGCGGCAAACACCAGCACCCCACGGCCAATGGATGAAATCAGTTGCTTGTCGACTGTAACCGAGGCAGATGAGACCCTTTGTAAGATTGCTAGATCATGTTTTCCAGGGGTGGTTAGTCGGTGTACACAGCTGTGTCCCCAGGGCTGAACTCTAGGGGAGGGAGGACTTGTCGGATGTCACACCTTTCATTTTATTCCACGAGCGGAGATCCCACAGGTAGGCACACGTTTGGTTTATTCATGCACGGAGTGTTCGGTATGGTGTACTTGCGACTTCGGATGCATGAGCAACGATTAATGGACAGCTCCGTCTGGACCAGCAGATATTAAATCCAACTGTGTTTAGTCAGCTAAGCTACTTCTGTCTCTCCCCATCCTCGATGTACAGTTACATACTAAGTCTCACGGACGAGGCTCTTACAGCTACGGAGTACGGGGGCAGTCCGTTCTATGTGCATATCTGAAGTATTAAGACGACCCCCACTCTCCCCCCAAAAGGTCATTAACTGAGCAACTATGAAGTATCATAGCCTAAATGTATACATCCTGGAGGATCATGGAACAGCAACAACGCATAGGAATGTGCTTCAACAGACGAATTGCAAACTTCGTCGTAACACGACTTTCGGGGATGTCCTCTGTTGTAAATCGGACATGCACGACCGGATGATACGTCAACCCTGAAGTGCTAAATATGGACTGATGTGCCTCGGTAGATGGTGTGAAATCTGTCTGCAGCTGAGGCGTAGTTGTATTTAGAAGGTAATTGCCGACAGGACTTGTTTTATATCGCCGAGTGGACTGGGAGTTTCAGGCCGGCGGCTAACTGCCTTGCATCGAACCCCCCTCCTATCATAAGACGAAGACGTTCTCAAGGGTATCCCCGTCAAACTGCCGAGTTCCTAGTATAGCTCACGCACTGCCCATAACGGCACGGAGCAATTATTGCTGTACCCTGTAATACTCGCCAGTGGCAAGTGATAGTTGACAAGGAAGAGGAAGAAGAAGAAGAAGAGGAGGAAGAGAGAAAGAAGAGAGAGGAGGTTGGAAATATCCGAATTGAGGTGTCATCACATGATCCGGCCCGTTGTTCTTCCGATGGCTTCGGGTGCTTGGCATAAAATTCCTTGGCAACTTGACCTGGACGATGAAATGAAGCATGGAAGCAACGAGAGCTTCACAACTCACACCCTCATCACTTCGGCTCGCACACGTCTTGACGGCTGTTATTTACCCCGGACCGACAGCATTGCCCTAGCGCTCCGCCGTACCAACCAATCTCGCGCCTGCTCTTCGCCGCAGCTCGCCCTCTCGCCGTTAACGCAACTGCGCCCATTCGCTATTCACAGCTGAGCTTCGAACCGAGTGCTCCCGAGAGCCAGGTTATGAAGACATCATGACTTCCCGAAAAACGCAGCAGGAAATTGACAAGACCTTCAAGAAGGTTGGCGAAGGCATACAGTCCTTTGAAGGCATATATGACAAGATACGAACGTCTAGCAATGCCGCCCAACGGGACAAACTAGAGGACAACCTTAAACGAGAAATCAAGAAGCTCCAACGGTTTCGAGATCAGATCAAGACGTGGGCAGCTGGTAATGAAGTCAAGGACAAGAGCCCGCTGCTGGAACAACGGAGAGCCATAGAAACAGTGCGCGATATACCATATCCTTTCCCCCCCAGTTTGTCACATTAGGGAGGCGATACTGACATCAGACCCAGTGCATGGAACAATTCAAGGCTGTAGAGAAGGAGATGAAGACCAAGGCATACTCGAAAGAGGGGCTTTCGGCTGCAGCGCGCTTGGACCCGAAGGAGAAGGAGAAAGCGGACACCTGTGATTTCCTCTCCTCGACGGTCGATGTTTTGCAGCAGAAGATAGAGGCCATGGAAGCCGAGGAAGAGGCCCTGCAGGCATCAATGAAGAAAGGAAAAAAGGATATCGTCAAGTCGAACCGGTTAGCAGACATAGAAAGGTTATCGGAACGGCATAAGTGGCACGTTGGGAAACTGGAACTACTACTACGGTCTTTACAGAATGGCAATGTCGAAACGCACCAAGTACTCGATGCCCAAGAGGCGATAAAATACTACGCTGAGGATGGACACAATGCCGATTTTTGCGGCGAGGACGAGACTATCTACGACGACCTACCACTGGGAGACGAAGAGGCTCAATTCGGCATGAACAACGACAACGATCGAGGATCATCACAGGACACCCAATCGATACAAGACGACGACATGGATTCTCGGCCACCCAAGAGTAAATCGGAATCAGGTCCTGCAAGGCGGCCGTCAACACAGATGAAATCTCCCTTACCGGTCCTCGCCACCCTGCACCTCAACGGTCCTTCATCGTCGTCCGCAAGCGCAATGAAACCCGCACCTCCTCCCGCACGGTTACCTGGAGAAACGCTCAAATATGCCTCTGCTGCTGCCGCGGCTGCTGCGAGTGATAAAGCAGGTGTTGGAATTGCGCCACTCCCTCCACCGCCAGGTGCAAGCCCGGCTGTATCAACAACACAACTCGCCTCCAAAGCGTCGTCAACGGCATCGCCTTTAGTACAACCCGCGCAGCCAGTTCAAGTCCAAAGGCTGGTGTCCTCCGCGGGCAGCGTAGATGAGTCAGGCAGCCAATCGAAGTCCCCTACCCTAAGTCCGAGCGTAACGGCAGCCAGTCGACCTGGAACTATGCCTCCCACGCCCGCAATGTCAAAAATAGAAGCCTCTACGGCATCAACAACGACGGCAACGGCAGCAACGGCATCGAATAAAGACCGCACAACTACCAATGGCCAGACAAAGGGGAAGAGCGGGGAAGAGCCAGCTGCAGACGAATCAGTGTATCATCTACCTCCCGGTTTACAAGATTTAATCCACTCCTTCGAAGTGACGAAGTCACGATCGACGGCCCCCCAGTCAACTTCTGTACAACGACTACTGGTAGCCTCACATAGCACATGTCCAGAACCCGGAGATGCGGAGAAACCTCGCCATTACAAACGTCAAACACCCTACACAACGCCGATTTACTATCCCCAGGAAACATTACCCATCTTCGATGACCCACGGCTATACGAAACAGGGAGAATAGATACAGACACGCTGTTTTATCTCTTCTACTACCGTCAGTCCACGTATCAACAGTATCTGGCCGCCAAGGCGCTGAAGAACCAAAGCTGGCGCTTCCACAAGCTGTATCAGACCTGGTTCCAGCGGCACGAGGAGCCAAAGAATATTACTGAGGAATATGAGCAGGGCACGTATCGGTTTTTCGACTATGAGAGCACCTGGTAAGTTAATTATTCATCTTCTTCCGTGCGTACTGATACCGGCACCGGTGCCGGCACCACGTCACCACCAACACACTGGCTAATACCGTGAAATTGTCAATAGGATGAATCGACGAAAAGGAGATTTCAAATTTGTCTACAAGTATCTTGAAGATGATCTGTAAAACAAAGCGACCCATCAACTGAATACAATTGATTAATTAAAATCATAACCACCCCCGTCCCTGTCAAAGTACACCACCACCACTACCACCCCCTACCACTCGCACGTCTCCTTCTACCCCGTCTTCTCTGTTCGTTTTTCTTCTCTGCGCTTGACTCCTCTTCCCACCTTTTCGCTTTTCTCTCTTTTTAGCTTCTTGTTTCTATTCATTGGATGAAAGGGAAAGGGGAATGAGTGAAGTGAAATGATAGGCAATTCTTTACCTGGGACTGGAACCGGGCTGGGAGGGAGTTTTTTATTTCATCCTTTTTTTTACTTTCTCATTACTGCGGTGTCTGTTTCTTAATTTGTTTACCTCGATGCTAAATCTCCCATAATTTTTGGCGCAAACGGGCTGTCTTCTTTTTCTTTCTTCATGACAGGAACAAAGGACGCAACTTACTTTAAGGCAATATCACCTACATGGCCCCCCTGATTCTCTAGTTCTCTAGTTGTTTGGTCTCCGCTTCTTCTCGAATCCTTCTCCGTGGGGGTTCTAGCGTAGGCGTGGCCATCGGGGCTATGCAGATGCCGGGGTAAAGGGATGGGCCATCGGCCAAGCTGAGGCTATTAACATGGGTGTATCACGATGCTAACGTCGATGGCGACCTTCGAGTCTTTTCTAGTCTCCAGGAACGAATACACTGCCCTTGGCCTCTATAAATAACAGGGTTTCGAGGAATACCAAGGCCAGAGGCAGTGCCGGGCTAAGTATATAAATACGACCTTTCTTTTCTACATGCTACCGAATTGACCTTGCCAAAATAAAAATTAAAAAAAGCCGAATGATATACTTTTCCTTGGTCATCGTCTCATGATCACATCTCGGAGGAAAGGCGTGTGTTTTCGCATTGGTTGGATGGGCTTGCCTTACTGCGCTTCCCCTTGCTCTGGCGATTGGTCCAAGTCTCTCCACGATATTGTGCGTAGATGATAGGTACAGTCAAAAAACTGTGTTGGGCATCAAGAAAACAGGGCAGAAGAGGACGAAAATGGGAGTAAAAAGGACGAAGAAGAAGTACCCGACTGTTCCACGACGAAAATAGAGCTGAGAGAGGGTGTAGACAAGGTCGAAGGTTTTCTAACTTATAAGATCGATGATGCCGGCAGTCTCTCTTCCTGATGTTTCTCATCCAGGGTTTTCCCCTAATCTCATTTCTGCGTATGGTCAGCTCTATTGGACAGTTGCATGTTAGGCTTCGATGCCGCGTAATAAAACGAATTGAATCTATTTGGCAGCGGGCCTTCCACTGATCCCTCGCTGGGATGAGATGGATGCCTCGACGCCCATTTTGCTTTTGAACGCTACTGTTCGTGTCTCTCGTAGAGGCCTGACGTTGTTTCCTGTCTATGTGCTGTGTTGGATACCTGAGACTAGCATGTGAAGCCAGCGTTGCCTTCAGTGATGTTGTAATGGCGGGCGTCAGTAAGAAGCACGAAGGAACAGCTCTGTATCCTTGGTTATTTTCTCTTTTCTCGTTCTATCTGTTGATCTCGAGTGGTCCAAGGCCGAAGTCCGCCTCGCCCTACCCTGCCACGTCAGGCTGCGGCATTAACGATCTGGCAGTTTGCACAGCCGTGAGCAGATACTAGAGCAATGGCAAGACGGAAGGGATACGGAGAAGCAGACGGAGAAGCAAGAAATGATACGGAGAAGGAGAACAAGAAACGATACGGAGAAAGATGGAAAAGGGGTACGAGGGATGGCTTAGCTAAGCAAGACGGCAACCTCCGTGTTTCCACGACGAACCTCAAGATAGACAAGACAAGGACAAGACACGACAAGGAGAAGACACGCTACAATGGCTTGGTCGAGAGAGACAGACGAACACGACGGCGATGACGGTGACGGCCGCGGCGGTCAGGTTTGAAACGCATGCATGCCACGTACCTGTGAGGGCGACGGTCGTGGTCGTGGTCGTGGATGATACACAGCATCTGCCCGACGCCTGCATCTCACTCTGATTACTGAATCCCTGGTCGACAGTTCGACAGGTTGCACATTACACACCGAGGAACTCTATATCGCAATTAGCAGCAGCCCGTTATTAGGCCGGCCGACGAGCGCTCGCCGTGCTGTGACTGGCTAGCGGTTTTTGCCTTTTGACAGGCCCTCAGACTACGAGACCACGACCGCATCGCCGTCACCCGGTCTATCAGATTACGATGATGACGATGATGATGATAGGAATATTCCCTCATCTCAGGCTCCATCGCCGGCCCGCCCCATCGTCAGCTGCTTATATGGCCACTCTTCATGGCGAGAAGGGCGCCAGAACAGCCTCCCAAACGGCACGCGAATCCGTATCGGACTAATGGCCAAAAAGATGAGGCGATGGATGATGGGCTGGGAATCGAAATGGATGGGAGGGCTGAGCAGCCAGTGCTCGCACCCATCCATCAACCAACCCCCATCCCGTCCGCCTGGCCGCCCTCCTGTGGCCTCTCGTCTAAGTTAGCTTCACGCTGACATTCGAACCTGATCTTCGCTGCGATCTTGTCCTTATCACTGCATGCTCGTTTGTAAAACATTGGTATCTCTCCGCCTTGCCCGCTGTGGGACCCCCATCGATCACATCAGTCACCCACCCCCCTCCGGCTATTCTATTTTCTGCTCAGATATCTGGCAGCCCGGCGCCGATTGCCGGATCTTATCGCTGTCCTTGTATCGCCAATCCCATTCCTTTGTTTAAGAGACCGCTCTTATTACTTCATACTTCCATATTGCATGCTCATTGCGCATACTGCTGCTTATTGATCAGTATCAAGTCGGTATTCGCTTACGGTCAATACCTTGCTTGCTTCACTCTCGGCCTTTCCCCTCCTCCCTCCCCGACGTCATTCCCTCTCTCATACTCTTACAGAGAGGCTGTGTTCCCATCACCTCCTCCTCCACGTGCAAAGTGTGCTCTTTTTCAGAAGAACACTTCCATCCGCTCGTGTAATCGTGCCACCTGGGCCAACGAGTTATCTGCCCGACCAATCTGCTGGGTGTTTTCTAAGTGCATGGGGGCAGCATAACCGCTAGCTTCACTTCTCTGCCCTTCTGTTTCAACCGAATATCCCCCCTCGTCGCCTACCCCTCGAGTCAGCTCGTTAGTACGCCGAGGCTGTGAAACGTTTGATGGGCATCAATTATCTGTTCTGCATCTGCTTACTTGGACCTTCCTCCCTCCTCCCCCCGTCACGTGTAGCTGCAAAGGCTACCTTTTTGTGCTAGGGGAAGTTCGCATTCGCCTCCTTTTCTCACTGGTACTAGAGGGTATATAATTATCACCTGTGACCCGCCTGCTCCTCCATCTAATCTCCCATACCACTTCAAAAATATTGAACTATTCTTGAAAACCCCCCTTTACTCGCTCAAGCATCATTCTTGACGTCCCTCACCAGAGCATCATCACACCTTGTTGCCTCTTCTGAACATCTACTATTCACAATGTCCCGCCATTACTCCCAAGAGCAGGCTATCTACCAGTCTCCTGTCCGTGACGAGGAGACCTGGAGGGAGTTGAGCCCTTCTGATAACACCTACACTGCTTCACCACGCTCGCAAATGGGGTATCTCTCCCCCCTGGCTCCCCCTATGACCTTCTCGAACTCTACAGACAGCGACCGATCCAACTCCACAGTATACAGCTCGACATCGACACGTCTGAACACCATGACTTCATGTCACTCACCGAGAAGCCCTTATGAATACGACATCAACGAGCATGATTCTCGTCAGTCAACACAAGAGCAGGCCGACGGCTTTCCTACCTCACTCAACCAAGACTATCTCTTCGATAGCCAGTACATGGCTCGCGTTTCACCCAGCCCCAGATCATCCAATACAGAAAGGTACATTCCAACCCCCTGAATTTCACTGCTAAGCTCAATCCTAACTCGACGCTACCCATACAGGTCCAGTCAAAGGTTCATCTGCCTCTACGAAAACTGTGAAGGCTCCTTCAGCCGCGTAGCTGATTTAAGCCGACACCAAAAATCAATCCACTTCCCAACAAAGATGGATTGTCCAAAATCACGCTGCAACCGCAAGGGCTACTATGGCTTCACTCGTGAAGACCATCTGACCGAGCACCTGCGTCAGTATCATGGAGATAACCTAGCCAAGCGCACCTCTAGCAAATCAAAGCGCTCCGAGGCTAGGTGTTAAATGTTCAACATCCTGCCAACCAACAAATGCGTTCCCTTTTCATTGATGCAGAGAATTATCTTTTCATCTCGTTCCTTTCGATAATTCAGCATGCCTTCAACTTGCTATTTTAAGAAGCGTTTCCACAACTTCGGCTTCTCTTTTGAGCTGGTACTCATCTGTTGATGAACCGTTTTTTTTTTATTCGCTGTTGCCGTCGAATGTTCGAGTGGGACTTCCCGTCGCTCTCGAACATTGTACTCTATTCTCTCGTTTCGTTTCTTTTTCTTTCTTGTGTCACTACATCTACTCGGAACAGTGGTGTTGTACGGGCACGTTTTCTTTCCATTATCCTCGAAGCGCTAATTATGAAGATAATTGTCCATTATTTTCTTTATAGTTATCTGCTTTCTCTTTTTTTTTTCTTACCCTGTACATGGTTCTGCGATGCATTTTCTATCAATCTTGTTTACGAGCACCTTCTGTTCATTCTTCTTCCGTCACTTTCAGTTTATCCTTCATTCATACTTGTATAACTTGGCTGTAAATCATTGCATGGTTATTTCTTTCTTATCTTGTTCGAGAAATTAAATGCCGAGCCCGCCATCATCGCAGGCTCAAAGCTGTCATCCCATCTCGTCCAACTCCAGGTGGTGGCGTGTCTCTCGAAAATGTCTTTTCCTCTTGCACTTTGTCGCGCTTTCTTGGTTTTTTCTTACTACTCTCGGTTAGCATTCTTCGGGCTGGCTTGTGTATAACATGGTGTTCAAACGGATGGTTAGGCGGTGGGACGGACGGGCGGGCAGGACGGGCAGGCTATGGCGGGCAGGCGATGGGATGGGCGGTGCAAACCCCCACACAACAAAACACAACACAAAAACAACAGCTATCATGAAGTACAGGCTCATGAGTTTATTCAACGGAACATGTAGCATACGAGCTTTTATGCCTTGACTTGTCATTTCTCTATCTTGTTTGCTTGTTATTTTACTGTGAGATAGACCTAGGTGTTTCTAGCTTAGCCACCGTCTGAATAAGGCAGGTGGTAGATAACTACTATCGGTACACAGAATCAACTCAGTATCACATTACACCCAGTGCATCTTCCTGTCACTTCACTGTACATCGAGTGTCGTATCTATTGTTTGATATACGTTCAGTGTCGTGTCTATCCTTTAATATACTGTTATACTGTTATACATGAGGCGACATACTATGTTAATGTGGATCAGGACAAGGTTTGAGTGTAGCCTTTAAGCTTTAGACTTTGACTTCCGGGAAGAGCCCTGACCCGTTAATTCTCCTTCGCCCCTTGACGCATGGACAAAGTAGACGACGAGCTAATCAAAGAACAGGAGGAGGAGTAGCATCACCGTCATCCTTGAAGATCCACGATTTCCAAAAGAGCTTCCGTTCCTTCTCCTCTGCATTCGAATATATCTGCACACGCAATTGACGAGCCATTTCACACGCATGCTCAAAGTCATCCGGGTGCGTGCCGCCCTCCCGGTCGACTCCAAGTGAGTTCTGTATGTTTGAGAGAATCTCCGCACATTCCCTCCACTCTGAAGCGTCATGGAGTATAGCTTTCTTGTCGGCAGGGGGGAAGGAAACTGGGCAAGGATGAGGGATTATTTCACTCCAGATCTTTGCAAGTCCAACCAGGCCGGCCTTGAGGTTTATCAGATCCGCGTCCCAGGGATATCCTGCCTGAGAAATGAGGTACTGTATCATTCCAAGACCCGGCTGGCGGAGGGCCTGCATATGTAGAGCGTTTTCAACGCCAGTTGCGGCATAGTAGTATAGGTTGGCCTCTTCCAAACGGAATCTCATGTCGACTTTCAATTTATCCACTTCACTCATTGCATCGTAATTATCGAGACGCTTTGGTGGCTCCAAAGATTGTACTTGCGAGAGATCATGTTCACAGAATGCTGGATACCCCGCCTGCATGAAAAGAGGAAGAATAGCAGCATCCTGCCAATCGATTATGGCTTCTATCTTGTTCGTTCCGGGGGTAAGGAGGAGGTTCGTGTAGCTCAGGTCGGGGTGTCTTAGTATGGGAGTGGACAGCTCTGATCTGGACGGAACTAAAGATGGTGACATTTGTAGGTATTGGGATAGGAGTGATATATGTTCCTGCGGGTCAATATCTTCGTCGGTGGGGAGGAGGAAGGCCCGCCGAGGTCTGGATTTTCCGTGCGTCGACGTCCAGGCAAGCTCTCAACGTGCAGGAGCGGCAACGCAATCTGTAGGCGTGGTCCCTTGTATCCCGTTAGATTACCATGAATGTCCTCACATGTTAAGGTTAGGGGGGTAACATACAAGGTCCGCGATCGAGCTGCATGTCCGCCCTCTCGCCGTGCCAGAACTGACGTTTGCAAATAGGGCCAACGCAGAAGTCACCCCCCTCTGATGGAAAATCCACTCTTGATTCCGCAGGTATGTCGCGTCTATGGTACAAACTGCCATACGCCGGGAATTTGAATTTGAATATCTTCCCTTCGATTTTCGCTATTTGGGTCATCAGGTCGGCCGTCTGAGCAGTCGAGAAGGAAAGCCATCTCGACCCGAGACTTTCGCCGTGGAGCCGTTCCATTATGATGTATTCGGCACCCACGGGGTTGTCGGTCGTGGACGCATACGCAAGGATCCGAGGCACCGGTATGTGTAGGGAGTCGCGAAGGCATTGCATCGTTGCGGCTTCGCTAGCTGTTGTGTAGTGACGAGGGCCGGCGATTGGGGTTGGAATGCGTGCGATCACCTCAGTCTCATCATCCATGGTGAGAAGAAATATTTTATTAAACCCTCCTTCAGCTAATTTGATGATTTGAGAACATCGTGGTCGGCCTGCGGCTTCCGCTGCCACACGCTGCAACTCTGTAATGTTGAATTTCACATATTGCTCTTGCAGCCGGATATCTTCATTACAGCTAGGTATCGTAAGCAGAGGGGTCTGAGACACAGAAAAATGGACGACCAACTAACATCCATCGCCTTGAAGTATTGCGAAAGAAGGATTCTAGCTCTGGAGCCGAGGTGGTTCTGGTGCTTGTGGATAAACAGGTTGCCGATTGTTTTTTCAATAGGCGCAAACAGGGCAGGGTGAAAGTCCGAGAGGAATTTAGGCCGCAAGATGAAATGCGACGTAGCCTCATAGCTAGAAGGATACCGTCGTAGCCTCATACCTAGAAAGATAAACTGTACAGTGAGGAGGGACGCTCACTCATCTGGAGACGTTGAGGAAAAAGGTGACACACTCCTCATGCTTGAAAATATGTCGATACGTAATCGTTCCTTTTTCCTCTGGTGGGCGAGGGGGCCAGGCGTACGGAGTATAAGGGCAGATGATTTCTTTGCCTGCGGAGTTAGGCAGCCATCATACGACTCCAGGACGTTGTCGAGGTCTGCCAAAGTTCATCCCAGCTCCATAGAGCGAATTCAACAGAGCAGAGAGGTCCAACGGTTCGACGTGGTCTCGCTTCGCGCCTCATCTTCTCCATTTCCCCTCCAGCATTTTTGATATCTTCATAGTATCGACGGCTCGCTCCCGCCTAGCTTCGTATCCATACCCCTGACTCGCAGGGGAAGCTGATCACACCTATACTTCGTAGATCTAGATCGATTTCATGTGGTGGCCCTTCTCGGCCATCCCGATCTCAGTCTATCTCAGCGGGCGAGACGGGGAGCTTGTCGTTGTGTGGTTGGGCACGAATTCGATATGCTCGGCTCGGGCCCAGGGCAGCTGGGCTGGCTGTCGAAAGGCACACCATTATTGACCCCCGAGTTAGAGAGCAGCCATACAGAGTACAGCTCCGTACCTGGGTGGTTCCGTAGAGTCCCGATGTAGCATTTTTCACCTAGTGGCGAGGTATCTGGATGCCCCTTTGGGCGGAAGACGGTCGTTTTGGTTGATACCCTCGAGCCGTCGGTATCTTGAGCTCGGCGCAAATTGCGGAAGCTGATCGCAGCAGGGGATTGTATGTACATATGTGTATACCTCGAGTGGCTTATCAACCTGTATACTATCACTCGTCTTGACGCCTTTTGCGTCTTTCCAGGTTCCGGTTTAATGTCGTTGCCGTTCTATACTCTGTAGTGACGCGGCCCTGACGGCGATCGGCTTGGAGGCTAACGGTGGACCTGGGGAGCATCGTGGCCGTTTCGTATATGCAGTGTACGTTGATGACTTGGGTTATACGGAGTACCGAATTTTGCTGTGTTCATGCAAAGATAAACTCTGTACTAAAACATTACTTTACCTTCCCCTTTCCGTTATAGCATAAGATAGATAGACTAGGACGCAGGTAAGTAGTTATAGAGAGGCAGAGAGATAGAGACAGAGATAGGGAGTAGATACAGCGAGGTAGGAGTCCTATTTGGTAATGAAAGGACAAAGGAACAAGGTAATTGTAGGATTACACATATAAAACAACCCCAAATACAGGAGAATAAGAGTGACGGGTTACTCTCTCCGAGCTAGGCTAGGGAATATGAAAAATATGCCGATAGGAAGCATTTGGCGAGCCCAAGCCGTCACACGCTGGCATGCATCGTCTACATGCATATGCATATAAGATGAATAAAGTAATAGTGGCTGCAACTGCACCTTTTATTTGCTAATCAATATTCGAGCATGGCCAAGTTACATAACAGGGTCTGGGTGGCTGAAATGCCAATCAAACGGATCATGTACGGTGATGAACGGTGATGTGACTCTCATCTATCACCGTTTACAGGGTGTATACCAGCAAGCAGTACGAATGCGTAATATCAGAGCTGGAGAATGAACTCCGTAAAGGTAGAAATGCGGCAGTTTATACGGCAATTACAGCTGATGCTAGAGAGATGCCCTTCTACAGAGTATCTATACAGAATGTCCACGGACGCCCGAGCAAGGGCTTAAAGTTTAAAGTCGCTCAAATCAAATGCTAGGCTGGAATAGGCCGCCTGACCTCTCCATTCAGTTCTAGTTTACTGTTAAGTTGATGAAAAGTTGTATATATAGTCCTCCGGCTCGCCATGACCCTCCTCATCAGTAGTCCTCTCTTCCGCCGTGAGCGTCTCCTTGACCTTGATAACTCGAGTCTGTTAAAGACAATACCTTGGTCACCTTGACCCTTCTCGTTGACACTTCCTCGTTGTCCGCCTCTCGTTGTCCGCCTTTCGTTGGCCACCTCTCATTGTCTGCCTCTCGTTGACCACTTCTCGTTGACCACTTCTCGTTGACCACTTCTCGTTGACCACTTCTCGTTGACCACTTCTCGTTGACCACTTCTCGTTGACCACTTCTCGTTGACCACTTCTCGTTAACCTCGTCGACTCGACTCGTTGACTCCTTGCACCTTCTGGTCATAGCTGCCTCAAGGAACCACTTGTACATCATCTGTACCAACTGTACCATCTGTACCATCCATCTGTACCATCTTGTACCATTACAACACCCAGACACAACTTCTAGCCATGTCGTCTGTAAAGCCCTCGTACATGGACCTCATCCGACAAAATGGTATGACACCCAGCATGCCCTGCGTTCTTCTCTTTCCCTTCCCTTCCCTTCGTCACCACACATAGACACGCGACTTACTCTCCTTGACTGTAGGCTCCTTCACACCAGGCTCGTCCTCAAACATCAAACAGGACGCCAGGACCTCCCTTTCCATGCAGGCACAGGCCGGCAGCCTTCCCGCCAACGACAACCACAAGCAAAAGGGCCAAAAGGCATCCAGGGCCAGCGCTCCTCCCACCGGCAACATGGCTTACGACCTCCAGGGCATCGGCAGCTGGGCGGATAAGGGCTGACCCCGTCTTGCCTCTTTATTGTTTTTTTTTTTTTGTTTATACCCACTGAGCGTTATTAGCATCTTCACGGAGTTAGGTAAATTCGAAAACACATGACTGGATCCAAGGAAGGAACAGAAACAAAAAAAAACATACATCATAACACTGGCTTATCAGCCAGGACTTCGCCCATATCCAGGAACTGGCTGAAGATCTCACCGCCTGCCCGGCCCTTTCCATCTAAGCTCACCCCTTCGCCGCATAGCAGCTTCGTCTTCTCTACCGCATAGGATCCCCCGTTACCCCAGCTGCCCTTGTACCCGCCGATCGTACGGTCAGACGCCAGCACACGATGACAGGGCACCTCTGGAGCAAACGGATTGGTCTTCATGGCGTTACCCACCGCCCGGGCAGACGAGGAGAGATGGGCCGACAGGACGGCGTAGGTCGTCCACTGGCCCTTGGGCACGGAGAGCAGGGTCCGGTATACACGTCGCCTGTAAGGGGTGAGTGACGGGTGGGATGAGATGCGGTCCAGCTGTTGACGCAGAAACTCGGGGTCCTCGGATGTCAGGGCAGAGGTGAGTGAGGACGCAGGCGGCTGCTTGGATATCTTTGCAGCCGACGAGAGGGTGGCTTGTTTCTTGCCGGCTGTTGGTATTGACGACGAAGCAGGCTTCCGCTTTGCCCGAGCAGAGACTTTGGTCACCGTTGCAGTTCTGGCCATTGCTGTGGTCTCTGCAAGTACAACACAATGATGTTCCTGGGGTCAAGTACCGGGTATCCTGAGAGAAGTCTCCAGACGAGCGAGACACTGGTCCTTTATCCTTTATATCTTCCCATCCCCTTCTCTTCGCGTCGTCGCGTCTTTTTGTCACAGTTGTGGCCAATCACGACGCGTGGTCACGTGCCAGCCACTGACTAAGGCTTAATCGGCATATTGCTTGTTGCCCACTTTTTGATATGAGGAGGATGCACACTTCAGACACACCATCGGGGGACTTTTATATGGATGAGACCGTTGTTCGGGTGCTCATGGCTTGAGATGGTTGTCATTTCATACATCAGGTGCATGGTGAGATCACTATGCGGCTTTGGCTGATCATCATGGGAATGATGACAAGACTTGACATGAACCTCAAATACCTGTCTCGCTTCCACTTCTTAAACATCCGATAATCGTGGTTCAAGGCATTTGTGGTTCATGTCAACTGTGGTTCATTTGTTATTTGTGGTTCATGTTAATTGCGGTGGTATCATTCAAGATGACACAAAAACTTTGAAATTCACCGGTGGATGATCGTTGGTGATCCTGGGAGGTGGACTTGCTAACAAAGTGTATAGCCTACTTGATAAACTGACTAGGGACGGGAATACCATTGCCATTATTCTAGTTTGGCGACAGAGACGGCCGAGGCTAGTTCATATTCACGCTCAACATCTCTGGAGTCTTTGCCTACCGTTCAACGATGACGACACTACCTTTCCGATAGCGCTTCTCAATCAACTCCCTTCTTCTTCTCTTTGCCTGTTTACCTGCGTCTGGCTCCAGACTATGCTGTTGTGGGTTGGCATCGCGGAGTGACCATCTGTATAAGCTATCTGCGAACGAGAGCTAGATGCCCGACTATCTTCGAATCGCTGGTTGTGACGCCATCAATAGTTACTGGATAAGGCTGAAGAATGTCTTCTACATGGTATGTTTAATCTACTCCGTATGCACTGTAGACTCCCTGCTAACTGGAAGTTAGTAACTTGGTCTGCGTCTTCACTTGCCGCATCGCCAGAGACGCAGCCAGGTCCCCAGTGGAGGATACATAATAGCGAGATATCTACACAAGAGGAATTCATCTATATACTATTATAAATCTATACTATTCTAAATCTATACTATTCTATATCTATACTATTCTATATCTATATTCTAAATCTATAACATTCCAAAGAGTAGGCTTACTAAGCTGGCCGAAAGAGGCCGCCGGAGAGCGCGCGCCGGGGCCGAGACTTTGCCCGTTCGGGAAGCCAGATGGTTTCAACGGAAAAAGAACTTCAACTTCATCCTTCGTCCTGCTGCCAATTGCTGCTGACATCGTGCTTTTCTCATCTCCCCAAGGGCCAGCGAGCTTCCAATTGACTGCTGCTTTTCCTTTCGTTCTATTCTCCGCCAGACCTCCTGTTCTCCCATCATGTTCCGTACGGTCCTGCCTCGCCGTGCCTGCCAGACGGCCTGGGCTCCGTCCCAACGAACCGCCACAACTGCTTTCCCGGCCTTCGGGGCCTACTGTCTCCCCAGATCGAGGAGAGGATACGCTACAGAGTCTGGTAAATATCCCGTCAGCCGCCAGCTCCGGGCGTGAAATCTGTGTCGAGTGCCTAGGCTAATCCGTGGGTTGTTATTGTCACCGGGTAGAGGAGCATGATTTGGTCATAATAGGCGGCGGGGTGGCTGGCTACGTTGCCGCCATCAAAGCCGGCCAGGAAGGATTGAAGGTATGCCCTATCTCGCTCCTTGTCGACGGGCGCATTCGTTACAATGGCTGGGCGCTAACACCTGGGGCCA
The DNA here is from genome assembly GCF_011692745.1 of Arthroderma uncinatum. Taxonomy (NCBI): domain Eukaryota; kingdom Fungi; phylum Ascomycota; class Eurotiomycetes; order Onygenales; family Arthrodermataceae; genus Arthroderma; species Arthroderma uncinatum. The sequence goes on from NW_022983867.1 coordinate 1,754,766, forward strand.
GACTGTCTGTATCGAGAAGCGTGGCACATTGGGCGGAACCTGCCTCAACGTCGGCTGTATCCCATCGAAATCTCTCCTCAACAACTCCCATCTATACCACACCGTCCTCCACGACACAAAAAAGCGCGGTATCGAAGTTGGCGATGTCAAGCTTAACCTCGAGCAGATGATGAAGGCCAAGGAGTCCTCCGTCGACGGACTGACCAAGGGAATCGAGTTCCTCCTGAAGAAGAACAAGGTCGACTACCTCAAGGGTTCCGGATCTTTCATTGACCAGAACTCCGTCAAGGTCGACCTCCTAGACGGTGGTGAGCGTATCGTAAAGGGAAAGAATATCATCATTGCTACCGGAAGTGAAGCCACTCCATTCCCCGGATTGAACATCGATGAGCAGAAGATCATCACCAGCACCGGTGCTCTCTCGTTGAAGGAGGTCCCAAAGAAGATGATCGTTATTGGTGGTGGAATCATCGGTTTGGAAATGGTAAACACCTACACACTACCTTTGCGCGCGGAGATATTTTTATGAACATCACTAATATCCTATTCTAGGCCTCTGTCTGGTCTAGACTTGGCTCTGAAGTCACCGTCGTCGAGTTCCTCGGCCAAATCGGTGGCCCCGGTATGGATGCTGAGATCGCCAAGCAGGCTCAGAAGCTCCTCACCAAGCAAGGCATTAAATTCCTTACCGGCACCAAGGTCGTCAGCGGTGATGACTCCGGTAGCACCGTCTCCCTGAACGTCGAAGCCGCCAAGGGTGGAAAGGAAAAAACCCTCGACGCTGACGTTGTCCTCGTCGCCATCGGTCGACGACCATACACCGCCGGCCTCGGACTCGAGAAGATCGGAATCGACATCGACGACAAGGGCAGACTCGTCATCGACCAGGAATACAGGACCAAGTCTGACCACATCCGCGTCATCGGTGACTGCACTTTCGGCCCCATGCTTGCCCACAAGGCTGAGGAGGAGGCCGTTGCCGCCGTCGAATACATCACCAAGGGCCACGGACACGTCAACTACGCCGCCATCCCAAGCGTCATGTACACCTACCCAGAAGTTGCCTGGGTTGGCCAGAACGAAGCCGAGGTCAAGGCCTCCGGTGTCGAGTACCGCGTTGGATCTTTCCCATTCAGCGCCAACTCTCGTGCCAAGACCAACCTCGACAGTGAAGGTCAGGTTAAATTCATCGCCGATGCAAAGACTGACCGCATCCTCGGTGTCCACATCATTGGACCCAATGCCGGTGAGATGATTGCTGAGGCCACCCTCGCCATTGAGTACGGTGCTAGCTCAGAGGATGTTGCGCGAACCTGTCACGCCCATCCTACTCTCGCTGAGGCCTTCAAAGAAGCTGCCATGGCCACTTACTCCAAGGCCATCCACTTCTAAACAGCTCGCCAAAAATATAACCCCGGAAAAAAAACGCTCTTTACACTTCTATTGATCGCTTGATGTTTCATTTTCGTGTCTTTATGAGCCTACCCCCATAAACTTTGTGTCTTTTGCCATAATCAAAGTACCATCATCGTTCCCCGTTCCCTTATCACCCCGTTTTCTGTCTTCATTAGCCCGCTACCTTTACTCACCCCTCACCTCCCGGCTTGACCTGATGCTACTGTCTATATATCCTCCTCCTGACAGACGACACTGTACTCTTTTTTTTTGGCCATTCTGTAACCATAAACTGGACATGAAGTTAATTTAGAATAAAGCTATTTCATAATTATTACCTTGGTTCACTCGGCCGGGAGGCCTAACCACAGAAGCTCAAACAGGATAAAACGATATTATCATTCTATGAATACGCGGGTCGACGCCAGCGCGGGCCACAGGATACAAATTATCAGTCTGGAAAAGAACGAACTATGAATCATACAGCGTCTATCAAATGGCTTGGTAGGCGTTGAAAACATGAGACGAGGCGAAGATTAATCTTTCAGGCCAACCCACGCAATGCGGAAAGATGACTTGAACGCTATAGCAGCTTCCATCCCCTCACTGGAGCAATCTAGGACCAAAAGAAGGCCTCGCAAATGTACCCGGTAACTGTCCAGCAGACATTCCGACGCCCTGGCCTATCATTTGCGGCCCTCTCAGCATATGAAGTGCCTCTGCCTGGTGGGCACGAGATGTATAGCAACATTCACATTCACATTGAGGGCCAGCTGTCGTCTGCATGACGGAAGAAGGTAAAATCATACCACCGCGTGCTGGTGCAGCGGCTATTGCTTGTCGCCCTAGCGTCATCATAGCCCCTCCCATTCCTCCTGGTCCAGCTGCGATCTGAGGTTGAACTGACTGTTGTCCTTCAATCTGTAACATGTTATCCCACAGTGCTTGATAAGAGTTGGAGCCAGAGCTACCGGGTTGTTGGCAGATTACGAGGTGGTGATGATGGACTTCTTGACGGCTCGAGTCTGCACATCTACTGTGCCCTATTCGTCGGCTACGACAGCAGTCCTTGTGGCGACAGCGTCTGCTCCCATGGTGGTTGTCACTGACTCGGTAGCTGGTTTCGTCCGAATCGGACACATAGGTATATTCGTCTTCGCTTCTATTCATCAGTTAGCTTCTTGACCACTGGCTGGATGAGAAAGTGCATGGGTAAATAGTTTGACAGATTTACCTAATTCCCCTATTCCTAGAGCGTCGGAATCGGCGTTCACAAATTCTCTGTCTTCGTTGTGGCAAAGGCATGCCATATTCTCCATCGGATTCATCATAGTAGCCGTAGTAGCCATGCGGAATCATTCGGGAAATCCCGTCCAATCCATTAGGATAATAGTCATCTAGGTCGTCAACGTAATATTGTGGCATCGTGCTATATTGCAGCTGGGTTTGCTATAGAATTGTCCCGTTCGTCGATAGAAAATGGCCACTAGATATTGAAGAAATGGGGTTGGAGATGGAAAGCTCAAGACTTATAAGGAGGAGGAAAGGTAAACAGGGCTTTGTATATGCATACAGAGCAAGCATGTGAGACTCTGGCCATTCGTTATATGTTGGTTCACTATCTAGGCGATGCGGCATCAGCTTACAAGAAGGCAAATGCAGCCACCCGCTCTACAGATAGTTTGCTTTCAGACCTAAGGGATCAGTCAGCTTGAGCATGAAGGTTGCAAGAGACGAAAAATGTAAGGGCTAGATTTAGGCGAGTCCTCGTGATAGGCTCGGATATGGGGAAATACTGCGATAAATAGTAAGTAATGGACATACATATTCGTACGTATTCTGAGACCAGGGCAAACTTTTGCCCTGTGCGACCCCCAAACATACGCCTTGGGCTAAAGTCCTAGATGCAGCCATACTCTCATGCCGAATGCCAGCCACATGGCCTAGTTCTAGGTAGGACAACGTTAATAAACAATAGATCAATGAATTATGCTATGTTTGGCCAAAGCTACGTAGACTTTCATATGGTTCCCCGTAGCGGAGCCAGCGAATCGATCGACAGGTTGCTGCCGTTTATTCACTCTTAAATATATGTCCTGACGAAGTTGTCATACTGGAGAAGTAAGTCATTGTTGGAGCATATGGCTTAATCCAATTCTCCAAGACAGCCGTCAACATTTCGCAGACGCCTTCGATGGCGTCCCTGCGTGAATCGCCCCAACTCTCAATATAAACTATCCCAAACATGTTAGTCAACGTGGCATATGTTATAGCGTACTGGCTTGCGGGAATTGACTGACTCTTGACTTTTGGTTCTGTGCCCGAGCCTCGAATCGTAAATCGAACGCCTCGATGTGACCATATAGTGAGCATCTGACTAGTGGGGTCCACCGGCAGCACTGGATTTTTGTCCACTGTATCTGTATCATATCCTTTGGTCATATCTCTCCATCTATTGATCGGGAACGACCCGATCGTACCTTTAGCGTCGAGGGTATTCGCGCGTATGTTATCGAAAAGCGTTGCTGTTGTTTTGGTATCTGGCGAGACAAAGTAGGTATTTAGATTCTCATGATACCCGTATGTTTCATAGAGCTGTTCGAGTTTCCCAAATGGAGTAAGGCTCTGCTCTCTCCATTTTGCCTCAGCTGCCAAGAATACCATGGCAGCTGTGAGTCCGTCCTTATCATAGCAAACTTTGGTAAACATATACCCTAGAGCCTCCTCAAATGCAAATGGTACCTCGTATCCTTGGCTCTCTAGCTGCCGCGCGACATTGCCCATCCACTTAAAGCCTGTCAAGGTCTCTTCGAAGTGGAAGCCTTTCTTTTCCGCCATTTTTGATAACATGTTAGAGGAGACTGCAGAGTTGAGCATGGCCATAGGCTTTCCGGTATTTTCTTTATTCATTGAGTCCAAAAGGTGCGATGCTAGAAGAACCCCTAATTGATCTCCCGTGAATCTAAACCAAGAGCCACTTCAAACCTGTCAGCCGGGGCGCTTTGCTAAAGTGAGCGTGATAAACATACTTGACTTTTTCAGCAGCGGCAAACCGATCCGCGTCAGGGTCATTGGCTATAATAAGCGTTACCCCGGACTTATCTGCAGTTTTCATGGCAAGATCTAAAGCACCGTTTTCTTCTGGATTTGGGAATTTGACGGTTGAAAAGTCAGGGTCTGGCTGCTCTTGTTCAGGGACAGTTATAATCCCTTTAATCTTCAATGAATCACAAAGCTTAGACATGGTAGCATTCCCAACTCCGTGCATTGGCGTATACACAAACTGGCTGGGCTGGCGCCAAGTATCCACGGTAGAGGCCTATAGTAGTCAGTATATGCATAGATCGTATAGGATGGTGAGGTAGCGCAGTGACTAACAGCAAATCGAGTTACGGCATCACAATAAAGGGCCGAAACTTCCATATATAAATTTGGGTCTCGAGTTTGAGGCCCATCGATCCCACGCCAGGCATTGGGCCACGGAACCAAGTTAAGCTTGATTGATTCTGCTATTTGGCTGTCAACTGGGGAATTGATTTGGGCCCCATTCGAGAAGTATCTTTGGTCAAAGGTTAGTATATTTCTATATTCTTTTGATACTGGGTAGTGTCTAACACTTTATATCCTATTTATCATGTTAGCCACAACAGTGAACATGGTCAGGGGCTAAGCATGCGAAATTACCATTATCTTGTGCCGGGTTCTATCAGACAAAGTTAGCAAATCACCGAATCCGATGCCACCAGAAGTCAATACATACATGGCTCGCCGTGACCATGACTCCTGCGTTTGCCTTCTTCAATAAGACGGTGAAGGGCACAAACGGAGTTGGATTTTCGTTGTCGTACCACCATACATGTATGCCCTCAGCTTCAAAGGCATTGGCGGCCAAGTAGGCAAATTTCTTCGAGTTATGTCTAGCATCACGCCCGATCACAACTGATGGCGCCTCCGTGCCTTGGTGTGTTTCCTTGACGAATTTGGCTAATCCTTGGGACGCCTGGATGACAGTAAGTGAATTCATGCATGAGAACCCAGCCTGCATCCGCCCGCGTAGACCAGCGGTGCCAAATTGAATGCCTATAGATGGTAGTTAGGACTACAGTATTTGTCAATTGGATAGACAGCCTTCACGTACGTTCCCGCAGACGCTTCTCAAGAGCGGGCTCATCGTTGTCAGCGCGGAGCTGCTCAATCTCCTTGCGAGTAGAAGGATCCTGATCCCATTCCAGCCATCGCTGGACGAGGGTATCGAGTGGTTCCTATATCGAGTTAACAGCCAACCAGTACAAGATGCGCCATGATGACGATGCATCCCGACATGTGGGGGTAGTTCTGCGACTCAGGAGAGCAACCTACCATGGTCAATCTATGAGGGCCAATTATGTTTCGGCCAACGCTATATCAGTCGTTATTATTATGCTGTACCTCCGTACTATGTACTATGTAGGTAGCGAAAATGCGTGGGAAGGCCAAAGGTCGAAGTAGAGTAGAAAGTGGCCGTGGCTTGGCGTCCGTGTATCAAAATCGTGGTTGGATTCACGAACAAACTAACTTGTTCCGCAACTCCACGACTCTCTCGCTTTCTGCGTCCTTTGCCAGCCCCGCACCACGCTCGCTCGTTTGTGGCGTGTTGTGTCGGTATACCTTGAGCTTCTCGATTTTAGAACATGTCCCGGGCTGTCCGGTACGATTCGTGAACCCTGGTCCTTCGCTATACTTCGTTGTTTACGATCGAGATACACCCGAGCTTCCGGCTGACGAAGCTGTTTATGACATGGCACCTTCAGGCAAGGACTCGATCCTGACGAGATATGAGATAGGGAAGCAAATTGCAGATGGGAGGCATATAATTATCTTCGAAGGAAAAGTGCTCAAAGTGGATGCCTGGTTGAAATTCCATCCAGGGGGTGATAAAGCTATCAAGCACATGGTTGGAAGGGATGCCACAGATGAGATAAATGCGTACGATCAGAACACTCCTACTTATTTTAATTCTATGCGCGGACATATTTTCGAAGATGATAATGGCTAATTCACGGCTATAGACTACACTCTGCCGCAGCACGACAGCGGATGAAGGCGTTTCAAATCGGAAGAATTGAGAGCCCGTGGATCAATTTCGTCCCTCCAATCCAGGGAGGGGACTTTGGAAAATACAATACAACGGAAGTCCCATCCATTGAATCTGACGATAGCTCGTCCGGCCCTGAACAGTCGATCCCCCCTTCACCGCTCTTCGAGGCAGTCGATAAGGAAACGTCTGGACTCAGGCGACGGGGTTCTGCTTCCACGTCCATCTCCTCGGTTGAATCCTCCTCCCCGAAAAAGACGGATGCACAATCGAGGCCATACTTTCTTGATGCTAGGACTCAGCAGGAAATCGACTTCGACACCGCCAAGTACCCGCCAATAAATGCTGTCGAACAAGAGCGCATTGTACAGAAATACCGACAGCTCTACGATCGGTTACGCGATGAAGGACTGTTTAACTGCAACTATCTAGCGTACATGGTAGAATTGGCCCGCTATGTGCTACTTTCTGGACTATTTGTGTATTTCCTGCGACACGGCTGGTATGCCACGTCTGGTCTCTTCCTTGGACTCATGTGGCACCAGCTTGTTTTCACGGCTCATGATGCCGGCCACATGGGGATCACTCACGGCTTCCACACTGATACAGTAATCGGAATCATCGTTGCGGATTTCATCGGTGGACTCAGCATTGGCTGGTGGAAGAGGAACCACAACGTGCACCACATCGTCACCAACTCGCCGGAACACGATCCAGATATCGAACATATGCCCATATTTGCTATCTCGCATAGATTCCTCGACAGCCTTCGAAGCACGTACTATGATCGCATCATGGAATACGACTTCGCGGCGAAATTCCTCATTCGTTACCAGCATCTGCTCTATTATCCAATCCTTTGCTTCGGGCGATTTAATTTATATCGACTCAGCTGGGAATACCTGATTCTTGGCCAGGGACCTCGAAAGGGTCCCGCCTGGTGGCATCGTTGGCTTGAGATTGCAGGACAGGTCTTTTTCTGGACTTGGTTTGGCTATGGGGTGGTATACCTGAGTATTCCTGACTGGAAGAGCCGACTTATATTCGTCATGGTCAGTCATATGGTCACCGCACCCTTACATGTGCAAATCACACTATCCCATTTTGCCATGTCAACTTCTGATATGGGCGTGCATGAATCATTCCCGCAAAAGATGCTTCGAACAACTATGGACGTTGATTGTCCGCAATGGCTGGACTTCATTCACGGAGGCCTTCAGTTTCAGGCCGTTCACCATCTTTACCCACGGCTACCTAGACATAACCTCCGTCGGGCGCAAAAATTGGTTCTAGAATTCTGCGAAGAAACCAAGATCCCGTACGCAATATTTACTTTCCTTGACGGCAATAAGGAAGTCATTGGGCGTTTGGGTGATGTTGCTAAACAGGCTCGAATGTTGGCTGAGTGCCAGAAGTCAATTGCTGAAAAGGGGGTATTTTCAGATCACCATCATTGATGGTGGGACCCCTAATGCACATTTATTTCGTTTGATTCTTTTCCAGCGGTGTGGGGGTTGCAATATATACCTTTTAATATTGATATTACCTGTCTTTTGTTAGAGTTCGGTCATGAATGCTGTTAATGGTATGAGGCTCGTCTTAAACGAATTCCTTATGCATTCAAATAATATTACGATTATACGTCTATTTTGATGCTGCCGTAACGTCGTCTATTCATCACCCTATCCAGCTCCTCATAGTCCAAGTCATTGCCTTGATGCTGTAAACCGGCATACATCAAACATTATGCACCTTTGTTAAGGGTATGATATCACAAGCCGCCCCTCGCCATTTTCTTCGCCCGTTGGTTACGCCTGTTGTGGTTCGCCCTTGAGCCCTTATTTGCATCTTTCCTTCGTTTGTCAATGGCTGACTCTGGGGCTCCAGACCCAGCTCCAGATCCACCACGACCTCTACCACCTCCCCTACCACCACGACCATGGCCACGGCCTCGAGCTCCATCATAGCCGCTAGATTCTGCCCCCGAACCATCATCGTCGAGTGGCCTTCTATATGCCGTAGACTGAAGCTCAGGCTGTTGACTTGGGCGAAGGCCAGACAAGGCTATATTTCGTTCTAACCCGGTTATCCGCTTAGGGTCACGAGTGAGCATCAGTGCCCACCCTTCAATAGCCTCGTCAGTCATTCCAGTTTCTTTGCGCAGCGCCATCCTATGTGTTGAACGGCGGGTTGTTTGGTCGCGCGCAAACGCTGCAGGGTTGGATTTATAGAGCTCGTAGAGTTTCATTTCAATTGCCACGCCGCCTCCTTCTCGTGCCTCGGACGTATCGCCGTCCGTTGCAGCTGGGTGGGTGTCGACTGTTCCTCCAACATCGGCAACATCATAGGTATCATCCCTCTCGTCATCGTCAGAATCAAATGCCGCAAGGGCCGCTAGTATAGCGGCTTTGTTTGTCGAGCTGGATTTATCAGCCAGCAGATCATCAGCGGTAAGTTCGGCATTGGCGCGGCCGATATGTAGCTTAGAAGGAGAAATTTCCAGCCGGTCAAACTCGTCATTATCGAACACATTCTTACGGTCAAACGGAGGGGCGGGAGATTGTGAAAGTGGTGGCGTAGATCGAGGTGCAATATCCACTATACTTTGCTGTTCTTGCAGTTGACTTGCTTGGTCAATTTTTTTAAGATGCTCCGGCAAAGAGCCTTCTATGAGGTTCGAGATGGTAGTTTCGATATCATCATTGTAAAAATCGAGAAGTTGGACAATGTACCCGGAGCCCAAGTCGGGGAACAAGTCTTGGACTTGAGTTACCAGGGACATTCGATGTATGTGAATTCCATCATTTATATCATCTGGGGCAGCCTTTCCTTTACCCTTATCCACTTTTCTTGGGCGTTGGTATAGTTTATGAAACGCCTTGCACTCAGAGCGGTATATCCGGAGAGTCGAGATCAGCGTATCTCCTCGCTTCTGTTGTTGATTCCCAGCAAGTAGGTTATCTAGGCGTTTGACGAAATTGGTGCTGCAGACGAGAGCAGAAAGCAACGTTGGCTCAGTCCTCGGAGCTTTTGAGTCTACCTTTGCAGCGCTCTTCAGGCCGTAGAGCTGATCCAGGAGCACCGATGTTGCAGGAGGACTCAATTTCATCAGAGAGATTAATGCGACATAAATATGTGCCACAAGAGCCTTCTGTAGGTGTTCGCTCCTCGCCTTGTGGAATGTTTCAAAAATCGCACCTATGTAATCATCTCCTGCCATAAGCACTTTCCCTATCTCATGTAGATTTGAGGCAAGAAGCGTTAACGAACGCAAGTCTTCTTCTAGTCTTGCATATGGCTCTGAGATTGAGACGGTTAATTGTTGTATAATTGCTGCCTTTGCTCTCTGGGTGCTGGACTCCAGTGTTTCCGAATCCCTTGCCCATACATCCAGCAGCAAGCTCCGAAGGGGCGGAGCAGATGGATAAAAGGAACAGAAGCTCCCCAGGAACTCCACAGTCAAAAGCTGTGGAGGAGCATGAGTCCCAATTAAAAGTATCCTTCGACTTAGAAGAAAACAGAGACGCTGTAGTAGACTAGCTGCCCTTATTGATGTGTCCCTGGGAGTTGAATTGTCTGAGAAGTACGAAATAAGAAATAGTTGTGCAGCCTCGTCCTTTGAAGCGGATATCTCAAATTCTTTGTCACTCAATCGTAATCGAGCTTCAACCGACGTGATCCAGGCATCTAGATATGCTTTCCATTCACCATCCGGTATAAGTTTCACCACTGACTGTGGGGGTACAGGTGCCAGGGGCAGAAGCGTCTTTCCCACCATCCCCGTAATATCAAGTAAGTAAATTAGTGAATAATTAGAGCGCCTCGACAAAGCAGTACTATCAGAGGCTTCAACGAGAACAGAGAACAGTGTAAATATGTAGTAGTAATGTTGTTTTGTCTATGGCCTTTTTGATATAAAAAAACTGCGGGACAGAATGGGATGACTCAGCAGAGATTAGTCATAATGAGTCACATGTTTACTAGTCCGTATATAGTTAGCGCCATTAGCCGACTTTTGCCAAGACTTCGCATCCCACATCGAAAAGAAGGAAAAAAAGACAACGATTTCACGACTTCACGATTTCACGACAAGGATAACCACCGTCCACGCGCCTTTCATCACATTACCGAACTCGAATTGTTCAGGTCTTGATTGGCATCTGCCCTCCGATATTCATGTAAGCGCCTACTTGACCGCTTTAAAGCTTTTTGATGCTGTATCTAACGTGCAATATAGAACCGACCAAAGTAGCTACCCTTAGCTCCCCAACCCCAGCAAAGATGTCGTACCAGAAGCCCGAGAAGGACTTTGGCGAAGGCCCAGTATGTTATTCGTGTCTCCGGCGATTGCGCGCAGGCATCATCATGGTCTCTGCCTCGAGTTGGTGCTAATATATCCCCGTCAACGCATAGAAAATCCACAAGATCCGTATCACCTTGACCTCGCGCAAGGTCGCTTCTTTGGAGAAGGTCTGCCAGGAGCTCATTGACCGTGCTCGCTCCAAGTCCCTCTACGTCAAGGGTCCCGTCCGCCTGCCAACCAAGACTCTCCGCATCTCCACCCGTAAGACTCCTAACGGTGAGGGTTCCAAGACTTGGGATAAGTTCGAGATGAGAATCCACAAGCGTTTGATCGAGTACGTATCCTCTCTTCGCTCTTCGCCGGATAGATTGAAGCTAATTGATTGTCTAGTCTCCACGCTCCAACTGAGACCGTCAAGCAGATCATCATCAACATCGAGGCCGGTGTCGAGGTCGAAGTCACCATTGCCCAGTAAATGGGTTGGGAAGGTCCTTGGATTGTGTAATCTAGGTTTGGCCGACGCTGACGATGCAAGCAGTGTGTACTATATATGCATTCATTTAGCATTGTCTAGCTGGCCAGGTTATAGAATATCAAAAACAGCTTCCTACACAATGCATTGCCTGACGTAGACTTGTCCCCGCAGATTAGTAATTTAAAAGCAGCTCCAACGCAATGTTCGTCGCTAATGACGAAAAATGAGGATATATAACCATTTCTAAAACCATCCTTCTCCGAAATAACAAGGTGATGCCTCCCCAATCAACGCCGTAATCGTATAGCTATTCCAATCCTGAGAAACACGATTCAGATATCGTATCTCGACCACTCAGATTTAGGCGGTGCAGACGGCAATAGCCCGTCCTTGAATGCTCCATGTTCATGGGCGTACCTGTACGCTTCCTCTACTGCCGGGGTATACTCTTCTGGTGCCGCTACTGAGTATTTGAAAGTATCAGGCTTTGGCGGCCCATCAGGGAAAAATATATGAACATAAGATTGTGGGTCGTCAGGGTGTTGGTAGCAGGGCTCGTTCTCGATATATTGAACCGGTAAGCCTTTCCACATGGTGAGCTTTTTCGTCATTGGGTCATGCACAGTCTGTCCAGCCACCTTGGGGAATGGGTTCAGGTTAGGGTTAGCTTTCTTCACCTGGGGCATGCTACCACTAGATGCGAGAGGATTGACTTGGGGTTGAATGGAGCTTGATGGAGCTTTAAGAGATGGTTGTCCGAACGGCGTCGGGGCTGCTTGTTGCTGAGCTAGCGGGGCGCCAGAACCAAAGGGGTTCCCCCCGAAGGCCGGCTGTGATTGTGCCGCAGTTTGTAGCTGGGCAAACGGTGAGCTCTGTACTGGAGCAGCAGCTTGTGATTGTGGTTGACCGAATGGATTGGTAGTCTGGGCAGCCTGCGCAAATGGAGACGCTGCCTGCTGGCCAAATGGGTTCTGCTGTGGTTGAGTCTGGGTAACAGCTTGACCGAACGGAGAGCTACCTAGTGCAGGTGTTTGGCCGATGCCTGAAGGCTGTCCAAAAGACGGTGTTCCGAAGGCGGGTCGCTGTGGTTGTTGTTGTCCTAACATTGCCGGCTTCCCGAATGCGCTCCCTAAGCCTGCAGATGGCTGAGATGCGCTGGGCGCACCAAATGGCGAAGGTTGAACGGGTCCCTGAGGCGGCTGAGAAAACGGACTTTGCTGGGTTAGGGCCGACGCAACAGCCGCTGACTTCCCATTCACGATATCCAGCCTGTTCGGGTGTTGATTCTCTCCGTCAATCACATATTTGATGGCAGCGTCCAGATTGCTGACTATGTTCTTAATCTGGGCTTCTGTAGCGGCAAACAAGTCATTGGCGCTTTGTATGGCCTCCTGTGGTTTTCCCTCAGCGACAGCAGCATAGTGTAATGCGCGCATTTCCTCAAAACTTTGCTCTCTTTCCGGCCCGCCGAAAAGCTGTATAGGGGCGTTCTTCCCAGGACCATAGGCTGAGAAAATCCATTGAGGCCGGCCCTGCCCGTCTGTCAAGTCATTTCTTATGTCCACAGCGTTCAAAGAGTATCTGTTTTTCGGTTAATTTGGAGGGGCTTACCACAGGGATAAGGGGTATACACTTACTTGTCTCTTGGATCCTGCTTGTCTATATCTCCAAATCCGAGTCAGACATGTAGTCAGCAAATTGGCCCAAAAAAATGTATGTAATATTGACACAGCGTCACCTAGCCTACAACCACTTCTGGCCTAACTTTCGGGTATATAAAATCATCAAAAAAAAACACAGGGAAAGATGTTATTTACCTCCGAAACCGCCACCCGGTTTGCTCCCACCGGACTGAAGAAACCCGAATCTATTTCCAGAAGTAAATCCAAATTGGCCCTGGTTCTTCGGATGTTCATTGTTGCATCGATCTGCATTAAAGGGTAAGCTGAACATGCTCTCAACGTAAAGCGACGATATCACGATGGACACCGCCTACCACTTGGACGTACCTCCGTATTTGCATCTTCCTTGTTGAAAAAACGTGCATATGACCATTTTATTAGAGGTTTTAGGACGGCCTTCCCATCACCTACTGGTGAGGCGACTATTGACTCCTCGCTGGTCGCGTCCTGACTCCAACCCGAGCTTCTTGATATCTCCTGTATGACAAATGGATGATGAAGGATGCTGGTAGACGGTAAGAGAGCTTGTTCGAGTCGCGTAGCAGTAATATGCCTATTATTTACACGACTCAGAGTGATTCCCTAGCCTTAAATCAATATTCTTTGTGTTTTGGACGTAAGTAATTGTTCGTTCTTTAGCTTCAGCTTAATTTATTTCGCGGTTGAGGTTGGAGAATTGATTATATAAGCAACTCATCGCGTTTCTGTCGGTTTGCTAAGTTTTAAGCAGCATAATTGAATCATTTGTCTATTATGTTATTGTATTCTAGCAAAGGAAATAGGGACGGCTAGAGCTAAGTGTACATAAATCCCACAAGCTACACACAACCGATTGAACGCCAAATTGCAGCCTAACGCCAAAAGATGAATCGACAGTACTTGCTGCTATACTCCGGTATCGTAGTGTTTGTCAAGCTTCGAGCGAATGGCTCGACTTAAGATTCCTCTTCAGGTCGTCCCAGTTAAGGCCTTCTAGCCTGCGCCCTCCCAGTGACTCTAACTCGCTATCCAGGTTTTCCAGGCGTCCGGTAGCAACTCGCCTCATCATGACCGTATCCCTAGCCCCATGCAGATTCTTTGCGTTGCCGCGCAATAAAAGGTCATTGAAGCACTCCTCCTCGACCTCGCTAAACGGTAGGTTTATTAGGTCCATTGCCCGCTTTGCCCTCAACTCCCCTGCCTTTGTAGATAGCACAAAGGTGATAAGTTGCTCCAAGAGCGCGGGGCTGCTATCTTCGGGTTGCTGTCTTAAGAAATAAAATGCCTCTGGAACACCTGTCCGGCATAAGGTAGCGAAATACGCATTCAGGACCTTCTGGGAAGCGAGTGGCGGTTGGACGGTGACATAGTATGCTATGGCAAGGCCGTCATCCTGCTTCGACGATGCGGCGAGAACATAAAGGATTTCATCGGGGAAAGTTGGGATTAATGATGGTTCTGTGATATACTCTAATGCGCGCTGTATAGGATATCTTGAATTAGCTTGTGAAATATGTGCCATGCTAAAAAGCAGGTTACTCACGCGGAACTCTAGCCTATCCAGATTCCATAAACCATCGATAAGCAGTCTATATTTATCCGGCAAATAACATTTTCTTGCAAATTGCAGGGGACCGGATTTATCGGTAGCTCCCCGGCAATCTTTCAGGATGTAATATATTAAAGATTGCTTGTGGTGGTTGGGCGATGAAGACGAGACTATCTGTTGGAAGAGGGAGCGGAGATTCTGGTTGGATCTCGGGGGATAGAGCTTCGATGCTATAAAGAGAGCTCATATATCAGTCCTGCTCCGTCACCAAATATATAACATCAAGAATGCATTCGTTACCTGCTTCAATCCCGAGTATTCTTAGCAAGCGGTCGACGAAGAGAACATGGTCGAGCACCCGTCGGTTGGAGATTATATGGTCCACTACCTTGTGGTCGTAGGAATAGTCTCGTTTAAAAGCAAAGGCGATATCGAACTCTTCCCAGGGCGCCATGGCTCTCGAGACCTGCGATCTGTTTTCCTCCCGCAGTGAAGCGCTGTTCGCTGTGTTGTTTGCTGCGAGTTCTATATATCAAAAGCTCGAAGAAAGCCGTCGCGATGCCAAGACTCGTTATCGAGATTATGTAATCTTTGATGGCTGGCTCCTTTAGGCAAAACATAAACATCGCAAGCCAGAACATCGCAAACAACACTCTCCGGCTCGCAAACCGATATCCCTTCTACTCGTCGCGAGAAACAGTAGCCTGCAAGATGGCATCGACGTCATCGCGACCGCGCCGGTCGGTTAGCCGGAAGAGTTTTGTTATCGAAGAAAGTTCAGACGATGAACCCGAATCTGGGCGTGTTACGCCTACTATTCATGACGAAGACGACGACGAAGACGAAGAGGAGGATTATACACCTGTCCCAAAACGCAGAGCGTCGCGGAGGGTTTCGAAGGCGCCACTGGAAGCGCCAACTACCCCAACTCCAGCAACAGGACGATCGAGGGCACGACGTTCAATGGCGAGTGAGGGGGAGTCCATCGTCTCGCCGAAGACAGAAGAGAGCGTTCTCTCGGTAGAGGAGGAGCCTGAATTGCCACCAAGACGTACATCGACAGTTAGGCAGAGTATTTCTGGGAGCCAAAGCAGTCGACACTCATCTATAGAGGTTTCCTCACTTCCAACCCCCGCGCCATCACAATCTCCAGAAGCTGATCGTGCGCAGTCAAGAAGAATCAGCGGGACGCCCCTTGCAGATATCACTGAAAATGCCGTGAACCAGACCCCCTCGGACGCAGCGGATTTAGAAAAGTCTGTTATCGATAGGATTGACCCGATGTCGAGCGTATTAGAACGACCCATGGACATAATGCTCAAATCGCGATCGGCGCCCCAGGTAGTAGAAGAGGAAGCTTCAGGTCCCAAGCAAAGAATGGTTATCACCCACCTCGTTCTCACTAATTTTAAAAGTTATGCTGGACATCAGTTCGTGGGCCCTTTCCATGCCTCATTCTCCTCCGTGGTCGGACCTAACGGCTCGGGAAAATCCAACGTTATCGACTCTTTGCTGTTTGTTTTTGGGTTCAGGGCCAGTAAAATGCGCCAGGGGAAAATATCAGCACTTATTCACAACTCCGTTAATTTTCCAAATCTACCATTTTGTGAGGTCGAGGTCCATTTTCAAGAAATTGTGGATTTACCCGACGGCGGCCATGAAGTTGTCCCAGATTCGCAATTGGTTGTCTCCAGGCGCGCCTTCAAGAATAATACCAGCAAATATTATATGAATAAAAAGGAAGCGACCTTCACAACTGTCACTGACTTTTTGAAGGGCCGTGGGATAGATCTGGACCATAAACGTTTCCTCATCCTGCAAGGTGAAGTTGAATCTATTGCCCAGATGAAAGCTAAAGCCGCCAATGAACACGATGATGGCCTGCTGGAATATCTCGAAGACATTATTGGAACCTCTAAATACAAAACTCCAATTGACGAAGCTGCAGCAGAGGTTGAAGTTTTGAACGAAACATGCAATGAAAAGAACACCCGAGTCCAGCATGTTGAAAAAGAGAAGGCGAGCCTTGAGGATAAGAAAAACAAAGCTCTTGCTTATATCAAGGATGAAAATGAGCTGGCAGAAAAGCAATCCGCCCTTTATCAAATATATATCGACGAATGCAACGATAATACAAACGTCACCCAAGAAGCAATCTTGCAGAACCAGGAGCTACTCAACCTTGAGCTTGAAAAACATCAGGGCAACGAAGATGAAACTAAGCAACTCCAACGTGACTATAAAAAGACGGCAAAAGAATACGAGGTCATGGAGAAGGAAACCCAGGTTATCATCAAGGAAATGGCGAAATACGACAAAGAATCAGTCAAGCTTGAAGAAAAACGTAAATTTTTGAATACCAAGCAGAAGAAGTTGGAAAAGGCGATGAACGCGAGTCGTCTGGCTACTTCTGAATGCGCCGGCTTGGTTGATAAACATGGCTATGATGTTGAGAAAAAATCTGCGGAGATTGCAGCCCTAGAAAAGGAGATGAAAGAAGAGGAGAAGGAGCTTGCGTCTATCCGTGAAAGCCTAAAAGGGAAAACACAGGGACTTTCAGAACAAATTGCTGCGAAACAGACGTCCCTGGAGCCATGGAAAGAAAAAATTAACGAAAAACAGTCGGCTGCAGCTGTTGCACAGAGCGAGCTGGATATCCTTCGCGAGAAAAGCAATGCCGGCGCAGTCGCATTGGAAGAAGCACAAGCCAAGATTGCGTCCATCAAGGAAGAAATGACTACGAAGGCATCAGAACTCGAGCAATGTCGAGCTGAAAAAGCTAACCTTGAGCATGAGGTCTCTAGCTGTGCTGCGAACTTGCAAAGGTTTGCGGAGAAGGAGCCTGAATATCGTTCCAGGCTGTCTCATTTACGGCAGAAGGCCGATGAGGCTAGAGCCAGTCTATCTAGCACGCAAACCCAGGGAAATGTCCTCTCAGGACTCATGAGGTTGAAGGAATCTGGACGTATAGAAGGATTCCACGGTCGACTAGGAAATCTCGGAACAATCGATGAAAAGTACGACGTCGCCATATCAACCGCCTGCCCAGCGCTTGACAATTTGGTCGTTGATACCGTGGAAGTTGGCCAGCAGTGTATTGATTATCTCCGTAAAAACAACCTGGGCCGTGCAAACTTCATTTTACTCGACAGGTTACCCCGAAGAGATATGTCATCGGTCTTTACCCCCGACAGTGTTCCCCGACTGTTTGACCTCGTCAAGCCCGTGGACGAGAAATTCAAAGCTGCATTTTACAGCGTTCTCCAAAACACCCTCGTAGCCAAGGATCTGCAACAAGCCAACAAAATTGCATACGGAGCGCGAAGGTGGAGAGTGGTGACACTGGACGGGCAGCTCATTGATGTTTCTGGCACTATGAGTGGTGGTGGAACACGAGTTGCTAGGGGTGGGATGTCTTCCAAGCAAGTAGCTGAAGTCTCGAGAGAACAGGTTGCCAAACTAGACGCTGATCGTGATGGAATGGAGAAAAAATTCCAAGCATTCCAAGAGAGGCAAAGGGAGCTGGAGTCAGAGTTGAAAACCACTAAAGATGCCATTCCCAAGATTGAAATAACCTTCCAAAAACTTCAACTTGAGATTGACAGCTCAAAACGAAATCTCGCGGATACCCAGCGTCGGGTGAAAGAGTTATCAGAGGAACACAAGCCATCCACAACCGATGAGAAACGGGCGGCCAGTCTTGAAAAGAATATTATGGCTCTGGAGAGGGACATCGCGAATTTGCGGTCTGAAATGGCTGGGGTGGAAGAGGAAATCCAGACCCTCCAAGACAAGATCATGGAAGTTGGTGGTGTGAGGCTCAGAGGCCAGAAAGCCAAAGTCGACGGCCTGAAGGAACAGGTATCGCTTCTCACGGAAGAAGTTTCTAATGCCGAGGTTTCCAAGTCCAAGAACGAGAAGATGCGGATTAAGCATGAGAAATCCCATGCAGACGCAGAAGCAGAACTTGAACATGTCCAGGAGGATATTGAAAAGCTAAACGAGGAAGCTAGAACCCAAGCCAAGGCAGTCTCTGGTGTGAAGCAAAAAACTGAGGAAGCAGAAGAGGTAAGTAACGAGATGGGGGGCAGCTTGGTCTAATCTATACTAACAACTAGTATAGGCATTACAAGCGAAGCAAGAGGAGTTATCTGCCCTCAAAGCAGAACTGGATGAAAAGACTGGAGAACTGAACGAAACGCGAGCTGTTGAGATTGAAATGCGAAACAAACTCGAGGAAAGCCAAAAGGCATTGGTCGAAAATCAGAAACGGGCGAAGTACTGGCATGATAAATTCTCCAAACTTTCACTACAAAATACCAGTGACCTTGGTGAGGAAGAAGCAGCAGACAGCTTGCAAATATATACCAAGGATGAGCTATCGGAAATGAACAAAGAGTCTTTGAAGGCGATTATTGCCGCACTTGAGGAGAAGACACAAAATACCTCTGTTGATTTATCCGTTCTAGGGGAATATCGTCGCCGTGTTGCTGAACACGAAACTCGTTCAGCAGATCTGGCGACGGCTCTCAGTAGCCGCGATGCTTCAAAATCGCGCCTTGACACCCTACGTTCTCTCCGTCTCACTGGCTTCATGGAAGGTTTCAGCACAATATCCCTCCGCCTAAAGGAAATGTATCAGATGATCACAATGGGTGGTAACGCAGAGCTGGAACTCGTCGATTCCCTAGATCCGTTCTCAGAGGGTATATTGTTCTCAGTCATGCCTCCAAAGAAGAGCTGGAAAAACATCAGTAACCTTTCTGGAGGAGAAAAAACGCTATCAAGTTTGGCCCTCGTCTTCGCTTTGCACCACTATCGTCCAACGCCATTGTATGTAATGGACGAGATCGACGCCGCCTTGGATTTCAGAAACGTAAGTCGGATTACTTCACCAAATGATGATCATTTACTAACTAAGCTACTCAATATATAGGTCTCTATTGTTGCATCGTATATTAAGGAGAGAACGAAGAACGCGCAATTCATCGTCATCTCGTTGCGAAACAACATGGTACATCTTAGCCCCTGGACAGGTGTACTTGATATATTAAGCACTAACTCTTTCACTAGTTCGAACTCGCCTCTCGCCTTGTGGGTGTCTACAAAGTGAACCACATGACAAAGAGCGTCACGATCGAAAATAGGGATTACATTGAAGGCAGGAGTTAATTCATGATTCGCGAGCGATTTCTCTGATTTTTCGTGCATGGGTCTTTGAGCATGGGTCATATCTTGGTTATGGGTAGGTGGTACTAGTGCTATTGGTTGGCACATCGAGGGAGGCTCGGTGATGATATATAAATGAACCACGTCCAATATCAATGTTGTTGATAAATATTAATTCTTATTTCTATTCAACTTCACGCTAAGTGCTATACAAGATGAGGCATGCTAGGCTCATAACGCCAGTGCGTGGATATATAAATTTAGGCCACGAAGCAAGTGTCTCAAAGGGAAAGGGGGCTCTGTTTCGTAGGTTCATATTGTTCCAAACCCAGAGAACCCCGTTGTAAAATCTCCAAATAGAAAGTCCCAATCCCCAAAAGCCTAACAAAGTAATCATAAAGGTGTTAGTGGCTTCTAGCAGTCTCAATTCCAAGAGCAAGGCATGGGGCGCACTTACGCCGAAGTCGGCTATCTCGCTAGAATTCGAGGATACATGATCAACATGCAACGGAGCCGGTATAGGCATGGCTGCCATGCTCCCTGAATTATCCACCGCAGGCATCTAAACGCTCCAATGTTAGGTCTGCCAGTTCATGCTCCTCAGAGGAGAAAGGATGTTTGGAGCTTCCTTACTTGGGTCGTATTAGCTTCTTGACTTCTACTGCTCGCACTCCGCGACAGGATGCTATAGCACATGCTGCAGATACGGTCAACTGCACGTCTTTGGTGTGATTCAGTCGAATCAGGCCAACGCTTCGACTTCACCAGTGCGATAATAACACAAAAAAAGCAGTATTCTCTCATGCCCTTTTCTAGAATGAGGAATTTGCTCTCTAGATGTGGCAGTGTTTTTTCAACCAGTGCCATGAGGGACTCTGTTACTGCTGGAACAGCCGCTTGGATAATATAGGAGGCTATAGGTGGCCTATAAATTAGCATTGAAACAGAAGAAGTTATGGCAGGTGGGAGGAACAGACCGAATCCGCGATCAGACCTGTGCAGGTAGTGGCAGATGGTTAGCGCTGCCTGGAAGGTGATATCCGTGAGTGCAGGCCATGCCAGCCTCCCCAACTGATCAACTAGCTGCTGCTGCTGGCAAAGGATTTCCATCGCAACTTCAAGTCTAGCCCGCCACGATGAGTTGAAAACTGACCCCTGAGATTCGCTCAGGGCATAGCATGAATACAAGCATAGCTGGCTCCGTCTTAGCCGTGAGTCTATGAGGGTTCGCCAGAGCATCACTCGCTGCTTCTGTCGGAGGTCCGTAGATTCAAGATCTTCCCAGCCCTGAGGGACTTCGGAGAGGTGTCGTGTTATCTCATCGTCTAATTCCGACAGCTGAGATGCGGAAATAGTCACGCGGGGTGCATTCACAAGCGCACAAACACGCAACCGTAAATCGACAGATCGCGCCAGTATGACTTGAAATGAAGAGTCGGTAGGTGTCTGCCAGTGTTTCGGCTCTGGGCAGTTTTTAGCTGATTCCACAAGGTCTTCATCGTTGATGTTTATGGGTGGGGAGGTATCGTAATCGGCCGCTTGAACAGTCGGTGGCATCCCTCGGTCAAACGATGCATTGAGATCCAATTCGACGATGGTCGACCAAAGCTTCCGCCGCATCTCTTTATCGAAAACAGAAAAATTAGTTTCAGGACTTAGTTCTCTATGGTAGCCTGCCGACATAGCCAGTTTGACGGTGGTGCCAGTCGCGGCCCATGCCTGGTTCTTGCGTGTAAAATTTGCCTCCTTTGCGAGGATGAGAAGACAACGGGTCTGTAGGAGTGTCATATTCGGTCGTTTAGTTTTCGAATGATAAATCCAGGCATCACCCCAGTGTATCCATTCCATGGCCATGATACGGGTGACTCCCTTGTTGCTTGAGGGCGTCATGGACTCTGGCGCATCCACGCTCCATACTATGGACAGGACGAGGAGCACCTGTATGACAAACCCAGCCGTGACCAGCTGAGGCCGCTGGTAAATATCCTGCAGACGATCATAAAACGACTGCTTGTGCAAGACATGATAGGTGCTGCTTGAGAAGGCAAAATAGTACTGGACCAAGTTATAGGTGACAGGCTGTGCAGGTAGCAGTCCACTGAGAAACACAGCATCAAGCGACAGCTCCCCGGCGAGCGGCTTCTTGGAGCGTTCGTCCTTGATAGCATCCAGGTCGCAATGTACCCTGGCCAGGGCAGGGAACCCGCTTCTCAGGTCCTTCAGGTAGGCCTTGAGGTCGCCAAACTATACATGTATAAGCAGATATCCCCATTGATATGATGTGTATAAAAACCGACCTCAGTGACAAGGCTTGCCACGTTGCTTGATCCATAAAAACGGGTTTTATTCTCCTTGATTCCGACATGGGATTTACCGGGGACATCCAACGTCCTTGAAGTAGAGCAAGCAGTACCAGCAGCAGTCTCATCCCGGGAATGCTGTGTTGAATGCGGCGAGGGAGTATGCTGCTGCTCCGGGTCACCAGCATTCCTAGACGGCAGCACTCCCTGCCTTGCATGGGCCTGAGACTGGGCAAAGCTGAGGACTACACGCTCAAGGTCGCGTATCCTCTGTTCCTCGCTCAGTCGCTGGCTAGAATGAGCATCAGCACTCGACCTTGCCCGCTCAGCACTCGAGAGCGGCCGTGAGCCCGCAGACAGCGAGTTGGGCGTGTTCCAAGCTGGTCCAGGATTCTCGTAGACACAGGAGTTTGGCCAAGGGCTCTTCGCACAGCGGCCGCACGCTGGGAAGTCGAGGTCGCATTTCACCTTTCTGGTCCGGCACTGGAGGCAGGCGATGGTTCGTCTCTTCCTCTTCTTCTTCGGCTCCTGATCTCCATCTTGTTGTTGTTGTTGTTGTTGTTGATGCTCTTCATGCTGCTGCTTCTCGTCAGGCTGGGGATGCGTTTCGTCCGCGATCCCCGATGCCCGCGACTCGCCCTCCGCGCCCTCGCCCATGCTGTCTCCGTCCAAAGGCCACTCGGACGTAGGATTGCAAGGGGCCAGGCTGTGTATCTTCGTCCTTTAACGCCTTTTAACGTGCGAAGAAGAAAAGAGTGAAGGTCGGAGAGCCGGGGATAAGTTCGAGCTGGGGGTGCAACCATGCGGCTCAACCGATAAGTCCGGCTGAATCTCGTATTTCTATCTCCATCTCGATCCTTCAGCTATCAGCAACGGTGCTATTACTGAAGAGAAGGTAGACTGGGAGTCGATGTGTCGACGTTTATGCGGTAGATGTGCGGGTTGTCGTCTCTCACTTTGATGGCTTCTTTGACTTGGATACAGCCCAAGCAGCCTCGAGAAAGGTGAGACAGGAGAAGACAGAGATGACAGAGGAGACAGAGAAGACAGTCGAGATCGGAGTTAAGAGCAGGCAGCACATTTTCGGTCTTTATATCTCAGTATATGTATAGAGATGGTCCCTTGTTGTGCGGTGTCAAGGGTGAAATAGTTGCTATACACAGTTCACGTATACATACGATATCCGCACGATGCTGAGTTCGATCTTTTCTCGAGTAAGGGAAGCCTGGACCGAGCAAGATAAAAGACCAGAAGTCAACAGCTCTACCGAGAGCTCTCGTCGCTTCATATTTCCCTCCGTTGACCCTGATGTTGATGGCGAGGACTGCGATCACGACTGCGCCAACTGCACCATTCGATACCCATCCAAGTTCAAGGTTGAAGAGGACGGGAAGCTATACGGGAAGGTCAAGCCGGTTACGAACCATGTTCTCGTTGCGACAGGAAGATCAGACTGGATGCCAAAGGCCGAGAACGAAAAGGGATCCCTGATGGAGGCCTTCAGGAGAGACTCTTCACAGCCAAGGGAGGAGGTAAGCTATGCATCTACTCCTCTATTTGCTGATTAGGATAGTATTAACATATATCTAGCGTACGGTGGTGCTGGCATCGAATATTTCAGTTGAACCTGTGCATGGAGATGGAGATAGATCTCGCACATCAACTACGGTGCTCCTCCTGCCTGCATTCTTATATGTCGACCATGTATCGGCCACAGACATCCCCGAGCTCAATGCCCGCTTCATCAGCACCGTTAAAGCAGATGACAGCGCAAGTCGAGAACCAGCATCCAATTCTGAGAGCAACCTCCAATCCCGCCCTTGCAAACGGGACTACGTTGTCCTTCTATGCTCCCATAAAAGCCGTGATGCCCGATGTGGAATATCAGCACCACTTATAAAGCGAGAGCTTGAGCGTCACCTCCGCCCACTTGGTTTGCTACGTGATGAGGACGACCAACGTCCCGGTGGCGTGGGCATATTCTTCGTGTCGCATGTTGGCGGCCATAAGTTTGCGGCCAATGTTTTGATATACCGGAAAGAAGATGAGCAGATGATATGGCTCGCGAGGATTCGGCCAGAGCACTGCGAAGGGATCGTTAAGCATACGATAGTTAATGGGAAAGTCGTTCGTCCAGATAGCCGCTTGAGGGGCGGATTTGACAGGAAAAGGGGGCTGATGAGCTGGTGATGGATATACCCTACTTGCTTCATTCAACTTTACCCCTTACCCCTTACCCTGGGCCTTTCTCTCATCTCTGCGCCAGCTTTACCAATATGCAACAGCGAAGGCTACTGGTGGCGTCTATCAATTGCTTGGTAGGTATTAAAACAGGAGAGCATCTCAGACCAACGCAGCCCAGACTTGAAAAAGAATAACCGGACCCTCCAGAACTGTTGATAGACCTTGCAGAGATAACTAGGCATGAGTTGGTATGTTTCTTGTTAGTGATTAGCTATAGTGTACGAAAGTCCTTACCAGAAGTTGTTAGCCCCTAATTGACCTTATTTCATAACTCTTAGACTCTCTTTGTTATTCATTGACCTATGCTTGAATGGTTCTTAGAAGAATAAAATATAGGAACCTAAGAACAGTCGATAGGGGCTCCGTATTATTCTATCTTACTACCCAGTAGTCATTCAAGCTGCCATGGCATCGACTTCCACCTCGACCATCATATCACGATTAATGAAGCCATTCTGAACAACCAACATCGTCGCTGCGGTTCCAATCTCCGCATCCTCGTTGTTCGCATTGCTTTTATGATCACCGAATATCTCTGTGAATGCTTCACCAACTGCACCGCAGTCTTCGTGTCTGCCGACAAACATGCGTACTCGCACGACACTCTGCACTCCGTTGCCCCCTAGACTGTCGACGGCACGCAGACATTCTCTAAACGCTGCGATGGTTTGCTGCTTTGCGTCTCCGGGGAAGAGAACCTGTGGCGGTTCGGCAGCGGATGAGACTTTGTTAGGATTGACGGCCGTGGTGCCGGAGATGAAGATGTGTTGACCATGGCGAACACCGCGGTAGTAGCCGATTATCTGCTCGAAGTGAGATGGTGTTTTGTAAAAGGTCTTTTGGCTGGTGGGGGATGGTTTGGACACCGTCCCTGACGGCTGTTCGGTTGCCATGTTTAAGATAATTTAAGAAGCGGTATATCCGTGTGTCGTATATTGGATGTAGATGCTATACGCTTGAGCAGCTTTATATATCTACCAGCTGGTGACTCACGGCTTTGTACGAAGTAGCGGCTTCAGAAGTAACGAAGTATGTGGATATGGAGCGGGCGAATAGAATCATCTACAGATCTCCAAACAACAGTGGCATGCAAAAAATAAACTCAATTGCTCGTATCTAACTCTATCATGTCTTTGCAAAGATGTCAACAACGTTTTTAAACAGTGTGTCAACGCTAGGCAAGGCAAAGGACGGCCCGACATCAAACACATCAGTCAGGCTCTTCTTCTCCGTCGCACCAGCTAGGAGCTGATCTTCTGATGGCCGACTGCCTGTCTCGTTAGAGAGAAGCCTATACGAGCCGAATATATCCTCCAGTCCGCTCTTGAGAGGAACGTTGGAGTCGGCGAATGTGGAATCCAGATGAACAGACGCCACACCCGATGTCGCTCGAGATATACACGCGGATGAATCGACGATTATATACTCGCCTGTCCTAAGATCGGGAAGCAGAGCGAGCGGCGGACGCTCCAGGGTAGACTGGAATACTAGCGATGGCGACTCGGGGTTGAAGATAGCGAATTGGAAGCGCGGTTTACTCTTTGGTTTGCCCGTCTTTTCATTATGTTTGACTGAAGCATATGAGAAGCAGGTTGCAAAAGTGCGGTTGCGGGGGTTGATGGCAAGGAGAGACTGAGGTTTGCTACCGGGTTCCCCCGGGCTGATGCAGGAGAGGATTCGGTCGGACACTGTATCCCAGACGGAGATGGTGTCAGAGACAATTACCATGTGTCGATCGAGGAAGCCGCAGCCTTGTGGAGAGCCGGTGTACAGACTCTCGCGTGAGAGGTGGACGTGTCCGGTTTCAGGGTCGATGAGGTGGACGAGCTGGCCGCGAGAGGCGCTTGACCAGCATACGGCGAGAGTAGAGCCGTCTTCTGAAAAGCTGAGGGAGGCTGCGGGCTGGGCGGCAGGTGTTTCCAGCGGTATGGCATGCGAGCACTGCCAGGACTTAACCGGTATATTGTTGCCCCCACGGCTTTTCAGTTTCCGCGACCTTCTGTTGTCCGGAACCCACAGTCTTAGGAATCCGTCAGAGCCTACGGTAGCGAACATATACCCCTGAGGATGCGCCACGAGGTCCAATATCGACACTGGCTCGCCTGAGGTAGAAGTATGGGGGGAGTTGATACGGGACACAAGTTCCCACTCTGCAGAATGCTCGTTCCAGTGCCAGAATTTGAAGTGGATTTCCCGTGTTGGCTCGCGGTCTCCATGTTCGATGCCGGGATACAGGACGTTCACATCGTCCTGGTATTGCCTCCATTCGTCGACTGACGCGAGCCAGGCGCCATCGGAGGACATCTGGATGAACTTGATATCTGGGGTAGTAAGCTGAGTCCCCTGTGGGCCCACGTTGAGGACCGATACGTTGGTGCGAGCTAGGGCCTGACGGTAGACTTGCTGACTGGAGCGCATATCGAAGGTTTGGAGGTATGATGATATAGATGTCTCGTGTGCCAGGGACGTGGAGACGGGAAGAAGGAGATGGTCAGTGTATAGCGGGTGAATGAGCACTGGCAGCCGGCCTGCTGGGAGTTTGGCTTTGGTCTTTTTCACCGGCCGGTGCTGGACATTTTGGGTCGAGTTGTTTGAGGCATCGTCGCGGATCTGTAGCCCGTTCATGCTGGCAATGGGCTTCAATTCAGATGTTGTTAAAACCATGGTAGAGTTGTCATCTAGCTTCACGGCATAACTGCTGCCCTTGGGAGACACAACTATGTTGCAGATTGGCGAAGAGAGATGAGGCAGAAATTGTTTTCGGCCAGTGTCCAGCTGCCAGAGGACTAAAACAGTCTCTAGGCCACCGGATATGAGATAGTTTCCTGCCCATTAGTTAGTATTTGTCGATAGTTGAGCTAAGTTATAATATGGGGTACGTACCGTCTTTCGACCATCGAACCGTCTTGACAGGTCCGCGATGCCAATGAAGCTTATGCGATGATAGCCCGGGTTCAGCCGTACGAGGATTCTCCAGCCCCTGAAGCGTATTCAATATATCGTTATACACGACAATGGATCCCCCATCCTCGCCCAGTGCCATATCAATCACTATTCCTTTCCCCCCCTTCACTGCGGTTGCCTCGGCAGCTTCTCGTATATCGAAACATGTCGGTTTAACAGGCAACTGCACCTCTCGCCATGTATATTCCACTCCTTGCATAGCGTCATCGCCCTCGGCATCTCTAGTCCGATGACCAATAACAAGAATATCGTCGGCCACCGCAACAACCACGGAACCATCTGCGGCAAGCCTAAAATCTTGGATTGGCGTGGCAGTCGACAATATAACGGCACGGCGCGACTGGGCCTTATTTGATTTATCGAACACGTTAAGCGATATCTCGTGCTTTCCGCTACTCTGCTTTGCAAGCGCAAATATAAGTGCCTGGTCGGTCGCGTCCTCGCCATTTTCCATCTGCGCCGGGCCGGTCCCAATGGACAGAACACACCCTGGAATCCGCATGGTTTGCCGTTTCTCCCCAGTTGTCCAGTTCCATTCGAACACCTCGCCGTATAAGTTTGAGACGTACACTATCTCTTCGTCGACGGGAGAGAGCACGCAACCGGTAATCCGAGTGCGGCCGTGGGGTGTGAGGGCGCGAACGGCACGCGAGGTCGCCATGGAGTATACTTGGACAGCAGATTCAAGTGACAGAATTATATAACTAGAGGGTGTTAGTGTTTAATATTTAACAATAACTTATATCTGCTGGACTTACTTCTCGTCTGTAGAAAATACAGGATCCAGGTTTAGTAGACGGCCGCCCGCCTGAGACGACAATCGCCAGCCATCCGCGGTCCTTTTCTCCTCATTCGTCGGCTTTACCACACTGATCTCCTTGGACACAGCCAACTCCCCGTCGGCCTTTGCAATTGCACCAGCATCCTTCTTGGGCGACTTCTTGGGCGACTTCTTTGGCGCCTTTGGAGATTCCTTAGCAGCTTCGTCGAGTCTACGGCGTTTGATGCGCTGCCGCTCTCGGTTCGGCTTCTCGCTGTGCGCCTCCTCGGGCCGTCTAACCCTCTTTTCCGTCATCCTGAGGCAGGCAATTGGGGGGTATCTCAGCGACTTTTCTTCGTCTTTCTTTTCTATATTATAAAAAAAAAAAGTTTCCCTCCAAAATTTCTTTTACTAATATTATGTAATCATATGGAAAAATGTTTATCCGATGATTAAGCATATCTTCCTAAAAAGGAAAGGCTGGTCCCGTGATCTCGATTTTTTTGTTCGGAAACTTCAAGTTGGAACGAAGAAAGGAAGAAACGAAGAAGATTAAACGGAGAAGAAGCGAAGAGACGTGAAGAAGCAGCTCAGTTTACGGTTTACAGTAATTACACGTGGAATCGAGACGAGACAGCGCCAGCATGATCATTCCGGTCCGTTGTTTCTCGTGTGGAAAGGTAGGCAGAGCAGAGCATCCTGATGGGCGAGAGCTTCAATTGACGAGTAGTTTCCTTCTAGGTGGTTGGAGACCTGTGGGAGCGATATCTGAGGCTCCTGGACGACGGTGTTCCTGATGGGTAGGCATCTACCATATAAGAGCGCGAGAGATAGAGAGAGAGCTAACGAGTATATAGCGACGCGATGGACCAGCTGGGCTGCAAGCGATACTGCTGCCGAAGAATGCTGATGACACACGTCGACCTGATCGAGAAGCTACTCAGGTATGCAATAGTCCAGGCGTATACCGAGACGACGCTGACCAGCTGTATAGATACAATCCCGCCGAGCGAGACCGTGCAAAGACCAACCTGTAGTCAGCAGTAGGCTGTAATATCGACTGGAGGAAAAACGAATTGAACTGTGCAAGGAGATAACCGTCTGCCGGCCCGCGCCACGGCTAGGGGGGAGAACGGCGTCAGATACGCCGATGGAAATGTACGAGTTATTGGGCTAGCTATGGGCTGGGAGGCATGCGCGGGCCCGGTGTCAGGCACTTGGAGTCTCCAACTATTGGCGAACGCAGAGCGGCCTGACTGGAATGGCCATAGACTGGCCACGGCAGGCGGGTGATGGCTGTATGGATGACGGCTATAGACAGATGGCAAGACGAGCGCTTACGGGTAGACTAATGAGTGTCATCGCATCACGGTTAGACCAGTCTAATGAGTGTCAACATCGAGTCAACATCGACAACATCGTATCATCGTCCATAGTCAAGAGTATTAGATGCTTAGATCCCTGTACATCCTACATCCCAGCATCCAGCCCCAACCAGGATCGCAGGAAGTCCCCGATTGATATACACATTCGTACTAACGCGCGCCGCCCGCGAGAGAGAAGAAGAAAAAACTCTGCCCGCCACGCCCGGTCGACCAGTTTACCTGCTATTGACCATTCATTGACGGTCCTTATTGATGCGAGCGCGAGGATGGCTGCAGCGGTCGCGATGTTCTGACTGGCGGACGTCCACCTCGCCCAGCGCCTAGATCCATGCCCGCCCTGAAGACAAAGCCCAACAACAACTTCACCCTCCAGCTATACAGACCGAGCAGGACGGATGAAGTCGAGCTCTCGTCGCGGACTGTCGCATCTATACCACTGCTGCCGTCGAGATATAAGACTCCGAGCGTGAGGTCGCCCGTCCCTGCATCCCGATCGTTATAGGAGAGCCAGGTCGCATCGCATCCACGTATAGCTGCTCCGCGGCCCCCACGGCTGTCGAACTCCATAAACTCTTCTCAATAGAAGCCATCGGCCTATGGTAGACGGTGTGCTGACCGCTCTGCTCTGTGAGTCTCCCGGACGCTTGATGCGCGCTTGTCTGACGTCTTAGCTATATATACCTCGAATACGATACTGACTGAGAACGGATAACGAATATACAGAATCTGAGTGTACGATATACTGAATCTGAGTCGGATATACAGATACTGAGTCGGATATACAGATACTAAGTCGGATATACAGAGACTGAGTCGGATATACTGAGCGAACGGATACTGAGTGTACGGGGATAGATTCTGCTATGATCGCAGTCCAGAGACAGGCCTCCGTGTCGCCTCGATCTACAGCCATCTTCTCCCCCTCGTCCGATGCCTCTAGTCCTCTAAGATCTAACCAGCGATCTCCTCTCATGTGCGTTCGGCCTGTCCCGCTCCAGATATCACTGCGCATCGCTAACTGACAGACTGTCCCTCTAGGCCTGTCACCAATTCCCCCTCACACGACCCGTCTCAGGCGGCAGACCGTCCCCATCCCGACGAGCAGCAGGGCAAAGGAAAGTCCAAATCGCGCTCGAACACGCCCAGCAGCCTCAATCTCACCAATGGAGATGGCAGACGGAGTTTGAGTGGCAGTCCTGCAAGTTTGAAAAAGACATCCCCTCGCCCGGAGGAGGCGCGGGACCTGAGTGTAAACAATTGTCTAGCTTTCATCGATGTACGATCCGATGCTGATTGATTTATAGCTTCAGACCAGCGAGGAACAGCTGCGGAGAGATGACCTGGAGGACGAGGAGCCCGAGCCTCAGTCGGTCATACATGCTCCAGTCGGCTTCGATGGATTTGTAAGATACATCTACATCTCTCTATTCAAAAGCCATGCTAATCGTATACATGCCAGACCGTGGAATCACCGGCTCCATCTACTACATCATCTACCCAGAGATCAGACGTCACGATCACTGTCCCCCGGAATGAATCAAGGGTTAGAATTTTGGTCCATTGTCCTGCGTGAATCATAAAACTAAATACTTCGTACAGAGATCGGGAGCAAGCCCTATTTCGCCCCCTCCGATAACCACCTCCATCGCACCATCAGGATACTACGAGCTAAACACACCGAGAGCACAAACGCTGCAGGAAATAGAAAATTTCAAAAGAACACCCCATCAATTGAATCTAGACGGTAAGGGTGTTTTATTCTACCTGGGTACGATGGCAAGGCTAACATGATATGCAGACATACCAGAAAGCTCAGATACAGAGCAGAGCCAGGACGGACATTACGATGATGGAGAGCACCCGAGAGGCGTCTGGTCCAAGACCAAGCCGACTCTTCCCGACAGCGATAGGGAACTCAGTGCACTGCGAACTGCGTTGTCAGAATGCTGGACCCTCTGCAACACCCTCGCCAGCCTAAGCTACAACCACCGAGAACGGCTGTTCAACTTCGGCGGCAAGGACGATATGCAAGAACAGGCGTGGAAGACATGCTGGAAGCTGTGCCAGAACCTGTACGAGACCCGGGATGACGACCATTCTACCCAGGTCCGACCGACGCTGGACATGTGTCGAGATTT
The DNA here is from genome assembly GCF_011692745.1 of Arthroderma uncinatum. Classification (NCBI taxonomy): domain Eukaryota; kingdom Fungi; phylum Ascomycota; class Eurotiomycetes; order Onygenales; family Arthrodermataceae; genus Arthroderma; species Arthroderma uncinatum. Next base: position 1,786,183 of record NW_022983867.1, read on the forward strand.
CTGCCAGGCGCTATTCGAAGTACGGCTGAAGGAGAACGAGGTTGCCGATTCGGTCCTGAGAGTGAGCTTCGAGCTGAACAACCATCTGTACAACACGCACGATCGGAATCTCCCCGAAGCCTTTCGAGAGCGCACCCTAGACTTCTACATCACCCTCTGTCACCGTCTGATGAAGCAACGGACACGACTCACCGAGGAAACCGACTCCCTGCTACGGGCATGCTGGTCTCTGGCCGAGATGCTCTTCAGCCTACGGCAGGGTAAACGCGAAGGCAAGGCCCCCGACGACGAGCTCCTCGGCTCTGCCGTCCAGGCCTGCTGGGAGCTATGCGACCTCTTCCGCGAGGGATGGACTCAAGTCCGTCCTGACCGCGGCACCCCCCGTCCCAGCCAGACCACCTTCACCCAGGCATTCTACCAGGCCAAACGCGCAGAGTACCCGGTAGAGGACACTGACACCGACAGCGACAGCCTGCTGGGCCTGCAGAACCCAGAGACTCCGACGACCATCTTCGACGACACTGCCACGACGGTATCGCCGGACCAGGCGCCTATACCGAACATCATGGTGCTGGGCTACGATAACCCGCCAAACATGCACCCTCGCTGGTCCAGCAACTCGTCCACCCTGTCCGGGTACTCGCACACATCGAGCCAGACAGCCTCTTCAACACACACGGTCAAATCGCCCGGCGAAGACCAGAACCTCACGTTCCTGAAACTGCTCCTTGTCCGCGCAGCGATGAACAGCGGCTTCCAGCGCGGCGGCTCCGAGACCCTACCCACCTTCGTGAAAACGCTCTCATCAGATTCCTTCGGCGCCCTACCTTGGCAGATGTCATTGCTGGTCAACTATAAGAAACTTATAACTGCTGACCCGGCGTTCAGGTCCGTCCCACCGCCGACCAGGGCGAGCGCAGTAGACGTCGCTAGCGCGGTGCAGGCCATGGTCCAGTATAACAGCCAGTACGAGTGGCTGTTGGATCTGTACCGGCTGGTGTTTGGCTTCTACACCGACGACGCAGTCAATACGAGCGGAATGGTTATTCAGTCGTGATCCTTTCTCACCCGTCCATTGTCTTGATCATTTTTAGTTCTTGCTGGGATTGTCTGGGAGCGTTTGCTTGTTTTCCGATGTTTACTTTGGTTATCTGCTAATACCCTTTTTATACATATATTTCCATCGGTTCATGCCATCTTACATCTAATCCATCTCCATCTCTGCTATTTGCTTTTTCCGTTAAAGAATGTACTCTACGGCTCCGCATCAATTTCCTATCCTCCATCACCTTCCGCATCCCTTCCGTCTGCCCCCCTCTGCCACTCCACCGCGCACTCCTGCGTGCATGAGCCAGTCCACCTCTGCTCCGTAGCGATGCTCCCTATATCCATATGCATAAAAATCAGTCTGTGGGCTTCTCCACCGGTCCGCTGATCCATCCAGCATCCACAGTTTCCACAGTCAATGTTGTATGTAGCCTCCAACATTATCTCATCAACTCATCTATCATCTATCATCTATCATCTATCACATAGCCGTCTCTGCGTTATCAAAGTAGTCCTCGGTAGGCACAAGGAGGCTGAGATAAACGCTTTTAGTTTCGGCTAGGGGCAAGGCAAAGCTTGATGTGATGTCATCCTCGTCTTGGTCTGTTTCTTCTCTTTTTCTCGGTTCGAAGCCTAAATCTCTGACAGGCTTCGTCGTCGCAGTTGGACGAGCGATGCATACCCAGTCTCTCTCCAGCATTAAGACTAATCTAATATAACAGGCCAGGGAAGAGTGTTTATCACTGGAGTTTGCGCAGACGCCTCCAACATATCACAGGCGTCGCCAGTCGGCCGTAACGTCATCTTTCTCCACAGGCGCAACTATCGAGAACCACATGTGTATGGATGTCCATGTCTCTGTGGCGGCTAATGGAAAATGCAGAATTTGCATCTTGACCGAGGATGTCTAGTCCGGAGCACGCCCGCCAGGTCAGCCATCGGACCAGCATCTGCCAGTGCCAGCCTGGTGGTGGATATACAATCGTCTTCTCAGGGATCACACTAGGACCTTGCTGATGCTGATCGATGCACATTGTTACTTAGTCCGGGAGATTCGGCAGTCATATCTTGCTTTCCCCCAGGTCATCCGTCCTCCCCGGGAATCGAAGAGGGCTATTAAAGACTATGAACCGACGGTTCATTCTTTTGGCCGCCACATCATCTCACGCTTGGCGATTTATATGGGCTCCGTAGTACCATACGGACCCAGTAAACTGCGCGCAGCTGCTAGGTACCTGTGGGATCTATGGTTCCGCTCATAGCTTCCGGTGGAGAAGAAAGGGGAAGCCGTCCATAGTTTGACAGCAGCTGACAAAGATGCTGGTGTTTCGAGGTCCATATATAAAAGATGGGGCCGGCATCTATCCTGCCTTGAGGTTTTGACAATATATCACGCCCTCATTATCAAAAAGAACGATCTGGTTTGAGATCTTCCATCCGATGATAGAAAGGAGTCCTTGCTGTTTCTGAATCTGCCCAACATGGCAGAGATACCAAAGTTCGGAGGGATGTCGGGGCAGACGCTGTCGCGGAGTGTATCTACCATCGCGACATGCGGCTTCTTGCTGTTCGGATACGATCGTAAGTTGACCGCTATCTTGTTCTCGATATGCGCATCGTTGCTAACAGAAAGCTTCAACAGAGGGTGTGATGGCTGGAATCATCAGTGCAATCCCGTTCAACACCGTCTTCCCAGAGACCAAGGATAACCCAACAAATCAAGGCTTCGTCACTGCCATCTATGAAATAGGTATGTCTCTCGTCTCAAGTATTAGGAACGGCTGCTCATTCATGGCTATAGGATGTCTTTTGGGCGCAGTCGGTATAATATGGGGTGGCGACATGATCGGGCGTCGCAAGTCCATCATCATCGGAGCTATCATCATGGCCCTCGGTGCTATCATCCAAGTCACTAGCACCGTTGGACACCAGCCATACGCCCAGTTCATCATCGGCCGAATCGTTACAGGTGTTGGAAACGGAATCAACACCTCTACCATCCCCACTTATCAAGCCGAATGTTCTCATACCTCAAACCGAGGCCTTCTCATCTGTATTGAGGGAGCCACCATCGCTTTCGGTACATTGATCGCCTACTGGATCGACTACGGCGCCTCGTTTGGTCCCGATGACTTCTCCTGGAGGTTCCCTATTGCATTCCAGATCGTATTCTCATTCGTCATGGTTGGCGGTATGCTCTGGCTCCCCGAGTCTCCACGCTGGCTGTGTATGAGAGATCGTGCAGATGAGGGCGAGAGGGTCATTGCTGCCCTCCACGGAGTCGAAGTCAACACCCCCTTGGTCCAGGCTGAGAAGGCTGCCGTTATGGAATCAATTCGAGCCTCTGGAGAAGTCGGAAAGCCCACTCCTCTATCGGTTGTATTCACCGGTGGGAAAACCCAACATCGTCGCCGCATGTTCCTTGGTGTTTTTGGTCAAATCGCCCAGCAGCTATCAGGTAAGATTTACTTCACCCTCAAGTGCTCCAATTCCAGCCGCTAATGTCTCTATAGGTTGCAACGCCATCATCTATTTCTTCCCCGTCCTCTTCGAAAAATCTATTGGTGTGGACCATAACATGGCAACCCTGCTTGGTGGTGTTAACATGATTGTGTACTCGATCTTTGCGACCACATCTTGGTTCCTGATCGAGAGAGCCGGAAGACGCAAACTCTTCCTTTACGGAGCTGCCGGCCAGGCCATCTCTATGACTATCACCTTTGCGTGCTTGATCCCTAATACCCCATCTGCCGCCAAGGGTGCTGCCGTCGGCCTTTTCACATACATTGCCAGCTTCGGCGCTACATGGCTCCCCTTGCCATGGCTATATGCTGCAGAGATTTCCCCGATCAAGACCCGTGCAAAGGCAAACGCACTTTCGACGTGCTCTAACTGGCTGTTCAACTTCTTCATCGTCATGATCACCCCCGTCATGCTTGATGGTATCGGTTGGGGAACGTATCTGTTCTTTGCGATCATCAACGTCTGCTTCCTCCCGATCATCTACCTCTTCTATCCCGAGACTGCCAAGCGCAGTCTTGAGGAGATTGATATCATCTTCGCCAAGGGGTATTGCGAGAACAAGAGCTATGTCCAGGCCGCCAGAGAGCTACCTTACCTCACAGAGGAGGAAATCAGCAGGATGGATGAGGAATATGGACGTCAGAAAAGCCCCGAGACTGATTCCCCGCCGGCCGAGAAGGCCAATGTTGCTGAACAATAAGCCCTGGAAGTCAGTCGGGCGCGGAGTTGCTTAGAAGCAGCAGTAGCAGCCCATCTCTGGTGAAAGAGCCAATGTTTTTCCTTCACTTTTTTTCTTTTCCAGTCTGGTATAGATTACCAGGTCTGATTTGAACTGCCTCATGCCAGCAAACTGGAAAATAGCATCTTATTCCTCATGATATATAGACGTTATTCGGATAGACCAAAAGAACCAGTTAAAGATTATCTCCTATTCTCTGCTTGGCCTCGGTAATTCCTCGGGATTTCGTATTAATTGCCCCACATAACGACATCGCGGAGCTCGTATAAGAGTCCGGGGGAGCATATAAGAAACACATCGGCATCGATGAGATGTGATGGTAGAGTAGAGCGTTGGTAAGTAATAGAAGAAGGCACCATTAACAGACTCGCCATGTCCTTTGATTCGATTCCCATCCTCGACCTCTCGGCAGCCCGGAACACCGCAACGAAGCCCGGCTTTCTCGAGGCGTTGCGCCATGCGTTGCTGGAAGTCGGCTTCCTCTATATTAAGAACACCGGCATCGATGACCAGCTGATCCAGGATGTTATCACCGAGGGGAAGAAGTTCTTCGACTTGCCGGCTGAGAAGAAACTGGAGGTAGAGATGAAAAACGCTCCCAGCTTTCTCGGTATGCCCTTCATCGGTAGCGTCGCCAGGGGATTTGACCTATTAGGAAATTATACCGGGATGGAATAAGACCTGCTAACTGGCGTATGAGCAGGATATAACAGATTGGGTGGTGAAATCACCCGCTTCAAGACCGACTGGAGAGAACAGATCGATATCGCTACTAACCACCCCGTCCCTGGCCCTTCTGATCCGTTGTACCATAACCTATTAGCCCCTAATCAGTGGCCGGATGCGTCTGCTATTCCTCGTTTCCGGCCAGTATACGAAGAATATATTGAGAAAATGGGCGCTATTAGCATGGAATTCATATCCTTGGTTGCAGAAGCAATCGGCCTACCAGCCAATGCCTTTGATCGGTTCTTCGACGAACACCAGCAACATAAGCTAAAGATAGTCAAGTATCCCGACCTGGAAGAGTTAGGTATCGATGGTGAAGCACAGGGTGTTGGCCCTCATAAGGACAGCATGCTCACAAGCTATCTGCTTCAAGCAACAAAGCACCGTGGGCTGCAGGTTCAGAACCATCGAGGAGAATGGATTGATTGCCCTCCTATCGATGGCACGCTTGTTGTAGCTATAGGACAGGGCCTGGAGGCTATCACTCAAGGAGTTTGTCAGAGGTAAGCCCAGCACATCGGTGTTGCAGTTATATGGTAGCTATCCTAACGGTGACTTGATATCAAGCACAACTCATCGGGTCCTGAGCCCAGCTCGCGGAACAGGAGCACGATTCAGCGTCCCCTTTTTCCAGGGCGTGAGCTACGATGCCACGTTTGAGAGCATGGATGTGCCGGAGCAAGTCAAAAAGCTCCGACAGCAGGTTATCGAGAAGAATGGCATCCGTCAGGATGATATTGAGTTCACCTTTTCTAAAGGCCGTTGGGGCCATTTGGGAGAAGCAACTTTGATGAACCGCATAAAGAGCCATCCAGATGTCGGAGAACGTTTCGTGAGTATATCGACTCCTGGTTTCCATCTCAATATCTAACCGATATGCCTAGTATCCGGCCCTTTTACAGCAGATTCGAGACGAACAAGCAAAGAACAATCAGATATCAGAGCTGCCTCAGGGGCTTAAGGTTCAGTCGTAATCAAAGATCTCATGGCCGCTTTTCCTTCTCACATCTATATATTTCACACATATCAAGGTCTATATACTACCGGGATGATTCAAGGGTTTGTTTTCTATAGTATTCTCAGGTACCTACATTTTAATGCCAGTTAGCAGCGCGTTTCAAATATTTACTCCTTCTTCAAGCCAATCTTTCCGATACTCCTCAGGCCCCACAGACTCAACCCAACGATCATTACAGCAGCCCCGAATGAGATCCAGTACGTAGACTGATACCCCTTGAGCAAAGCGACATTTCTGCCCGACCTTGGTAGTTCATGCTCAACTACAGAGTTAGAGGCAACGGCGGTAATGGCGAGGCCAACGGACATGCCGATCTGAGAAATAGTGTTAAATACTCCACCAGCCAGCCCGTGTGTCTTTGGAGGAAAAGCTGAAGTAATCACAAGATTCGACACGGTGAAGAGTGTGTCGGCGGAGATGGGGATGAGGATAGTGGCGAAGAATGGCGCCGTCCAATAATTCCATTCTGGGCTTGCTACAGCCATGAGCAAAGGCGCGATTGACGATGCGATGGCTGCACAAGTACAGAGAATATCAGCTGAAACACGTTTGACGAGAAAGCCGGTCACGATATTAGTAATGAGGCCTGATATAACCATGGGAATGAACCGGACGGAGGCCGTTAGTGCTGAGCTCCCCTGGAGCTGCTGGAAGTAGAGAGTTGTGAAGAATTGAAAGGAATTAAAGATGGCCCAAGTGAAGAATACCGAGATGCAGACGCATGTAAAGTTTCGAGCACGGCGGGGGGCGTGGATGTCGGATTTGAAGAGATTTGGCGGGACCATGGCAACGCGCCCGAGCCGCTCCTGACGATGGATCCAAAAAACGAACCCTGCGAGAAAGACGGCCGAAAGAGCCAAGGCGATGGCGTTACCCGGTTTGGCTAATTCACGGATTGACACGCTGATGGTTCTATGGACTTTATTAGCATACCTCGATGTTGAATATAGTATTGCGAGGGGGGCTTGGGATCACGTACGACAATGCATAGGAGAACAGTCCAAGGGACGAACTTATCAGGAGAGTCCCAACCCAGTCAATCTCGGTTGCCAACCGTCTCCATGTTACGGGAACAACCTTGCGCGGGTCCGCAGGAATCTGCCAAAACGCAACGAGGAGGATCAAGACATTGACCCCTGCGATAATATAGTACCCGTACCTCCAGCCGATACTAGCAATAAGCACACCTCCCATGACGATTCCTAGCGAGAAGCCCACCGGCTGCGCTGCACCCAGACATGCGAATGCTATATTCCTTCTGCCTCCAGCTGCAAAGGCGGAGGTTATGATGCTCACGGCACTAGGAAGGCACAGGGACATGGCAATTCCGGATATGGCGCGGAACATAATGAGCTGGATACCCGTCTTTACCAGACCACATCCCAGTGTAAAGGCACATAGTATCCCACACCCGGCTAGATAGACTGGCCGGCTACCGACAACGTCTGCAATGGATCCGGATAAAAGAAGTGTGCATCCGCAGGTCAATCCATATACCGATGCAGGCCTATGTGACAATGAATCAGGACCTTGATGGCAGCAGAGGTACGCAAAAGAAGAACTTACCATAACAGTAAACTCTCTTTGAGCCCAATGTCAGCTGCAATGACCGGCAGCCCCACGGTTAATATACCGGTCAACACGGAGTTCATCAACACCATGCTCGAGGCAGCGGCAATAATCACGGCAGCCTTCCCTCTCGGGATAGGAGGAACAGAAAATGTGCTGGCAACCTCTTCATCGCTGTCATCTGGATCACGGCGGACGCCATGGCTGGTGACGTTCTCCGAGCTCTGTGTCTCCCTGGCCTCACCAACGAGACGGGTAGTTTTAGGGACGCCATGGACCGCAGCTGGAGCAATCAATTCTATTGCCGTCTGTGACATGCTAGCCGGCTTCCTTGGGACTATTGGACTGGTACCCTTGATATGAAATGAATTATACGTCGCAATTATCCGTATAATATATAGATAAAAGAATGCCCAAGCAAGGAAACTGTGTGAACGTTTTTTTCTACTCCAAAGTATGAAATACTTCAATAAGTAAAAAAAAGCTACTTATTGGCGGGAGCTCAAGACAGTATAAGAAAATCCGAGAGAGCAGGCCCCACGTCGTAATGGCCAGAATCCGCGCTATCTTCCGGCTTCCGGCTGTGCCAAAGGCGTTGGTGTTGGCTCCACCCGGGGTGTTTAGCAATATCCGGGTCAATTCAGGTGGCGGGAGGATCAAAGATGGGTTCAGGATTCCTGTTCCGAGGACTCATCATATCTTCATTTCGGGGTTGTCCCTTTGATGTTATTGTTTCTTCCTATATGCGTCGATGCCGGTTGATATGTGCATCAAAGGGAAAACGGTTTCGCCGACGTTTCTTTTGCCTTTTCCGGAACATCCGCGGTCACGTGGAACATGGCGTGATGACGTGATGCCCTAAGCCCTAACTTCTGAGTTTACTGGGACGCGTCGCGTTTTGCTTAATTGAAGACGCCATCCCCATTATCAAAAAGTTGGTCGACGCGAAAGAACAGTTGATATACCGGTCAATGCCTCATTCTATCTCTTCAAAGGACGCATCGATGGAGGACAAAGACGCGGAGGTGCTCCCAGACGCTCCCCAGCCAGACGATACCCAAAAGACCGCGGAGGACGAAGCTACCGGCCTAGAAGGAGACGCAGACAAGGACGCGAAAAAAGAAGCCAATTTAGAGGATATATTATTCAAGGACGACGACGATGACGATGTCAAGAAACCAAAGGAAGAATCCGCAGAGGAGAAGAAGGACGTCAAGCTAGAGGACATGTTTAACGACGATGACGACGAAGATGAAGAGTTTCCAGATTCGGATGCAGTAGAGATACCAAAGTAAGGAATGCCTCTTAACGCGTTGGATGGCCGGACAATGGTACTAATTCATTCGATTCACAGACAGCCCGCGCCTCCTACTGCTCAAGTCGACCCGGAGTCGATGTCTGCCTTTTACCAGCGCCTATTCCCATTCAAATATCTCTTCCAATGGCTTAACCACGGTATACAGCCATCTACGGATTTTGGTAACCGAGAGTTTGCATTCACGCTTCCAAACGATGCGTATTTACGATATCAATCATACCAAATGGCGGATATGTACGTCTCTACCGTTCTACCTTATATATCTAACAAGCTGACCGTTTGCCTAGGCTTCACAAAGATGTGATGCGATTAAACCCCTCTCGTTTTGAAATCGGCCCTGTCTACACCACAAACCCACGAGACCGCAAAAGCTTACCGAAACCAGGCGCCTTCAAGCCCATCTCGAAGGAACTAGTCTTCGATATCGATTTGACAGATTACGATGATATAAGAACATGCTGTAGCAAAGCTAATATATGTCTCAAGTGCTGGTCATTTGTGACAATGTCCATCAAGGTAATTGACGCTGCTCTACGGGAAGACTTTGGGTTCGAGCACATCTTGTGGGTGTACTCTGGACGAAGAGGCGCTCACGCTTGGGTATGTGATAAAAAGGCGCGCAATCTCCCAGACGACAGACGGAGGGCCATCGCCGGATACTTAGAAGTGGTTCGTGGAGGCAGTCAGAGCGGGAAACGTGTCAACCTCAAACGGCCCTTACACCCACATATCGCTCGAAGTCTCGAGACCCTGAAACCATATTTTGCCTCTACTATTCTTATGGACCAGGACTCGTTCAGTAAGCCGGATCAAGCCAGTCGACTTCTCGAGCTACTTCCAGATAAGACGTTAAAGGCAGGGCTGCAGAAAAAATGGGAGTCCGCGCCTGAACGATCTAGCAGTAGCAAGTGGGCGGATATCGATGCCGTTGCAAGGACGAGCTCACGCGGCCTTGACACAAAAGCTTTACTAGAGGCGAAACAAGATATCGTTCTAGAATATACATACCCGCGGCTCGATGCCGAAGTCAGCAAGAAACTGATCCATTTGCTCAAGAGTCCGTTTGTTGTTCACCCAGGCACTGGCAGGGTATGTGTTCCAATTGATATTCGGAAAGTGGACGAGTTCAACCCCCTAGAAGCCCCCACTCTATCAGATCTCTTGGATGAGATCAATTCCTGGAGTCCATCACAGGCGAGCCAGCAGGATCAGATGCCAGCATCGGATAGCGGCAGCGGCCAGGACGAGACCGATACTGCTGCTAAACCAAGGAAGGTACAGGACTATGAGAAAACGAGCTTGAAGCCATACATCGACTACTTCCGCTCCTTCGTTGCAGGGCTAAACAAGGATGAACGACCAGTTAAGAGAGAGAGAGCAGAGGATGGCTCCAATGCCATGGAGTTTTAGTTTATAATTTAATTCCTTAATAGCTCTGTTTTACTTCCTATGGAAGGGATGGTTGATTGTTTCTATGTCAGTATGGAGTAAGGCTGGATATATGTCTTTAGGCTCTTTGTTGAAGGGCGCTGGATCATTTCAATGACTATATTAATCAATACCATTCTCGATATCTACGAGCTATTCAAGCATTCATTTACTGCTCAGAACTGTAACATAATCTACGACATGTTTCCTATAGATAGACATGCTACACATATTTGCTGCGGAGACAATAACCGTAATCATGTCAATAGTCAATAAATAGAATACAGGAGTTGACGTTGAATTATTTATAATATATGTTACATGTTTTTCGTTTCTCGGCTGGAACCCACCCCAACTCCAGCAGCCCCTTGCCTACCAGTGCGACGAATGAAGAATGGGAGATGTTGCATTATGGCTAAAATTTCCGTTTAGTTGTTTCCAACGAAATTCTTGAGGCCTGTGAAGAAGAAAAGGCGTTAGTATGAGTGATATAAGGGTAAGATAACGAGCTGATAAACGTACTTCCAAGCCAGCGGACATATTCCTTCTGCTCCTTGAAATCAATGTAGTCTGGGACGAACGATGCAAGGGCGGTGTCAACACCTCTCTCATCGAGATAGCGCTCAATGAGAGCCTGGAGGTCCTCATCCAAGTTGCCGAATGGTGGGCCAGCATACAGGCTCTGTCTCTGCCATTCCTTGTCGGGGGTCTCGGCATTGGCAAGCTCTGGGTTCTTGAAGTAGGAAACGTTCTCGATCTGGATCAGACCGTCACGGGCAACGGCATCAACGTGCATGGCTCCCTTGCCTGGTTTCTCAATGGTAACGTCGACACGGGCAAGGTATCCAGGCTCTAGAGGCTGGTCATCCATAGTATCTTCGGGGTTTCCGGCGGCGGGGTCACCCTTGGTGGAGCGGGAAGGGTCCATGTCCATTTCATCTTGGAGGGCGTTGTCGGCGAAGTCCTCTTCAGGGTTGATGTTCTGGAGATCGGCGATGGTGAATGAGATGCGGATTCTATAGCACGAATTAGTATACGATACACCGTAGACGGAGGCGCTATCACAGTAGCAGCAGACGTACTTCTCGTCACCAAATTTCCTGGTCAAAACGACCTCTTCTTCTCCGGCTTTGTCAACGATCTAAGACTTTGTTAGCACCGGCCTTGTAGCAGAGTCTTCTCAGAGAATTACCTCGAATGGGCCGTTCTCTAGGTAGTATTTTAGAGACTCAGGGAGCTCTTCGGTTTCTCCGCTCTCGGTCTCCAGGGCAAGTTCTTCCTGGAATTTGGCAGCTAGCTCAACATCGACTACTTCCCAGTTAGAACACGCTCTAGAACAACGTAGGATCAAAGGAAATGGGCATCGAATTACCTTGGCCAGCAGCCTCGAACCTAGGGCCCGAAGTCGAGAATGGAGCGTATGTGGAACGGGGCATGAGCTTCCATGTTGGCTGGAAGAGGGCAGATCGCTGCAAAGGTCTGAAGGCTGAAGTAGTGAGGGATCTGGAGAGGGTTCGAGGAACCGATCTGGTCAAAGAGCGTATCGAGAACATTGTGATGGATGTGAAGTGTGTAGAGGGCGTAGTATAATGGAGTTGTGGTATGGAGGTTGGAGTGTTGATGATGTTTAGTTTAGAGCAAGAAAACTTGGGCTAAAGAAGTTTTCTGAAGCTGGCTTCCACGCGCCAAGACTTTATCCCTTTCCACTTAACCTTCCATATAAAACTTGGGCTTACAGTTGATGGCCTGCTTATATATCGATATTTCTTGTTACAGCCAGTCCTTGGGGCAAATGTGAATCTAGACGCAGGTATACAGAAGAAGTTCTACAAGATTATGAAGAATGACAATTCCTGAACTCTGGTAAATTGTTGTACGCCTGCGCATATATAGCAATATCATAAAGTCATCATTTCGTGTCAAGGATCAGATTAGGTACAATATACAGAAGAATATGGTATCATCGCGGCAACAGGGCCAGAGCAGCTTTAGGAAAGGCCCTTTGGCGGGAATAGCGACGGCCGCTTGCCTCCGTCTTTGGTCAGCCTAACAAACTTGAGATTGCTCATTGCAGACCACTCCTGATTCCAGTTACGCAGCCGCTTCATGTTGTCCTCAGACTCTAGGTCGGGCATCCAGAAGCCCGTCTCGTATTCTTTTTCTTCCGCTGCAATCTTTTCTGTCAGTACTTCCTGGCGCTTGCTTGGTGGCCGGCCTTTTCTATGGGCGTCCTGCTGCTCTTTTAGCTCTGGCTTTAGGCGATCTAGGTATCTGTAACCGGATCTATTAGCATATGTGCATTGCTTTCGTTCAATTGGACGATTTTCAGTAAAATTCTCGCGGCAGTCAGGGCGGAACGTACTGTTGTAGTAGTTTGACGACATCTTCTGATGTTGGAGGTGTTTCAAGATCCTTTATGCAATCACTAAAGTAGACTACTCTATCAACTACACTGCCAGGTTAGCATCCAACTCTGATTATCAAGGTGCGCAGAACACGTACAAACTCACCATAAGTTTGTCTTCCCTTCATCGTCGTAGCTGCTGCTCGGGCCAATTTCTCTTCCCTCCCACCTGCTCGGCGCAGGCGCCTTGCATCTCTACTCTTCTCGTGGAGAGAGTCTAGCTTCCCCTTTTTCTGGGAGAGCTTCTTGGTGATCTTATTCAGGTTCTTCGTCATTTTGTCTGTGTCTTCAAAGCTGTCCTGTTATCTGCTTCCCGCCCGCCAAAATATTTTTTTATCAAAGTCGCGGCAGAAAATAAGGCGGTGTCCCTTGCTGAGTAATTGTCACGTGCACATTATGCCAAACGACGAGTTCGTTCCTCGATATAAAACTGCTTCGATCAAGCAAGAGGAAGCTCCTGGCTAATATCGAATCCTGTTAGATATATCCATCAGACTGTTCCTATGCACGTCAAGTGAGATCCCAGCTTCCTATGCATATAACGAGTCACAGGCCCTTCATCCGCAGTCACCTAGACAGTAAGGCCATCGGTACTTCGTAGATGTCAAGGTGGAGAAAGAGATGTCCTCATGGATGCCAGATCATGGATCAGAGGCTGCTGCCATATGTCAGACAAGTGTAGCGGTTTGGGACATGTTTAACTAGGATAATCAGCCTATCCAGCTAATACCACATAATGCCGTCCCAATACCTCTCCAGTTTGGTCATATAACCATCAAGTAAACGATAGGCAGAGTTGAGGCTGCAGCGTATATAATAGCAACAGCATCTCGCCCTCTCAGTAACTAAGATGGAACCTCCACGGTGTTAATTATGTTTACTTGGTGGAAGAGTGGAAGTTGAAGCCAAGTTCCTTCCACGTGACCATCTAGGAAATCGCGTCTGACCGCGTCGAGGTTGCTGCAAAGATCGATGGTTGCCAGTGCTACTCGACCACCCTTGCCCTGCTACAGCCTGACTCCTGGACAAGTTTTGCGTTCTGT